>NC_090191.1:35133443-35775437 GCF_024679245.1 Pseudorasbora parva
TATTAATACATTTGTCACAAGTTAATATATTTTATTTAACTTATTTTAAAGTGATACTGTATATAATATAATTAATATAATATAATTTGATTTTGAAGGCAACAAATCATAATGTTAGTTTTATTAATAAGTTTGCCACATGTTGATATTGTATTGTATTTAACTAATTGTAAAGTGATATTGTATATGATACAATATAACATAATATAATAAATAGAATAGAATAGAATAGAATAGAATAGAATAGAATAGAATAGAATAGAATAGAATAGAATAGAATAGACAGATGGACATCAATGAACAGCACATTATCAATTAAAATTTTAATATGCCAGCACAGATTTACCAAACAGTAGAATAAAATATCAAACAATTAGTGTTTCTCCATACAATTCTATTTTAAATTCATAATTATAAAATCACTATAAAATGTTGCTCTTTAATATAGTCACTGTAAAAACTGTGGGATTTCAAACATTCACATGCTGAACGGTTTTTGCTACACCGTTTGGTAAAAAAAAAAAAAAAAATCTCATCTAACCAATCACACAACCCAGTCTGCAGGGGTGCTGGGCCACCCGGGACCAGTTCAGACCCAGTGTGAGTCTAAACCTAATCCACTAGGACTAAAATATCAGGCTGCTCAAACTAAGCCCTCTATCAGGACCGGCTGCAAACCTGCTCCAGACTCAGAGACTAAATGATGTTATTCCATCATAAAAATAAGACCAGATTTAGCATTAGATAAAATAAAAATAAAAAAGATTAAATAACTCAGCTGTTAAATTACGTCTGTAAATGGTCCGGACAGTAACTTGACTGGAAGGTGGACGTGATTTAGCATGTAGCATCTTCAAAATAGCAACTGCTGGGCAGTTGAAAACCATTTTATCATTCACTTCTGCTTCAAACATTCTCTAGTCTCACAACATCTAAAATAACATAATACAAAAAAACAGTTACAGTAACCGAGTGTGAAATGAACACTTAATGAACTTTGGATAATGCGTATGCAGATATAGAAGTCGACAACGTTTTCTTGATTATTTGTGAAACACAATGAGTTAATATGTCATGAAAAGGCATTGTCGGTGAGTCCCGTCTCTTTCCCAGGACGATCAGTAGAGTCTTTGCATAGTGGTGAGGATCTAAAGACAGTCTTTTAAGGCACTGTGACGTGGAAAGGGCTTCCGGGCACCATTTCTTCGCCCCATTTGACTATAAGGATGTAGTCTCCTTTCTCCTTCACTGTGTATGTGACATTGTACATTCTGTTGCCCATGTGTTTGACGTACACTTCCTCGCAGGGAGTCTTTGGCCCGTGCACTCCTACCATTAACATGTTTGTCCCTGATAATGAGAAAATAAAAGCGGTTTAGTCATCTGTATATGTGCATTATGTGCGAACGCATGCATGAAAACGTGAAGTACCTGCTTTACTGCAGTCCACCGTGAAGGTGTTCTTCTGGCCAATGAAGGCTTTGGAGAGTCCGGCCCCCCTGGAGACCACCTTACTGGCATCGGACGAGAACTTTGGCAGAGTAGAGAAAGATCCGGCCACCGAGGATGATTTCGTCACCGTTTCCACCAGGACCGATGACGTTTCGTGTAGGGAGTGTCCACCGGACAGACGTGCACCTGGACGAGTGAATTTCTTTTTATTGATTTGCTTCACGAAAGAGGAGTTGCTGTTCCTTTTGATAGTTTTACCTTCAAATCCTTACCATCTCAAATGAAAATATGTTACATTTTTACATATTTTCATAGCTGTCATAAGATTGTGTGGTTTCAAATCAACTCCATATCATATTGCACAATAATCCTGTCCTCTCTAATCCTGACTTTCCTATTTCAACATGAGTGCTGGAAACCTTTTCAGCTTTCAATTATATTTTTTTAGTCATATTAATGTATTTTTCCCAGGCTTAACAAGGTGCTATGAGAGCCATTTTTATATATTTAATATTTAAGGAAAAACAATGCTGTTTTTTCATGTTATGGGTTTTTTATTTTTATTATATTTTTATCTTAATAATCCTTGATTGTATATTTTGTACTCTGTAATATTCTGTCCATGGATATATAATATAATATAATATAATATAATATAATATAATATAATATAATATAATATAATATAATATAATATAATATATAACAGACATCAATAAATTGCACACTAGCAATTCAAACTTTAATATGAAGGTTTTTCCAAACAGTACATTAAATATTGGTAACACTTTACAGTAAGGTCTTGTACAGTAAACTTTGACACAGTCACTGTAAAAACTGAATGTGTCAGGTGTTGACTTCAAGGAGCATAAAAAGGTGCCGACTACCCGACAGACCTTTCCTGAGTAACTCTGTGTTAATCCTATATGTGAAGAGCAAAAAAAAGCATGTACGCTACATTCATCTACTACGTTGTAGTGTGTGATGTCTCACCGGAGACTTTGGCTTTGAAGGGGCTGCCCACGATATGCTGCGGTCCTCCATATTTAATGGAGATGAGGTAGCTGCCGGGAGCCATGGGTGTGTAGGTGACCTTGTATCCTTCTGGACACTCCTGACAATCCATCTTCACTTTGGATGGGCCGTCAATGGTAACCGACAGAGCTCCTGACCCGGCGTTACACGTGTTTACAATGAAATCTGAGGGTACGCCTGTGAAGGACAAGATGTATTGAGTAAACGTATGTGTGTTTGTGTCTTGACACTCGTGATTGGCTGCTTGGTTGGTTGGTGTCATACCTGTAGTTCCCCCCTCCAGTCCAGGCCCAAAAGCAGTCACCATTCCTGGATCCCCCGCCTGGCAGGGTTCTCCTACACGGATCTTGAAGGGACTGCCTGGGATGTGACTCCCGTTAAAACGGACATCAATGGAGTGGACGCCGTTCTCCCGTGGAATGAACCGAATGGCGTGTTTATCTGCACAAACGGGTGTTGAATCATTTCAAATGCAATCTCTATCCATACACTCTAAACTAACATCAGTTCTAGTGTGTCTTTTGTATGGTGCATAATTTATTATTCCTTATATTGTATTATGTCTGTATTTCTCTGTTTTACCTCAATTTCCTTTTATCATAGCGCTTTGGGTATGGGAACAAGTAATGATTAAAATGTATTATTATTATCAATATTGTTGATCTTGTTGTAGAATTAATAAATACACCAAATAAAAGGTATATTAAAAACGTATAACATATTTATATAACATAGTAATGAAAATAAACAAGACAAATATGAAAAATATACAACAACAAAAAATATAATAAAATGTGTGTTTAGTATAAAAAAAGTTTACATACCGTATATTCAGATAATATAATAATAATAAAATAACATATATAACAAAAAATATACATATATAATAATACAAAATAACAAAATATTATGTTACTTTATTAATACATAAATGTTTATATATAATTAATGTAAATAATAATAATATATTAAGCAAAATAATGAAATTATATAATAAAATCGTCTACTACTATATATATATATATATATATATATATATATATATATATATATATATATATATATATATATATATATATATATATATATATATATGTATATATATATATATATATATATATATATATATATATATATATATGTATGTATATATATATATATATATATATATATATATATATATATATATATATATATATATATATATATATATATATATATATATATTGTTATATATATTGTTGAAATATATATTATAATATAAAATAAAGTTATAAAAGTATAAAATACTATACTATATTAAAAATAATAATACACCAATAATAAAAGAAAATTATATTATATTTTTTAATAAAATAATAATACATATATAATCATATAATTATTTAAAGATCCCCTGACTTTCTCTATGTGTGAGTATGTGCCCGTTTGCTCACCATTGTCTAGCTCAGTGATGTAACACTCCTCCACTGCTCCAGACGGTGTGTGCACCTTAGCATCAATCGCCCCTCTCGCTCCGTTCAGCTGCACAGCAAACGAGGCCTCCTGATTCACCTTCAGACCCATCTCCTGCTGAGAGAGAACCAGACGGACTTAGTATCTGAACAATTTTACAATATCATCGAATCTTCAGAATATTAAAGCCGAGTATGTAAAGATGCCTTTCTCAGCAAGCACATATTTACAATGGCCAACATAAAAAATGATTTGCCATGCTCTTTTGTCTTTCCTATGAAACTCCTTCCCTCATCGTGAAGGGAACCGCAAGTACACTTGTCTTGTCTCATGATAAGCTGTTCTGTGCTCTTCATCAAGTGCTCCTACAGTCTCTCAAAGAGTGTGTTGATAAAGGAGCTGCCATCCGCTCTCAAGGGTCCCTGAATCTCACCCATCCCGCTGCTATGGAGAATAACGAGCCCTCTCCACATAACTCGGCGCGTGAGCGTGTTTGATTTGGAATCACTCACCTGCAGGCTGGTGATGGTAAGTAGTCGGGCGTCGTCTGACAGTGATGCAATGGGAACAACGAAAGGGCTGTCTGGGATATGTTCGTCATTAAATTTGATAGACACCTCATAGTCGCCTGAAATGAGAGAAATAAATCAAATGAAAAAATGAGCGGCATTGTAAAACACATCTGTGTGATTGAAAATTAGCATTAGCACTTACCAGGCTCCTGTACTACGTAGGCCACGCCACAGGAACCGTCCTTCCTGTCCTCAAAGGAAATCTCTGCTTTGCTGGGCCCCTCAACAGCTATGGACAAACCGCCAGCACCGGCCTCACGAGTCCAGATGCTGAACTCAGCTAAAAATCACACAGAAAAAGAATTCTGCTAATGGAAATAAATAAATACAATTATAAAAATCACACATCATCTGGCAGACCTCAGTAGGGTAAAGTATTGTCAGCACTATCCCAGATGAGAATATTTTAGTAATACTTAGTATATAAGTATATAAATTATAGTATGTATAAATATATTTTGAATAAGGTTTTGTTAATTTTGTCAATATTTTTTTTGATTGAAAACATTTTCATTTTAGCTTCAGTTTTATTTTGTGCTTTTGTCATTTTTATTATTTTTATAATGCTATTTCAGTTTTAGTACTTTAAATATTTCAGTTAGTTGCCGAGGCAAAAAGCCTTTAATTTGTAAATTGTTTATCTAATATTATATAACCCTAACTCTGCATTTAATTTTATTTCAGCATTATTTCAATTTCAATTTCTAATAGTTGTAGTTAACAATATTAATACTAATTCTGCTTCCTGTCTCTTACCTGGAACTCCAGCTACACCCCTGTCCAGTCCAGTGCCCCCCGCCCGAACCTTATGGGCCCCTCCCTCTCCCAGGGGCCCCACGGTGAACTGGAAGGGGCTTCCAGGGACATGCTGGCCCCTGTATTTGACATTGACGGTGTGGGGGCCCATCTCCTGAGGCACAAAACGCACACTATATGTGCTGTCCTCTCCTTCTACGATCTCAGCGTCATCCGTGCTGCCGCTGGGACTCGTCACCTGTGCGGTCATCTCCTGTGTGCCTGATTCACCTGAGAGAGAAAGAGGGACGGCGTTGAGAGCGTGAGAAAGAGAGGGAGAGAGAAAACAAAAGAGACAGGCACACACATGAGACATTTCACGTAAAAATTCAGGCATTTCTTCTATAAAAGAAGATGTTTTGGCTGAGCTGGCCACAGAGCTGACGGCTGCTCAGATTTTCCAGCTCGGTTCTCCTGTCATAAATGTCTGCAGTGGAAAGAGTGCGCTCACTCCCGCTCAAAAAATCCCATAAACACACACGCCATGACATCATCGCACACACACAATAACACAAAAAGAAACTCGTAAGAGAAAGACTTAAAGGGATAGTTTTCTCAATTTTCATTTTAAAGCTGAAATAAACCTCAATAACCCAGCGATCAACGCACACAAACTCAAGCACACACCCTCTGGTTGACGGCCCTGGCCGCTGTTGAAGGGTCCCAGGCTCTCTCTACCCAGAAATCCACCGAATACATTCCTGAAGGGGTCGCCCCCCACCTGGGTGCTCTCTTCCACCCGCACTTCCCGCTTGGTCTCGCCCGCACGCGTCTTGCTGATCTCGGTGCGTTCGGTGCGTGTGTACGTGTGGCTGCTGCGGGTGAAGGTACGGGTGAGACGCTCTTGGGCCGACACCATCTGAAACCAGTTCCCTAGAGAGGAGGAACCCGGAAGACAGAGGAAAAAGGAAAGAGGAGAAGGAAGGAAGCAATGAGATAAGGGAAACGGGAAATGCAAGCTTCAGAGTAGAATGAAAACTAATTCCGTATTCTTTCTTTTAATCAAAACCGCTTTGATTTCATACGGAACCGCTCTTATTCAAGAAACAGGAAGTGACACATTACAGTGGGAGTCAATGAGAAACAGGTGGAAAAAGAGACAAACCCTCCGTCCGAATATGCCTGCTTCACAACTATATAGCAGGCGTAAAACAGAGCGTAGGTGTGAGGCATCAAATTCACGGAACAGCAAACAAAAAGTACCTGGATGACCAACTACTTCTGCTTGTGAAGTGCTGATGAACACTTTACTATCCCATGAGGCCACAGTAAAGGAAATGCGAATGGAAGTGAAAGGTCTCATGACGGTGACAACATGGTGTATGTAGTACATCCGAATTTCATTCTTACCACCCATGTTCATACTATACAAAACGTATGTTTTTAACGGTCATGAACTAAGTATATCAAACCATATTTAGTACTTAGTAGATATTATGCAATTTCGGAAAGACTTGACACCCCTCCCCAGTGTGTCATTCCATCTCTGCTCACCTGGAATCTTGAGGTTGAGGTCACAAGTGCTGCCCACCGTGGCGATTGAGGGCGCCTGCCTTTTTCTGGTAATACTCTCCTTCATCCGTCCCTCGCCCAGAACCTTCACTGTAAATGGACTTCCTGTGGAACAACATGAAGAGTTTAGGATTCACCCACCTCAGAAAGCACCTCAAAAAGACTCATGTTTGAGGTCTGCGCAGTACCTGGCACGTGCTGGTCTGCAAATTTGATGTTGATGATGTATGTTCCGGGTTCGGTTGGGCAGTAGGTCACTTTGCATGTTCCGTCTTCCACATCCGAACAATTAATGTCAACTTTGCTTGGCCCCTCGATAGACAGACCCAGACCTCCATAACCTAAGGTACAGACCAAGTGGGATTTATGTATGCTTTAATACAGCGCGCAGAAGTAGCTCAACTTTTCAGTGAACCAAGCCTTTATAAATCACAATGTACTTCAGTCTTGTGTGAGGGTGTTTAACTCTGGTTTAAGCGAGTACAAAGACTTTTTTCACTTATAACTTCTGGAGAGAAATAGGTTAGATCATGGACAAGGATTGTACAACGTTGTAGTGCTATGCTATCAAATGGATACTTTGAAATATGCTCCCGTCAAACTGAAGTGTACGTTGGGATTAAGTGCATAATGGGCGCCACATATCCTAGAATACCATTTACCTGCACTTCTGGTGTCCACGATAAACTCAGCCACTTCAAAGGTGTGTCCTTCAATCAGACCTTTTCCAAACACCTTGACTTTACTGGCATCTCCAATCTCAGACTGGCCCACCATGATCTTGAATGGGCTGTTGGTCACGTGTTTTCCATTCTTCTTCACGCTGACTACGTGCTCACCCACCTCTTTAGGAGTGAAGGATATTCCTTAAAAGCAAAGAGCAACAGGACTGAGGCCTTTGTTCAGGTTTAATAGAGTATTTTACGGCAGCACTATCATATCTAACAAAAGCGATAAGCCTAAGTAGTTTTCTAAACTGATATCTGATTCTCTTTGAAATCACAGGAAGGAGCTCTTTGTCTCAAATAAGGTTTCCGAGGCAAACCATAAGGCATCACTAGAGCAGAAAGTTTCCGTGTTTTATCGCTGACATCAGTCAGAGTTTTCTTGTTTTGGGAAATAGTCTAAATTCTTCTTTAAAAAAATTGTTATAGTTTCTGAAAAATTGACCTAAATATTAATTATTCTTATTTGCGGGTGTGTACACAAACATTTGTCCAATTAAATGCTGTCTAGAATAAGAAGGCCCTTCCCAATTAAACTACCTGCAAATCATGGTTGATTGCCCTTCAACATGTCCTGCCTAAACTTAATATGATCTGGCTTATTTACAGGTTGCTATATTAGCTCAGTCATGAGCAGACTTGACGTGTGACTTACCGATGTGGCGGTTTGGCAGTCTCTTCAGCAGGCAGGGCTCCTCGTTGCCAGATGGAGCTCTGATACTCGCAGTCAGGGAGCTCAGGTCCGTCTCTGTGATCTTCAGAGACACGTCTGTTGCTGTGCCAACGTTCAGCTGAGAAGTCCTCATGGTGTCATCACCTTTATCGAGAATGTGAGAGAATAAAGTGAGGAGCCATGATCAATTGTGACTTTCAATTGTGCGTGTGTGTGCATGCGTATGTGTGTACATATATATATATGTGTGTGTGTGTGTGTGTGTGTGTGTGTGTGTGTGTGTGTGTGTGTGTGTGTCTGTGTGTGTATAGACACACATCTGTGTGTAGATGTGGTTAAAAACATATATTTTATAATATGTGTTTTTTTCATTTTATACATATGTATAAAATGAAAAAAACACATATTATAAAAAATATATGCAAATATTATAAAAAAGCATCAGTAAAGACATTGCTGCAAAAAAATTGTATGTACTCCTACTCATAAACTTGAATTTCTATTCATCAGAGAATCAAAGTTAACACAAAAATATTAAAATGAGAAATGTTTAAATATTAAACATTCCAACCTTGCCATCACATTAATAAATTACATTTTAAAATCTATTAAAATGCAAAACAGTTAATTTATAATTGAAAAATATTTCACAGTATTAATGTTTTTACTGTATTTTGGATCAAATAAATGCAGCCTTGGTGCATTAGTTAAGTCATAAGAGACTTAATTTGTAAAAAAAATCTTACAGACCCCACATTTTAAATGTAAATATTGTTTATTTATTTATTATAACTAGCAAATATGATCCAGTTATTAAAATAAGCATTTATTGTGCGGGTGCAACCCCATTTCCATTGCAGAGAAATTGTGTGAGGGGCAAAGTGAGACTGAGACTGAAGGAAGGGGGAAACAGCTGCTTCCTGTTTCTAAAAACTGCCTACTACTTTTAGAAGCACTTTACAGATGTGGTTAAATTCTCCAGGTGTGAAGGCATGCGCACACACATAAATACACACGGCAGCTAATTTGGTGATTCACAGACATTATGGAGAGACATAACTTTGCCCTCTCTAGCTCATCCTCTCTCTCTCTCACTCATACCCATATTTGGGCACACACAAACCCCAACCTGTGATCTTGGCTGTAAAGGGGCTTCCAGCAATGTGCTTGTCATCAAACTTGACGATTATGTTGTAGTCTCCTGGGGCCGTTGGCAGGTAGGACACAGTGCATGTGCCATCTTTATTATCCTTACAGCTGATCTCTGCCTTAGAGGGTCCCTCCACTGCCAAAGACAGACCTCCTGAGAGGAGATGAGGGAGCACTGTTTATTGTCAGAAGTCTGGCAATGTGAGAATAAAACATGCGAGACAGCCAGGCTTGGTTTGTGTATCACCTTCTCCAGCGTCCTTAGTGACGATTGTGAAGGTGGCAGATTTATTGACCATGCCGTGACTCAGACCAGGGCCGTATGCATTCACATGTCCACTGTTAATGGCATCTACATAGAACTGCAGTGGACTTCCTGTAAGGAAGACAGTAAAAAAGTGTCTCTTCATGTTTCCAAATGATCAATACAAACATTATTTATTATAACGTAATTATTCAATTTTCAGTTTTTAAAGCAAATATCTGATTGTTTTGTTACCTGGTATGTGATTCCCGTCATATTTGATGTCCATCTCATGCAGGCCCTTCTCGGTGGGGGCGTATTTGACTGTCACCGTCCCGTCCTTGTTATCAGTGATGTTGGGGCGGGCAGTCTTACCAGAAGGCATTCGGACCTCACCTGGAAAAAGACCAAATGCTATCTTTTCAAATACAGTGTTGGCTCATGTGAAATTGCTCATGCTTAACTGTAATGAATGTGCACATTCTTCAAATCCTACACTTACTTTATTAAAAAATAAAACTCTACTTGCAGTTGTAGACAATTTAATATGAATTAAATAAAAGGCTTTCTTAACACACTTAAGTACACTTTGTAATAATGTCAAATTAAATGTTTTACTTTAAAGCACACTTTTAATCATTACGTTTTAATAATGTTTTGGCATTCTTTTGAAAAATCATGCAATAACTTGTCCGAAAACATTACATTCAGTTCGCACTTAAGTACATGCTTTTATTTCTGTAATAAAAAATGTTTTAAAACAGCATGCCAAATTGTACTTCATTTTCACAAGAGGGTGGTTGCCAGGGGGTTGCTTACTGGCCCAGGCCAAAGGAGGTTTGTCACCTCTAATGATTATCTACTTGTTTATTAATAAGTTATTACTCAATTATTATTATTTTATAAATGAATAAGAGTTAATACCTGTAATCTCCCCCTTTTGCACAGTAAATGGAATGACAAGATTGAACGGGCGGAGCATTGGCTCCATGGCATCCACTGCGGTGACTGGTTCCTCCGTGGCCTAGAAGAGAAAGAGATTTTAGCATCACCGCACTGCTAACTAAGGACAGTGAACAGAAAGTGCATGCAAAGGGTTAATGCCGAAGGTGGTTGAGCTGCAATAGATGAAATACATTTGAAAAAGCAGCAGCTACAAAGCCAAATAAGTGCAAAACACCGTCTGCAAAGGGAGATCAACAACCGATTCATTAACTCTACCAATGCATGATCAGCCTACTCGCTGTTTTAATAACTTGTTAAAAAGATGCCAGCAGCAAAGCTCATGGGAAATTAAGCAAAGATGGGTGAAATGATAAAGGCTGAGGAGCAGAAAGCATTTAGGATGTTATCTGATGACTACGGGTGGTGTGTACCCAGTGAGGGGTGTAGCCCTTGTAGGGGGCGTAGGGCTGCTGTAACTGCAGTTTATCACACGGTTCCTCAATTATAGGGATGGTATCAGATGCCTGGAGAAGGAGGTGGTCACATGTTTAGGGTTTCACACAACACACATTTGCATGCAGCTAATTCAATTCGACCAAATAAACTGGAATTGAATTGCTAAGTTAAATTCATTCTCAATGAATGAAGTACAATAAAAGTTTCTGTTGGGGAGAATGATTACTTTGTAAAAACACACCATGCACTGTAGCCATATTTTGGAATTGTTTAGGTAAGGGGTCAGTAATGTTTTGTTTTGTTTTCTGAAAGAAATTAAGATTTTTTTTACACATCAAATTGATCAAATGTGACAGTGAAGACATTTATATTGTTGCAAAAGATTCAAATAAATTCTGTACTTAAAGGGTTAGTTCACCCAAAAATGAAATTGATGTCATTAATGACTCACACCCGTAAGGCCTCCGTTCATCTTCGGAACAGTTTAAGATATTTTATATTTAGTCCGAGAGCTTTTCTGTTCCTCCAATGAAATAGTGTGCACACTATACTGTCCAGAATGTCCAGAAAGACAATAAAAACATCATAAAGGTAGTCCATATGTGACATCAGTTGGTTAATAAGAATCTAATGAAGCATCGAAAATACATTTTGGTCCCAAAATAACAAAAATTTGGCTGACTTTATTCACCATTGTCTTCTCTTCCATTCTTGTTTTCAATCCGTGTTCGTGACTGCTCAGTGACTCTGCTGACGTGTTATCTGGTACGCGCAAGCTTCGTTTATAGCCTGAGGAGACTGTGCAGTTGCGAACGCAGATTGACAACAAACCCGGAAGAGAAGACAATGCTGAAAAAAGTCGTAGTTTTTGTTATTTTTGGACCAAAATGTATTTTTGATGCTTCAAGAGATTCTAATGAACCAACTGATGTCACATATGGACTACTTTGATGATGTTTTTTTATTATCTCTTTGGACATGGACAGTATAGTGTGCATACACTTTCACTTATGAACCAGAAAAGCTCTCGTACTAAATATAAAATATCTTAAACTGTGTTCTGAAGATGAACGGACGTCTTACGGGTGTGGAACAACATTAGGGTGAGTCATTAATGACATCAATTTCATTTTTGGGTGAACTAACCCTTTAAAAGCTCTCTGTTCATCGCAGAATCATGATCAAATGCATCCTATCATAATAATAACCTAAAAGGTTTAACATTACAAAATTCTTACCAACCCCAAACTTTTGAATGGTATTGTACATACTGTACACGAACATATACAAAATATCCATAATTTCAATACATATTACAGAAGGTTCTCACCACCACATGGAAGGGACTGTTGGGAATGTGTTCTCCTCCAAAGCGAATGGTGATGACGTATTTCCCAGGTTCTGGAGCAGTATAATAGATATCAAATGTTCCATCCGCATTCTCCACCACATCCACGTCTAGCTCTGCTCCATCTGGAGTTGACACTTTGCAGGTGACCTTCCCCTTCCCAGCAGCCTTTGCATCCACAGTGATAACGGTCTCCTCGCCAATTTGAATGGTGGGTCCGAGCCCTGAGCCTGACCATAGCACACCCACAAAACAATTACAATAAAGATTACGACAACAATTTCTACATCAAGAGGCACATTTAAATGGGGCCACTTTTTTGCCATTCATCTCAATGAAAGAGAGTGGCCTAAACTGAACCCACATAAAAGGCTGGCAAATGTCACAAAAGGAAACTCACCCAGTCCGTGTCCCCCAATTGACACTACAGATAAACAAAAAGATTTGTTAGAATTCAAGATCATTAAGGTGTGCATAAGATGCTCGGTTTTAAAAATAAAAGTGCTGAGATTGCATTTTTATAAAGCAATAAACCACAAGACACTAATAAAAGCTGTAATGAACAGCAAAATATCACTATAGAAGGCCACAGTAGGCATCTGTAACTGACCTGTCACGTGGCATTTGCTGGCATCTCCACTGGGCAGCGCATGGATGCGGTAAGGGGAATATGGAATCTCGTCCCCGCCATATTTGATTGTAATAGTGTAGCGCCCTGTCATATCTGGGACGTAGGATACGGTGTACGTTCCATCTCTGTTATCCCGAATATTGGCTTTCTTTGGCTTTCCTTCTGGGTCCTACAAAACGAATGAGTTGTTAAAGTGTGTCCATGCAAATGAGTGTAGGCTCTTCATATAAAAATCATATTTCCTATTTGAATACCATTTTTTTTGGCCAATATATGAATATATATATAGCCAATATTCAACAAGACAATATTACTCATACATATTACATATCAAGCATCTCTAACTGTTAGTCATGTAGTGAAAAACCACATGTAGGGTTTAGCCTAAATCTAATGACAGGTCAGTCCACAGTGACCACTAGAGGGCGACATTAAGGGTCCCCTTGACAGGCACACAATGATCAAGTATGGCTGCCTGGGAGAAAGGTTCACTCTCGCATCCAAAAACGCCATTTTTGAGCAAGATGAAAATGTTTTTGGACGCATTTGCTCCTGTGCAGTTTGGAAACACCATTTTGGTTCAAGTGAAGTTTTCTCCCTTCCTTTTTAGCATGGAAAGTAGTATGATTATAAAAAACAAGGATTATCCTCACAAAATGACAATTCCCAAGTTACTGCTGTCTTATAATTGTCATTGAATGTGATATCCATGAACCAGGAGGACACAAAAAGAAACATGGAGATTAGATAGATAGATAGATAGATAGATAGATAGATAGATAGATAGATAGATAGATAGATAGATAGATAGATAGATAGATAGATAGATAGATAGATAGATAGATAGATAGATAGATAGATAGATAGATAGATAGATAGATAGATAGATAGATAGATAGATAGATAGATAGATAGATAGATAGATAGATAGATAGATTCACATTTGTTCACATTATTAAGGAACAAATATGGAACAAGGAACTAGGGAATAACTAAGGAAAAACTAGGTAACATTTGAAAAAGCAGCCAAAGGAGCAGGGGAACTGGGGTAGGGGGTACAGTAGCAAGGGAACAGGCCATGGGCTCTTAGGGGCCCAAGGCTGATGGGAGAGACGCCAGACACAGTGAGTTATAACAACAAGAGGAGGCTGAAAGGCCGCCTTACACATCCTTTCCTAAGAATATGGAATGGGATGGTGCCCTTTACAATGTGGTTCTCCCACACCCTCCTACCCCAGTCCTCCACATACACAGAGGCCTCTCGCCTGCACCCATCCGGACCCTACAGCGACAGCAGGGAAGGGGTCAGAGGTCAGGGCAGAGGAAAGCGGAGGGGAGGACATTGGCTGTTAAAGCACATGTGATCATCAAGGGAAACCTGTATTAAAACAAGTCAAAAAAGAGGCCTGAGTGAATGCGTGAATGAGTCACTCACCAGTATCTGTACAGTGAGAAGACCCTCCCCTGCGTCGCGGGCATCAATGGTGAACTCCACCGGCAGGCTGGCTGGCACTCCGGAAGCGTTTAGGCCTGGACCGCTAGCACGGACCTTACTGGCATCATGTGCAGGCAACACCTTGATCTTAAATGGACTGGAAAGGAGGGAAATAGAGGAACAGACATATGTAATGATCACATACTTCCTATATTTGGAAGTTCTCTTCTAATTTCTAAAGCAGCACTTAAGATTTTGGTCATACCCTACACAGTCTACTCTTGTCATTAATATTAAGACTTTATTAATATTTTAAGCAGCCTGTTCACCTGCGTGGCACTTCTTGGTCTGCATACTTGACACACACAGTGTAAGGTCCATCTTTAGAAGGAGTGTAGATCACCGTGTGGGTGCCATCCCCGTTGTCTGTGATATTCACCGGCTCTGTCATACCTTGAATAATAACACAGTTGATCTATATCTGCATGCCTGTCATCTAGTCCAGATAACTGTGAAACATGTTTGATGAATGTGTCCTTTATGGTGTTTGTGCCTTTTTACAAAGTCATTTATAATTTAAATATTAATTGCATTTTCAATATAGACTACCGCTCACAAGTGTGAGGTCTTGAGATTTTTACCTCAAAAATACAGTAAAAACAGTAATATTGTGACATATAATTACAATTTATAAGAACTGTTTTCTATTTTATAATTTATATTTATTCCAAAACTGAATTATTAGCATCATTAATCCAGTCTTCAGTGTCACATAATCCTTCAGAAATCATTCTAATATGCTGATTTGCTGCTTAAGACACATTTTTATTATCGATGTTGAAAACTGTTGTGCTGCTTAATAGAAAATTATAAATAGTTAACAAAAACTACACATTATAAATGTTTTACTCTCATTTCTGATCAATTTAATGCATCCTTGCTGAATAAAAGTATTACTGAAACTTTTAAATGGTCATGTACAATACTAAACATTTCCTGAATGTAATACATTCTCCACATTGATAAAAGCTATTTATAAAATTCAAACTCTTGACATTTAACAGTTCAATAACAAGTCAATTGCCACCATAGTTATATTAAAAAAGTTAAAATTGATAGAATGCTTTGAAAATGGCAACAGATGAAATGCTGAAAGGAGAACTTGCTTCTAAGTATGAATATCTATATAAACAACTTCCTCAGACTAGCTAAGCTCATACATGTCAGTAATTCTAGTAATTAAATTTCGAAAAACTAAAATGAAGGACACATATACTTCAAGGACCTTGTCCAAACAATGTGTGTGTTTTTCCAGTCTGTTTTCACCTGTAGGTCCGTACAGCAGCACCTCCAGGGGGGCGAGTCCAGCCTTGCTGCAGTCCACGGTGAAGGTTTGAGGGACGTGGGCTCTTACTCCACTGCCCAGACCAGGACCAGAACACTTCACCTTACTGGGGTCCACCAGCTCCCTCACTGGCACCCTGAACGGGCTACCTAAACATCCACAGAAATGATACAGTTACAGTTTTTCTTCAATCATCTCTGACTGCTGAA
Organism: Pseudorasbora parva; assembly: GCF_024679245.1. Taxonomy (NCBI): domain Eukaryota; kingdom Metazoa; phylum Chordata; class Actinopteri; order Cypriniformes; family Gobionidae; genus Pseudorasbora; species Pseudorasbora parva. Next base: position 35,149,425 of record NC_090191.1, read on the forward strand.
ATTCAATGTCAATGTGCAAACCATGAAATGAATTAGACAGAAGGAAATGACATCATACCTGGGATAGGCAGGCCCCCGAAAGTGATGTTGACATCATATTCTCCAGGAGTGAAAGGAATATACTCCACACTACAGCTGCCATCTTTGTTATCTTTACAGGACATCTTAGCTTCTGATGGACCCTCGATGGCCAAACCAAGACCACCAGTGCCAGCACCCCTGAAAGAGGGGAAAATACAGACTATTCAAGATTTTGTCACAGCAAAACTATTCATATAGTGCATGGTTCCTCAAAGCCAGTCCTGAAGGGGCACTGCCCTGCAGACTTTAGTTCCAACCCTAATAGTATTCAGAGTTACTAGAAAATTGCAGGTAAGTGAGTTCAATCATGATTTGAGCTAACTCTGCCGGACAGTGGCCCTCCAGGACTGGATTTAAGCAACCCTGACATAGTGTATTCTGCTTAATTTCCTATAATTAAAATTATATATAGATTATAGGTTTTAGAAGGTATTTCAGCAGTCACATTAAAATTGCGAGGGCAAAAAAGGGTTACTTGTCTATTGTCATTAGCGTAGCGATGTATGAAGCACAATTTACACAGAAGACACTTTATAATCAAACAAATGTATATTGGTCAGTGTGGCATGGTAAATTTTCATGACCAACTTGAAATCTGTATGTGGAACTTTTTCTTCCTCACACAAAACTTCACTTTGTGCAGTTTCCTACTGATATTACTGCCAAGGAGTATATGTGACCGCACCTTAGGGTAAAGAAACTATTTGACATGCACAATTTAGTAGTAAAAAATGAAATGTAAAACCTTTTTGGATTTCAAACTGACTTGTTTTTTTCCAAATTAGCCCTTCCCGTGTACATGTTCATGTTCAACAGCAGGTGTTTGTAGAAATATGTACCTGGTCTCCACAGTGAAGCGGTTGGGTTTGTTGACCAGACCCTCTTCCAGACCGGGACCGTAGGCACGCACACGGCTGGGATCACAACCTTCGGTCACCACCACCCTAAATGGGCTCTTGGGGACAGGTACTTCATCATATAGCACCTCTATAATATGCACACCTGTACAAACACAAAAAAGGACAGCACTCTTTCATCTTTAAATATGAAGCTGAAAAGTACTTTCTCCTCTAAAGGTCTTGCAAGCCCTTGTTGCACATTATCCTAAGAACTGCTGCCTTTGACCAAAAAAAGAGACTATGTGTGGCCATATAGAGAGAGAATGTGTTTATTTCTCTCAATCAATAGTTGTGATGGAATATTATCAAGGTATCATGGGGAAAAAGACATCAGCAGGCTCTGCTCCAAACACAATGAACAATGAATGAATTTCCATCTTACAACATTGACCTCCACACAGAACAATCAATACAGCAGCCGTGCTCAGAATAGCAGACAGCTCTGTGTGTGTGTGAATGTGTCCCATGATTCTCAGGGAAGAAAGAAATGCCAACAAAGCCTGTTAAATGAATGAAGACTGGTGCAGACACTTATAACTCAGAATTTAATTTTACTTTAATTTTTAATTTTAATTATCAGGCTTCATAAAATGATTTTTTTTCCCCATCTACAGGATATCTTACCATCCTCATATGCGGTATACTCTACTCGGTAAGTGCCATCTGCTTTGTCAGTGATGTACGCATCAGTGCTGGCACCTGATGGGTTAACAATACGAACTTTGATGTGGTTTCCACCAATCTTGTTGTGAACCCGAGTGTCAACAACAAAGTGTGTAGTGACCTCTCGGAGTACCCCTGTGAAAAAATAGCAGAATTTGCTGAGCACCGTGGTAACTACACATTCAAACAAGTATAATTTTAGATGCCCTCCTTACCTCTGGGCTCCACTCCTGGACCATAGACCTTGATTCCACTGGTATCAAGAGCAGGATCCACTTGCACCCTTGCAGGGAACTTAGGCACTGCATGTCCTCCGTATTTAATTGTGATGGTGTACATCCCGTGGAAAGGAGGGATGTAGGTGATAGAATATGTTCCGTCACTGTTATTCTGGACATGAACCTCTGCCTGCGCTCCTGAATCTGAAATAATCTCAATGGTCAACTCCGCCTCCCCAGCTTTCGAGCAGTCCACAGTGAACGACGCTGCTTCATTGACTTTTCCTCTTTCCAACCCTGGCCCACTAGCTGTAACCTTGCTGGGGTCGAAGACAGACTGCACCATGGCTTTGAAGGGGGAACCAGGGATGTGAGCATCAGCAAACAGGATGTTGATGGAATATTCTCCAGGCTCAGTGGGAAGATATGACACAGAGCAAGATCCATCTCCATTGTCCTGGCACTCAATCTTTGCTTCACACGGGCCCTCCACCGTCAGGCCGAGACCTCCTGTACCTGCGCCTTTGGTGTCGATGGCAAATGGAGCGGGCTTACCCACAATTCCACCTTTCAGTCCAGGGCCATAGGCTCGCACCTTAAAGTGAAAATAACGCAAAACTGTTGGCACTACCGTTGGCAAAACAGAATTCTTAGAAACGTTTAAACACATTTAGGAAATAAAGTAATTCACCTGAAACTTAACCAGAAAACATAATATTTTAATATAAATAAATTATACATGTGGTAAGCAGAATAATAGATCCAGGAACTTTGGAATTTGAAAAAATGAATAAGGTGTAATGGCCACTCCGGGTGTGCATCAAACTTTCAATAATTCAACGATGCAACGTGCTTTAGCAGTACTAGAGGACAGTCCAACATTTTTCAAAGTCAAGAGGCTTTCCTCATTTATATCCATTTATGGTCAGAGATCTGTATCTCTTTTGGTAATATACAGATAACTATCTAATGATCCTCAGTGCAACCTCGGCCCAGTGACAGAATGGAGCAGCTATTCCACATGTGAATGAAGTACCTTGTTTGGCACACTACACTTAAGTTCACCTTTCCCTGACAGATTAATAAACACCAACCGTCCTCTAATAATTTTCAACGATGGCTAAATTGCCTTCTGTGTTTGTTTTAGGCTTCAGTGACATAACTGATATACAAACTGGAGCATCTGGCTCATGAAAAAGGAAAATGCTCACTGGAACAATCCAGCACTGTAGAGAACTGGCATTCATACAAACAAAGAATACATTTAAAAAATAAAATGCAATTCAGCTGGTTTACTTTGGAACTAACATTGCTGGAATAAACCTCAACAAACAGGACATTTCCTTGCACAGAGGATCAAGACATATTTAAGATTGATATACTAGTTTAGATTGATCATTCTGACTCTGGTAAGTGGCTCATAAACTCTCTGAAGGTCTTTCTGACTTGTAAGGTAAGGGTTGCGTTGTACAGTCCAGCTTCTCTGGTAACTCTTAAAATATGTCCCATGTTCTTCATCATGTGCCATTTTATCATCTCAGACAGCCCTTAGTATGTTTTTAGCCTTTAACTTGAGAAAGAATCCTTGTGGGAATTGAAATGTCAACGCACAATGAACGCATCTCCATCAACAGAACACATACACAAAAATACTGATGAGATCATTTAGATAACACATATTTTCTAATCAAAAGGATTTGCAGTCTTCATAAAAAAGTATAGTCCAGTAGGACGGTGACGTATAAAAAAAAAATCACTGTGTTCTATTTGTGACTCCTACCTTTGAGGGATCTGGAGGCATCACCCCCTCCACTGTGAAAGGACTTCCCGGCACAGGGTTTCCATCATAGCTGATGTCCACTTTATAGGGCCCCTCTTCTGGCGGAATGTACTTAACTGTGTGCACCTCATTGGATGCTCCAGATTCCACCTTGCATGGGATTGGCCGGCGAGAGGGTGAGGTAATCTTGACGTCCACCTTTCCTTGACCTCCTGCGCCACGTGTATTAATGGTAAACTCCTCATCTTTCCCTACATCCACTTCTAAACACATAGGCACAAAGATGTGTAAAATATGTTCAATCAACATCGCTATTATCTCATTCCACACATAAATAGCCTGAAGATTTGACTTGCTGTGGTTAAGTCCTTGAACTTTGACCTTGCTGAGATCCAAAGGAGGAGCAACACTGATGGTAAACGGGCTTTTGGGGATGGGGTCACCACCATGGCACACAGATATGCTCATGTTACCCTGGATCACACACAAAAAAAAGATTGAGCAAGATGCAATTTATAATACCAAATAGGATATGACCTCTTGGTGTCCATTTATATGAAACGTAAACCACTGTTGGGAGTCTCTCACCTGCTGTAATGCAGTGTAGCGCACAGTGAAAGAATAGTCGTGGTTATCTATGATCTCAAAGTCACTGACGGCTTCTCCTTTCCCCGCTGCGGTGAAGAGAACCTCAGGTGTGGCCTTACCTGCTCCTTTAGTATAGATCGTGAAGTGGGTCGGCTTGCCCACTTCCACACCTGTGATATAGTCATGCAGAACATGCAGATGATAGGCTATTTTTACCTACTATTTTTTCATTTAATTGATTTCAGTCACTGACAATGAAACTGACCTGTCTTGTTGAGCCCAGGACCCTCTGCTTTCACCTTATTAGCATCATGGGATGGATCGACTTTTATACGGAAGGGGCTGATGGGAATTTCCTATTCATTTGTATGAATTCATTAATTAATTTAGAACTCAAATAATAAACAAAATAATTTCATAATTTTGACATCAACTGACCTGATCCGCAAAAAGCACCATGATGGTGTAGCGTCCGGCTCCAGGGGGTGTATACTTTACTGTGAATGTGTCATTGTCATTTTTAATTATGTCAAAATCAATATCTGCTTCGGCAGGTCCCACCACACCAGGAGCGCACTTAATACCAATGCTTACATCTCCTAAGGAGTCAGAACAGATAAAAAAAATAGGGAAGGAAATAAGATCAATTTCCAAATTTCAAATATGAGTTTAAATAACGTTAGCAATCATGTTTGCTCGGACCTTGTCCGGCCTCACTGCAGTCCACAGTAAAGTATGTGGGTTCGTTGGCCTTCAAGCCAGTTTTCTCCACTCCTGGTCCATGAACTTTCACATTCTCTGGGTGACTGCCTTCTCCAATGGTCACCTGAGAAATGCAGAAAGATCCATATATATATATTTCCATGTTGCAAAATTAGGAACTGAAAGCTGGTTCTAGTAAAGCAACGATCCAAAATGGAACCTATGATCTAACATGGCCGTGTAAAGGGAAAGTGTGAAATCTAACACTGGAAAAATGTGGTCATGAACTTTCATTGAAAGGCTGAGCTTGTTGTAGATCCAATTCATGGACGTTCTTGACAAAAACAGAAACATAAAAATGTCATAATTTGGCTGAAATCTGCCTGTTGACTGTGAGATCTCACCCTGAACGGACTGTTGGGAACATTGACCTCTCCCCAGGTGATGATGATAGTGTGTTTGATTGGCTTGGTAGGTATGTAGACGCAGAAATATGTGCTGTCACCGTTATCTGTGATCTGGATATTGATGGGGAAGCCTTCTGAGTCCTTGAATTAAAAAGAGGACAAACACATATTTTTGTACCAGTGTAGTGAGGCATGAAGCATCTGGGACTTGTATGAAAATGTACCTGAGCGTAAATCTGTAGATGTCCTCTTCCAGCTTCACTGGCGTCAATTGTAAACTCAGCAGGTTTGTTTACGATGCACCCAGTTGGCTCCAGCCCGGGGCCGTAACACTTAAGCTGCATAAAAATATGAGTTATTAGAGGTACCGCTGTCATTTATTATTCCCAACAAATTTTCAATCATTATTGTCAAACTGTCACAGGGCAGACCTTCTCAGGAAAGATGTCATTGGCTGCAGGGAGGATGTGAGCCATAAAGGGACTGTCTTTGATATCTTCATCATCACAGATGACATGGACCGCATAGTCACCTGGCTCGGTGGGCCAGTACAAAACGTCACAAGATCCATCACCCTTGTCATCACACTCTATTTTAGCCTGTGAGGGCCCTTCGATGGAGAAACCTGTTCATGGAAGTGAGTTTTTGACTATTAACCAGGCATCTCACCAGATCATAAACCAGTGGTTCTCAACTCTGGCCCTCACGGTCCACTTTCCTGCAATGTATAGTTCCAAACTTTATCATACTCACCTGCCTGTAATGTTCTAGTAATCCTGAATACCTTGATTAGGCTGTTCAAGTCTTTTTGATTAGGGCTAGAGCAAAACTCTACAGGAAATTGGACCTGAGGGCTAGAGTTGAGAACCACTGCCATAAACACTAGATCCCTGCAAACAACACCAGCTCAGGAGGCTCAGTGACGTTAAACAAGATTCTTACCCAGAGTTCCAACCTCTGTCCCAATGGCCTCGACCACAAAGTCAGCTGATTTGCCCACCATGCCAGTCTCCAGGCCTGGACCCCATGCCCTCACCTTCTGAGGGCCTGCATCTTCACTTATGATCACCTCAAATGGGCTAAACACACACGTTTTGATTAGAAGATGGTTGTTCATAATAATCTGCATTATCTCTCTGTAGTAATTTCCATACCCTATTTAATCCTTTTAATATGGATTTCAATATTTTCTCTCGAAGTAATGCGTAACAGAAATCGAACTGTACGGGGTCTATAAGTGCCCTTACCTGCGGGGAATGGCGTGACCACCCCATGTAATGGTGATGATGTATTTTCCAGCAAAAATGGGGTAGTAATCACATTCATACACACCGTCTCCCAGTTCTTGCACCTTCACAGGCTCATCGCCACCTCCTGAAAACACAAAATTTCATTCAGACTCACAAACTTTACAACACAAAGCTGATTAAAACAGGAAAAAAAGTTGTTGCGTTAGTCGAAACAGTTGTACGCATACTTGGCCCTTTGACTTGAACACGTAGTTCTCCACTGCCTGCTCCCTTCGTGTACACCTTAAAGTCGGCCACCTCCTTCACACGCACACCCTTGGGCTGCAGGCCACGCCCAATGGCCCGACAAGCATTCGGGTTACTCGCTACAAGGAGGAAAGAATGGTTATTCTTTGGTAAAAAGTACAAGACGGCCAAAAAAGACCCATACATACATGAACATAGAGGTTGTCGAAGTTAGTTGAGATTATGCGTGGACAAAAATATGGACCAAGCCAAACCAGCAAAGAAGAACAACCACAGAATGTTTCCTTTACAAGCCTATGACAATGCAATTAGCAATCTCATAAATACCCCATTAGGAATGTAGTGAGAGCACTAAAAGGAAAACTACAGGCAAGCTGATGTGTTTTCAAGAGCTTGTAAAAAGACTTCAACACTATATTTGCAATTAGATACAAGAACCAGCTGTGAAAAATATAACCAAATTTTAACAATATTCTGCTCAAATAAAACATTTTTTTTTATTTTAAAATCTGTTGCCTACTGTTGGGGTTTGGTGTTACGCACACTAAGTCCACTAATGAGCACTTTTAGAGCAATAAAATGTCTATTGAAAGCAGCCCAGCTAAGTTCTAAGTGCTTTCTCATATCTGATCAAACACATTTTTCTCGCAATATCTGTTTCTTTCAGTGCTGGATTAAAAAAGCAGACAAAAAGTCTACAAAATAATGTTGGAAAGTATTAATTGAATAATTAATGAGTTAGTTACTTCATTGTATATTCTGGTTGTTAAGTCAATCAAAGCATTCCCATTCTCTTAGTTAGTATTAAAGGAGCGACACGGCCAAATGCAAACATGATGATGATGATGATGACAATGGGATGAGGATGATGATCTTTGAGATGAAGATGATTGTAATACACTCAGACGGTCACTCAGCCATTGGCTCTTTGATGCCAAATCAAGTGATGACATCTTGACTTTATTAAGAGTATGCTTTTAAAATTGCAGGTGTCAGTTCAGGTTACAGTGAGTAGTTTAAAACAGGGCTGTTTTTTTTTTTACACACAAAAAAAATTAAACAAAATAATACATTATTTTGATTTACTTTAGCCCTAATTTAAACAAATTTGTTACTTTTGTTAATTTATTTTATTATTATTATTATTTAAATAATTCATTCATTAATAATAGCATTTAGTTAAATTAGCTAAATTCTAAATTATTAAATCAGAAAATATTAGCAGAATCCAATCAAAAGTGTTCCTGATTCTCTGAGCGTCTGTTAAGTGATCGTCCGGTCCCACCAGTGAATAGTGGCTCTTTTTCTGCATTGGTTAAAACAAGACCAGCAGCAGCATTTGCAACACTTATCTAATCCTCCTCTTATTCTTATTCACACTCACACTTTTACTCACACACACACACACACACACACACACACACACACACACACACACACACACACACACACACACACACACACACACACACACACACTCAACCCATCACTCCCTGTCTCTATCTGAGCTTCCTGTTGATTTTAGCTGCCCCAGAGGGCAAAGCGCCAGCGCATGCCAACGAGCCAGAGATGTTGTGCCCAGGAGGACACGGGTAAAGAGACAGTAGGGAGGGGACCCAGCTCGAGCAGGCATATGCCAAGCCCCCCGGGTGGCCCGTACTAACTTGGTCGCCTGGGTTTGGGTGGTGTTGGGGGAGGCACTTTCATGGCCTTTTCTGAGGGCGGCGTGCGTATAGACTGAGGGATTATGTGAACCGGTGAGCCAATCTGCCGGCCGCTCGGAGGAGCTAGAACAACACACACAGGCGAAAGGAAAGAAGAAACACAATAAAGCGTTTCGTCATCATCGGGAGGGTGATGCAACCCTGGAGCAGTAAGCACGGAGATCAAACCGAACAACCTGGTCTTAATCGGTGCCAAAGAAAGCGGATCTCTCTGGGAGCTGTCCAGCATTAGCATGCTGTCAATCAAACAATCTGCAGTCAAGGTGCAGTCACATTAGCGAAATTTCATGGGCAAAAAAAGGTCCAGTCTATTGTAAATAGCACAGCGCAGCTCACACCAGAAACCAACAATGAGTGAAATCTGTGTGTGAAACTTTTTTGCCCTATTGGAAATTGGATTTCAGCCACAACATTTCGCAGAGCAACAGTAAATGTGACCACACCTTTAGAAGGGTAAAATAAGCTCTTTAGGTGAATAATGCCCCAGCTGAATAGGCCTGCTTACTGTAACTTTCGGTCTTCGCTTGGATGTCTTTATCAGTTTTCCTGGCGAACCAACTTAATCAAATTATCAGAAATATAGCTGGTCTAAACTGGTCTGTTCAGCAGGGGCAGCAGACATTTTAGAAAGAACATGGAATGCTTTTAATGCAGCAAAAACAACAAGTCAAAGGCTCAGACACAAAAGAACTTGTTGTTTTCTTGGTGCATTAAGAGCTTTGGTGTTAAATAATAATGTGACTGTGACTGTAAACGAACTCTGCAGGACCTAATAAGACAACATCTTTTCAAGGAATTAAGTCAGGAAGTGAGGACATGAGTCTCACCCTCCGAGATGTGAACAGTGAACGGACTTCTGGGTATTTGTTGGCCAGCGAATGTCACATATATAGTGTGAGGACCCTCCAGAATGGGGCAGTAGGTGCAGCGGAAAACACTGTCGCCCTTGTTTTCCAGAACAATCTCCACGGTGTCTCTACGGCCCTGAGAGTCAACAATGATCACACCGACATCGCCTGCACCCGCACCTGAGGGGTCACAAATACGTGAAAGATTTTGTCTAGTCTTTAGTTTTAGAGCAAACAGCAAACAACATTATTTTCCTGACATTACCTGCTGTGTAGATGTCAAAATATGTGGGTTTATTGGCCACATTGCCCACCGGTTCCAAACCTGGACCACGGGCCTGCACCTTGTTCGGATCTCCCAAAGCTTTAGACACATTTACCAGGAAAGGGCTCCTATCAATGTCCTGTCCAGCAAACAACACCTTAACCTGGAGGAAGACAGAAATATTCCTCAGATTGAGTTCATCTGCCAAAGTTTGAGCTCCCTTTGACCCATCTTACAACTCCTATCAAGACTCAAAGACTCAAGACTCAATCATAAATCATAAAAATATGACTGGAAAATGACAACAAAAGCCACTGAGGATAGCTTATTTTTTGGTACCTTATGCAGACCCTCCACTTTTGGAACATAGACCACAGAGTAGCTCCTGTTCCTGTCATTGTTGGGAATTACTCGAGCCTGTGAAAAAAGGACATATTACTAAGAAATTAAACAGTTAGTTGTCCAAACATAGTTTTGTTTGATTTTTTTGGTCTTGTGTATTCCTTCAAGGCCCATTAGTAAGGTTCAAGTATGCTTTATAAATAAAATAAAAAACAGAAATGTGTAAATCATATTATATAATTTAGCATAAACATTTTAAAAATTAAAATAAATGATTGATTTTTTAAAATTATGATCTCAACTCATAAAAATAAAAATAAAACAATTAAAACTAGCTGACACTTTAACATTTTCAAGATTTTAAAAAGGTGACAGTTATGCTTTTTTAAATTAATTTATTTTTATTTTACTTTTACATTTTTGTTTAGTTTCCTAAATAAAATTTGATTAAAAGCATGAAACAATACATTGAATTCATTTTCTTTCTTTTTTAAGTTTAATAAAACAGCAAAAATCTGCCCGATACAACCAGGAACATGCTTTGTGTACAAATAGATGTTTGGTTTGTTTTAAAAATGAAAGAAGTTTGAAAGATGAGTTAGAAGATGACCTCTTCTGTGTGGCCCTCTGGATCCTCAATGTACACCAACACTTCTCCAAGTCCTGCCTCCACAGTCTCCACCACAAACTCAGCTGGCCTCAACACAACGTTGCCTCTGGGCTCAATACCTACAGACAGATTCAAAGAGACAGAGGAGGTGTGGGTTGAGGTACAGTAAATGTTGCATCTCATACTCACAGTCTGGCATTCTGAAGTGTTAACATCATCTGTCAGTCTCACCTGGCCCGTAGGCTTTGGCTCTCTTGGGGTGCAAGGTTTTAGATCGCAGTGGGGCGCCAGGCTTAAGTTTGGATTTGGGGAACTGAGACAGGTAGGTCATCACTGAGTGCTCGTCCACATTAGGATCCACAATCTCTTCTGGAGCAATCACCTAACAGGGCAAAAGTGCAATGTTAGAGATCAAAAGTCACAGGCTACATAGTGGTTGATCTCTGATCTCAATCCTGATTCCTGGATGACATTCAAGCAATATTTCCAGTCTTCTTCATCAAACACACATGTACAACTCATTACTTCAGTGGAGGGAACATTGCCCTGCAATGGGGACATCAGCAAAAAACATGAAACATGCATTGCTGTTGCCCTCAGGATCAGGACTAAGAAACACTGCAACAACAAAAAACAGATGCACATTTTACTAATTTGATTTGACATATTCTATGAGTACTGTTACTGCCAGAAATGATTGTCTGATATAAACACAGCTCTGCGCTGTGATGGTCTATGGCACAAAACTGATGAAGCAAGTACACTTGAAAAAAAGGTTTTCAAAGCTTTGGAAACTATTTTCTGTCTCTCCCCTCAGTCCCGTCTTTCATGTCCTGCTGGTTAAGTGTCCTGCTATATTTAACGCTAGGCTGGAAGGTTAAGAGCTAACTGGAAATAGCTCTAAATGGTATTTAACACAGCAGAAAGATGATGGAGATTGAGCGGGAGACCAACAGGGACAGGAAGAGAAATATGCATCTAGTTATTAAACCCCATAACTTAACGCTCTACCTCTCCCATTGCAGCGATTTCCCACATGCTCAAAGCATTCAATGACCTATTGTTTTCTCCAAAGAGACGTGGACTCTCTATCTGTCTCAATTACTCAAACACAAATTCTAGTGTCTACTGCATGGACGGTTCACTAATTTCAAATCCGATATTTAGGACTGACTGTCTGTACTGTCATTTGGCAAGCAATGAAAATTGATCTGTTTGTTCCATTTTCTGCTGTATCTGTTGACAGTGTAGTAAATATCTTATATATGCTACCAAACATTTGGGGTCTGTATGTATTTATAAATAAAATTAAATATATTTTTATGCTCATCTAGGCTGCATTAATCAAAATACTGTGAAAACAGAAATACTGTGAAATATTATGAGTTCATAATTTTGAATTAGAACACATGAATATTACTGTGGATTATGACAGTATGCACTTCACTTTCCAAATTATTAATAAAAATACTTGAATGGCATTAAGACATTTAGCAGACATACACAGCAAGAAATTAAGATCAATACATTGCAAACATACACAGGAGAGAAGTAATTGATGAAGGAGGTGAACCTTGAGTCTACGTGTTATTCAGATTAATCGAATTATTCAAATTTCAAACCAACTGGAATTGTGGAACTTTCTGCTCTACTGACTACAAAATCAAACTAGTTTAGTGTTTAATATGGCAAAAATGTCATTTGTACAGCCTGTGTGAACAACGGCACAGATTCTATTACACTCTCTGTCTCACACACAGAGAATCATTCAAAATAATGAGATCATAAAATCATTTCAGTAGCTTAGACCTATTTCTGACCTTCAGAACAGTCTTGCTCCGCTTATGAAGAAAACAGCCTCAAAAAAGGCTAGATGGCATGCGTTCGACTGAATTTGAGTAACCGCTTCTTACCTGTGGCACACCGAGCCAATCGTCAGCTTGCTGCATGGCTTCTCTCGCATTCTCCACCGGCTGACTCGGATCCCATGTCTCCCAGTCCGGACACAGGCCTTAAAGGCAGGGATAGCAGATTAATGTAATTAGTTACTCAACTCTTTATGAAATCATGAGAAACACTGATTTTCTAAACCAGAATAGGACTACAACGCACTGTCTAACTATCCAGCATTTTGCATAGATGACTACAGAAGAGACCCGTCTGAGCCTTATCTTGGGCTGCAGGCCCACTTTTCCACAGCGAGGAACTATTAAACCATGTTCTTTAGTTCAACTTGACCTTAAATGCTCTCAAATGAGCAGTTTCCCGTCACTTCATTCTTTTTTTCCCAACCTAAACGCGGTCAGGCTCGTAGCAGCACAGAACGCTTCCCTGAAGCAAACACACACTAGTGCCGTCTGGAGTAAAACTGTTATTATATGCTGGATTACACTCAAAGAGCAAGAGGTGTTTAGTTCAAATGGAACCAGAGTGCCTTGAAACCACAAGACTTCTCGACGACTGCCAAAACGTTAATATCAGCAGATCTGGGTTTGTTTTCCAAGATCCTCCAGCACAGCGGCCTCATACTTGGGTTGGACAGAGAGTGTCTGTAACAGGCCCACTCCTGCTGCTAACACTGATAAACCTTTAAATTTAGTTTTTAATGCATTAACACTTGCCAAGAGTGGTATTTACAATTCCCTGTGGATCTAAGATGGTGGCACAAGGGAAACAGAAGCACTGTTAAGAGCGGAAAACCGATTAGATGGAGGAAACTACAGGGGAGGTAAACAAGGTGTGAATGTGGTCACAGATACAGCCTGTGTGTGGACAGCAATGCCTGAAGGAAATGCCACAATAAAGAATAAAGTAGAGAGGGTTTTTTTGGTGGGGGGGGCATAGTTTTAAAAAATATATAGAGACTTCCCAAATATGGTTTACTTTCCATATAACATAATAAATCATCTAACCTAAAAGGGCAGTAACACTACAATTTTCCTTTCTTTGACTTTCATTCATACGCATGTGAATGTGAACCAATAGATGTATATGCCACAGAATGACCTTTTAGCTGAATTAAAAGAATGCAAGCTTTAAATCTGCAGGATTGCTATGTTGCAGTAAAGTCGAATAGATTGCATATTTACATAAATTTTTGATACATGTTAAATTGTCTTTTTAAAAGGCACCACGCAGAGTGTGACGTTATTTTCCAACCATTGCACTTTCTAAATACATTTTGCATGCTCAAAAATTTAGTGTGACCATGGCTTAAATCAAAAGGGGTAAAATGCATCATATCATTTGAAAAATACTGACCACAAATTACGATACAATTTTCATAATGATATATGAGGTTTTTGAATGATTTTGAACCTTCTTTTTATGCAAGTCAATAGAAGATTTTAAAGTTTCTTTTATAAAGTTTGCACAAATGAAAATGTTCAATATAAATAAAAGGGATTTTAACACAGTTTTCGTTTTGCAAGCTATGTAATGAGCATAAAAACACTGAAATATATATACTTATTTTTGGCATTACTCCTGCTAAGAGATGCTTTTCCACACATGCACGAGGAAAAATATGCATGTTGGCAGGAAATGCATATGGAAGCATGTGTTTTCACTTAAGCATAGTGCTGTCTTAGCCTCTGACACTTTCCATTCAGTTAAAACAGAAACCAGCGGCTCATTAGCAGCTAGCAAAGCCAACAAACTCACATAAACCTAAACATGCAAAGATATCACATCTTTCACCACTAACATTACTTCTACTCAGGGTCAGTCACAGCAGCGAAGCCATCGGATCTAGCAGTTTGAACAGTGCAATTGTTTAATTTAAACTTTTTTATTACTCAATAGTCAAAGTTGATGTATCACCTCTTTCTGGACCTTTCAGAACTGCTTCTACTGATGTATCTAAATATTTCAATATTACACGCTGTTTTTGACACTGGTCAAACTTAAAATGATACTGAATGTCAGAACAATACATCTGTAGTGGCCTGATGTGTCTGGGTGTGAAATCAACCCCCTGTGCAGCTTAGAGATGACAGTGTACAGCTGCCTTCCACCCACCGCCACCTTTACACCTGTTCTCTGTACTAATATGACTAAAGGACAATGAAACTGCTGTTTGTGTTTGACAAACATGTTGGACTCTTTTAAACACACCTCAAAATGCCTTGTCAGGAGATGGAAACATTTCAAATACTGCCATTGTGCTTCACAAATCGAGGCATTTTTGTGAAATAGGCATGCAATGAAAATTTTAAATCAATTTTCTAAATGCATGTTATTGATTTTGAACAAGTCATCCGTGCATATTTTCATTTTTGTTTTTCTGTATCAACAGATTTGGTGATGTATGGATTTCTCCATTCATTTAGTTGGCTTTTTCTAACAATCAGATCTGCCTTCATCCAATCAATAACTCATAAATTGAACCAAGTTCCTGCCCAACATTTTTACTTTTTAAAACATCCATTTTATCCTGATGAAAAATCACAATATGGAAGAAAACATTTCTTTACTTCCATTTAATCGCAAGCCCTTATTTTAAACTTTATCAAGTCCATCTTGTCCCTGTTCATAATCCTAAGGATAACCCTTAACTATCCTATAAATCAGAAGAAAATGATAAGTTGATAAGTATGTTGCCTCTGGGTAGGTTTAGACTTATACTAGTGGAAACTCATGAAACCAGTTCAGAAAGGGTTTCATGGAGCGTCAAGCCCGCTTGTGTCCATCCTTCTCAACGCTTATAGCACTATAACTAGTGCCGGGATGTTGGATGTTGATCCAAGAACTTGCTCTGCTTGGGGAAATCAAGGTAAATTCTTATACACATCCCTAATGTGTAATGCCAAGTCCTATACTGTCCTGAGTACATTCACAATGTCAGAATGACTGCGTTGAGAAGGATGGACACATGCGATTCCAAGCGGGCTTGCCGCTCCATGAAACCCTTTCTGAACTGGTTGCAGGATTTTCCACTAGTATAAGTCCAAACCTACCCAGAGGTATTTCATTTATGAATCATGTTTTGGAAAGGAGTGATGGTTTGTTTTGAGGTCACCAATTGTTCTCTTTCTCTTCTTCCCTTGGCTCTGACCTTTCTATAGTGAGATCATATGCTGTAATTATCCGACCGGCTACTCATCTTCTGAGGTAAATGCTGACATCCCCTTAATGAGTATTACTGACCCCTGAATCTGCTTAATGAAGCTAAAGAACTACGTTTTCCATTGAAAACCACATGGGATTAATGTACCATGACACATTTGTCGCCAAGTGGTCATAAAACAGAATTCCACTCACCAGGGGCGCAATTATCCACCAGGGCACCGAGGGCTTTGCCGTCTCTCCAGTCCCTGTGGAAGTTGTTGATGGGCAACTGGGGGACCTTGTTCTGGATCCAGCCCAGAAGACGCTGTTTGGGCGTCAGTTTCCTGGCATCTTCGTCGTCCTCATCCTCCCACATGGGCATGGAAATGGAGTAGTGCAGGATTAGGGTCCATATCAGCCCCAGGATCAGTTTTAGGTTGCCATCGACTATAGCTTTACTATCTGCAGTGAGAGAGAGAGAGAGAGAGAGAGAGAGAGAGAGAGAGAGAGAGAGAGAGAGAGAGAGAGAGAGAGAGAGAGAGAGAGAGAGAGAGAGAGAGAGAGAGAGAGAGAGAGAGAGAGAGAGAGAGAGAGAGAGAGAGAGAGAGAGATAAACATTTGAGGGTATTACTCCACACAAGAGCAGTAAAACACCATTTGAGGAGATACTGGGAATAATAAAAATACAGCTAGCTGAAAATCTGTGTGGTTTTTGAGATTATTTAAGATCTGAAAGATTTAGGAAACCATTAAACATTCTGAGGTTGGCTTTTATTTCTCCTGTGGTACTGCTGTAAAAAATATATAAATTTAGGTGGAAGAAGATCAGAGTTAGTTCAGGGTGAACTGAAGAGGACTCCGTCATGTAAACATACTGTACATTAATTAACTCTCTCAACATGGATCTGGCTTACTAATCACATACACACATCGACTATGACCCATCTACTTATATTATATATATTTATATTTATATATTCACTCACATACGGTACATATTGGTGTCACATTACTATCCCTTTACTAATTAGTAAAGACACAAATCCCATGTTTGAGATAAATATTATGTTTCTAACATAAATAATCAAAAAAGTATATTTATAAACATTTAGTTAAAAAATAATAATACATTGATAATTGAATTATATGAACTAAATATATTATAAATTACAATTGTTAAAATGAATCATTTAAAGGGTTAGTTCACCCAAAAATGACAATTCTTTCATTAATTACTTACCCTAATGTCGTTCGACACCCGTAAGACCTCCGTTCATCTTCAGAACACAAACGTTGTTCACAAATGATGGGCCGATTTCAAAACAAAGTTTCGAACAGTTATGAATCAGCATATTGGTTCATGATTCGGATCGAGTGTCAAAACGGCCAAACTGCTGAAATCACCTGACTTTGGCGATCCGAATCATGAATCGATACACTGATTCATAACTGTTCGAATCTTTGTTTTGAAATCGGCTAATCCCTATAAGTCAAAAAAGGGTTTTTTTGCGCACAAAAACTAATGTTTCATAAAATGATTGTAGAGCCACTGTAGTGAGATGGACTTTGTAACGACGTCTTTAGTGCCTTTATGCCTTTAGTGCCTTTTATGAGCGTTATGAGTTTAGTGCCTTGAGAGAAGAAATGACATTGGTGTCAATGGAGGCCTATCTGAGCCATCGGATTTCCACACAAATATCTTCATTTGTGTTCTGAAGATGAACGGAGGTCTTACAGGTGTCGAACAACATGAGGGTAAGTAATTAATGACAGAATTTTCATTTTTGGTTGAACTAACCCTTTAAAACCTGGGTTATAAACTGTATTTAGTAATATAATATTCAGTCACAAAAGCAGCATGCAAGCCTAATAAAGTCCAATTTTACTCCGTTATTCATGGAAAGTGTCACATGCACTTTTTGCTAAACCTTTACCCAAATCTTTCCCTACAGTGCTCTGCTAGAGTCAAAAGACTCTGGACTACAGCGTGGAATATGAATCAAGATGGACACTACTAAGCCACTGACCGAATGCCAAAGGCTGATGTCACTTAACCCTGGATCTGTGGAATGAGGTCAGTTTAAATAAAACCCACACATACACAGAAGAAACTTAATCAGGACGCTGGCTGAATCTGACTACACTTTGCTTCAACCCCCAACGGAGCTGTCTGCACTAAACGCTGCAATGTGCGCAGCGGTCTGGGGGTAATCCAATCCCTCCAATCAACTAATACTGCCAGGTCAGTTTCTCATTTTTGTCTTGTTGTAATAAAACAAGATCCAGATTGAATTCTTCACTGATCTTTGATATATTACCTTTGAGATTTTCTTGTGCATTTGGCAAGTACAGTGTGTCACGCTCACTGTGGCCCCCTCTCAAGAACAGGGTTTAATGTTGTTGGGTTCCTAGGCGCTCTAGATGTTTAGAGAGGAATGCATGCTGACATTTATGTGCACTCTACATCAGCGCCAAGCCCAACAGAAAGAGACAGGGAGAAAGTATTTGGCATTGTTCTTGATCGGTGCCGTTAAGAATGTATAGAAAGATAAAAAGAAAGGTTCAGTTTTACTATTTAGTTCATTCAAAATATAATATACACACTACAGTTCAAAAGTTTGGGGGCAGTAAGATTTGAAAATATATTTTATTTAATACAATTAAATTGATCAAAAGTGACAGTAAAGAGTTTTAAACTGTTACAAGATTTCTGTTTTAAATAAATGCTGTCCTTTCTATTCATCACAAAATAATACAAAATGTTCACAGCACTTTTTCCGACATTTATAATAAAAAAGCACATCGGCAAAGAATACTTCTGAAGAAGCATGTGACACTGCAAGACAGAGTAATGATGCAGAAAATTCAGCTTTGCCATCACAGGAATAAATACAATTTTTATATAGATTCAAATAGGAAACAGATATTTTAAATAGTAATAATATTTCACAATATTACTGTTTTCCTTGAGCTTTCCTTGAGCATGAGAGGCTTAAAAAAATATGGTAGCACTTTATTTAATAGTCCTGTTCCCCATGTACATACAATGTACTTATTACAGTAATTACAATAACTGGGTAATAACTAGGTACTATCCCTGAACCTACCTCTAAATACCTAACCTTAACCCATTGCCCAATACAACACTGTAAGTACACTTAAGTGCACATACTGTAAAATAATGTGCAAACAAAAAATATTATTTATCATGCCAAAAAAGCTGAAAAAAGAGCAAGAGAGAGAAGTCAAAAGAAATGGAAGAGATATGAGTGAGTGAAAGTACCTAAAAAAATCAGGTAGATATAAGCAACACACAAACACACAGCTCAGCTGGTTAACACTTGTGTCACTTCCCAATAAACAGGTGTTGTATGCCAGAGGCCTCATCTGACAACATACAACAAACACACATCATAAAAAAGGTCTCTCACACACACACAGCTGACACAGTGCACATACAATGAGCAAGCACAAACAGCTATTTGATCAACTTTACCTTAAATAATTTACAGATTTACACCTAGTAGAGAGTTGGCTTTAATTCACAACACCAAGCGACTTTAATCTTTTCAAACCACCCTGAGAAAACCCAGCAAAAACAAACTAACAACTCCTGAAGGCAAAGCACGTACACTGGCATACAGCACAGCACCAGCAAACAGCTGGATTCAAACACACTTAATGAAAGACATCACAACTAAGTGTTTCCTTCCGACAACATAAAGTGCAGTGGCTGCAAATGAACCCTTGGAGTTTTGAGGAACCGCTGATGACATGGGACAGGAATTCCAGCCCGCTAGGGTACAGCACAATCACATAATGGGCAGGAAAACAAATATGGGATCAGGGCCTGGGAAAAGACCATTAAGGACAGAGACTTAAGAAGGGATGGCTTACGGAGAGTGGGGATCATTTAGAGAACAAGCAGAAGTGTTCTCATTTGTCTCACTCCAATATAAAGCGACAGGTTGTTGGCTCATTAAGTTTTTTTCCCCTACGTTTTGTAAATTAATAATCACATTACATTTTTATAATGGGAAAATGTAAAACCTTCACTAAAATGTTTCAAAATGCTTGAAAAAAACTAGGTTCTAAAGAAAATGTAAGTGGTGTTTACTGTTGTTAAAAAACTGAAACTATTACAATTTTTTTTAAATAAATCTGAAATAATATATAAATATTAGATACACTAATTAACAAACAGATTTAAAAGTGAACTATGCAGCTTTCTGTCCACTGTAGGGCGCATATTCAAAACAAATGCGTAGTTTGATGACGCAAAGTTTGAGCGCAGCATCTTGGGACATGTGGTCTTCACCTCACAGCCGGTGGAAAATAGGACTCAATAATAGGACAAAATAACGTTACTGTAGCGTAAAGCAGAGCAGGACCGAGTGTTGTGGAGCTGAGCATGGCCGCTGGAGCGTTTTTTAAACAAATACCTGCCCCGCGAACACCGGGACTTTTATTACGACGGGACGGGACACATTCGCCGGGCGCCTGCACTGATCCGCTCTTCCGGTTATGATTATGAGGTAATGCAGCTCTGTTTATCATATTAGATACATTTAAGTGTGTTGAAAATGATGTTATGACGTTACTCCGTGCGTTCACTTGTTCACACTGCTAAGAGTAAAAGCGCTCCTGCTAAATAAAACCCGAAACTGAGGGTAGCGCAGATATGATACAATTGACAGGCGACTTCCTCAGACGCTTTGCTGAAACGTCCCGGTCCTTAGTTAAAATAGCAATTTTCTCACAATTTACAAATAGTTGGAAACATTTAGGATATTGTTGGTACTCAACTGAACAAAATATATAACACCGGCCTAGTGGTTTTTGGATATTTTACTGCAAAAATACTACATACTACTACTGAAAACTAAAAATACAAAAAAAAAGGCAAATAAAAATTGTATATATGTAAATACTACTAAAATAACACTAGGTGTGTTTAAACATTTTCTAAAATTGTTTACATAACTAAATGCAAGAATGAAAAATAATGAAATAATAAAAGGCGCTTCCATTACGCACAACTCATAATAAGTATAAGACGCATCAGTCGTGCTTCACAAGCACAGTCTGATGTGTGAACGTAGTATTTCTCTGCAAATGCCTCCGTGAGTAATGAAACACTTTCCTAACGCTGATTAAAGCAAGTCTGGATCATTCCCATCCTCCCACAACTGAACCACACAAACAAGATGAGATAAAAATAATGAAACAGATGCTGGAAGCATTTTATAAGCCACTGTTGGCAAAAGCTATAGGGGGAAAACACATGTAGTGTTGTTACTGCAGCGAGCACTGATGCATTCATCTTGAATCCAGCTGGTGATGATTGCTGTTCCTTTCAGCTTACAGAAATTGCTTCATTTCACTGATGGACAGCGTATTGCCATTGTTTGGAAGATCTTCAGAGGAGGGAATTTACTAAAAACCACGTCAGCTGTGTTGTTTTAGCAAACATAATAATAAAACACTGCAAAAATGGCTACAATTGTGTGCTGAAAACAGTGCATGCTGTAATTTCCCATCTTGCAGGTTGGTTCTCAATGCAAGGATGTGGCAGATGCAGGCTACACTTTAAAAAGTAACTCAGGGGACCTGTTACCGCAACTTAAATAAATGAGTGGTTGCAAGTTAAAAATTCTAATTGATTGGTTTAATTAAACATTTTAAGTTGCAAACATTATTTTGTAGTTCTGTTGACATAACAATTTTGGTCATATCATCAACTTAATATCGTCTGTAAATTTAAACTCAAATTCCTCTTTTTTGTTTTAAATGAGGTTGTAGTAACTTAATTAAATAGTCTTGATAGCATCAAAATTTAGACCGTAGAATTCTAGTTGTACTTCCCAACATGCTTTACTGGATAAAGAGACTAAATGTTGAAATGAAGTGTTAATTTATTTGTTTTTAGTGAAGGAAAAGACCCGTTAGTGTTTAATGCTGTTATTTTTTTACATGTTGACGTGTGTACATGAAGGTAAGCACTACATTGAATCTATAAGCAATGACTGTGCTAATGCCAGTGACAAGTAATATCTTACTTGTTCATTAAATATATTTTTAATAAGTTATGTTAGCATGTGCTGTGATAGCTGTTGATTTGAACTGAAATGTATAAGATGAATTGGTTCCAGGACTACGACTATTAGTTGGAGTGACTTATTATTTTATATTTTTATTTGTAGTTTTTTTGTAATTTCAAAAGCTTAAAAGTGTGTGTTTATGCTGCAAATGATTAAGTTACTCTAAGCTTGTTGGTTGGACGTAATATCACTCAAAGTTGTCATAACAATGTATACAAATGTATGCAAACCGTTGAGTTTTTTGTTTTGTTTTGTTTTTGTTTTTGAGCCAACACATTATTTATTTTTTTGGTAACAAGCCTGGTGGTCCAAATCTATATTAGGTGGTCTTAAATACTGTGTACTTACATCAAAATATAAGTGCAATGTACATATTGTGTTCTTATTGTGTTGCAAAACACTTTTGCTGATGAGTTGGGATACGGGTAAAGTTTGGTGGTGGTAGGTTTAGGTGTAAGGGAAGGGTCAGCAGTGTAATTATAAATATAACTACAGAAATTAATTACAGATGTAATTACATGCAGGACTTTTTTTAAATGTGAGTTAAAACATGTATATACACAATAAGTGCATTGTATCAAATGATTAATTTAAATGTAAGTACATAGTAGTTAAGACCACCTAATATAAAGTGGGTCCAGCCTAATTTACAAAATATAATAATGTGTGTTTGCACTTAGAAAATAGAAAAACTATTGCTGCAACAACATACCAGCAAAGTTTGCGCTGTGATTGGTGGTTAAACTGGATAACGTGATGCAATGAATCATGTTTTTAAAAAAATGTATTCTTTAATTACACATTATGAAAAAATTGCCCTTAATTCACTTAAGATCAGTTGTTGCCTTAAATATTTAATCAAATTGGAAGTACAAGTCATTCCAACTCATTATTTACATCTCTCCAAGTTAAATCTTGTATACGTTAAACTATGAAGTTGAGATTGAAAAATGATTTTGATGAAGAAAGGGAATGGAAAATCATGGCATGACTTAATTGATCATATCTTTTTTTACAGCGCATGCAAATGGAAAAATATTCACATTGCTCAGCGCTACTGGTATATTCTGCTATAAAATCTCCTGCCAGTTTCAGAGTAAGGAGATCCTCATAACCACTGTAATTTTTGGCAGTGTCCGGAGAATTGGAATGTTCCTGGCGAACAGGAAAACAACGTACTGCATTTTGTTTTGCAATGTTTGCGCTTTTCACTGATTAAATTGTACTGTTTTTGCTCTTTTTTTTTTTCTTTTTTTTTTACATATGTACTGTTAATCAGACTAATACGATTTTTGTCGTTCCATGTTACCCTTTGAAATATCTGAACATCGGCCAATGACGCCATAATAAATGTCTACAGCTTAGATGCATCAGGTGATTGTCTGCTGTTGCTCGGGGTGACCAAACAAACATCGCTCTCTCCCTGGAGGAGACAGAAAGTTTGCCATGATGATCACTAGGACAGAAGAGACAGAGACAATGGCCTCAGTGTGGAAGAGACATTCTGCCTCAGGAAATATTCAGCCTACGCCCACAAACACACACACACACACACACACACACACACACACACACACACACACATACACGTCTATATTACCAAGAGGGGACTATCACTCTACACTATCCAAGAGGGGACCTGTGTTTCTAATCATTTTGAAGAAACAAAAATCACATACAAAATTTTCTTTTAAGGTCCTTATTCACAATATAACTTCAAATAAGCATTTTTTTATTTTTTTAAAAACATGCCAAGAGGGGACCTGAACGATGTCTACCTATCCAACAGGGGACCTCCATAGACTCTAATGGAGCTGTGTGTGTGTGTGTGTGACCGATGTCTACCTGTCCAACAGGGGACCTCCATTAGTCTGCAGTGGAGCTGTGTGTGAATGTGAAGTGAGCTGGCAGTCAAGTCTGTCTTCATTTTATATATATATATGCATTTGGCATATATATGCCATCTCCACCATTACATGTCTTTACAAATAAATAACATTAATGCAGTTAAGCTTCGTACAGACTATATAATGTGTCAAGTAATAATATGTCTTTTTATAATAACTGTGTTCTTTTGAATGTACTGAGAAGTATGTATTTGTAACCTAAAATATACTTTAATACTTTAATTTATTTTGAAGCTTATTTTTAAATATATTTATTACACAGTCGCAATAAAGTTACAAAGTAACTTCGCAATAAAGTAACACACTACACTTAGTTAGTCCACAAGTCTTCTTGTGCTTTAGTATGTTAGTCAACACATTAAAATAAGTTAACTTGTTTACACAGGCATCTGGTATCACAATAGGCACACACACACACACACACAAACACAATATACCTTAGACATAATACCTAATACATTACAGAAAAGTCATTTCTTTAAGAAATTCATTCTCTGTTGTGTCTTCATAATTACAGTATATGATCAGTCCACATCTCTCATTTAAGATTATTGTCAGGTACACCAATGTATTTACATTATTGAATATTACAGGTCATTATTGAATAGTGATTACGTTACACACACACACTCACTCAGGTCCCCTGTTAGATAGTAAATAACGACGCCTGTGTGTTTGCTGTGACATTTCTTATCATCATAAACACACTGCAAAGATTTAGAGTTTTTACAGCAATACCTGAGTTTAAAGGGTTAAATCAAGCAGAAATAGCTCTCTAATGTATTAATTGCAGGTCATTATTGAATAGTGATTACGTTACACACACACTCACTCAGGTCCCCTGTTAGATAGTAAATCACGACGCCTGTGTGTTTGCTGTGACATTTCTTATCATCACAAACACACTGCAAAGATTTAGAGTTTTTACAGCAATACCTGAGTTTAAAGGGTTAAATCAAGCAGAAATAGCTCTCTAATGTATTAATTGCAGGTCATTATTGAATAGTGATTACGTTACACACACACTGACTCAGGTCCCCTGTTAGATAGTAAATCACGACGCCTGTGTGTTTGCTGTGACATTTCTTATCATCATAAACACACTGCAAAGATTTAGAGTTTTTACAGCAATACCTGAGTTTAAAGGGTTAAATCAAGCAGAAATAGCTCTCTAATGTATTAATTGCCGGTCATTATTGAATAGTGATTACGTTACACACACACACTGACTCAGGTCCCCTGTTAGATAGTAAATCATGACGCCTGTGTGTTTGCTGTGACATTTCTTATCATCACAAACACACTGCAAAGATTTAGAGTTTTTACAGCAATAACTGAGTTTAAAGGGTTAAATCAAGCAGAAATAGCTCTCTAATGTATTAAATGCAGGTCATTATTGAATAGTGATTACGTCACACACACACTGACTCAGGTCCCCTGTTAGATAGTAAATCACGACGCCTGTGTGTTTCTCTCCTCAACCCCCACAACCCCCCACTCACAATTTACATTTCAATAAGGGAAGACTTGAAAAACCAGTTTGTGAACCACAGGCCAATAGAGCTCAAACTACCAATGTGGCAGAACCCTTCTCAAATAAACTAGAGAAGATGCTGGGATTTGCCCTGCCAAATTAAACTAAATTACAGTTTTTACAATCGCTAGGCCACATTTCTCAATACTTTGGTCATTTTCAAAATCCTTCACACAGTTCTCCAAACCAACTTTCTGCTTCACAGCAGTTATTTCACATTCAAAATCCACAAAAACTAACAAAACACTTAACTCATGTCTCAAATCAAGTGCCAATGATCCACAGTTTAGCTTGCACAGACTGAAGTTGTGATCACTGTGTGAAGAGTTGAAAAAGTTGAAAAAGTGTGTTTATTATTGAGAAATGTTTTGTAAAAGAACATTTTATATCACAGCTTAACTGTGGATCAACATTGCTTTAGCAAAAAATGCATTCAATGGCAACATCTTTCAATTTACCTGAAATCTTTTCTCACTTTGACACAAACACAATCAAATCTTTGTTCTACAGGCCAATTTGCACATCCTTACATGCTGTTTTCAAAAGTGTTAAATTTATGGACAAAACAATAACATAATACAAAACTGAATGAGACAGCAATTTATAACATGTATACAGTAATACTGTAATGCAATTTATCCTGCTAAAAAAATCAAACACTATCAAAGCAACTTTGATGAAACTGAACACCAACACAAGTGTTAGCCCATTACCATCCATTCAAAAGAGGAAACTTAGGAATAATGTTGTACTGTAATGTAAGTATGCAGTGAATTATAAGCAGTAGAGAGTGTCATTCTAGTTTTGTAAAGACATTTTAATTGTATAATGTTCCTGTGTTAGTGTTGGATGTAAACCTGTGCCGTGCTCTGTAAGAATGAGTTGATTTGTAAAAGTAAAATTAACTGCTGTGAAGCTGAAAGTTGGTTAGCAAATTTATAAACTCCTCACTCAGTTCTCCTAAATATTGGGAAATATGTCCTAGCGATTGTAATTTCATTTCATCATGTAATTTCAATTTATTTTTGGCAGGGTATTTGGTCTAGGACACAGGTAACAGTAGTGAGGTTCTGTTTCTCACCTGTGAGAGTCTTCATGCATTGAAATGTAAATTACTGGTGGGGGGTTGAGCAGCAAACTCAACACACACACTATTCTCTATTCCAATTTCAAGAGCACATCTAAACCACTAGCCCAAACACATTACAAGTGAAAGCACAAATAAATACAAAAGATATGATACACATGAAATAAACAGTGCTTTTCAGGACGGTCTGTCAGTAGTTGTAATATAACACTGTATTGTCCTCACTGTAAAAAAATAAAATAATAATAAAAAATATATATACATATATATTTTTTTTATAAGTTAATAATTTTAAAGTTACTTTTTCTCAAAGTGTATGTTCACTTAACTGAACCTACTATGACATAAGCAACTATGTTTACTGGGATACTTCCTATTTTTTTAAAAATAATTTTGTATTAATTTTATCATTTTAGTTTAGCATTCGTGGACTGTCAGAGATACAGCTTTTGGGGCGTGTGCTTCAGGTGTTCACCCATATAGCACGTGAGTAATGAAGAGCCTTCTGAAGCAAAGTGGCACGTTTGTGTAAGAACAATGTCCATATTTTAAACTTTATAGACTAAACAAACAATTTTTATTGAAAGAAATTGTGTTTTAGTGTTATTATGAAAAGAGTAACCCCTGACGCTAAGTTTTGTTTAGCTCTATCTTCTCTCTTCAGTGTCTTCAGTCCTTGGGCAAAGAAGGGTTACTCTTTAAAGTACAACTCCGGTGAGAAATGACCCTTGGGGTAATTAACAGATGGTTACCGAGTAGATCGTTCTCTGGGATGCGGTTTCATGAAAATCAAGTGTAAAGAGTTTTATCTCTAATAACAGATTTGAGTGACGAACGCTGTGCTAAGTGATGAACTGTGACTGAATCTCATATGGGCCGTTGTTTCCGGAAGAAAGCACTGAACGCAGTAGAGAAAAAAAAAGAAAAAAAAGTCCATGTAATTAGATTTCACAAACTTAATTCCTATCGACCAGCTCACTTAGCACAACGTTCGTGGCTCGACTAGTCGAGACTGTTTTCCAAGATGGCTGCAGTCTGTAAACGTGTAATGTACTGTCTTTAGAAAGTATCTTCTTATTAAACCGTTTGTACTCTAACAAGTTCTCAATGCTGCGGTTTGCATGTAGGGATCCTCATTATGCTGCCGTGTTAGTGTGAGGCTATTTTGAGCCTTGTTAGTGGTATTAACTAGGCTTGGGCGGTATCCAAATTTTGATACCGTCAAACCTCCTCCCTATTTTACCTCGGTATACGGTATTACCGTGAATAATTAAAACCTTATGATGTAAGGCTCAGACAGCGTCAACAAACTGTTGGCTTGGCTTATATATATATATATATATATATATATATATAGGCCTATATTTTTATTTTATTTTTTACATTTGAGCCCCTGCCCCTGAGAAACTCTCTGCACGTTTTATGCTTACCGTTATGAGACAATTGTCAGACAATTGACTTTTTTTTGTGTGAAGTTAATCATGAACAATTAACTTTTGTGGAGTTAATCATGAACTCCACATGATTTTTGTGGAGTTCATGCTTATTGCTTACATTGCCAGCTGTGTGACAAAAGGCTTCGGCAATATTACAGCATAGTCCGAGGGTGCGCTCGGTTTTTCATCCACTTGGCAGTGAGGATGGTGGTTTCGGATATGCGCCCTTAGGTTCAAGGTATTTCCATCTCTCGCGGTCATCTTTTTGTTGCACAATTTGCAAATTGCCTCGTCTGTATTTACCGTCAAAACCCAAAATACTTCCAAACTGCAGAAGTTGTGTTCTTTTTCGATAATAACTCAGTGCCCGACTCGCCGTCTTTTCCCCTCTCTCTCTTTCTCATCCACGCTGTCATAACAACGCATACACATATTTAGGCATTTAATAAATAAATAGTATTTAATATGTAAATAGTTTAATTAGTTCAACTTATTAAATATTTAATAATTAATTGTTGATCAGCAATATGTAAGTTGATCTGTTTTTTGTTTTTTTTTGACGGTTTGACGGTATTGAAACTGATACCGTTGCTATTTTTAGATCCCGCGGTATACCATTTTACCGTATTACCGCCCAAGCCTAGTATTAACTAGCGATTTAATTTCACTTATTCCATGCCCCATAGACAAACATTATAAGCTAATCTGTGTTTAGAGATAAAACTCTTTAAATTCGATTTTCATGAAACCGCATCCCAGAGAACGATCTACTCGGTAACCATCTGTTAATTACCCCTAGGGTCATTTCTCACCGGAGTTGTCCTTTAAGCGTAATGTGATTCGTGTGGCACTGAAAACCGAAAGCTAGTATTTTAGTCTATGGATCAGTTACTGTGAGGATCAGTTATATGATGGTTAGATGCACTTTTATGGACCGACAAGGCACTGGCATTTTAAAGCTGGGAAGAGCCAGGACTTTTTTAATATAAATTTAAATAACTCAGATTTTATTCATTTGAAAAAAGAATGTCATATACACTTGGGATGACTTGAGGGTGAGTAAATCATGGGCTAATTTTCATTTGTAGGTGAACTAACTGCTGTAAACTGGGCCCACAAACACAGTAGATCCACCCCCCCCCCCCACACACACACACACACAAATTACATTTTAATAATAATAAATAAGGGAAGACTTGAAAACCTAGGGCCCTATAATTTCCGCGATCACGGAATCGCGGAATTGGCATATTAACGCGGAATCTGCATATAAACGCGGAATCTGGTGTTAACGCAGATTTACCCGGAATTTTACATATTTGTAATGAAATTCTGTGTCGTGTGGGTGGAGAACGTATGTCTGAGGAAAGTGCAGACCGGGGGAAGCAAATCTTCGCGACACAACCCCTCCCGTCATTTCAGCTCGCCCTTCAAAACAATGAAAGTATGGCGAAGTTGGTCTCCACGGCTCTGCTTCCGGCAGCGAAAAAGTTAAGAAACTCGACGCTAACGGCGGTTTCACACTGCACGCGCAGGCGGCGCAAGAGCTTTGCGTATGGAGAGCGGGAGCCGCGCTCATGTATTGCACATACAGACAAATATTGTCCATTCTGTCAGATTTTCCGGTGTTCTGCTCGACCCCTGACATCTCGTGCTTTGATTTATAATGGGCACATTAGGCAGCAATGCATATCTGCTGCAAATGCGACCGTTTTCCCCTCTGTTAGTCTGTTCCAAACATGCATTTAACATGCTCTATATGGGTAGTTTACATGATAAGTAACCTTAAAGTTAAAATTAAGCATCTAGTTTTAATCATTTAAAGGGGCCTTTGAAGTTGGGGAAAAAAACTTCAGGCAGTGTTGTGTTTTCATGTATTTTTATTTTTCACAGCTCTGGATATCATAATGGTGATTGTTAAACACACAGAACAATTCACTACATGATTTCATGGTGCAATGTTTTTTTTTAATGTTAATTTTCAAATTTAAATGTTTTACTTAATAGTACTTAATAGTAAAAGATGATTCTTATGATTTTTTTTTTTTTAGTTCTTTTTTTAAAAAAATTACTTGAAAGAAAAAGCTAATGGAGCACTTTCATTTTAACTTATATAAACTATTATAATTTATTTGACCGGAAAGTTTAAAGCTAATAACCATTAATATTTGAAGTGCAGTGTTATGTCAAATATCATATTTGTCCTAAAAAGTAAATGTGATGTTTGTTACCTCGATAAATTTAAGGTCATTCCTATTTTTTGTTTTATGTTGTATTATATTAACATTAAAAGCAAACTCTTTTTTCACCAAAATTACAGTAAAGGGTAAAAAAACTGAATTACCAAACATTTTAACGGAAAAAAAGGAATCTGCAAAAATTAAAACGGAAAAAACGGAATTTGGGAAAAAATAAAACGGATTTTATAGGGCCCTAAAAACCCAGTTTGTGAACCAAAGGCCAACCTAGAGGAAAGGAAAATCAAACCTGAGATCTCCTTCTCAACTCACATCTTTCTCCTAGACAGAAATGAGATCAAGTGAACATCAAATTGAGACATAAGGCTAAGTCTCCTGCTTCTCACATGTTTATCCTGAGACAAAAAATGACATTCTCTCATGTTTATCTCCACTAAAGTTTCATAAGAGATCTCAACATCATCACATACTATGCTCTGATTTGTCTCCTTGGCTAGAGAGACTGGATTGCTCATATGTGTCTCCTCTAAAGTTTCAGAAGAGATCTCAACAGTATCGCATGCTGTGCTCAGACTTTTTTCTTCAGCTAGATACTCTGGAACTCTCACTTTTGTCACCTCTAAAAAGTTTCATAAAAGATCTCAATAACATCACACACTGTGCTCAGAATATTCTCCTTAGTTAAAGTCTCTGGCACTCTCAAATTTGTCAAACAAATGTTGGTCACTTTTTCAAAACTCTTCACACAGTGATCACAACTTCAGTCTGTGCAAGCTAAACTGAGGATCATTGGCACTTGATTTGAGACATGAATTAAGTGTTTTGTTAGTTTTTGTGGATTTTGAATGTGAAATAACTGATGTGAAGCAGAAAGTTGGTTTGGAGAACAAGTTTTGAAAATGACCAAAGTATTGAGAAATGTGGCCTAGCGATTGTAAAAACTGTAATTTAGTTTAATTTGGCAGGGCAAATCCCAGCATCTTCTCTAGTTTATTTGAGAAGGGTTCTGCCACATTGGTAGTTTGAGCTCTATTGGCCTGTGGTTCACAAACTGGTTTTTCAAGTCTTCCCTTATTGAAATGTAAATTGTGAGTGGGGGGTTGTGGGGGTTGAGGAGAGAAACACACAGGCGTCGTGATTTACTATCTAACAGGGGACCTGAGTCAGTGTGTGTGTAACGTAATCACTATTCAATAATGACCTGCAATTAATACATTAGAGAGCTATTTCTGCTTGATTTAACCCTTTAAATTCAGGTATTGCTGTAAAAACTCTAAATCTTTGCAGTGTGTTTATGATGATAAGAAATGTCAGAGCAAACACACAGGTGTCGTGATTTACTATCTAACAGGGGACCTGAGTGAGTGTGTGTGTAACGTAATCACTATTCAATAATGACCTGCAATTAATACATTAGAGAGCTTTTTCTGCTTGATTTAACCCTTTAAACTCAGGTATTGCTGTAAAAACTCTAAATCTTTACAGTGTGTTTGTGATGATAAGAAATGTCACAGCAAACACACAGGCGTCGTGATTTACTATCTAACAGGGGACCTGAGTCAGTGTGTGTGTAACGTAATCACTATTCAATAATGACCTGCAATTAATACATTAGAGAGCTTTTTCTGCTTGATTTAACCCTTTAAACTCAGGTATTGCTGTAAAAACTCTAAATCTTTACAGTGTGTTTGTGATGATAAGAAATGTCACAGCAAACACACAGGCGTCGTGATTTACTATCTAACAGGGGACCTGAGTCAGTGTGTGTGTAACGTAATCACTATTCAATAATGACCTGCAATTAATACATTAGAGAGCTATTTCTGCTTGATTTAACCCTTTAAACTCAGGTATTGCTGTACAAACTCTAAATCTTTACAGTGTGTTTGTGTTGATAAGAAATGTCACAGCAAACACACAGGCGTCGTGATTTACTATCTAACAGGGGACCTGAGTCAGTGTGTGTGTAACATAATCACTATTCAATAATGACCTGCAATTAATACATTAGAGAGCCATTTCTGCTTGATTTAACCCTTTAAACTCAGGTATTGCTGTAAAAACTCTAAATCTTTGCAGTGCGTTTGTGATTATAAGAAATGTCACAGCAAACACACAGGCGTCGTGATTTACTATCTAACAGGGGACCTGAGTCAGTGTGTGTGTAACGTAATCACTATTCAATAATGACCTGCAATTAATACATTAGAGAGCTTTTTCTGCTTGATTTAACCCTTTAAACTCAGGTATTGCTGTACAAACTCTAAATCTTTACAGTGTGTTTGTGTTGATAAGAAATGTCACAGCAAACACACAGGCGTCGTGATTTACTATCTAACAGGGGACCTGAGTGAGTGTGTGTGTAACGTAATCACTATTCAATAATGACCTGCAATTAATACATTAGAGAGCTTTTTCTGCTTGATTTAACCCTTTAAACTCAGGTATTGCTGTACAAACTCTAAATCTTTACAGTGTGTTTGTGTTGATAAGAAATGTCACAGCAAACACACAGGCGTCGTGATTTACTATCTAACAGGGGACCTGAGTCAGTGTG
Organism: Pseudorasbora parva; assembly: GCF_024679245.1. Classification (NCBI taxonomy): domain Eukaryota; kingdom Metazoa; phylum Chordata; class Actinopteri; order Cypriniformes; family Gobionidae; genus Pseudorasbora; species Pseudorasbora parva. The sequence continues at coordinate 35,181,917 of NC_090191.1, forward strand.
TGTGTAACATAATCACTATTCAATAATGACCTGCAATTAATACATTAGAGAGCCATTTCTGCTTGATTTAACCCTTTAAACTCAGGTATTGCTGTAAAAACTCTAAATCTTTGCAGTGTGTTTGTGATGATAAGAAATGTCACAGCAAACACACAGGCGTCGTGATTTACTATCTAACAGGGGACCTGAGTGAGTGTGTGTGTAACATAATCACTATTCAATAATGACCTGCAATTAATACATTAGAGCAGCCTTTCTCAAACTTTTTTCAGTCAGGGCACCTTTAAAAGGTGCATAAAATTTCAAGGCACCCCAGTTTAAAATATATTTTAAAAACACTGCATAACCCAAATTTAAATGCAAATGTCCTGTTTATTTAGACCGGACAGTAATGAACAGAGCATAATACTCCATTTCAAAGTAAAAACTGTCCGGTTCTTGTGGGGCTTTTCTTTTTAAAAAATGATCCATGCTGCTGTTGCTTGTTTCTTGCTCTTTGTGAAATCAAATGTATTTTCGCGGTTAAATTATAAAACAATGTAGCCAACTGTCACGCGACCCCGGTGAGGACGTCATGACAGTTACTGATGTGAGGCGTATTTATCTAAAATTAATTTACAATTTTATTAATCCGCTCATATGTTGAACTCTTTCACACGCAAATGTAAAACATTCTGGCTGACCCCCCAGCGTGAGTTTTTCAAAGCGACCGTTATTAATGTGTCACTTTATGGTTTCCATGGTGACGCGTCATTGCTTGTCCCGTGACACACCGCAGCAACAACAGAGCTGAATGAATGATGATCTGCTTTTATGTCATTTTCCCTTTTTTATTCAAAATATTCACAAATTTGTTATATATGGCCTGAAATATCTGATATTCCGATTGTCAAATATATACAAGTGGAAGTGTTTTGTTGTTTAAACACCTTAATTATCACGTTAGTTGAGCTGTATGCACGATGGGCGCCGTCATCACCGCCGCAGGCGCAGTTCAGAAAATCGGATCTGTTGGATTTACAAGACGTGAATTCATCCACTTCTCCCAAAATACATAAAAGTAAGTGGCAGGTGAACTGGGAGAAGAATAGAGTCAACTTTAAAGTTACTGACACAATGTGTATCTGATATGAATAAAACTAATTATAATGGAAAGGATTATTATTGCCTCTTCATTTTTCATCATTGTGTATTTTACAAACTCTAAATGTATTGGTTTTTTTTAGTACGTATATGTATGAAACCCAAAATAAACATTATGTGGCTGAAAACACTGAAAAGTTGTGATATATGACAGCTCTGAGCGCGCCTGTCTCTGGCTCAGTGCAAGCCAATGCGGAAGCACATTTGAATGAACGTGATGCACTGAACGTTCTAATCACATGTGTAAATGTGTGATCGTACGTGCGAAAGGGATACAAAGAAGAAGAATGTATTTATATAAATTCAAATATATTTCATATATTACATTTCTGATATTTTTTTTTTTTTAGCCTACGTAATTTTTTGGCGGCACCCCTGACACAGTCAGGGGGCACCCCAGTGTGCCGCGGCACCCACTTTGAGAAAGGCTGCATTAGAGAGCTATTTCTGCTTGATTTAACCCTTTAAACTCAGGTATTGCTGTAAAAACTCTAAATCTTTGCAGTGCGTTTGTGATTATAAGAAATGTCACAGCAAACACACAGGCGTCGTGATTTACTATCTAACAGGGGACCTGAGTCAGTGTGTGTGTGTAACGTAATCACTATTCAATAATGACCTGCAATTAATACATTAGAGAGCTATTTCTGCTTGATTTAACCCTTTAAACTCAGGTATTGCTGTAAAAACTCTAAATCTTTGCAGTGTGTTTGTGATGATAAGAAATGTCACAGCAAACACACAGGCGTCGTGATTTACTATCTAACTGGGGACCTGAGTCAGTGTGTGTGTGTAACGTAATCACTATTCAATAATGACCTGCAATTAATACATTAGAGAGCTATCTCTGCTTGATTTAACCCTTTAAACTCAGTTATTGCTGTAAAAACTCTAAATCTTTGCAGTGTGTTTGTGATGATAAGAAATGTCACAGCAAACACACAGGCGTCGTGATTTACTATCTAACAGGGGACCTGAGTGAGTGTGTGTGTAACGTAATCACTATTCAATAATGACCTGCAATTAATACATTAGAGAGCTATTTCTGCTTGATTTAACCCTTTAAACTCAGGTATTGCTGTAAAAACTCTAAATCTTTGCAGTGTGTTTGTGATGATAAGAAATGTCACAGCAAACACACAGGTGTCGTGATTTACTATCTAACAGGGGACCTGAGTCAGTGTGTGTGTAACGTAATCACTATTCAATAATGACCTGCAATTAATACATTAGAGAGCCATTTCTGCTTGATTTAACCCTTTAAACTCAGGTATTGCTGTAAAAACTCTAAATATTTGCAGTGCGTTTGTGATGATAAGAAATGTCACAGCAAACACACAGGCGTCGTGATTTACTATCTAACAGGGGACCTGAGTCAGTGTGTGTGTAACGTAATCACTATTCAATAATGACCTGCAATTAATACATTAGAGAGCCATTTCTGCTTGATTTAACCCTTTAAACTCAGGTATTGCTGTAAAACCTCTAAATCTTTGCAGTGTGTTTGTGATGATAAGAAATGTCACAGCAAACACACAGGCGTCGTGATTTACTATCTAACAGGGGACCTGAGTCAGTGTGTGTGTAACGTAATCACTATTCAATAATGACCTGCAATTAATACATTAGAGAGCTATTTCTGCTTGATTTAACCCTTTAAACTCAGGTATTGCTGTAAAAACTCTAAATCTTTGCAGTGTGTTTGTGATGATAAGAAATGTCACAGCAAACACACAGGCGTCGTGATTTACTATCTAACAGGGGACCTGAGTGAGTGTGTGTGTAACGTAATCACTATTCAATAATGACCTGCAATTAATACATTAGAGAGCTATTTCTGCTTGATTTAACCCTTTAAACTCAGGTATTGCTGTAAAAACTCTAAATCTTTGCAGTGTGTTTGTGATGATAAGAAATGTCACAGCAAACACACAGGTGTCGTGATTTACTATCTAACAGGGGACCTGAGTCAGTGTGTGTGTAACGTAATCACTATTCAATAATGACCTGCAATTAATACATTAGAGAGCCATTTCTGCTTGATTTAACCCTTTAAACTCAGGTATTGCTGTAAAAACTCTAAATATTTGCAGTGCGTTTGTGATGATAAGAAATGTCACAGCAAACACACAGGCGTCGTGATTTACTATCTAACAGGGGACCTGAGTCAGTGTGTGTGTAACGTAATCACTATTCAATAATGACCTGCAATTAATACATTAGAGAGCCATTTCTGCTTGATTTAACCCTTTAAACTCAGGTATTGCTGTAAAACCTCTAAATCTTTGCAGTGTGTTTGTGATGATAAGAAATGTCACAGCAAACACACAGGCGTCGTGATTTACTATCTAACAGGGGACCTGAGTCAGTGTGTGTGTAACGTAATCACTATTCAATAATGACCTGCAATTAATACATTAGAGAGCTATTTCTGCTTGATTTAACCCTTTAAACTCAGGTATTGCTGTAAAAACTCTAAATCTTTGCAGTGTGTTTGTGATGATAAGAAATGTCACAGCAAACACACAGGCGTCGTGATTTACTATCTAACAGGGGACCTGAGTGAGTGTGTGTGTAACAATCACTATTCAATAATGACCTGCAATTAATACATTAGAGAGCTATTTCTGCTTGATTTAACCCTTTAAACTCAGGTATTGCTGTAAAAACTCTAAACCTTTGCAGTGTGTTTATGATGATAAGAAATGTCACAGCAAACACACAGGCGTCGTGATTTACTATCTAACAGGGGACCTGAGTGAGTGTGTGTGTAACGTAATCACTATTCAATAATGACCTGCAATGAATACATTAGAGAGCTATTTCTGCTTGATTTAACCCTTTAAACTCAGGTATTGCTGTAAAAACTCTAAATCTTTACAGTGTGTTTGTGATGATAAGAAATGTCACAGCAAACACACAGGCGTCGTGATTTACTATCTAACAGGGGACCTGATTCATTTTGTTAAACATAAATAAATCAAAAGTGGTTAGTTTAAAAAGCTCATAAATGTATAAGGTGGTAAGATGGGCCTTTTATATATATATATATATATATATATATATATATATATATATATATATATATATATATATATATATATATATATATATATATATATATATATATATATATATATATATATACAGAAACAAAAAATATTTACAAAAGCATTGAATGAGATTCCTTTATAATTTAATAAAGTTTTTTTAATCGTTTTTTCTTGGATCCTGTAGTATTTAATTTTAAAGTAATGCAAAGTTTGAAACTAGTCAGGGTGTTTAGTAAAGAGATATAATCTATATAATGTTTGTTCCTTTAGTAAGCAGTCTGTTAAACAGCAGCTCTAGAGTCAGAGGACAGCAGGCCATTTAAACAATAGAAGAGTGTGTGTGTGTGTGACTGACGTGTGTTTAAGGGCTATTACAGTTCCTGCTCGAGCCTACAGGGGAGCTGCTGAGCATGGCCTTAAACACTCACACACTCTTAGGTCCCCTCTTGGTCAAAATTTTTAAAAATTCACCAGAGTGTTGTTTCTTGATTTTAACATGATTTAGACACACACACCTGTAGGTCCTTACTTGGTCAAACATTTAAAAAATCACCAGAGCATTTCTTTAGTGTTTTACTTCCTTTTCACATGATTTAAAGCATGACCAACAGGGGACTTGAAAAATGTCCCCTCTTGGCTCAGAGGTCCCCTGTTGGTGAGTGTGTAACGACGCCAAGGTCCCCTGTTAGATAGGTAGACAAGTACACACACACACACACACACACACACACACACACACACACACACACACACACACACACAAACATACATCTCTTCAAGAGGGAATGAGGTTCTGGGAACTGCAAGACAAACTAATCAATGAAAACAGAATAAACAAGAGGAAAGACAAGATCTTCAATGTTGTAAAAAAGCTGGATGAGTAAATGTGTATGCACTGACCGAACAGTAAAATAGGCATGCCAAAAGTTCAAAGGCGATAAAATGTAGTCATCAATTTCCTATTATTCTCTCAAAGCTATATAACACAATGCAGCATGGCTCTACAGTAAAATGCAGCTGTCCATGTAAAAAAATAGATAATTATATATAACAAAACACAATTTCAACACAAACACACAGTCACAAAGTGAATGTCCTGGAGGCCTTGAAAAGAAAGATAATGGAACAGAGCACATGACATGAATTTCAGAGTGGAGATCTGTATACAATACATATAGGGAGCTGACAGACATTAAGCAGCTCTCACCCACACACACACACACAAACACACACATAAATGGAGACCCTTGTAAGTCATGTTTCATTCATCTTCACTGCTGGTCACAGTCAATATTCTGTGATTTTGGTTGTGTCTGATTTTTCTCCTGTACACATTCTTGTGACGGTAAATCTGGGCATTTCATCTCCAAAACAGTCACAAACCATTTTTAAACAATTGTAACGCCAACTCAGTAGCATTATTCTATTTTAGGGTTTTGCATGTAATATTTGGTTTAGTATTTACTACAAATATTACTTTTGAATATTCATATTGAATTGAAGTTTGAAAGACTGAACATTTATTGTAAAACCTATTCTAGTACTCTTTGTTTTATTTAACCCCAAACTTCAAAAAAATCTATATAACAGTTCATGAATGATGTGTTTTTAGTGATAGCCCAGCACTCAGCCAAGACAATTAATCAATATTAATATCGGATTACAGTTGACTTGAAACAGAAGTTGCAATAGTCTTTTCTTTCCTATTGTGATGTATATCAGAAAGAAAACTTCTTGAACAAGGAAAAAAAAAGACGTTGTGGTTTGACATGTTGCCCCGTGATGGTAAACATGCCATCAGAAAAGAGGGAGGGGAAGTTATTTTGATTAAAAGTTACAAGGGCACATTGAATTAAACTGAACTAATGTGCACGGATAGATAATTCATAATAAATATCTCAAATTTCCTTAAAAAAACAACAACAATTGTACATTTTGATTTCATGTGACTAACACATTTTGTCAGTTCCAGAATCTTCCTAAAGACTTGACAATAAAATTGGAACTTCTTGTTGTCAACTTTTAACCAATTATCCTTAAAAAGACTATTTTTTTCTGATCTGAAGATGATTATACAAAAAACCGTGTGGGGAGTTGTTCATTTAAATATGCAGTGTTCATTTGCTGAGGTCTGTTTGACAAAGAGAGAGATAGAGCAGGGATTCCCCCCAGTAGCTGTGGAAAGATAACGTTCCTGTTATCTGACGTTCTCCAGGAGTCAGACACAAAACACAGGCCAATCTGAAGTCACATCCTGAAGCTGTGGACACTCCAAATATTCAGATTACATTGTGTGAGCATGTGTCCATTGTGCAAAAGGGCAAGTTCGCAGGCCATAAAATATAATTCCATTACTGTGCCTCTCCAAGAGTCAAAGATAGAAAATGAGGAAAATGAAGGGAGGGAATGAAGACATCATGGACACATGCCATCAGCACTCACATTTTCCACAGGATCTCCAAAGAACAATGGAGGCGTTTTAGAGATACTGTAGAAAACACACTTTACACACACACACACAAAGACACACACATCAAAAATGAAATTTAAATGACAAACTCCCAAAGACAAAGTAGACTGACTCTGCATATGTACATCACATCAACATCTACTCTCGCCAAAAAATAAAAAAATAAATAATTGTAAGTAATAGAGGGATATTTCTTACTTTTCACATAAATGTCAATAATTAAAAGATTTTTAATATATTATTATTCATTTAATATATATGTTATATGATATGATATGATATGATATGATATGATATGATATGATATGATATGATATGATATGATATGATATGATATATGATATATGATATATGATATGATATGATATATGATATATGATATGATATAAAATGCACCCTATTAACCACACTTAGTATGCAGCCAAGCATAAACTTGACTCTGCTGCAGTGCAGAAAAGTTCACACTTCCAACATTACTGCATTTGCCCAATTTAATTCAGAACTTCCTGTCTTTGTGGTCACACATTACTTCAGAAACCCAACTGCTGCCAATGATGACAGGAAACGGCTTTTACCTAAAAAGCTAATAAGTGCCACTTAGACATGAGCATTCATGTCACTGCATTACATTTATTCCTGAAACAAGAACAGGCTGTTACTGGTAACAGGAACATGTCAAACCATTCTAGACTCTAATGGATTCTAACCTAACTTTATGTAAAACCTGATTCTTTAACTGACAGTGTTATATCGCTAATAATTTATTTCAGAGTACAAAATGAAATGTGTGTGATGTAAAAGCTCTAGTCAGAGGTGCCAAATGCTGTAAGACGGCAGCCGTTGGAGTGTTTGCAAGGCAGCAACTGACTTCCTCCACCAGAACACACAAGGTCAAGAAGAAATAAACGCTGAAACCCAATAGAAACAGCGAGTCTGGACAGTGACAGAGTAGTTCATTTATCAAAGTCCAATACACATAAACATATTTTTACACACTAATACATCACCTTGGATATGGATATGGCGTGGCGCCTACTTGTTCAACAAAATGCTTTAATAAATATACAACGCTTGGTGAAGCGTCAAAGATTGATCCAGGAGAACTTCTGCCTTAAGAAAGACAGAAAAAGATAAAGATCTTCCCACAAACACACACACACCATCTAGATACGGCACATGTGTTGTAGCAGGTGGTGTGTCTTTGAAAATCCAAAAAAGGACATTGGTGACCAGCATTCTGTTGTTTTGCCACATGGTCCTGTCTAACCTGTTGAAGACCATCGACAATAGGGACAACGCTCACACAGACCTCATTCATCCCACAGACATTAGAACAGCTGGATAAATTGTCAGGGTGTGATTGAACACAATGACAGCAGTGGGCCTTTAAATCACACCCACGTGGAATCAGTGCATGGAGAATTCCTCCGAAAGCTTCACACATTTCCCAGAATTTGTCAGGAATGTCATTCACGAGCTTCTAAACATCCACCACCCCTTACATGTTCGTTAGCGATGCTTTTGTTAGGACGAGTTGTTTAGCAACAGGCAAACAACCATAAACAGCTTCATTAAATATTCATGACCTTATACATGTCCAGTCATATTACTTTCATTTAAATCCATTCCACAGAATTCAACAAGCTCAAACAAGATCAAACATGCTCTGTGATCAACAACAGTTTATGATACTTAGACATTTTTTCAATTAAGATAATTATCACAGATGAACACAACTTTTATTTATTTTGAAGCCCAAATGCAGTCGCCAGAAGTAAAAAGCTAAAGGTAGGCTATAAACAAACTGCAACACAGTCCTGCGATTTCAACGTCACCATCAATGAGCTTCCAGCAACTCCTTCCGTTTTTATCTTAAAACATTTTCCCAGAATGCTTGAGTTAAATTTAATCTCCTCGACAGCCTCTAGTCCCATTTAGCCACTTGTTAGCAACCGCCTTTTTCAAGACACATAACAGCTTAAAAAAAGTCCCGAGTCGGGTAATACTCTTGAGCCTGTGTTCACCACAGACCTTATTTCAGTCAAAAATACCATTCAAAAAACCAATTGACTTCTAGACGAGGGAACCGGAAGTGCTAACATACTAACTCACTTATGTGTCATATGCGATGTCATACCTGCACCACTCTATTCCACATGAGCCATGGTACATCTTAAGACTATAATGTCTGGAATACACAACACAACCTTAAAACACCATGCACCATACTGTATGCTTCTGACTTTGTAAACTAGCATTGACACCAGACTGCAAACAGGGGCAAAAATCTGGATGAAAGTTGTGTTGTGCATTCCAGCCTTTATCGTATAAAGAAAACAATGTGAGGTTAATTTTAATAGCATACTTCATGTGAACTCAAAAAAAATTCCTGGCATTATGTGTTTAACTCCTCTTCAAGTCAAACGAGCGGGAAAAAAGCCTTTCTCCAATGTAAACCAGTAATAAAACACTGTAATAAGTCTGTCAGTGCTCAGGAGGCCCAAACCAAGAGACCTTTTCCTCTCTAAACCCAAACTACAGAGGAGGTATTTTACATAGTGAAAAAAAGAAACAATGGTAACTTCCACCAAAGAAAAGAAAAGACAAATTCTTCCTTTCCTTTCCTTGCCATCTTGTTCTTATTTCCTCAACGTTTGAGGAAGTACTTATTTTTTACTTTAGTACTAACATGGATAAAACAAAACAAGAAAAGTAGATATTAATTAATTTAGTGGAAGAGGTGACATGCCACTTTTTTTGTGAAAGACAGTGGTTTTGTTTATAGTTAGCAGTGCAATCAGCCAATCTCTCCTCCTGAGTGAACCCAGTCAGCTGCCGTCACAGCTGCTAACAGCCATCCTAAACCAACAACTGATGTGCCTTCCCCCTCATGGGCCTACCACACACAAACACACACACACACACACATTCTAGCGGTCTGCTTGCAGCATGCAGTCACCCTCCATCCCCCCCAATCCCTCAACAAAGCTCCAGAGTTGAAGTTCCATCTAGAACAGGCACATAAGAGCCTTTGTCCCAGTCGTCCTCCAGTGCGCCTGAATCAGGACAGACTCTGTCACCCCAGGGCTCAAGAAAGAACATCCAAAGCATTTACCACGAAGAGTTCGGCTACAAATATTGTAAACAAGCACAGACAAGCACGCTGTGTGTTTCAATTTGAGGTATTTTAAGTGAATTCAAGAATTGATATGAAGAATTTAACATGCATTTAGGAGCGCAGCGGACACCAGTTAGACATCATTTTTTAAATTTGCATAATTTTCAACATGCATTCAAAAACATTATTATATGATGCTGTCCACTTTATTTAAGAAATTCATCTTGATTAAACACAATTGTATTAGGTTTCTGGTTTAAATGTAATTACTTCATGTTACTTTTAAATTCTCAACTTTAAACAAATGAAGCACAGTTGTCCACTATAGTCTCACAAAATCAATATATATATATATATATATATATATATATATATATATATATATATATATATATATATATATATATATATATATATATATATATATATATATATATATATATATATATATATATACCAAATATTAATAATAATTACTAATATAAAAATAATTAATACTAACTAAATATAAAATAAATCAGATAAAATAATTCAATAAAATAAAATAAATAATTAAATAAAAAACAAATTATTAATACCAACCAAATATAAAATGATATAAAATAATAATATTAAAAATCATATAAAATAATTCAATTAAACTTATGAAAATTGTTGCCTTCATTATTACAAAACACTTATTTTCCAGAGCAGAGAGAAAGAATGAGAAGAGTTAAAAACACTTAAGAGACGGCCTGTCAGCACTTCAGGTCACTTTGCTATAAACACAGACAGACACACGAGACAGGCACACAATCATGTATGCTCCTGTAGGAACTAACTCCCTGTAACATGCCTATGGGGAAATTAGCTGTGCGCGTCTCAGCCATTTCTATGGAGATGTCCAACAAAAACACATCAAGACTCAGTCCAGGCTTGGGATAAAGTTGTCAAATGTCCGTCAGGAGGGCTTTTTACAGCCCTTGTTAAGTTTCTTTTGGAAAAGCGCTCAGAATGATGTGTTTCTCTTAGTGAAATCCACTAAAAGTCCACCATTCATAGGAAAAGAGAAGACAAAGTCCTTTCTAGAGTTATGGGAGAAAGTTCACATCTGAGTTTCCTGTTGGGAAGATCAGATGGTGAAGATCTCTTCCACTACACCACAATGAAATGGATGGAAAATATTAATGGCATTTGCTAAGACTAGCTTTACTCTTACTATAAGTCATCATGAAACGTAAGTTGTCTCTTCTCTTCCCTGTGACGTATATCTGAGTGAAACAGCTTCTTGAGCATGATAATACATACGCCGAAATAAACGTAATCACAGTTAGAGATATCGCTGCAAGTGAGAGGGAAAGCTATTTTGATTAAAGATTATGAGGGCACAGGAATTAAAATAATAATAATAATGATGATTAAAATCTGCATTTTTCCATAAACAACAGCACAAATTGTAAATTTTGATATCATTGATTTTCATGATTTTAAACTGTTAGTGCTGGGGAAATATAGTCATTTGTCCATTTATAAACCTCTCTTTAAGTCCAGTTCAATCAGCAGGGTTTAGTCAGTCTATTTCTGTTTGCTGGTGGAGAAAATGAGGGAGGTGACGACATTCGACTATGTGGACGATGAGGGATTTTCTTGTCTGGGCCAATCTGGCAACCCAGGGTCAGGCAGCTGATGACATCATAACGCCGCTGACAGCCCTCTGCGCCTGACACTGCTGACACCAAACACCCCAGAGTGCACTTGGGCTGTCTGATTCCCAGCCTTACAGATAACATAATACAGGAGAACTGCTTTGGACACAGAAGTTATTGCTGTTGTTAAACACCTGTTAGAGACAGTCATGGCTGTTATCATCAAACCAGTCATGATCTTGACCCCTGACCCTACCGTTAACCCAACAGCCGCGCCATTACTGTAGAGATAGTGTGACAGGAAGTCTCTAAAGACGGATGCACAGAAAGGAATAGATTTTATCCTTAATTTGGTCATTAGTTATAATACGTCACATAATAGATGTTCTGTATTTCAAATAATGGGCATACTTACACTGCCATTCAAAGGTTTGGGGTTGGTGAGATTTTTTTGGTGAGAAGTCTCTGATGCTCAGCTGCATATATTTGATATATATATTTGATCACTGTTACAATTAAAAAACATTTTTTTTTTTACCCTGAAAAATATATATTTTTTATTTTTATTTCAATACATGGTAAAATGCTAGTTATTCTTGTGAATTCAGCAGCCTTTACTCAATGTCACATGATCCTTCAGAAATAATTCTAATATATTGATGCTGCTCAAGAAACATTTCACATTATTATCAATGTTGAAAACATCTATGCTGCTAAAAATTGATTTGGGATTGCATGTATTGCATTGTATATATATATATATATATATATATATATATATATATATATATATATATATATATATATATATATATATACAGTGAGGAAAATAAGTATTTGAACCCTGCTATTTTGCAAGTTCTCCCACTTGGAAATCATGGAGGGGTCTGAAATTGTCATCGTAGGTGCATGTCCACTGTGAGAGACATAATCTATCTATTTGTATGATACAGCTGCTAATAAGTATTTGAACACCTGTCTATCAGCCAGAATTCTGACCCTCAAAGACCTGTTAGCCTGCCTTTAAAATGTTCACCTCCACTCCATTTATTATCCTTAATTAGATGCACGTTTGAGGTCGTTAGATGCATGAAGATACCTGTCCATCCCATACACTCAGTAAGAATCCAACTACTAAGATGGCCAAGACCAAAGAGCTGTCCAAAGACACTAGAGACAAAATTGTACACCTCCACAAGGCTGGAAAGGGCTACAGGGAAATTGCTAAGCAGCTTGGTGAAAAAAGGTCCACTGTTGGAGCAATCTTTGGAAAATGGAAGAAGCTAAACATGACTGTGATTTTCCCTCGGACTGGGGCTCCTTGCAAGATCTCACCTCGTGGGGTCTCAATGATCCTAAGAAAGGTGAAAAATCAGCCTAGAACTACACGGGAGGAGCTGGTCAATGACCTGAAAACAGCTGGGACCACCGTTTCCAAGGTTACTGTTGGTAATACACTAAGATGTCATGGTTTGAAACCATGCATGGCACCAAAGGTTCCCCTGCTTAAACCATCACATGTCCAGGCCGTTTTAAGTTTGCCAATGACCATTTGGATGATCCAGAGGAGTCATGGGAGAAAGTCATGTGGTCAGATGAGACCAAAATAGAACTTTTTGGTCATAATTACACTAAACATGTTTGGAGGAAAAAGAATTATGAGTACCATCCCAAGAACACCATCCCTACTGTGAAGCATGGGGGTGGTAGCATCATGCTTTGGGGGTGTTTTTCTGCACAGGTGACAAGGCGACTGCACTGTATTAAGGAGAGGATGACCAGGGCCATGTATTGCGAGATTTTGGGGAACAACCTCAGTCAGAGCATTGAAGATGGGTCGAGGCTGGGTCTTCCAACATGACAATGACCCAAAGCACATTTCACATGTGGACATTTCAGACCCCTCCATGATTTCTAAGTGGGAGAACTTGCAAAATAGTGTTCAAATACTTATTTTCCTTACAGTATATATGCATATCACGCATATCTGGCAATCTTTACTCACCCTTACATCTATTTACAACATAAATGTTGGTGTTTGGTGAAAGATTCATACAGATATAGAACAACAATAGAGTGATTAAATGAGAAATTTTGAGTAAAATCATTTTAAGGAAAGCAACCAGACAATTCTGAATTGCAGACGTGCATTTAAACAAATGAGCATGTTCTTAATGTGTAACTCTATCCAAACAGCACGATGAGCAGCTGAAAACATTGGAGAGGCTCACATATTACTTACAGCAGAGATGAAGTCCCGGTTAGCCTTCCAGCACCCCATTCATAATCAAAAGCGACTCGCCCTTTTTTCCCTCGTCTGCTTTTCATCATTCTCTGATCTCCCACATGATCCTGGAGTTTGAGGAGGGTGTCTGATTTATACAGTAACAGAAGAATCCACAGTGAGCGTTAAGCGATATCCCGAATAAACCCTTTCTGATACCGTGAGGCCTTTTCTGTCATGAACTGAATTCAATCATTGCATTGCAGCATCCAATGGTTTTAAAACACAGCACAGCACTATAAAACCTCATAAGATAATTATCTAATAGACTCTATATAACCTCAGTAACTAATTGAGATTATTAATAAGCCATATACAACAATAAATATTAAATACTGGCCTGTTGTACTTGTTTAAGACTACATGTTGAGTTTCCCACACACGAACAAAGGAGTTATGAGCTGTTGCACAACCGTTCCACGCGCACACCTGATATCCGCCTACCAAGGATGCACCTGGGCCATCTGTAGTGCTGATATGCAACGGTATGCAATGAAGAAACAGCACATTTTAGGCTTTTTTAAATGTATTTTTATCAGATATATTAATAAACAGAATGGGACAAATTGAGGAAAGCACCACAGCGGCCCATGTCAAATCTCTGGAGGGAGTGTGTGTGTGTGTAGGGGGTGTTCGCTGGCCTTGCTTGAACATTCCAGCGGACTGACTAGCCCTTCACACATGGTAACAATTAAAGACGCTGTTATACGCGGAAAGCAGGAGGACATGAGAGAGAACGAGGGAAACCGTGTTTGTAAGAACGACTGCTTGTTGTTGTTAGCCGCAGTCATTTCTATCGTGCCTGACTCTCATATATTTTGGATGGAAATCCTTCTTTTTATGGCCAAAGATTACATGGAGCTGAAGCTGGAGAAGAGCCTACCAAAAGTTAGAACACACACCATTCACCAGAAACAATGTCAGAGGTGAACAAGAGGGGAGAATCGATAAAACCAACTGCTACTTAGAGCAGCAGAGGAAAGATCTGCCTAATGAGCCAGGAAAGTGTTACATGCAGAGAAACAGAGCATGACTTTGTCAGAGATAACTCACTGTGCTGATAAAGCCACTAAAGCACTTCAGGGAAACACACTACGACAACTTAAATTTAAATCAGATGAAATTTACCCTCTAAGCGAATGTCAGTAGGGACTTCCTTTCAGCACACTTACTTCAGAGAGAGGGGGCTTTACATTGTCATTATGCCAAAGATTCGTTGATCATGTGATTTTAAGTCTTTCCAAAATAAAAATGTGATTTTCATCAAACACAACATTGTTTGACTGTTTAATCTATCACAATGTGTGCTTATTTACCAATGAAAATGATACTATAATATAAGTAACAATAAGTAACAATAACAGTACTACTAATAATAATACTTAAATTAAATCAATATTGTTTATAATTAATTCATATATACACAAACTAAAAATGACAGCACCTCATTTATGTTTTAAATACAAAAAACATCTTAAAAATAGAGAACAACATAATAGCTTGATTGTAGACTAGCAAAAGGCTAATATTTAATCGTGGAAATAAAGCAATTAAATTGGAATGTCTACTCGTCTGCAACAACAAGGTTATCTAATAAATCTACTTATCTTTATTTATGGGCTTAAAAAGAAAATATTATGCAGCAGAAATATGATTTGAATGGACTAGCTGCCCTTAAAAATGTTGCTAAAAATAACTATTAATCAGATGTTTTTGGCAGAGCCAGTGAAAATCTGACGGCTGAAGTTAAGCAAGAATAGGGAGAGAGAAAAGGGGGACACTCATTCCAATAAGCTCTGTCAATCATGTGCTCATCAACATATCCCCTGACTCACTCTTTCTTACACTTACTATCCAAATAACCTCCAGCAACCCCCTCTGCCCTGGCTTTCTTCTGGGCCTGTAGGACTATTTAAAGCACCTGTTACTAGATGGACCCCAGAGCTCAGCTGTCTATCTATCAATCACTCACTCGCAGCAGGCTAAACACTGATGATCCCCGTCCCAGGGCCATCAGCACTCACGCCCAAAACTCAAGGTTTTTTTCTACAATATTTCCACAAACTACACTTGGTCACTTCTTAAAACACAAGGGAACTATCAGCTTTATTTGACGTGTTTCAACAATATTATATTTGATATTTTTCATATGGAAAGTGCAACTATAACATAAGTCTATCACTTAAGTATTGCGTTCCCCCGGAGAAACTGTGCTCTCTCCCATAACATTTGCATTATCTTACAAAACTATTGCATTCCCCCTGAATGCAAAATTGTGCAAAATATGTATGTCAATCTGTTAGTGCTGTCAAATTAGTATAAATATCTAGCATAGCATAAGATTTGTGTGTGTATATATATATATATATATATATGAATGCCACAATTACATAATCGTTCAAAGGCTCAATTGCAACAAAAAGTCCACTTACAAAATTCTGCATGCTTAAGATCTTTTTTTCTTTTTTTTCTTTCAACAGGTTACGTTTTTTTCCCATTGTTTTTTATTCTTCAGGAAGAATTTTAGCTTACTTTCATATAAAATATAGCATGCAGTTGCTATGGTAAAGCAATACAAAACATCATTTAATGTAAAATGTGATAATCATAATTAATAACCGCAATTACATTTCAAGGAAATAATTGACAATAATGATTTTTGTCATAATCATGCAGCCCTAATACACACACATACAGTATTTACAAACTTTAATGTTCGATGCGATTAACCGATTTGACACTAAAATCTATCTATTCTCACACTTCATGGTACATCTGCATGAGTGACTGAGTGCATAGCAATAAAATAAATGAGGTGAGTGGCATTTCCTGTAGAGGCAGCAGGCCAGCCCCATGTGACACAGTTCACACACACACACACACACACACACACACTTTCTTGGACGAGAGTGCAAGAGTTTTTCCTGCACCTCCTTCACCCTACACTCTTGCGTAAGGGGGGTTCTGAGAGGCAGGTGTCATTCTGGAAAGATCCATCTCATTGCCAATGACAGCCGGGCCGAAAGCACTGCTGTCATGTGCAAGCGTGTGAGACTGTTGGTTCCTTCCCCCCAAACCTAACAGGACGGCCACTATATCAAGTCCTAGCCATCATTCGGTCTCTCTCAACGGTCAAATCAAGTCTTTATAAACATACCAGCTCCACAATAGTAATAGGAATGAACATCGCCCTTTTTCTGTTGTATGCCCAGTTGTTTGGAAAGAATGCAATGCTGCCGGGCCCTGACACCCACCACTAGACACCAGAACAATCTAGAACTTTTCTCAAAACAAAAACACCAACACTGGCCCAGGAACAGATCCCAGGGTTGTTTCTATATAGAGAAGCCAAGATGATCTAGAAACAGCACTCATGCTTTGTTTAAATTAATATGTTATATGATATTTGATCAAACTAAATGTCATATGAGACTTCTCCAAAATCAGCCACTGATGTTTGTTGATGCACTAGTCCTAGTCCTAAATACAGAGACATAAAATAGATAAATCCAATAAAAAACAACATCCCAGCAATTCTTCCTACAGCATATTTCACACATTAAGGACACATTTAATCAATGATCATGTTATGCTTGGAGGCCTTTTCCAAATGAGACAGATCCAAAAATCCATACTAACATTGATCCTAATCTGGATTTGGGACCGTGCTCTACAGCCTTGAGGTACAAAATGCACCCCTTATAGGACCAATGATTTTAAAGTAAAGTGCAGTCCAAAGATCTGTTTTGCCTCATATGGATGTCAGATCACAGAAATCATTAAAGAATCAAATTAATGACAGTTATATCTATGACGTTATTTAAGGTTAAAGGTTAATAATTCAATTATTTGGTTTGGTTTGTCTTGTCAAAAGATATATGCCTACTCTCTTTCAAACATCTTGTTGTTATTCTGATGTAAAACATTAACATATTGTAACATCATATAATGCATTTAGCCTATATTAATCGGATAATATGTGCATTCAAACAGAAATATCATATATCAAATCAAATATTCAAATATTATATCAAATATTTTCATATTTTAATGTAGGTTGCATGCAGTATTATAGCCTACTAATCAGTTAAACTTTAAATAGCCCTAATATTTATTTGTAAAATATATTATAAAGAGTCTTAAATGCAAATGTTTATGCAAAAGGGCAAAAAGCGTTCTTCAGGGACATATCTGTATGATTCATGAACATTGTTTAGCCTTCGGTTGTCCATCAAAAGAAGACGAAAATAAGTGCTGACAATCTAATAATATTTCACAGCTTCCAAACATATTGATACAATTATAACAAATAAAAATCTATATTTACAGTTAAAATGGAAACCAGACCCATTATGACCGCGCTAATTATTGGTATTTTGTGTGGTCTGACCTCTCTAATTAAGGCTTGAGGCCCCCTGACAGAGTCAAAACAAACTGTTGACGATACTTTTTAAAAGTATGTTTTTATAAAAGTAGGCCTATACGTTTCAAGATTTGAAACAAAGTTTCACAGGGGAAAAGGTTAGATTACGAGTTGAAGTTCAACTGATGAGGTAACCATAGCAACAGTGCGGACTCGAGCGCGTACCTTTATCATAGCATTACCACAGCACAAATAGTTACAGTTTGTCACTCAATAAAAGATTTAACTTACACATAGCCAAACTTTTTTGTTTTGTTTTTAAAAAACTTTTATGCGGATCGAAATATTGTGAGCGCCCACATAACAAAACCCCACTTACCTATAGAAACTAGTTTGATGTGCTCCCTTTCTAGAAACTCCAGCGCTACCGACACATTCTCCAGCTTCATCTGCCTGAAATTGGGTCTGGCGTGGTACTTTCTGTACATTTTCTTCTGGCTGAGAACTTCCAGGAGCCCGATAAGCTTGAGGCCGTCGCTCAGGTCCTTCTGCAGGTCGTTGATCTTTTTGTTGAGACATTTCAGGTGTTCGTTGCACCACCTGGTGAATGTGTTCTGCTGGATCTTCTTCCAGGGCGCATCCTCCGCCAGGTCCTTCTCCGTGGCCGGCATCTCCTCGTCTCCGTCCTCGCCGTTGTCGGTGCCCTGGTAATACTGCGGCGGCAGCTGCTGGTCGTAGTATGTATTATTGCTCATCATGTTTTTCCCCCCGATGTTCTCGTGCCCCCCTTTTATACGACAATCTGCAAGACTTTAACAGCACGAGGGGGAGTGGGGCAGGCGCGCGCGCTCTCTTCTAAGAAAGAAGGAGAAAAAGAAAGTCGTAAGAGTTGGAACCGCTTGCGATAGGACGGTTTGTTGGACTTCCAGCGAAACACTCTTGAAGGACGAACGAGTGCAGAGCGAATTTCCGTTTAAGTCTTCCAACCACCACTTTTTAGAACCGCTACTCTTGCTTGACTTACATTAAACTTTTCTAAAATGAAGACGGGAAAGACGGGAAAAGAGACGCGGCTTCGTATACTTGAATGGTTAACTGAAGCATGAGTCGCTTTAAAAATCTGAGACCCCTCCAGCAGGGTTCACACGTCAGTCTGCTGGATCTCCTGGTATGCTGCTGTCATCATGACCATATACAACTGCGCGATGGGGGATTCTCTAATCTGACCGAGATAGTGATACCGGCGCCCGATTGGGCGAAGCGCGCCTCGGGGAAGGGGATTGGATAGACCCCGAGCACCGCGACAGTTGTGACTGTCATTTTTATTTTTAGGAACTCCAATTTGGGCACGTGGGGGGCTGGAGTTGCGCTTGTTGTAAAACTTGGGCTCTGTTTTAACAATTGGGGCTGGAAAAAGCAAATGACAGAATAATTATGTCAGTGAGACATTTTAACACAGTGTGCTAAATACGTATCAGTTACTGAAGACAGACAGACTGTTTATTAATACATAATAAATAGTATGAGTTTATTAATAAACAATATTATGGCCCCAACAGACCAGACAAGACTCTATTCCAGTCAATGAAGTCATACACTGAAAAACAGTTTTGTTAAATTTAGCTGTATTTGTGAACTATTTATGTTATAGTTCCTTATAGGCCTATAAGATTAGGTGATAAAAATGGAAGTCAACATAATGGCTTAAAGTTTTCAGAACAATTTTTAATTACTTTTGATTAATACTAGCCTATCAAATGCATAAAAATGTGATTGTTAAAAATGTATTATAACAGATGCAGAGAGCAGATTCAAATAAATGTTATATGCACAGGTTCTGTTTCGGTTTGTCTAAATCCTCTAAACTATGTTGATTTCAACAATATTTTACCATGCCATATGCATTGTTAAATCGAAACCCAGACTCGTCCATCGGATTGGCAGACAGAGAAACGTGATTCATCACTCCAGAGAACACGTCTCCACTTCTCTAGAGTCCAGTGGCAGCGTGCTTTACTCCACTGCATCCCACGTTTTGCAGTGCACTTGGTGACGTATAGGCTTGGATGCAGCCGCTCGGCCATCAAAACCCATTCCATGAAGCTCTCTACACACTATTCTTGAGCTAATCCGAAGGCCACACGAAGTTTGGAGGTTGCCGACTTCTGCGCATTGTGCGCCTCAGCATGCACTGACCCCGCTCTGTGATTTTACGTGGCCTACCAGTTTGTGGTTGTTCCCAAATGCTTCCACTTTGTTATAATACCAATAACTGTTGATCGTGGAATATTTAGTAGTGAGTAAATTTCACAAATGGACTTATTGCACAGGTGTCAACCTATCACAGTACCACATTTGATTCACTGAGCTCCTGAGAGCGACCCATTCTTTCACAAATGTTTGTAGAAGCGTCTGGATGCCTAGGTGTTTGATTTTATACACCTGTGGCCATGGAAGTGATTGGAACACCTGAATTCAATGATTTAGAGGGGTGACCCAATACTTTTGTGTATTGCTGAGTCCTACTCTTTTTGTGAATAAAAAGTACATACTTTTGAGTGTGTAGCAGAAAAGTATGCAAGCTTTGGGACATACTACTTTGCCATCTTTAACGGACTCTGTCGCTTAGTTACATGCATCTCATCAACATTTACCGTTTATGCATCTCATCACTGCCCTGTCAATCATTGTCAGATTCTTCGCAGTTCAAATCCTCTTCATTCTGTTTAATCCTACCGTATCGGAGAGAAATGGAGCCGCACGTTGATCTGCCATTTGTGGGTCTTTAATGCAGAGACTCTCCTTGTTTGCAGTTTAAATATAATGATGCATTTAAAAGTTCACAATGCTGCTGCAGGTGAAATATAATGCGGACAACACTGAATAAATATCTTTTTTTCAGGTTAAATACTGATAGTTGGTCACTCAAACCCCTTTATCTAAACCTCTCTACTTAACTGTCTGACTCGCACATCTGTCATGTTTGTAGTTTTTTAAACACTTTTTATCCGTGTTTGTAGTTCTAATCGAATCTTCGTCCAACTCCCAATGGGTTGTGGGCAATATTAGCCGTTAGAGTGCGCATCGATCGATACCAAGGGGGTAATCTAGCACTCGGAAAGCGTTCCACCCATTGCTAACTAAGCCATCACCTGCTGTTAGCATCCCATGTACTCCCATTCATTTTTGAGTCACTTTGACAGTGAATAACTTTACATCTGAGGTGTTTAAAGACTCCATTTGTCCATTGTTTATTTATAAAGAAACACGACAATGCATAAAAGGCTCCATTACCTTGTATCTTACACTATCGCCCCGTAGAAGCTGTTTTTGTTAAAATAGGCTAACTATTGCGTCATAACCAACGCGACTCTGTCGCACAGTTGAGAAATTACCGTATAGACCTGAGGAGACGCTCGCAGGCAATCTTTTACTGTCTATGAGGCAGTCGGGGGGACGTGGAGACATTAAGTCCGATAAAGTCAAGGGAGAAGAATGGGGAGAAGCCGATGGTGAGCCAAAAGCGACGGGACAAAAAATTTAAACAACGTGATTCAGATTTTACTTTCCACAAGTACTAGATGACTTACAACAGTCAGACAGGTTGCTCACGTCACATCTACGTCCTCAAGCTCAGTCTGAGCCTGCGCAGTTCGCTCAGCCATCAGGAAGTGAGTGCTTCTAATTGACCTCACTTTCTGCCGTTGAAGTCTATGGGAACGCTCCATTTCTTTTACTGTCTATGATCGATACACACTTCAAATTCGGACCGGATATAGTTGACCATCCAGGTATCTTTGGAATCCTCTTTTCAATATACTACGATTTGGGACATACACATTTTTATTTTGAATACTATTTAGAATTAGATAGATTAGATAGTATGCGAATTGGGACGCAGGGCATGGGTGTGTGTGTGTGTGTTTGTGTTCCAGGTATTCCCTGCATTCTTATTACATATTATGAATGTAATAACGACACACTTTTGACATTGTGGGGACAAATTGGCCATATTGGTCCCCATTAGGAGAACAGTT
Organism: Pseudorasbora parva; assembly: GCF_024679245.1. Taxonomy (NCBI): domain Eukaryota; kingdom Metazoa; phylum Chordata; class Actinopteri; order Cypriniformes; family Gobionidae; genus Pseudorasbora; species Pseudorasbora parva. The sequence continues at coordinate 35,204,010 of NC_090191.1, forward strand.
GATAAATCATACTAAATTATAGCCTATACTTATTATTAGTTAAAAAATAATTAATATGGCACTATAAACATGATTAATGATTGTATTAAATTACTTTTTAAGGTATCCTATATTAGAGGCTATGGATTATGAGATTAGAGACTGGGGCTAGTTTATTGTTTGTTCCATTTAAACCTTACTGTTATAGAGATATGGCCATATCATGTAACCATCATTACAATGATGATTTCAGGCCCCAAAACCCAAACCATTTCATGACCTCAGGTCCCAGTGCTGTCAAATGTCAATGACCTGGAAACTTGTATCATTTGATGTTACACAAACTCCATATGTGGTTTAAACCTTTTAATGAAAATGTTACAAATATTTAACACAAAGTTATGCTATAGAGTGCTTACACGGCTGAATTCATTACAATAACAAACTGTCAGATACTATGTGTCTGTACTGAAATGTATATACAGTGACTGTGTAACAGTAATACAGAATGAGTTATTGTAATGTGTGGAGTGTTTGCTCCTGTGGTGGACGGTGACTAAACCATATACAGGCATATGGTTCACCATTTCTGGAAAAGTATGGACCCCCGTGGACACACTGTTCTATGCGTCACACACAAAGACATTAATTCAGAAGTGTTCAAAAGAAAAGCAAGCTTTTCCACAGACTGAGACACAAAACCCAGGAATAGAAAAGGTTCATATACTTAAAATGAAGTCACAGCCATGACTCAGAACCTCAGCACGCGTCGACGTGAACTGACAAAGTGTGGAGGTCAGGAAAAAGACTAGATAAATGAAGGGGGACATCTGTTTATCATTTGGTGGACGGCATGGATGTCAGCTCACCTTATGATTCAACAACAGCCAGAAACAAAAGCAAGCTCTGGGCTGACGGGAATAACCGAGCACATATTAAATCAGGATGCTTTGGATAAACTACTTTATTTGTTCCTGTTCATTTACAAAATATACATGGTTACCAAAATACTTCAAATATTTTAAATAAATGCCTGATAAGGCAGGACAACATGTAAACATATCAAAGACATTGTACAGAACAGTTACAATTACACAACCACACACCGACAAGCAGCAGTATCGCCACATACAGACATTTCCATACATTTACCACCCTCCAGCATCCATTAAAGCGCACATACAAACGGTTTTGTTAATCTGTACAACTTGCAATTCTCTCAACAACTAAAAGACTTTACATAGAAGATAAAAGGAACAGAAGAGAGAACTGGAATGTGCAGTATGGACTTAAAATAGACATTCAAGATCACTTCGTATCCATTTGGAGAAACTGGGCTTTCCAAAAGTTGCTATATTTTGGACAATTTCATAAGTATCAGTTAAAATAATAACTTAGGAGAGAACATAAATGACATTGGTCTTCATATTCAACACAAAAAACTAAAAAAATTGCCGATTTGGACAATGCATGCGACGTCTACTGGTACAAAACTGTGAAAACGGATCTAAAATCTACCACTGGTTTCTATCACTCTGCATGCAGACTCAGACATGCTAATGCACAATCTCTACATATTACATCATTTGAATAGAAGAGTGTACGAATTTCGCTCCGACTCATAATTGACTCGTTCACATTTTCATATTCCATTTCATCAAAGTAACAAACTATCCAATGCAGTGCAGGACAATAGCACGTTTATTTCGAGGACAAGTCACTGAGTAGCATGCACTGTTTTATAGAAAGTCAGCTGACCATTGATACATTGAACATTCAGCTGTGCTACCACTTCTGAGTCTATCAATGAGATAGCAGAAAACGCCACTGGAATGACCCGGGATACTGTAAATATTCCCAAACACTGAGACTCGGCAACAGCTAATGCCAAGCCTTAAAACCACACTACAAAGATCACTGCCACAACGCTAGTCAACCGTCGAGAAGCAAAAATGTCTACCATTGTATTGTTTAGTCACTTTGAGCTCATGAAAATGACACAAAAAGACATCAGGTGAAGACAACTTGTGTGTGTATACCAGAAACGATTATATAGTAATAGATACAGTAAGTATAAAGTAATAGATTCTGTTCATAATAATAGTACCTCAAGGCTCGAAGCATTCGATTACCAGAACCTTTACATGATAGATATGAGTTCAGTTACAGTAATGTTAATCTACTAAGCTACATTTAAGTACACATTTGTCTTTAGTTAACATAATGTAAGACACATTTCTTATCGTAGTAACTTTTTTTGTTTGTTGGTGAAAGGCAGTATGGAAGTTTCTGAGCCTAGCACTCATTAGCTAGATAATTAATTCATGCTATGGATTTATGCTACAGATTGCATTGCATTGTAAGAAACACCTTTGTCATGGTTTTCTAGAAGACATTATGACAGTAGTTCTCAACTGGTTTTTACATTACATAGTGTGTGGCCAAACACACTATTAAAATAGTTTATTTATTTTTTTTGTTAAAAATACTGCATAGGCCCAACAATATTTAAAATGATTACCATGATTAGGGTATACTTACAGACGACAACCGACATTTTTAAAGGTCTTATTTAGCATTTGTTATAAGATTTGGATTTTATTTTGCTACAGAATTTTAACCATCGGCTGTTTTTCCCTGCTGTCAACAAAACATACCCAACAGTCCAGTTGAGAACCACTTGTTTGTGACATTTTATACTTTCTGTCATAACTTTCCAACGCTGTACTTTGCCTCAGTTTCTTTGGAGAGAAGAGATTGTATATATATAAATATATATATGACATGCAAAAAAAGATTAAATAACATCAGATTAAATCATCAAAGCAACATTACAGTAGATCTGTGTTTGTTCATTACACTCGTTTCAGAGTTCTTTTAGTGTCATGTAGAGATTAGTCAACCCTTGTATAAAAATATCTATCAGTCTTTAGCATTATTTAGCAATCTACACTCAGAAAATCAATACATTTCATGTCTTTAAATAAACAATTCAGATACAAAAATATCTGTGGAAAGTTTAAAATAAGCATGTTTACCTATTGGAAAGACCTTAACTCACCTGGAATCTTCCTTTTTTCACTAAAATTAAAGTAAAAATGAGCATATAGAGAAGTATTGTACAGTTACTTACCTAGTTTTTGAGTTAAAAACCATGCCATGGACAAATGAAAGTAGTTCTCAGTTATTGAACCTAAACACAACAAACTATTCTGACAGTACTGAGACTTCAGTGTGTAATTATTACAAATGGCAAGATCCAGGAAGATTAAATAAATACTGCATGCTTCTACCTAATCAAAAAGCAATGAAGCACAAAGCAATATATTCGGCATCTAACGCGCTGTTGATGAAGAATGGCATCCTCTTCGGTCCCCAAGAGATCTGCTTATTTTTGATAGCCAAAAGGAGGTAAATTGTGCAAATGTTCTATCTAAAAGTGATAAGGCAAACTGTTTCGAGAGGACCTTTGAATGCGTCCATTAAGGAAAGAAAACAACTTGTGAAATGGAAAGCGGGAGCTAGACCAATCAGAAGCTCCTCCATTCTGACCTTTTAATACCCATCAGTGTCTGTAGCACTACTGGTCAAAATGATACAACTGTCTACAAAAGCAGAGCAAAGCAGCTGAGACGGCGAACAACCAGCATCACATTGCACATCAAAAAGCATCAAGTGTTCCTGTATGACCCAGGTGAGTAATGGTTTTCAGTTCCCATTGTTGGTTGAATGTGGTCAGGGCGATAGAGTTGTGTACCATGGGCGGAGTGGGATGATGATGTCACTTCCTGTCCAGCCCTCAGGCCAGAGCTCTGGTGAAACTGGGAATGAGTAGAACTGCTGCTGCTGCCACAGCAACAACCATCACCAGATTCCAGTCATTATCCTGAGGTCAATGAGAAGAAGAGAATGACATCAGAGGGTAAAGGTCAAGAAAGGTCATATTTAAATTGTTAACTATTCTTTATTGCTCTTAATTAGTTCATATTATTATAATTATAGTATAGAATTTAAATTTTGGTCATTTAATGGTTATTGAAAATGGTTATGGTTAATGAAAATGATATAAATGTTACATTTTTATATACAAAATTATAAAATATACAATTGCAAAATATATAAAATTATTGTGTTAAATACACACTATTATATATATAATTTATATACACTATATATAGCGTATATTATCTAAAAAAAATATATATATATATATATATATATATATATATATATATATATATATACATAGTGTGCATTTAACAATATAATGAAAAACTTAACTTTATATTATATATTATATAAACTTACAAGGAATTTTATTATATTGTATATATAAAATATATACAATTATACTATACTTTTATACATACATAATACATAATATATATATATATATATATATATATATATATATATATACACACATTACATTTTAAATCACAATTCAAATCTTTGTCTTCCTAATTTCTTTAACTTTAAAATCCATATATGCTTTCTAACAAACAGGCTTCAATGTTCTTGACATTTTATTTTTCATCTAGGCGTTCACCAAATGTCACACTCACATATGCCGATGGAACTGCACAAACCAGAGTCGGAACCCAATTTTTCTCTGGCTAGAATTCAGTGACCGCGGCTACAGAATTGTTCTGGTTTTAATGAACCTTCTGAGGACTTGTTGTTTATTCCCAGTCCTCTTCTGTTATAGCACTGGATATGAGAGCTAAATATACCCATCCAGAAATGTGAAGAGATACAAAGCCAAGAGCAACGACCCAGTAAATACTCCAATCACTGTCACACACGTTCTCTTTTACATACTCTATTACTCTCTCTCCATCTGGCGTTGTGAAATTGGCAGTGGAAACCGCATGACTGTCCAGTGGAATCAAAGAGCTGTGTAAATGTGTGTGGCTTCAGTCGGTCCTGCTGGGCAGCAGAACTGTTGAAGTCAGAGTTGTGTCATGCGTTTGGCTGGGATAATAACGTTTGGAAATCTCAGAGGACGTCTGAATATGACTTCATGCGATCTGATTGTTGATGATTCCAAAAATCCTGACTGAAGAACATGAGAAAAGCTGTATGTCTAGAATGCAAAAATGCTGCTCTACTACAAAACACAGGAGATGTTCTAAGAAAACTAGACAACTTCCTTTGAGTCCATTTTTCTTCATACAGGATTCATTTTGCTCAACGAACTTACCCATTTTTAACATCCTTTACTCTAAAGAGAGCTTTAAATGTTTAGTTTAAGGAGGTTTTAAACCTGTTTTCAGTCAGGAACTAAATGATAAAATATTCTGTCAAGTAAAGATGTGTTGACAGGAATTGCTCTATTTTTTAAGAAACACTTAAATTAAAAGTCTATGGCTAATACATGCTAATGAAAATTTGCGAAGTTAAGATTTACATGTCCATTTAGGAGTGAGTTGTCCTTTCAGACTAGTTAAATGGAAAACTACGGTTGTGAAACAATGTGCACATCCATAAAAGGCCCTCGTAAAGAATCCGGCACTGTGTCCAATGGGCAAACAGGCTTGTTAGCACGACAGTTATGACCATTCATTAGGGCTTATAAAAAGTGATATTTGACCAGGATAAAGATGAGTTTCACAGTACAGGAGGGACAAAATGGCTCGTCTCTGGACTCTTAGAGAATGAAAAGGCAAAGCCATACCTTTCCCCCTTTAGGACAAGAGCTCCTTCCAGCAGCACCATATCAGGCCCATTATTACAACCATTCCTATGAAGGGTATGGAGAGAATAGGGCACTCAGACGAAGGAGTGGAGCTCTGAGGAAAAACACAGGGGGTGCAGGGATGGAGAGAGGAAGAGGAGGAAGAGGTGGTGAGAGAAACAAAAGAAAAAAATGACACACTCAAAATAAGGAAATGATCACACATGGGAGGTTTGTGCACATGTGAAATTACAGGTAAACAAAACATGGAAAATAATAAAATTAAAAAAGTTGTATAGAGAGAAAGAATGAAAGAGTGAGGATGAAAGGGAGAAAAAAAACAGACAGACGATCGATAGATAGATAGATAGATAGATAGATAGATAGATAGATAGATAGATAGATAGATAGATAGATAGATAGATAGATAGATAGATAGATAGATAGATAGATAGATGGCAGCAGTTTATCAAGAATCATCAAATTTGTTTGGAATTTGATACAGTGCAGTGTGCGTTGTGAGCATATGGGTGTTTATGGTATGTTTATGTAGGTGTTTAGTGGTCAGAAAGCAACAGAACGAAGCAATGAAGGACCACGGGGGAGCAGGGAGACAGGAAAATACACCGAGATTAGATACACAGCAAAGATGGTTAAACACAAAATGGAAACCTTGTGCTCGTTCTGACCCTCCGGCTGATGAACACAGAGCCAAGGCCGCCATCTTGGCATTTAAAGATCCTTGCCCACACTGCACAGCCAGCCCACTCTATTAAACCAATGTACTGGGTTAAATCTGTCAACAGTATCTGGGATATGTTGCTAAACACCACAGAAAAAAAGTTGGATTCATCCTTCAGTTTGTAAAGAGAAGCTGAGAGAAAGTGTTGTTCTTTTTCCGCATATTCTTGCACTGTGCGTGTTTTCACAAAGTAAAGAACAGGTCCAAAAAAAAGTAACCAATACAAAACTCAAAACTCAAGAAAAAGATAAAGGTGCATGAATGTGTTTACTCTTTTAGAGGGAATAAATCCAAAACCAAATGTAAAGTTTTCATAGCCAAAAACTTAAAGCAAAAACTTTTTCTTTTTTTTGGTAATTAAATTAGTTTAATTGGGTACCTGAAGTCAGTTTGCTGTTCAGGATGTTGTGTTCGCATCTGATAAACCAGTTCTTCAGGCACAAGATGCTTCTCAGTTGTCCAGCAGAACAAATTATACACATTTGTAGTATAGCTATATTTTCAATTGCTGAAATGTCCATTTCAAACTACTGACTTTTGGTCATTAAGTATATAAAAAGCCTATTTCCTTGGAAAATATTTTAAAAAACATTTCAAAATATGTGTAAATATTGATATAATTTGAGAATGAAGGAAGACTGACCTTTCAGAGAATGTCTTTCACAATGCTTAATGGGTAGTGGGTGTGGTTGCAAATTTTCAGAATTTTTGTTTCCACAGCAACAGCGACTTTTCTGATAGATCTCTTTCATTGTTTTTAAACTACAAATTTAGCAATGAAATAATTAACATACACTGCTGTTCAAAAGTTTCAGATCTGTAATATTTTTTATGTTTTTAAAAGAAGTCTCTGACTGCATTTATTTGATTAAAACATTGATAATAATGTTTCATGAGCAGCAAATATTAGAATGATTTCTGATGTGACACTAAAAAATTTGCAGCTTTGATCACAAGAATAAATTACATTTTAAAAGATATTCAACTATAAATATTTTAATTTGTAGTTATATTTCACAATATTACAGTTTTTTACTGTATTTTAATCAAATGAATCAGTCTTGGTGAGTTTATTCTTGGTGAGTTGGTGAGACTTCTTTAAAAAAAAAATAATAATAATAATAATATATATATATATATATATATATTATATATATATATATATATATATATATATATATTGTTTTTTTTAAGAAGTCTCACCATATATATATATATATATATATATATATATATATATATATATATATATATATATATATATTACCAACCCCACACTTATATAAAACAAAGTGATTTTTCAGAATTATTAAACTAAATGTGATTTTTTTTTTCTTGTGTAACGCTTTACTTTTTTCTGATATATTCGCTGACATGTTACAGATCTGTTGACAGAGCTCCGTTTGAAGGCGGCAGAACAGTGTGAGTGAGGGGCTAATCACACAATTAAAGTACAACTATGGAGGACGGATGATTGACATGGGACACGGTACTCAGACTGGACAGACTCTTTGATAGGAAAAAACCTTAATTAATTAGGATTTCTGTGGCTTGGAAAAACGTATTCTAAGACCTTGTTGTTAGACAGTACAGGGGTTAGAAAGACCTCTATGTCAGTGCACATTGTACACACACAAAAGCTTGATATGTTGCAGTGGATCAACAAAACTAGCAAAACACATTAGCTGCTAGAGGTTTGACAAACACAAGATGTGAAAACACACACATAGCCCAGAATCAATGTGTGTGACAGGGCAAAAAGCAACCCAAAGTGAAACATACACACTCGACCGAGTGGTTTAGTTAGACAGGATGCGCTTTGAAAGACAGGTACTGCTGTTGGACAGATGGTCACTTTAGGGGTGGTTGACCCCACATGCAAAACGTTAGTCATGTACAGAGCATTTTCAAACGCTGACAAACATGTAGGTCGATGGAGTCATGGTGTCATTCTGTTGATAATATCTCGCCCTACTTGCTGTGTGAGTAATGTCTGTTTGTTTTCAGCATGTGTACAGTACAGTGATTTATTTGAGGTCACATTTTTTACTCCAAGGAAGTCCACACATTCCAAAACCTCTGTCTGATTGATGGCTGTTGTGGATTTGGAAAAAAAGTAGTGTATTACGACTGACGCCCCTTTATGACCCCTCACCTGAGCCTTCCTACCAGCCAGCCGATCAAACTCCGCCCTACAGCGCTGCAGCTCCGCCTCTAGCTCCGCCCTCTCCCTCTGGCTGCTCTCGTACAGCCCCTGCAGTTCCATGAGCTCTCCTTTTAGGCCCTCACACTGAAAGAAGGGGAAATATAGAGAAATAACACAATACAGGAAAAGTAAATAGATGCATTAACAAGGGAGAGTTTTTAACTTGTGTGGCAGAAAGAAGTCAATTAAAAACCTTTGTTTAATCATTTCAATATTCAATAGTGGACAGAAGGATCGAAATTTCCTTGTTACAATGTCAGGATATATTCAGCAATATTTCCTGCAAGGCAATGCTGAAGGAAAAATAATAAGGTATTGCACTAGTATTAATATGGCTCAGAAGTTGTATTAATAATGTGGCAGATGGGTTTATTTTCAAACTGACATGACTAAATTTACCCAATACTGTGAGTGGAGAATGCTTTTAAATCATTTTTTATATTATACAATATCACAAATTATATATATATATATATATATATATATATATATATATAGATAGATAGATAGATAGATAGATAGATAGATAGATAGATAGATAGATAGATATATATATATATATATATATATATATATATATATATATATATATATATATATATATATATATATATTAGGGCCGGGACTCGATTAAAAAAATTAATCTAATTAATTAGAGGCTTTGTAATTAATTAATCGAAATTAATCGCATTTTAATCGCATATAAATATTTAACCTGAGAACAATGAGAAGTAATTTTTCACATGTATTTTTAGTATATCATTGAATAATGACTGAATACATAAGCTTAATCAACAAAATATTGTTTATTTATTTCAGTCCAGCAGACCAGCGCAGTGTTTCCCATTAAGTGTAGCAAAAGCATATTTGTGATATTTGAGGCTCGATGTACTGCGGTGATACGCAAATTCCTTGTTGTATAGCTTGCACACAACCCTGCTCTTGACGACGCTTCCATTCTTTCGTTTTTTAAAACAAAATTTCCCATCCACGGGGCCAAGCAAAGCAGTCTCATCAGCTTCTTTGTTCATGTTCACTCATGCCCTGCGTCTCAATCAGCTCCCTAGTTCCCTAGTCGGGGCACTGATCAAGACATAAGTCAATGGGCTGACTCCCTGATCAGTGCCCTGACTACTGAACTAGGGAGCTGATTGAGACGCACCCAAGGTTTGTTGTTGTCTTGACTCCGGAGCGCTAGTTGGTGTTCCAGTATAATCGGTCCGTCGAAACTGATTCATTGAAAAACGTTCCGCGGTGCAAAAATAAATGCGGTTAAATTTTTAATTTTTTTGCGTAATTAATTAACACGTTAAAGTCACGTAATTAATTAATCTTAATTAACGCGTTAAAGTCCCGGCCCTAATATATATATATATATAATTTAAATTTCTCTTGTTGGACACTTTATATATAATTATATATACACTATATTGCCAAAAGTTTTGGGACATCTGCCTTCATATGCAAATGAACATGTTTGTGGAATTGTTTGCATGCCTAGTGCTTGATTTTTTAGTGAATTGATTTGAACACCTGAATTCAATGATTTGGAGGGATGTCCCAATACTTTTGATAATATACACAATTTTTTTTTACATTTAAATATGCCTCTTGTTGGAGGTCTCATAATACCAATCAATGAGAAAGTAAAGTAAAAAACATGGAAATGTTCACAAACCACAATTCTTGATTTTATCCATCGGCAAACTGAAAATTGACATGTAGTTATTTCGTACAACATTAACTAAAAAATATACAAAAAGGTTTAAAATAGAAAATGCACACTCTAAAGTTCAAACTTCTGTTATTTTGCCAAGTGGGCATGGTAATCTGAAAATATCAGCCTATATATCGGTCTGTCACTAGTGAATGTGCCGTACTTCTCTCTGGACTTGTGATGCTCTCTCCTCGGCCAGTTTCAGTTGGTCTCGGAGAGAAAACACCTCTGAGAACCCTCCACTCCTGCCCGTCGGGGTGACAGGCTTGCCCTCAAACGAGATGTTCTTCTGGGTATAAGCATCCACCCACTTTCCACCTTCAACCTCCAACGTGCTGACAAAACCTTCAGCCTTCCCCTCCTTCTCACCATCATTTTCCGTGTCATTTTCGCTATCATTCTGCTCTGCTTTCAGGGCCAGGTATGAATCAGCTGAGCTGTCCAGATAGAAATGAGAAAAGGAAATGTTCAGGACATTTATTATAGATAGATGTACAAGTGGTGGGGCTTTTTTTAGCACTAATGTTCTTGAACTTGTGAGCTCCTTGCTGCACCTTTTCAGATTATTTTAAGATTGAGTGTGAATGTATGCGTGTGTATGTGTATGTGTGTGTGTGTGGGGGGGGGGGGCATGTGGGGGTATGTACTCAATCAAATAATTTTCATAATTATTTATTCAAAATCTCAAAAAATTCTCAGTCACTCTCGAGTCTCTAGCAGTGTTTACAAAGTCTTTACATGTAGCATATGAATGTCCAATTATTAAATAATAAATACATAAAACAAATCCCATTAATTAGAAAATTAGAAATGTATGTGTTTGCCCAGACACCTTATGATATATTAATAACCTTCAGAATATTTAAATAGTTTATATTTGGCTGTTCTCACTTTGGAGACAAGTTATTCTTTTGAGCTGAAATATCTAGCACTAGTTTAGAAAACATAATGGCATATTTACAGAAGCATTAGTTTCATAAAGTCAGATGAGATCTTGATGTCTTCAAAGCTGTAAGACAACTGGTGGCTCATCTCACTATTTGGATAAGATAAAATACACAGCCATTAATGCTTCATGTTGCTGTGAAACACTTTCATAGCTGCTAAATAGTTTTCAGTGAGAGTGTCCATTGAGACAGATTATGGCTGAATGCTTCATCGGTCACTCCAGCCTTATTAAGAGAGACCATTTGCGATGCTCATTGGCTGATTTGTCTTGTTTGTGTGTGACTGACAGGCCATGTGGCCAATCACCTGTCCCGCTGCTCCTCCAGCATCTCCAGTTTCTCAGAGAGCTGCTTGTTGTCATTCTTCAGAATCTGACACTCATCTTTCAAGGAACGACACTCCTCCATCAGTTGATCCATGTCACCTGTCCCATCACAACACAACACAGGAACAAATGTTAAAGTAGAATGGGGGAAAACACTGAATTCAGAATATTAGCATGTTAGCATAGCCAACTACTCTTACTATTTCTGCAAACCTGAATGTATGTTCAAAATTAAATGCTACAATACTACTTGTACTACTTTTTGCTGTATGCAGTACAGTATGTAGACTGTGAATATCATGCATTTTTATGCAAGAAATCTACTATATTCACCAAATAGCAATTATTAAAACAGCAGTATGCTAGTAAGTATGCTATTCTGAATTTAGTCATAGGCAATGTCCTGAACATAATACTGAGTACAGCATACTGCACAGTATAAAAACTGTAATATGTCCATCATGTCCATCCTAAATAGTATGTGAGATTGCAATAAGTGTGTCCCAAAGCATAGTATGTTTAAAAGAGTATGTCAAAAGTCCTCGGATGGACGACTATTTCCGGTAGATTTTCGAAGTGTGTATCCATACAAATTATAAAGGCTAATATTGCTAAAGTGCACGACTGACGGTCAAGTAGAGAGGTTTAGATAAAGGTTTGAGTGGCTAATAAATCACCATTTAACCTGATAAACATTTATTGAATGTTATGCGTTTTATATTTCATCTGCAACAACATGAACTTTGATAAAGATCGTTTGGCCATTAACTTTTAAAAGTATCATTATGCATTAATATTAATAATATAGGGACAGTCTCTGCATGAAACACTCGTGACTGGTAGATCAATGTGCTCCTGCATTTCTCTCTGATATGGTAGGAAATTAAATTAAATGAAATTTAGAGGATGTTAACTGTGACAAGATGATTGACAGGCCAGTTAATGCTGACAGGATGTGTGTAACTAAGTGACAGAGCAACCGTTTGAGATGTTATTTTATTATGTGATAGTATGTCCCAAAGCTTGTCTACTTTTCTGCTACACACTCAAAAGTATGTACCTTTTTCTTCACAAAAAGAGAACATACTTTTAATAATAATAATAATTTGTTACATTTATATAGCGCTTTTCTAGGCACTCAAAGCGCTTTATATAGAGGGGGGAATCTCCTCAACCACCACCAATGTGCATCATCCACTTGGATGATGCGACGGCAGCCATATTGCGCCAGAACGCTCACCACACACCAGCTGATTGGTGGAGAGGAGACCAAGTGATTAAGCCAATCAGGAGAGGGGGATTATTAGGAGGCCATGATGGACAGGGGCCAATGGGCAAATTAGGCCAGGATGCCGTGGTTACACCCCTACTCTTTATCGAAGGACATCCTGGGATTTTTAACGAACACAGAGAGTCGGGACCTCAGTTTAACGTCTCATCCAAAGGACGGTGCTCTTTGACAGTATAGTGTCCCCCTCACTATACTGGGGTGTTAGGACCCACACAGACCACAGGGTGAGCGCCCCCTGCTGGCCTCACTAACACCACTACCAGCAGCTACCTGGTTTTCCCAGTTGGTCTCCCATCCAGGTACTGACCAGGCTCAGCCCTGCTTAGCTTCAGTGGGAAACCAGTCTTGGGCTACAGGGTGATATGGCTGCTGGCTACAAGAGTATAAGTAGGCAAATTGGGACGCAGCATATGATTGATATTGCTTTCACTTAAAATGGAAGGCTGGGTGCATTGCATTGTGGGATACAGTATTCCATGCAGTGCATCCCTTTAAAGGGACAGTTCACCCAAAAATTTAAAAAAAAATCTGTCATCAATTAGTCAAGCTCAAGTTGTTCCAAACCTGTATACATTTCTTTGTTCTGCTGAACACAAGGGAAGATATTTGGAAGAAGGAAAACATATTATGGGAGTCAATGGCTGCCGAGATCTGCTTGGTTATAAAAATTCTTCGAAATATCTTCCTTTGTGTTCAGCAGAAGAAAGAAATTCATACAGGTTTGGAAAAACTGTTGCGTAATTGATGACAGAATTTTCATTTTTGGCTTTTTTTTTTGCCTTTAAGAAAAGTTATTTAGACAAAAGGGAAACATCCCATTCTCCAAAACTGTTCGCCAAGCTTTAGATTACATTTTTATATTTGAAATCACCAATGAAATCTGACAACAACTGCCTCATACATTGTGTTTCTAAATGCTCGAATCATGACAAAAACTGGACAAAGCTAATTCAGTCCTAGACGTGTGTCTCAGAACACGGCCTGTTCTATAGCACCCAGAGCTTCTAACGGCAGCTGCAGTGATGCGATTACTTTCCTAATCAACAATTGGCTCTTTCATTTAGAAATGTAGATTTCAATATGATTTATTCACCATAATGGGAGTTACACTTACTCCCATTCATAAGGCAGATTAGGATGTAACATATGATTGATATTGCTTCTGTTTAAACTTAAATATTCTATGCATAAAAATGGTTAATTTACCCAGTATACATGCAGCACACACCACATTAAAACTTGCATGACACTTGGAACATACCCATTATTATAAATGAAATGAACTATAATTCATTATCTTTACAACGGAATTGAATCAACACTGAAAACAAACCGCAATGTATAATTTTCCTGTTATCAATGTAAAACTGCTTTGAAACAATCTGTACTGTATAAAGTGCTATATAAATAAGTGACTTGACTTGACTGTCCTAAGTGCCAAACTGCAAGCAATATGAAGGCTACATGTCTATAGCAAGAAAGTATTAAACATTTGACCAGACAGCTGTAAATGCACACCAAACCCTGTAACTAGTCTCCATGGAAACAACCCATTCCACTCTTCTTCCTCTGCGGCAGTCTGACCTGTCAATCAGGAGTCATGTTTGCCTTGCACATCCCCCATGGTGCAACGTTCAACCCCTGATAACATAGCCTCTAATCTAGAAGGAATCTCACTTGCAAAAACAACTCACACACATCTGCACTCTGTCTCTGCCAGGCATGAGTGTATACGTGGTGCAAATAACCATCAGAAGCGCATGCCCTGATAAACAACTTCCCCTCTGCTGCATCTGACCCCAGATCAGAGTTAACATGAATGCCTCAATCAAAGGCTCTGATGTGGTCGCGATCAACACAGTTTTGCGTTCAGCGCGTCTAACCCCACGGCCCCAACAGCAATCACTGGTATGTTGTTTTTATTTCAGATCTTAATATAGTAAACCTCTAACAGCATCCAGGGAGCAGAAAGCAGCCCCGGCGCCCTTAGAAGCAGAGAAAGACATCAACACCAGACAAATGGGGCTCCGCGGAGGTCCTGCACTCTGTCAGAATGTCAAACAGAGACGCAGACCTTGAAAGAACCTGTAATACAATCACATTTGTCAGTGGCAATGCATACTGGGTAATATCAAAGCACTGTTACATCAGGAAATGGGGACAAAAACTTAAATAAGATTTTTCTTAAATAAGAAAAAAGATAAATTGTCTGTATCGCCCTAAAGGGTTTATTCGCCATCAGCATCTGCCATTTATAAAGGTGCAATGAGGTTATGTGATATAAAGAAAAGTCTTGCTGAAGAAATCTCAGCTGGCTAACACACAAAAACACAGATGAGGTCTGGAAAAAGTGACTCCATAGATTTGTGAGAACAGAATATGTGCATGTGTGTGGACTGGATGGATTATGCCCCAAAATCAAAGATGTGTACACACAAAAAACCAAAACATACATTTGTTTTTCTATGGTGAAGTATATTATTCAATATAAAAACAAAAGAATAGTAAAAAAAAAAAAAGTCTGCCTTCTAATATGTTTATATTGGAATGAGCTAATGATATTAGCACATAATCCTCACATAAACCTTTTTGCATTTTAACTTTTTATTTTAGCTTTATTTTAATTTGCATCCACAGTATTTCACTCTTCTTAGCTATTGCATTTGAGCACATCCAAACAAACATATGGGACAAGATTGTGCCAAAGCACACAGCCAGCAGATCTCACAAGCACACCCTCATGGAGAAACTGGCCTGTCCTGCCAACTGCAGAAAGTAGTTTTGGACGAGGTGTGAGGGTGTGCTGTGATATTGTATCTCACTGCTCATTAGAGGTCATTTACTCCTATATTACTGCAGTTTTTAAAAGTGTATTGAGTTCCATATGAGGGAATTACTTTCACAGCTGTAGTGTATTATTTAATACAGATAATAAATAGGCAAGGATGGTAAGGACACTTCATGTTGATAACTAATGAAAACAACCAGGTTGTGTTTTGGATGTTGGTCCGCTGCGCATTATGCTGGAGTCTCTAACTAAAGACCAGTTCACACCAAGAACGATAACTATAAAGAATATCTATAACTGTATCAACTTCCACACCAACGTACAATTATGTTCTGTTTATTATAATGCGGTGTGGATTTTAAAACCCTATCTTTATCGTTACCGTTATATTTGTCATCCTCGGTGTGAATGGGTATTAAAGTCACATAAAATTAAAATGGGTTAAATTTAAGAAAATCATTTTTTTATGGAATATTGCTGCGATAGTCTGTGTTACCAATGTTCAGGCACAACACCGGTTATATCACTTTCCCACCGTCATTTTTTTTGTTAGTAATAGTTTAGTAAGCTAGTAATAAAATCATTTAGTTCAGTTAGAGAACAGACCATTAAAACTGAACGTGTCTACTCAATACAGCGAGACGAACGGGAGTCACAGCACATCAGCTTTCCTTTAGAGTCAGATTTCATTTATCATAAGGGACTGACAAGATGATGGTGAAAGATTCGGAAGTGAAATGTAAAAGCATCTATTTAAGTTTGTTATTGTACTGTTTTGTTGTTGTGTTTTCATTAAGAATAATAGTCTAATGAACCCACTATTCAAGCAACTAATTCTAAACCGAAAGTACAATGCGCACAGCTGCACTGTCGTTCATTCGCAACTGCACTGACGCTCATTCACGGCCACACTATCAAAATTTCCTCACTGTCACATACCTGCTGCAGACCAGTCTGATCCACCAGCCAGACCAGTGCTAACGATTATCAACTATGCTTGAAGCTGGTACAAACTAGTCTGTTTAAGGATATCCCCATAGTTTGAGCCTGTAGTGTGGTGGGAATCAGACCTTCTCCTCCTGCTCTGTCCCGCTCTTCCTTGCACTGGTTCTTCATGCTGATTTCGGCCCGCAGCGTGGTCAGCTCCAGCTCGTACTCCTGCGTGGTGCCACGCAGACGCTCCAACTCGGCACGCAGACGGCACAGTTCCTCCTGCAACAGGGCGATGTCATTCTCCCGCTCGGCCGCCGCCTCCTCCGCCGCCTGCTGCAACTCCTGCACTTCCTCCTGGGCCACACGCAGCTCCTCCTGCGCCTCCCACAGCTCGCTGGCCTTCTCCTCCTCAAGGCTGTCCAGCTCCTCCTGCACCGAGCGCAGCTGAGCTGTGGGTCAGAAACAGAACAACAGTTTTCTAATGAAAATTGGGTTATAAAAAGGACTGCAGTGCTGGAGTCATATGGTAACACCATGACATGTAGTACTGAATAAAACCATATTCATATGCCATGGTATTAACATGGTAGTCTAAGGTACTTAGAAGTGTGCTACTGGGTAAGTGAGATATTCTTAAAAATAATAATGGATATGATAAACAGATTTGGGCACCATCGTTTTAATTATTTGTGTATGAATGAATATCTCAGAAAACTTGTTTAACCTAATGAAGCTTTATA
The DNA here is from genome assembly GCF_024679245.1 of Pseudorasbora parva. Lineage (NCBI taxonomy): Eukaryota > Metazoa > Chordata > Actinopteri > Cypriniformes > Gobionidae > Pseudorasbora > Pseudorasbora parva. The sequence goes on from NC_090191.1 coordinate 35,221,356, forward strand.
CTGTCTAGTGTTGTTTTAAATAGTATGTGAAACAGTATGCAACATTTCCAACAGTAGCATGCTACATTGTTGTCACATAGCATCCCCACATTGCATGTTTATTTCAGCATGTGGTGCCCACTTATTATCTTGGAAATAGATCAAATTATCATCATCAAATTAACAAATTATTTCTAATGCACATTTGTGCAAAACTATCTTTAAGTCCTGCAGTGTTTTTATTGTTATCTAAATCTAAAACTATTAAAGATGTATAATTTAAATAAAGCTGAAATCAAATAAAATGTAAATATTTTATGGAAAGAAATGTGGCCTTGGCAACTAACTAAAATAATTATGTTTAAGTAATAAAATAAAAATAAAAAATAATAAAACTAAAATAACTTAAAGCTAAATTTGAAAAATGTGGAAAAAAAACATTTAAAATATAATATACATATAATTAAAAATATAAAAATGAAAGCTAATTCAAAAACTTAGCATTGTGGGTCATCTAGATATTAAGTGTACACAGATAATATGGATGCACAGCATAGATAGTATATACTGCATAAATAATCGTAATTAGCACAACACTCCTACTATGTGTGAGCTGTCAACTAATAAAATCAATGTAACATTTATATATGACACTTAGGGGCAGCAATACTATTTGAAGTCTATAAACAGTCATTTTACTGGAAACCAAGGACATCTGAAGTAAAAAAATAAAATAAAAATAAAAAAGATGTCTCATTACAGCAATCACTGTTGTTGAGTAGCAAAAACCTCTCAAACTAACCATACAAAGTATGATTTTGAGTCTTCAGGGGCTTTTTTTTGGAAAATTATAATCAGTCAGTTATTGCAAAGCGTGAATATGGAAAGTAAAGAAACTGTTCTCCGTTACACAGTGTGTGAATCTGATTCTGGCCGTGGTTTGTTGTGTTATTCATATCTGTGATTCCATTACTCATGACGGTACCATAGCATAGCCTGTGCGCTTCTGCAAATGCTGGTTTACTTTGCCTCCTCACGGTTCATTTAATTTAATTACAGCACAGTGGCTGAGAGAGTGAACGTGAGTCAGTGGGGAAGCAAACAACATCTACATCACATCTGCTTCTCCCATCTCTCCTCAGCTCAAACACTCACACCCCAAGTAACAGTCGACCAAACGAATGGGAAAAGGGTGTCAGTGCCATAGGAAATGACATCATGCTTGAAGGACCTGACTGAATATAGATGCTCACAGATAAAATCGAGTTTGAATATAAGAAAGCCTTGTGAAAGTGTTTGAATGTGGCTTGCAGAGACTGAGTAATCAACTTAGTTGAAACTATCAATTTGAAAGCATTAATGAAGTTGTATTGGAAGAAAGATACATTGGCTACATTCAAAATATGATGCAAGCTTACTGCATTATGCATAGTATGTACTGCATACTGTCAGCTACTATTGAAAAAAGTTTGGAAAACACTATACAGTTTGCAACATTGTCAAATTTAGCGTCATGTCAAATTATAATTTCTGCATCAAAAAATTTAATATAATAAATGAAACGAATTAAATGATAAAAATTACACAATAATGTAATGACTGAGAAAAAACTAATGTTATTATCTGCCATATTTGAAGTTAAAGGGGGGGTGAAACACTCAGTTTCAGTCAGTGTCATGTCAATCTTGAGTACCTATAGAGTAGCATTGCATCCTGCATATCTCCGAAAAGTCTTTATTTTTTTAATAATTATATAAGAAAGATGCGCTGTTCCGAGTCTTTCCGAAAAAAGCCGAGCGGGTGGGGGCGTGTCGTGTGAGCGGAGCTAAATAATGACGTGTGCAGCAGCGCGCTGTGTGTTGAGTCGAGTGCGTCGTAAAGCTGTCTCATCCCTAACAGCGGGAAAAAAACTTTATTCAAAATAAAAATATGGCTTTTAATCAGATACAGCCATACATCTATGATCCGGAATCAGACCCAGAGGCTGCAGTTGAACAGGAGCAGCAGCAAAAACGACTAGAGCAGGACGTCTGTATGTGGTAAGTTACAAGTTATACACTAACTATATAATATGCTTAGCGGCTTGTGTTATTTACATATTTATACTTGAATTATATCGTCGTATTTTTGTCTTTGAAGGTGTACATGTGGGAAGTGCAGTTGTGCACGTGTGTTTGTGTGTTTACGCGTGGTTTGTGTAGACAGTAAGCGGACTAAAAAAAACACAGACATTTGAAGCAGTCTCACTCACCCTTCTAACGTTGGGACTGCTCCATCATTCAGCATTAGGCGATTGGGAAAATCCGGCGTCGAGCTGGGCCTTGTTTATGAAACAGTCGGCACCGAAATGCAGCGAACAGATATAAACATTCGCGCAACTCAGTTGCTGATCCGGAAAAGCAAATTACATCCACTGTTGCCTTACCGCGGGGTTTTGGGGAATCTGTGCAGGACTGTCTTGGTCTGGCAACCAAAAACGCACTTTTTTGGTGACATTGTTATGTGCACATCACCTGTCCAGCATCCTACAAGCCAGCGATTTGATGGGCGTAGGCTGTTGCTTTCGCTCTCTCCCTCTCTCTCCCTCTCTCTCTCTCACGCGCTTCCGGTAGAATTGTCCGTAAGGCCCATACAAGGAAATTCCGCCCCCATTAACGTCAAAGGGGACGCATGATCTCAAAAAACTTGCCGAAACTTATGACTAACCGGAAGTAGTATTTTTGACAAAGAAATACTCCCATCAAACGTCCACCTTAACTTTTGAAACTTTGTCTATGTTTAGTATGGGATTCCAAGTCTTTAACAGTGTAAAAAGATCAGTATGCATGAAACAGCATTTCACCCCCCCTTTAATTGTATTTAATTTATCATTGACTGCAGTTATTAGTGTATTCATTAGCACTGCGTTTAAAGGGGATGTCTAATGTTATGTCAAGCATTCTGACTTATTATTTTCATGCTAAACATGGTCAAAGTTATAAAAAAGATTATAATTTAAATAATTAAATTATTTATAAAACATACAACATATGAAAGCTAAATAAATAAGCTTCCATTGATTGTTAGGACAGGACAATATTTAGCAGATATACAACTATTTGAAAATCTGGAATCTTAGGGTGCAAAAAAAAAAAAAAAAAAAAAAATATTGAGAAAATGCCTTTAAAGTTGTCCAAATGAAGTCCTTAGCAATGCATATTACTACTCAAAATACATGTCTGATATATTTACAGTAGTAAACATCTTCATGGAACATGACATTTACTTAATATCCAAATAATTTTTGGCATTAAAGAAAAATCGATAATTTTGACCAATACAACGTATTGTTGACAATTGCCACAAATATATCTGTGCGACTCATAACTGGTTTTGTGGTCCAGGGTCACATTTCTGATCCAAATACACTCCTTTAGTAAAAAAAAATTGGAGTATGATCCAGTTTTGCATCATAAAGGATGGAAAACCTCGTATGAGCACTTCTCCCGGATGAGCGTGTGCGAGAACAAGAGCACACTGACCCGTCGACAAGCTTCATTCGCGTTACTGAAGCCATCGACTCGGCAGTGCTGTCATTTTGTTTTTAGTCTATAAAGAAGTGTGTTTTTGGTTGTGAGGAAAAGGTAATCTTGTTCAGCTTCCTAGAACTTCGGTGAGGAATGTTTTATAAACAAGGCCCAGTTCGACGCTGGATTTGCAGATCGTTTGGCAATCGGCACGTAAGTGCATATAATGAAAAAAAACGTGAACGTATAGCGAATCAAAAGTTATCCAGGGATAATGCCATGATGTATTGTGTGTGTGTGCTCGTGACTCTTTAGAGACTTTTGTTTCTGCTTCTAAGTGTGTTTCTGTTCACCTTGAAGTCTTTGGATCTGTCTCGTAAAGCTCTCAGCCTGGTGGGCACTTGCCAGTCGCTCTTCCTCCAAAAGACCTACAAAGCCAAAGAATGGCATTAAAAGATGAGGGAAATCTCTAGAGGGACATTGGAAATGAGTAATTAGTAACTTATTACTGGCATCTGACAATATCAACAAGCCATGAATGTTTGTGTGAAGACATGACTCGAGAAACAGGTGGTCAATGGCAGCTGAGCATGCTCAGAGGGTACTCCCGGTGATGATGTCTATTATTAGCATACGCACCCTGAAGCTCGTTGTAGCTCTCCTCGTGTCGTTGCGACACCTCTCTGGTCTCCTCCAGCTCCAGAAGCAGCTGCACCACCTGCGACCTCAGCACCTCCAGTTCATCTTCCTCATCTTCATCTCTTCGTTCCTCTGGGTCCCCCTCCTCCTGGTCCAGCGTATCCTCTTTCACCTCCTTCTTCTCTTGCTCATCCTCCTGCCCCTTCTCTCCATTTCCGGCCTCCACTTCCTCCAGGTCTCTCTCCTCGTTCTCCTCCAGCGAACCTCGCTCTTTGGCCGTCATTTCACTGCCTATACCCGGCCGCTCCACTTTTAAGTCACACACATCATCTGAGACAGAAAAAGAAATCAATGGTAAATAAATCAGACAATCTAAATTTGATTCAACAGTCCTTAAAAAAAAAAATTCTAAATTAATATTTTACAAATAGTTAAAGAAAATTGTTTACATTTTGTGTCAATACTATTGAAATAGTAAGTATTTTAAACATTTACGGACATCCATTGGAAGACTGTCTCAATGTAACCCAGATTTTTCTGTTTTCTTTTTTTTCTTTTAAAGGGTTAGTTCACCCAAAAATGAAAATTCTGTCATTAATTTCTCACCCTCAGGTCATTCCAAACCCATAACACTTTCGTTGTAAAGATATTTTTGATAAATTCTGAGAGCTCTCTGATGCCTCCATTAAAAGCTATTTCATTAACAGTATTTACTACTTCAGCAGCGTAGGAGACTGGCACAGAAGAGAAGAGATTTTTGAATACAGTTGTTATTTTTGTGTTTTTTACACACAAAAAATGACTTCTTGTCTCTTCATAAAATTAAGTTTGAATAACTGGAGATACGTGAGCTATTTTATTGATGTCTTTACTACATTTCTGGGCCTTAAAAGTGTTCATTAAATAGCTGTCCATGGAGAGGTCAGAGAGCTCTTGGATTTCAACAAAAATATATTCATTTGTGTTCAGAAGATGAACTAAAGTCTTACGGGGTTTGGAATGACATAAGGGTGAGTAATTAATGACAGAAGTTTCATTTTTGGGTGAACTGGCCCTTTAAGAAAATGAGGGAAAAGTTGTTGCAATCACTATTATTCCAGAAATTATGTTGATTGAGTTTAACTTGTACTGAACCTGTAATATCCCAAAACCTCTCTGCTCTAATAATATTTGCTCATCCAGTAAAATGAAATTTGAACAGTTCTCTTGATGTCAAATCCACATTCACTGTTTGAAAAGGAGATGTGCAGCTTTGCATGTCCCAGATCCCCACCCCCAACCTCCACCTGTTGTCTCTGGTGGGGACTTACTAAATCCATCCAGTCCACCACCTTCATCTGAGGAAGCCCTTCATCACCTGCTGGCCCCAACAGACCTTTAGACCCCCCTCAAGCAATCAAAATACCCAACAGTGCCTCAGCGCTAAAGAAATGTGTGCTATTTTAAGGATTTAGGCCATGAATCACCCCTCTGCCTTCACCTGTTGTCTGTTCACAAACACAAAACACACACACACACACAGTCTTGACAAGAATTCACAGCCTGCAGCAGCAGTGGCCCTTTCAAAGAGTAAGAGAGCCAAAGAGTCCTCTAGTGGCAGGAGTGGGTATAGACAAAGAAAGAAAGAAAGAAAGAAAGAAAGAAAGAAAGAAAGAAAGAAAGAAAGAAAGAAAGAAAGAAAGAAAGAAAGAAAGAAAGAAAGAAAGAAAGAAAGAAAGAAAATACCATTATTCATCAAGGATGCAACACTGTAAAAAAAAAAAAAAAAAAAAAATCATGTTTCCCATTTAAAAATGGGAAAATTTAGATGTGATCAGTCACTAGAAAGTTTTCAATTTGAGACCTGATTTTTATTTTTATTTTATAGAGAATAAATTGATTAAAAGCGACAGTGAAGACATGTATTTTACAAAATATGCATATTTAATGTTTTAATAAATTAAATAGACGAATGTAATAAATACTGTTCACTGACTTTCTATTCATCAAAGAATCCTGAAAAATATATAACAATTTTCACATAAATGTTAAAGGGTTTTAGTTCACCCAAAAATGAAAATTATGTCATAATTTACTTTCCCTCAAGAGTTTCCAAACCTGCATGAATTTATTTCTTCTGCTGAACACAAAGGAAGATATTTGGAAGAATGTTTGTATAAGCAGATTTTGAGCCCCATGGAGTACCATGGTATTTTTTTCCCTACTATGGTAGTCAATGGGGCTCAAAATCTGCTTTTTTAAAGTTTTTTTTCTATTAAAATAAATGTTTCTTGAGCAGTAAATCAGCATGAAGGATTTCTGAGGGATCATGTGACACTGAAAACTGGAGTAATGATGATTTTATATATATATATATATATATATATATATATATATATATATATATATATATATATATATATATATATATATATATATATATATATATATATATACACACACACCAGATATGTTTTGTGATTTTCTATGCTGAATGAAAAGTGGCAAACATCCTCATGTAAAGTGAGCAGCAGATCTCCTCCTGCTGTCGCTCTCCTCTCTAGTCTGTGCTAATCACCCACCAAACCAGCTGGTTAAAAATAGCTCATTTCAACACCATCCTTCTCTCCTCCTCTTCTATGCCTTTCTTCTCTTCCATTTCTCACACCATCATTTCCTCCCTCGCTTTCTCACTATTCACATCACCTTATTATCCAAATGATCCTCCACCGGGTCCATCCCTCTTTTCACAAGTCACCTGTTCTTCTCTTCTTAAATCTATCACCTCTTTCTAAACACCACCTCTCTTTCTCTCCATTTCTTCCAGGCTGATCTATAACTAGGTTACTCTAGGTTTCTCTCACATGCCCTCTGAACTCAGAGAACCAAAGCATTGGCGAAGCAATTACACACACTTAATCTCTATACAAACTCACTCACTAGTTCTGTTTAATGACAGAAGGGCTGAGTGTGACGATATATGACTCATGCAATTTGGCACCGTTGATGACTTGAAAAAAACATTAAAAGCATGTGCTGAAATTAGGATTTGATCATGACATGTTGTATATAATTACATTTTTTGTATTATTTGGGGTGGAAATATGTGATACTAATCAATTTTTTTCACTTTTTAGTCAAAAATGTAGTGTGTTTGACTTGTGAACACATCAAGTTAGCTAGTAGAGGTTTATTAACTTTGGTTATGCTAATTAGCATGGCAATTACAGTGATTCTTTGTTATTTAAAAAAAAAAATGTACACATGAATACAAAATATATATAAATGCTGAATCAATTATATATGTCTATAATATCACAAGGCAAATCAAATTGTATAATGCTTTTGCTTTGACAAACTCAGAGCGATCTGAAGTCCACACGCGGGGACACGGGAGACAGTCGGCCATGCCAGACCTGACTGTACGATTCACCTCTCTGATCCTCTTAGATCAGATGCCTGTGTGGGATTAACAGAATCTGTCGGTGCGGAAAATGAATTGTCTCGCCAGCAACTCCTCCCCCTCCATTCCTGTCTTTCTTTCTCCCGTTCACTCCCTCTTTCTCTTTTCCTCTGGTTTGTTTTCTTTCATTTCCCTCTCTCTTCCTGAATGATATTTATCCCACTGTAATGAGCGCTGTGCTGTATTATTGATCATGCTTTGTAGATTAAAGTCTTTCAAACATCTATCAAATAATAATGAACCAGCGAGGAAACTCTCTCTCTCTCTCTCTCTCTCTCTCTCTCTCTCTCTCTCTCTCTCTCTCTCTCTCTCTCTCTCTCACACACACACACACACACACGCAGCAGCAGCACAAGCAGGGTCTTGAGCTCACAGGATTATAGGCAGCTTTGATAGCACCAAATCAGCTTTATCCAGTGAATCAGAGCTATGAATTATTCTGTGGGGACAGAAAATTATTTTTACACGCACACAGACATCCGGATCCACCACTGGATAGGCAACACACACCGCAATCATGAAGCATCCCTCACAATGGATTAGGCCAAGTGGTTACATAACTGTAGCCTCTGTGGTTTTCTAAATAACTACTACAAAGTAGTGCTGTCAGTCTATGATCTTTGATACAATATATATATTATGTTATAATTAATTTTTATGACCATTTTCTAACGTCACTGATAAATTATTATCAGATAGAAACACTGATAGAAATGGGATATCGGACACTGATAGAAATGGGATATATATATATATATATGTGTGTGTGTGTGTGTGTGTGTGTGTGTATCCCATTTCTATCAGTGAAAATGTTAGAAAATGTTCAAAAAAATGAATTATAACATAATTCATTAAAAAAAAGTACATTTTGTGAACATTTTGTCCTTAAAGTTGATGTGTTGAGGCAGGAAAAATGGGCAAGCGAAAGGTTTTGAGCAAGATTGACAAGGGCCAAAATGTGATGTGTGTCCAAAACTTCAGCTCTAGTGGGGTGCTCCTGGTCTGGTGGTCAGTATCTATCAAAAGTGGTCCAAGGAAAAAACAGTGGTGAACCGGTAACAGTGTGATGGGCGGCCAAGGCTCATTGATGCACGTGGGGAGCGAAGGCTGGACCGTGTGGTCTGATCAAACAGATGAGCTACTGTAGATCAAATTGCTCAAGAAGTTAATGTTTGTTGTGATAGAAAGGTGTCAGGATACACAATGCATCGCAGTTTGCTGCATATACCAGTCAGGGTGCCCATGCTGACCCCTGTTCACCGCTGAAAGCACCAACAGTGGGAATCTGAGCATCAGAACTGAACCACGGAGCAATGGAAGAAGGAGTTTGAGGTGTTGACTTGGCCTTCAAATTCCCCAAATCTAAATCCAATCAAGCATCCGTGGGATGTGCCGAACAAACAAGTCCAACCCATGGAGGCCCACCTCCTAACTTACAGGACTTAAAGAATCTACTGCTTACATCTTGGTGCCAGATACCACAGCATATCTCCAGGGGTCTAGTGGAGTCCATGTATTGACGGGTCAGGGCTGTTTTGGCAGCAAAAGAGGAACCAACACAATTTTAGGAAGGTAGTCGTAATGTTATGTCTGATCTGTATATATATAAAGTTGGACTCAATTTAGATTGTGGTCCAATTCTCACAATTACCTATGACTTTTGCCTCAATAAACTCTTAATTACTGCTTATTAATATTTAGTGAGACTTATTAAAAGTCATGCAGAATAAGGTATTAATATGTGTTTTATAAGTAGGCTACAAATATAGTCAATATCTTAGTATAAAATAAATGTTAATATGCAAATAGTTAATAGTGAGAATTGGACCCTAAACTAAAGTGTTTCCAACAAGTTATTTTGTGTAAGAAACCTTGACTTTTCATCCTTACATTACAATGATTTTAAATTTATATTAATTGTATTTGACCCCTTTATCTGTATACTGTGTGACAAAAGTAAAGTATACTGTAAAAAAAAGGCAAATTTAGAACTTTTGCAGTACAATCGACTTGGATGTTTAAGTTATTTCAACTTAAATTATGTTAAACTGACTTTTAAAAAATGAGTTACATCTTGTATAACTAATAAAACAAGTTTAACTTTTTTAACTTATTTTGATGAGTTAAAACTATGTAAAAACATGTTGTCATAACTTATTCAACATATCATTTTTTACAGTGACATTCAACTCTATTAAATAGCACAATCTAACACTGCACAGAATGCAAAACACATGGACTGAACCTTTTTCTCTTGTAATAACATAATGCACCATATGTGCAGTGCCTGACAGAACAGAGGCCTCACTTCCTGTTGAACTCAGATTCTTGTGATTTCACTTGTGTATAATGATTCCTAATGGAAACAGCCAAAGAATAGGCATCTTTGTTCTGACAGACATAGTTAGAATAGTTTAAGAGAATGTGAAAGTCCCGTTCCTTAATTTTTGCAGATTATAATTTCATAATGCTATCTGCCGTTGCAATAAATAAATGAGAAATGGTATTAAAGTGGGACATAAACCAAACTCTGAGATCAGAACAGTCACTTACAAAACAACTGAAACAATTCATTTGAAAATGAGCACTTGGTGTTTTGGAGATGGCAATCAAAACGAAACGATTTAATATCAGACCATGACTGGAGGGCATTTTATGAATATCATTAGTGGCATTAAATGCTGACATGCAAAGAGTTCCATCACGATCGTGACACACACACACACACACACACACACACACACACAAATATAGTTCTCATGAGCTCAGAGAATTAATATCATTCCAGTCACAAGCATAGCTTCGGGATCAGCCTGTGACACTGGCAGAAATCCACTGTAATTATTGTTATTTGATGGTGATGATATGTGATTGATGCAGTTTTCATAACAAAAACAGCATCAATCAAACAACAATAAATTCAGAAGGCGAGCGCTCGTCCATTTTCTTCACTCATATTCTCTCCTTTCTTTTTCTTTTTTTGATTATATTATTTTTATGTTACCGACATGTCAATCACAGTGTCAATACTGTCAGCAGCCAATCAGAGTGATATGATCTCAGTGAGGGAGGGGACAGTACAACTAAATGCATCACTGTCATGAGGAAAAAATATATATTTCAGAGTCACTGCAATACTGCAGGGGTCATTAAAATAAAAAATAAATAAATAAAGTTAATTCCAATTGTGTGTGTGTGTTTAAGTTTATGTGTGTGTACAAAAATATATAAATGCCTTTTCAATGTAAGCATCATAAAAGCAGCATGTAAATACATGCATGTTATCATAGGTTTACCATGCAACACTCAATTTGATTTTATATTTAACCGGGAATCACCGCTCCAGCTCTTCTTTCAGGGTCTTTGGCCTGAAAGAACCGTATTATACACTAACATTACCCTTTCTGTCCATGATCAGTCCGTGTCTGGATAAAATCCAGATGGTGACATCAGTTTCCTGTTTATAGCGCTGCTTTTACTCTCAATGGTAGACCAGGGTAACGCTACACTGACTTAACCTTAATACACACATAGATCAATTTCAGCCTTTTAGTCTCAAGCTATCTATCAAACCCAAAAATAATATTTAAACGCTTAATTTAATGCAGTCTGTCGCCATTACATGAGCCGCAGTGAAAAGCAGAATCTAAACATCATTAATAAGCTCAGCACAACACTGATAAGAGGAGAGATGATGGACACAGTCACAATGGCCCCTGGGAAATCAACAAGCAAGGGCAAAGCAAACACCTTCCACACACATACATTCACAAAACCCAAAAACTAACCTACAAAACTAGACTCTTGAACACACACACACACTAAACCATGCAAGAAATGCTCTACTCAAATTGCATTCCTCATCGGTATTAAAGAATGACTGCAATGCAGAGAGCTGTTTTTCCCATAGTTAACACCTGCCAAAAACAAGTACTGGGTTGAGCAAAGGCTAAAGTCTTCAGTAATGGAGCAAAAGTCGAACTTGTCAATGTTAAACAGCTGGTTGTGAAGTCAAGCAGCTACCAGATCGTTTGCTGCTGGGTTTTGACTGAGGGAAGTGATGCGGTCGATGTTTGGTGTTGTATAAGCCTGCAGCAAACCACAGGATAAGTATAGACACCAACGTCTTTGCGAAAGGGACCCAGACTGAGCTGGCTAAATGGTGCCTGTCAGTTATTAAACTGACAGCTATGGTGAAGAAAAAAATAGATGCATGCGAAAGGGATCTGTAACGGCCACTGCTACTTACTTTCTTCTAAGGAACACAAAACAAGATGTTTTGCAGAATGTTCATGCTGCTCTATTCCATATAATAAAAGTGAAGGGTAACAGGGTATTTTCTCCATTATGTAAACATTTTAATTCCTTGTCTTGCATGATAAGGGGCTAAAGATGTCGTGTGTTACGCCACCATGACTTTCAATTAACTGTAAACTACTTAGAGGTAAGCGATACAATTGAAATGTTAACCCTTTCATTTGTGTGCTTCGTTTGACTACAAGATTGAACAAAACCTTACAGGTTTCATAATCCTCGATATTTTCACATAAACAAATTAATAACCCCAGCCTTCAAGTAGTGGCATAGGCAGAATTTTATTTACGAGGGGTCCCATCTAAAAATGAGGGGGTCGCAATATATATATATATATATATATATATATATATATATATATATATATATATATATATATATATAGAGAGAGAGAGAGAGAGAGAGAGAGAGAGAGAGAGAGAGAGAGAGAGAGAGAGAGAGAGAGAGAGAGAGAGAGAGAGAGAGAGAGAGACAGACATAATTTTATGTGAATTTGTCTATTAAAGCTCAAGAAGACATTAGAGAGAGAGAACTCAATTCATTATGTAATTCACACTGTCTGAGGCAACTAATGTTTGCGCACAGAAAACTTCTTGAAAACATCATGTGATTACTGTACCCCCTTCCTGTAATAATGTGGATAACCATCCGTTATACATAAATCATGTAACAGTTCACATTTTTACTTGCACATATGATTTAGTTGGAATTCAAATGACGCTTGTGTGCTGGGTGAACGATCAGCAATCAAGAGCCTGCAACAGAAGGCTGAGACTACTTTTATTGTGCCGTTTTGTTTGTTATTTTTAGAGCTTTACTTCCTCATTCACTTTCACTGTATTTTAACCAGAGCGGTGTCCAAAGGACGCACTATACACTATGCACTTATACACTATGTGCATATGCTCTATATACTCAACCATGTGGTATGAACTTTTGTCATTAAACGTTGGAATCTGGTAGTGCCTCTCCCTCCATGCGTAATTAAAGGGTTAATTCACCCAAAAATGAAATTGATGTCATTAATGACTCACCCTAATGTCGTTCCACACCCGTAAGACTTCCGTTCATCTTCAGAACACAGTTTAAGATATTTTATATTTAGTCCGAGAGAGCGTATCTAAGTGTATGCACACTATACTGTCCATGTCCAGAAAGGGAATAAAAACATCATCAAAGTAGTCCATATGGGACATCAGTTAGTTCATTAGAATCTCTTGAAGCATCAATAATACATTTTGGTCCAAAAATAACAAAAACTACGACTTTATTCAGCATTGTCTGTCAATACGCTGATTCATGACCGTTTGAATCTTTATTTGAGGATTGAAAACAAACGCGGATTGAAGACAATGCTGAATAAAGTCGTCATTTTTGGGGGGTTTTTGGACCAAAATGTATTTTCGATGCTTCAAGAGATTCTAATGAACTAACTGATGTCACATATGGACTACTTTGATGTAGGGCTGTTTCGAATGCCATTTTTTGAGCTTCGAAGCTTAGGTGGCAATCAATATCGAATATTCGAAGCTTCGGTGGGTGGGGCTAAATATATAATAATTGTGTCGGTTTGCATTTGTATCATCTTTCACGACTTCACGTTTCACTCTTCGGCATCGTAAATGTGTTGCGGCAGACCCAGTGGAGTGCAGTGTTGCATTTGGTGCAATATGATCAGGTGGCACACATTCTTTAAATATTAATAAACATTTAATAATCTTTTAAATAGAACAGTTTCCGGTACGCATTACACGGGCAGGTTTATGCTCCGAAAACGGACAGTGCACAAGTGATACAAAATACAAAGTCTGTTGAGAGCAAGAACTTTAATAAGGTATTAATAACGAACCTTTCTTTAAAACAAATGAATCCCAAAACAGAAATTAAATTAGTAACACACAGTGATTTCAATGAACTGTAATAAATAAAGAACACGGTAGCATGGTTATAAACAGTTGAATAAGAATAAATGAATTGTTTTTAAAATGACACAAAATGTAATATCTATTACAATTAGTTTTATTCTATATAAGGGATTTATTTTGTCTTATTCTGACTTTTTGTTAATTTAAATCTTTAAAATGCGCGATGCTTTTATTGAAAGCATGTTGCGGTGTTTTTTTTAATTTATTATTATTATTTCAAGCATGAGTGAGAATGAGTCCGCGACGGAAGTCACGTGTTGAAAAAAAAAAACCAAATATTCGAATCTCAAAACTGAAAATCGAATGCCACCTCACCGAACGAATATTCGAATATTCGATTATTCTAGTACAGCCCTACTTTGATGATGTTTTTATTCCCTTTCTGGACATGGACAGTAGAGTGTGCATACACTTGCATACAATCTCTGACTAAAATATCTTAAACTGTGTTCTGAAGATGAACGGAGGTCTTACGGGTGTGGAACGACATTAGGGGGAGTCATTAATGACATCAATTTCATTTTTGGGTGAACTTATTACGCGATTGGGACACAGGTCAGGTCATTCTGTGAAACATCTTTTGTGTTCCACGGAGAACATTAAGACATATGGGATTGGAAAGGCATGAGGGTTCATAAATAAATGACAAAGTGTCCTATTTCTGTGAACTACTCCTTTAAGAAACAGCACTGACTGGATTAATCAACCTAATCTTTCACATAGCCTTGTAGTGACAGGAAAATTATGAGTCATTTCAGAGACGGTGAAAGTTGATGAAAGATTATAAAAGTCTTTTTTATATTACAATAATGTGCACTGATGAATGATGTGCAATAGACGTCCAAGGGCATTTATTAAGCAAGCAAACAGGGTCAGTTTTGATTTCATATCTCCTACACCATTTTCTACATTGCGATATGTCCAAAAACAAGCATTAAACAAAGCTTGTATAGCCTTACCAGGTGCATACATAAATACACACACTAACACACTGTAAATCAGCATCCGCTCGTGAGCACAGGCCGTTTCAGGAATATCAATGAGACCTCACAGGTGGGGGAGGATTACATTTTCTCCAAACACCCCAATTATGTGTCTGTGTCTGCTATCTTCTTCTCTATTGTAATACTGTTAATTAGTTCTCATTAAGTGATGACAACATAGACATTACCAAAGCAGGAGAAAGCATCTCATCAGACTTTCATACACACATAATGAGTGAGAAAAAGAGAGAAAGCAGGGCTTCATCTGGGACTGTATCAGTCAACAGGAAAACATTATGAGGGACCATACACCGTTTTGTCCGCTATCATCTCGTTTAAAGAGTATGCAGTGTTTCCAGCATGCAAGACTGAATACAATGTGACCTGGGACTTGTAATTCATAAAAAAATGAATCATAAACCAGCTCTTTAGTCTGTAAAAAAGATTCATGAAACTCACCTGTGATTGAGAAGTTTGAATTAGACTCACTCAATCAGAGACTTTACACCAGGTTCACAACAAACGCCCTCGCTGAACCGTGAGCAGTGATATTTTAGTATTATTTATATAGTATTACAGTGTTTATTAACATTCCGCATTAGCTGTTTGATTTTCATTTTTTTAGTTTAGGTCCTTAGCAATTTTATGTGCTTTTGACAAGTATTTTAATATTTCTATTTGGCTTTAATGTATAGTTAGATTTTTAATAGTTAACCATAACAACACTGATTGACTCCTTACCATTACTGTCGTGTATACTGTATACTGTGACTCGCTGTTTATGTGATACAACGGGATAACACTTTATTTTACAAAATTATATGCATATTACATATTTAAAAAAAATATGATCAATAAGTTATGACAAAACAAATTTACTCACAAAATAAGTTAAGCAATTTTCAACTTTATGTTATTCAAGATTCAACTTTGATTTAAGTCAGTTTAATGTAATTTAAATTCAAATTACTTAAACAACCAAGTTGACTATACTTAATAATGTAACTTTTTTACAGTGTACTATAGTAATAAACGTATATGCATTGATACATACAACTAACCCTATAGTAACCGTCGGTGTATACAACATGAACACAATAAGTACATTCTACTTATTTTTTGTACACAGTAGTTAAAGACACCTAATGTGCAGTGTGACCCAAAAGAGTAAGAAGCTGTGGACGCAATGAATTGAAAAATTGTTTTTGGCTCCCTATAGTACTGACAAGAAAACCACATAAAACATTTAGAAAAGACCAAATATATCCTTTATCTCTCTTTTGGTCCTGTTAGTACGATATCTGAGCTTTTTGTCCGCTGTGAGGTAAAGCCGTCCAGTCTGAAACCTTGACAGACGCATCATTGACCATTACACACACACATGCAGAGTAGTGTAAGACAAGTCTTGTGTACAAAGGGCTCACACTGACTGTGTCCTTCACAATTGGATTAATTTCTCTATAAACACAGAGGAAACATCCAAACCAAACGCATTTTCTTAAAGAATAAGAGAACAATCCAATGTGTCATAACACCATAAAGCTGAAATAAAAGACTACAATAGAGAAATGCTTAAGTTTGGCACAAGAAAGGTGAGAGTTGGGCTTAAGTGAGATATCACCGGGTCCCAGAAGCATTAAAGTGCTTTGTGTGTGTGTGTGTGTGTGTGTGTGTGTGTGTGTGTGTGTGTGTGTGTGTGTGTGTGTGTGTGTGTGTGTGTGTGTGTGTGTGTGTGTGTGTGTGTGTGTGTGTGTGTGTGTGTCACATTTCTGGCGCAGTGACGAGAGGCATGAATTATTCACGTTGTCTCTACCCTGACTTGGTAGGAAGAAGGAATGAGAGAAGAGGAGAGAAAAAGAAAGGGAGGAGGGGCAGAAATAGGAAGCAGGAAAATGGGAGAAAGTGGCATCGAAAAAAACAGGATTGTTGGTTTTCACTCTGACAGAAGCAAAAGGGGGAGCTGTATGACGTTAAAGTTTGCGGGAGTTCACACGCTCTCGCCATGTTGCCATGGTTACCCCCTTCCCAAGCCCCAATAGCTCCTACCGGAATCTTCTTGCACTTAACATCCATAATAAAAACTACATACACAACTTCGTCATCTGAGGAGTTATATAATATCAAATTTAAACATTATAAAATAGAACAAGGCATAACATTTGCAGTGATTAAATTTGCATTAATCAGGGTTGCCAGATTTGCATAACAAAACCAGACCTTTTGCCATTCAAAACCCAGAGGTCAAAACTATCCCAATCGCATTCCGGGGTTAAAAAGAACATTCCGTGGATAGTAAATCATATTTTCTTCAAAAACTCTCCAAAAAACTAGGTTAAGATTTCTTTTCCCCTGTTCATGCCATTTGGATTACATCATCAGAAGAGAAAATTCATTTCAGAGGTAGAGAAAGTTTTGATGAAAGACTATGGAGAACAGCCCTTTAGCGTAATATGCTCTGATGGATTAGACAAATAAATTTGGTCAAATCTCAATTTTATATTTTGAGGACAAGCACTCAAAAATCACAAACACTAGAAAAAGATAAAAAGGAGGAAAGAAAAGTGAGTTCGATCTCTTCGACTCCAAAAGCAGAAACCCTCAAAGCCTGCGCTCTCAGTGGACTCTTTCATAAGAACGTTTTTTTTCTGTGTGTGTGTGTGGGCCCCCACTTACACAACGAGCAGCGCATACACACTATCTCTCTCTCTGCATGTAACTTTTCTTGCTAACCGAGCGTGCTCTTACTCCAACTGCCCTTGAGATTCCCGCCGTCAGCTCTTCTGGAATGTTCTTAAGAGCCAATCCGAGATTGGGTCAGCGAGCAACAGAGGAAGGAAACCCGCAGGAAGGAGGAGAGGAAGATTTGGAGGAAGGAAAGCTGCAGTATGCCTTGTTTTTGTCACTCGGACAACATATGTAAACCTCCGCAACATATAAATAAGAACGAAAGAACATAGTAGGTTCAAAATAAGTGTTTTTTGTGGAATGCGGGAGAGCTGCAAGACTCTGGATTGAAGTTTATAAGTTGTTTTTTCTTCAAATATACACCACGATTCTCCCACAATTCTGAACAGACAACTAAACAAAATAACGTAGTTTACTAGAGGGTTCCGCTTCTTCTTCTTCTTTCAGCTGTTCCCTTCAGGGGTCGCCACAGCGAATCATCTGCCTCCATCTAGTCCTATCCTCTGTATCCTCTTCTCTCAGACCGACTACCTTCATGTCCTCCTTCACACCATCCATAAACCTCCTATTTGGTCTTCCTCTTGACCTCCTGCCTGGCAGCTCTAACCTCAGCATCCTTTTACCAATATATTCACTCTCCCTCCTCTGAACATGTCCAAACCATCTCAACCTGGCCTCTCTAACTTTGTCTCCAAAACATCTGACATGTGCTGTTCCTCTCTTGTACTCATTCCCGATCCTATCCATCCTCGTCACTCCCAAAGAGAAGCTCAACATCTTCAGCTCTGCTACCTCTAGCTCTTCCTCCGGTCTTTTCCTCAGTGCAGCTGTCTCCAAACCATACGACATCGCTGGTCTCACTATTGTCCTGTACACCTTTCCTTTCATTCTTGCTGGTACTCTTTTATCACACAACAGACCTGACACTTTTCTCCACCCATTCCAGCCTGCCTGCACACGCTTCTTCACCTCTTTTCCACACTCCCCATTGCTCTGGACTGTTGACCATAAGCACTTAAAATCCTGCACCTTTAAAGGGATAGTTCAATTTAAAATAAAAATTCTGTCATCCTTTACTCACCCTCAAGTTGTTTCAAACCTGTATGAATTTCTTTCTTCAGCTGAACACAAGGGAAGATATTTTTAAGGATGTCAGTAACCAGACAATTAACTGGAACCATTGACTTCCATAGTAGGAAAAAAAAAATACTATGGAAGTCAATGGCTCCAGTTAACTGTTTGGTTACTGACATTCTTGCGTTCAGCTGAAGAAAGAAATTCATACAGGTTTGAAACAACTTGAGGGTGAGTAAAGGATGAGAGAATTTTCATTTTAAAGTGAACTATCCCTTTAATGATTGTGCCATTGATTGACACAATCATTAAAGCGCCACGCTACATTTAAAAGGTGATTTACTCTATTTTGATCCCTTCTGTAGACATCGGAGTTTATATTTAAACTATAAACTTTTATTCCAGTACTTCCGTTATACTGAATATATTTAACACTGAAATAACTATACTGTGTGGTTGAAAAGACTGTTTGTGAAGCTGTTTAATACCTACACATGACTCTTTCTGGATTAGCGGCAGTGCAAAATAGGTTTAAATGTTCCAGTATGATTTTGTCAAAGGTATAATAGAAACAGGGGAATTGCTGTCATTTAGAAATGAGATTGTGTGGGTGTTTGAATCAAGATTTTTTAACTATTAATCGTGCAGCTGTAGCACACGGTTGATTACCAAAAAAGTGTATAAATTGATTAACGCATAAGTGCACATTAAAAAAAAATCTTTAGCAAGAGACGTTTCTAAGCCAAAATTTTCAGCCTGTATGTTTACTTTTTGACCTGTAAAGTTCCAAATCTCATTTTGTATTATACATTTTGTTATATACAGAAAGGCATATTTAAATAATGCCTTTCTGTATATAATTCAATAATTAAAAGTAGCAAGTTTAATGACTTTACATAGTCATTGCAGGAGTTTATATTTATATATAAATGTAATATGTGATTATAATCTCATGTTTAGATGTAAATATCTGGTTTCACAGAAAGTTTATGGGTTGGATAAAAGTATCATGTTATTGTTGTACACATCAGCTATTGAATCTATAATATGTTATGGATGGTTTTACAATATGGTTTGGTAAACTGTTAAATTTAGGTCACATATTCAAAATGTGGTTAGAAGAGCTGGAAAAATAATGGTATGCTGCCTCCATTTTCTCTTCAGGAGATTTTTGAGATGTCTATAAAGAAGCAGATCCTTAAAATCATTGGTGACTAAGCCAGGATTAAGATCAGTTCAGTTAGGGAATTTAAGTAGATTTTATAAACATGTCTGGGAAAAAACATTATTGATGTGCATCTTGAAACAAAACAATGGCATGGACATATTTTAAGATGAGTTGCTTCCAGTTAAAACAGCTTGATAATGCATTTTAGTCTGGGACTAGCTTAATCCTTGTCTGTGAAACCGGGGGATATGGTACCAACTTCTAAACTGAACAGGTACCAATTTTCTTTTGATTTCACAGACTGAAAAACTGACTTCTCTATTAGTGTGAAAAGACAAAAAACAGGCTGCAGGGAAATTCTAAACCTTCAATCTCTTGACGTCAGTACTCAGAGACGTTTTTAGAACAATTTGCATGGACAAAGACTTAAACAAGCATGAAATGAGAAAGGGCCTCTATATGTAAATGAGCTGTGGTAGCAAAAACTTTTGGGCTTTGACTGGACCTAAACTTTGCAGGTGCTATGGGACCCAGAATGTGGGCGGTGAGAGAAAGAACGTGTGTTTTCATCATCCGGGGGAGGACAGGGAATGCAAGTGGCACTCGAATAATGTGGATCATGTGGGCGTCTGGTGGATGGAGGAGAGGTAGGCAGCACCATCACTGCTGGCTAAATCAGCAGGGCATTTAGAGGGAATTGTCATTGGAACGCTGCAAATAAGAGGCATGTGTGTGGTGTGACATGGAAGTGCTGTGCTAAAATGATCCTCTCTCCCTCCCTCCCCAGACACCGTGCAAGCTTCTAAACCTCCTTCAATCTATCGCAAGTCCACCTACAGAAACATATGTCCCAATTTACTGCAGTAATACTAAGTCAGATCAAGTAAAACAATACTTATGCATCTTGTCGCAGGGGGCGAGGTTCTTTGTGAACAGAGGAGCGGCGATGGAGATGTTGGGACTGAAGCTTTGAAGTTCACACTCTGAGCTGCTTTTGATCAGAAGCACAATTTAAAAAAATCCCTCTAGTCTGCAGACAACAGCTATTTAAGACATAAAAGCACTTCCGGGAGACATCTACAGCATATTAGTGTGCCCAAAAAATGTATGCGCACAAACACTCAAAATATAATAGTTGCATAACAACACCCTAGTGAGCACGCAACATATCGGAAAGCAAGTATTTGGTTTCCCATAACCTCTTGCTGCAAGTCTTCAAAGACTTTTATTTACGGTAACAAAGCTTATCCATTCTCTTGTAAATACATAGCGTGTAAAAACAAAACAGGCTTAATTTGCTAGCTGACACACACGAGCAGACCTCAGTACACCAAACTTGGTTGGTTGACAAAATCAGTCATACAGAGAATTGTCAAAACTGGCAATTTTTGCCATATAATTTATATTTCTTAAATGTTAAAATAGTTTTTCTGTCTCTTAATATGCAGACAATATAATTTAGCCATTTGTAGGTTAATTTCCCCAAAAAGTATAAATAATGTGAAAACATTACTCTCTAGACATATAGATATACATCTATACAGTCATACATACAAAAATGTCTTTCTTTTTTATCTTACACCGGTTTTTTTCCAGTTTAAAAAAATTGCCTCTCAAGACAAGTCTTGTTTTTAGAGAATATATGTTGAATTAAGTTTTGTTTGATCCCACTGGCAAATAATAATTATTATTGAATTAATCAATTAATTAATAAATGAATCATGAAATATTTTGTTGTTGTTAAATTTTGGTAATTTTGTTTGTCTGTCAGTAATACAACACTAAACAGAAGAACTGTCTCTGAAAATAAAGTGTAATTTCATACGCAATTTTACCTCTGACCTTCTAAAGAATTTTTTTTCTTTCATATTTTATGAATGTTCAGTTATTTTGTAAAAATTTCATTTAAAGCCTTTACATATAACTCATTATAAAATATTTAATGTATTACTTATACATTGTAATGCACCTTATAATGCACTGTATGTCTCAAAAATAAAAGTTATAACACATTATAATACTTATCTATTCATTGTTACACCTTTAAAAGGTTTTATGCATTAAAGCAATGAAAAACAGACAGTTTCATGTAACAAGCAATCTGCAAATGTTATAATATACTTCAACTTTGGTTACAATTATTTATGAAAATGTATATTTATGCATTATAACATACATAATGAATACCTTTATAATGCATCATACATAAAGGCTTTAAGTGAAGTGTTACCAATATTTCTACTGGAAACCAAGACAAATATACTGATAAATTAATCATTTTTGCATTTTTGTATTGTAGCAAATCCATCATATCATAATAGCTATAACCGAGTGTATAACCAAGTTTGTTGTTTATTTACACATTTTTGTCTTAACCAAGACACACACATAACCTCACCTTTGACTGAGAAACTGATGTTCTCTCTGTTTATATTTAACACCAGACATCCTTCTAAACAACCTTCTGCCTCATGACAGACCAGATAACAATGTAGATAGAGGTAGGAGGAGAGAAAACAATAATTGTTTCATGCATTGTTGCACAAATGAACACCTGTAGAAACATCACACACACACACACACACACACACATACACACACACACACACACCTGCAGGATCCAAGACCTCCTCAATGACGGGCGGCAGACGCAATCCGCAGTCCATGGTTGTCGTGGCGACAGGCCTCAGGAAGTGGGGGGGGCTGGGGGTTGGAGGGGGGTTAAATGTCCAAACACAAGCTCGCCAGTGAAGCAGGCGCAGTGATAATGGTCAGAAAACAGGAGGGACAATCGCACACAGTCCTGCGAGGAAATGTCAGGCTCCACACACACTGTGCTGCGACGGTCGATACATCCTGAAACACACACGCATGCAAACACAAATACACACAGATCAGTTCAATATCCCTCTAAACAACTGCAGAAATCACTGTCTAAACTGCTCACAGATGATTTATCCCTCTTCCTGAACAACTGTCCTGTTCTCTCTCTCTCTCTCTCTCTCTCTCCCTCCCTCTCTCTGTTTCTTTTTGTCTCCTTGCAAAACAAAGCTTGAAACCCTGCACAGCACCAAGGGTTTTTCAGCAGCATGATTGTTCTCTGACTCTCAAACACACAGAAAGCATTGGTCTGCTTACCTTTAATGAGATCTGTGTGCAGCTCAGGACACTGACAGCTTGCGTCTCCGTTACTCGCTGTGTATTATCTGTCGTTTACTGCGTGCCGTCCTCTCGTCTCCTCTCCCTCCTTCCTTCCCCCTCTCTCTCACTCTCTCGCTCACTCAATCCGTTTAGCTCTCTTGCTCCCCCTTTATCTTTTACCTCAGTTTGCTCTTTTCTCATCTGTTAACTCCATTCTCTCACAGATTTATATCAGCTGGCTTTTGGGAGCATTTTTGATGATTTTGCACTTAGATTCACGTTGGAGTCACAATGAATACACTGATTTTTTTTTAGTAAGTTTAGTATAAGACTTTTTCGTTCAGTGTTATATTAAAGGGTTAATTCAACAAAAACATTTAATTTTGTCATTATTTGCTCACCCTCGTGTCATTCCAAATCCATAAATTCTTTGTTCATCTTCAGAACACAAATGAAGATATTTTTGGTGAAATCTGAGAGCTTTCTGTTCCTCCATTGACAGCTACACAACTACAACAAAGCCTACATTCAATCTGCTCGTCCTATAAAGAGATTGCGTCTCTTCAGAAAATTTCAAATAAACCACTCAATTCATATGAATTAGTTTCATGTTCTCTTATAAACTTTTTGAAATGTCAAAGTGGTAGTTGTGTAGCTCTCTATGGAAGGACAGAAAGCTCTAATTTCATCTAAAAAAGATCTTTGTGTACTGAAGAGTAATGACAGAATTTTTATTTTTGAGTGAACTATCACTTTAAGATATTTAATATTATTTGGTATATTATACATAGGTTATATTTACATACCAAATGTGATTTGGACAGATCTGAATCCGAATTCATACAACATTAAGGCCTCGTCCTGATCGGGCAGATGTCCGAGCAAGATGTGACGACACAGCATTGCAAAGCCCTGAAAAATAAAACAGATTTTTACTGAAATAGAAGACATATGTCATCAATATTAATAAACAATGGGTTTATGAGAAGAACATTTTTAAACAGTTTAAAAGATTAATTCTCTCACGCTCACCTTACATCTCAGGCCAAGGACAACTGAATAGCCTACTGTTGACCATAAACGCAAACATACTAAACAAACAAGACTAGAAAGGACGGGGGGGGGGGGAATATTAAATTATATGCTAATTTAATTTAGCAAAACTAAATTAAATTAGCATATAAACGTAATGTATCGATACAATGGCCTGTCTTATTGTTGAGATGCAATGTACTTTAGGTATTGCGTGTATCAATTACTACACTATGGGAAGTGAACTTACTTCCCTCATTAACCAATTCAACTCTGCGCCCGACCCGTGGCCGTGGGTCCAATATTGCATCATCATTAAATCATTCAAAATATGCTGCAGAGCTGAAGTAAGAAACAGCTGCCTGAGAGACATATTTTGCCAATCACAGTAGCTCAGAATCTTTGTTTGCAAAACCATTCAGATTGTAGGTAGGACATTCGTGTTAGCGTGCAACGAGCTGCCAGTCTGTCACAGCAACCTGATGGCGTTGCTTGGCAACCGAGCGGTCCGCTGGTGCTGAGAGGAAACTGAATCACCGTTGAAACGGGGCCAAGAATATTGCCCTTAAATGACACCGCAAAACAAAACACCATTAGAAACTGATAAGGGTCCTGTGTAAAGTTTAAACTGAAAGTTTAATCACATACTTACACACACCTGCTCAAGGTAACATTATTTAGGAGTCAGTTACACGCTCCGTTTTGATAATTCTCTCTGTTTCACATAAACACTTATGTGAACAATCAATTTAAAACAATCTTTTTAAAGCTGCAGAAATCTACAACATGCCACAGTGAAGGATCGATAACGTCATTCTAGGGCGGGAGTTTGATAATCAAGGCGTTGATGTTGATAAAAGTATTAAATTATTTAAAAGGAAAAAATATTTTTTACTAGCAATTTTCTTTAGAAAATACATGTTACTTTTAATTTATTTTCATTTAATAAATGTAATTAATTTGTGCACCCTATTTCACGCGTGTTGTAACCATAAACCGTAAAAAATAGTAGCCTAACCATTTTGAACTGTGAAAAGCCTTCACAAGCCTGTAGAACATATAACGTGTAAACTCTAAATGCTTCATAATAAGGGCAGGTTTTTATTACTTTTTTAGTTTAGGCCTACATTTAACCTTCTATAAGAATAAACCTTTTATTCTTATATTCGCAAGTTATGTCAACTATGTTACAGACCAAATAAACCCATGCAACTAAAACTGGTTAATCAAAAATTACCTAGCTGCGAGCTGAGCTGTGAGAGCGGGTTGAAAACGATTGGAAACATGCGGAAATAGCTACAATAGTTATAGAGTACAATCATTCAAATCAGAGCCATTGAAATACTTTTTCTATGGCTCTGATTCGAATATACTCCAGGGTTTCTACTGATAGAAAGCCATGCTAATCGCTGAAGTAAGTGTTTAAAGGTCCCATGGCATGACATTTTTATTTTATGAGGTTTTTCAACAGTAATTTGAGTTCCCCTAGCCTGAATATTGTCCCCGAGTGGCTAGAAATGTTGATCGGTGTAAACCGAGTTCTGGCTGTCTTTCTCTGCCTTTGAGAAAATGAGAGCTCAGATGAGCTGATCTTGAATTCTCCTGTGATGACATCATACCAAGAAAGGTTTCCTCCCCTTTGCCCGCCCAAAGAATTAGTAGAGAATTGATTCAGTTTATCAGTCGCAAAATATTTTTTTACAGTCTATGGTCGCAATGTCATCACAGGCTTTACCATACGGATTCAACAGCACCGCCACAAACATTGAGTAACAGTGTCCATTAATGCCTGATCTGGGATCAGTGAGTTCTGATGTGTAGCTAATCATTCCAGTTCACACAAACTTCCTTTCTAAATCATTTAACGTTAATAAGGTCAGTCCTGCAGCTGGCTTGATTCATCAGTGAATCAAGCCAGTGACTAAAACCATCAACTTCACCTCGTTTCTGTTAGCAGCATGAAACAAATATGTTATTTAAATTAATAAACTACAGAGAGCAATCAAAGAACACTCTTTATAATGTTTGGATCGGTCCATCATACTTATATTTGCAGTGCACACTTGCCCAAACTGCCGTTTGAATGATGCTGCTCATTATGCTCAACAGAAGCTCTTACTGTATTCATGTCGTGGGTTTGCTGAGCAGTGGTGAAAGCATTTTGTGAGAGAAATAACGTTGCAAAGTTCACTCGTGTGTATTCAGAGCTCTCAGATACAAGCAAAATAAACTCACGCTCTCAACAACTCGGTGCAATAACACTTCCTCAGCAATCTTTCCCCAGCTCTGTCTCTCTCGACTGGCAGTTGAGTGCTGCTGCTGCTTGTGCCTGACTAAACCACGCCCCCTCCGCATGTAATCTCATTTCAAATGTAAAGATGTCAGCCAATCGCAACAGTGGGTGTTTTCACTGAAGACTCACAGCAGACACGCCCCTTGAAACAGAGCATTCCAGCCAGAGGGCTAATATCAGTAAACAAAAAAAAGGCCTTTTATTTCTAAATTATGACATTTTTTATGTAAAAACCATACTAACAATACAAGTACACCTCTGGAAACATTATAAAATAATAAAAAAAATCCATGCCATGGGACCTTTAAGATAACTTTATATCATAGCTGTCAACCCTCCCGTTTTTCCCGGGTTTCTCACGTATTTTAGCTCTTTTCCCGCTGTCTTCCCGTTTTAGTATTTTCCCGTAAAATATCCCGTTTTTTACGCTCTGATTGTGTTAACTCAGAACACGCAACTACATCTGTGTCTGAAGCTTTTAACGGTCTATGCTGTGTGAAGTGGCTTTTGCACTTGGGTTGCTAGACCTCCAGTCAAGCAGGTGGCAGTATACAGACAGTAGCTTACTATCGAAGAAGAAGACAGTTGCAGCGGCGGGCGGGAGAAAGAGGGAAAAGGGTACCGAAACCCGGTATTAAACGGGCCCCGGGGCTGAATTTTGAAAGACCGTTGTATCGATAAGCTCGGACGTTATCGGTTCTGCTGTCGGTACTTTTGAAAATGCACGTGACGAGAGAGAGAGAGAGAGAGAGAGAGAGAGAGAGAGAGAGAGAGAGAGAGAGAGAGAGAGAGAGAGAACAAAACGACAGCCCACGGACAGAACTAAACATTCAAATAGCCTAGTTTCACTTTACACTAGATTGTGATAATGTGATTTAATTTAGATTTTGGCTTCTTTGGCAAAGATTATAATTTTGATATTCATATCTAGCGCAACTTAATTCCCATTGCAGCAGTTGCCTACGCTGTCATTTCTCCATATAACTCAAACGCAATGACAGAATAAGCACGATCAGTGATTGTTGTAAAATGCAGTCTAGCTACTGTTGGTAAATTGTGGGACGCGTTTAATAATAAAAAGAGCGATTAAAAGCACAAACATGTGTGCAAAAGATTGTTCCCAAGTCGGCGCGCGCTCTGAAACAGCCGCAACGAGACGAGCAAATCACACTTTCGGTTTCACACTCGCGTCTAAACGATCAAATGTAATCACAAACATCTATGTCAAAATGACCGGCTTGGAGAGTCTCTTAAACACAGTTTGTGTCTAAAATGGACGTAGTTATTATGGATAGTCGGGAGAAAGTGTAATGTATCTGCCTATTATCAGTCGCCTATCTGCACATCTGTCTTAAAGAGGCAGCGGTGTAAATAAACATGATGACGAATTACTGCGAATTAAACAACCAAATGCAAAGAGAAAATCACTCACAGCTCTTGAATGAATAACCAGCTTTAATAAGCATTATTTTGGCTATTTATGATAAACTATGCAGTGTTATTTTACGTTTGATTAGCCTACTAGAATTCTTCCTGAAATTAAAGCACTGTGCAGGCCTATATAATGTGTATCTTTGTTAATTGTGTGTGTGTGTGTATATATATATATATATATATATATATATATATATATATATATATATATATATATATATATATATATATATATATATATAAAATCTCAAAAAGTACCGATAAGAATACCGTTAAAGTACCGGACCGATAAGCAGTATCGTTAAGAGTAGTAATACCGTTAAAACCTTAACGATACCCATCCCTAGGTTTAACCAACCAAAACCAAAACCGAGTAATGTTAATTTGTTCCTAAATAAAGCACTTCAAACATATACATTGGTCTGTCATTCTTTAATAGATATTGTGTAGTTATAAACTCTAGACTGTTAATGATTAGTGCTTTTTTTTTTTGTTTGTGGGATCATGTATAAGAATCATGTATAAAAAAAGCTATACTCTTTACTGGTAAATATTACAGTAAACAAACATTACAGACAATAGACCAAGGTAGCTCTGGCATAATGTCAATAACATTATGCTTAATATATATTGTGTAGTTATAAACTCTTTAGACTGTTATGATTAGTGCTTCTTTTTTTTTTTTTTTTTTTTTAGTTTGTGGACAAGAATCGTGTAAAAAAAAAAATCCCTTATTTTGGGGATGGATTCCGGGAAATCTCCCTTATTTTCAATGTTCAATGTTGACAGCAATGCTTTATATAGTCGAGAAAGACCACGCATTTCCTTAGGTCTTAAAGGGGCAGTAGCCCCTTTTGTAAATGTCAAACAAAAGATAAGGACATCACTTACTGCTCTTGATTGAATAGCTTGTGTAAGTTTAATAAGGATTAATCTTTAATTTAAACAGTTAAATATGCAGTTATTTTACATTTGATTACTTTATTCAATTTCTCTACCTAAAAACTAATGTTAGACCTACCTGAAAAACCTGAAAAGCATTGTTTATTTTATTAGTATCTTTGCCCAATAGTATTTATTTGTGCTGCTGCTTTTAAGTTTTTTGTTCTTATTTTCATTTGAAAGTAGTCCTTTTTCCCCTGAACATAGCAAATACCGAACCGTACTGAAACCGTAAACCTAAAACCGTGATACAAACCGAACCGTGAGCAACCTGTACTGTTACACCCCTAGTGTAACATACGTGAGGAGTGCCACAAAATTTTGAAAATTTTCAAAGGGTGACTGAAAAAAGGTTGGGAAACACTGATGTAGCCTATAAAAGTTTTTCCCTTTTTCAATATTTTATCAATAACAGATTGTCAAGGAATATATACTAGTCTAATTGGCAGTCAACATTGTTAGGTACATTTCTATGGTTTGCAATTTTAATGTATAATAAAAAATAAATAAGTAGCCTAAATCTTTCTTTAGTTAATGTACCCCCAATTATTAAACGAGATATAACTGCAAAATAAACCACACTCATTTCCTTCCTGTTTCAGTGGCTCAGTGCTTTTGATAGCAATCACAGTCCATGCTTTCCATTCAGGTGCCCCGTTTTGCACGGAAGCAAATGAAACTGCCAGTTCCCAGATGGATTACGTTGCCCTGGGCATTGGCAATCTGCTGGAAACACACACTGTGACCTTGAGTCACAAAGATTGGGATGCTGAAGTCAAAATTACAGTATCTAAACAACAGAATGAGAATTGCAGGACATACATTATATCGGTAGGAAAAGGAATATGGGATAGGTAACAGAGCTGATGTTCTTTTGAAAATGTTGAGTAGGACAAAGATGAGAGGGAGATAATTTTTTAAAATATAAACAATGTTATATTCGGGAGTTATGCTCAAGTCTCGGGAGCTAATGAAGCCCAGAATCAGCTTTAAGTTAAAAGGAAATGCACACTGTAAAAAAAAATCAGGTCTCCAAATGAAAATTTTCTAGTGACTGATCATATCTAAATTTTTCAGTTGGCCGAATTTAAACTCACAGAATTTCAATTTGGCAAGCTGAAGAATTTAGATGTGATCAGTCACTAGAAAATTTTAAATTGGAGACATTTTTTTAACAGGGCATGGAAATTACTTATTTCATCCACCAGATGCCTTGTTTAGATTATAAAATGAACAATTAGACAACATTTATCACAACAATATTGTTAAGAAAAAGAGAAAACCACTCACTTTGCCAGGTAACTTAAGTTGTAATAGGTCATCTGAAATTCTATCTATCTATCTATCTATCTATCTATCTATCTATCTATCTATCTATCTATCTATCTATATGCACACACACACACACACACACACACACACACACACACACACACAGTATAAAGAAATTAATAATTTTTAATACAAAATGAAAATTTGCACTTACAATATACAGGTCAATATGATCCACACTACACATCTGTATACAGTTATGTTAGTATGCAAAGATTGTAATCCCTTTTAGGGCGCAGGTTGTGAAGAGGATTCAGTCACAGGTTTATTGATTAAATGGTGGTGGAGGAGGAGGTGGAGGTGGGGGCTGGAACATAAAGCCCTGATTGGGCCCTGGGGGCCACGGGGTCATGCCCATGTGAAAGGGTGGCGGTCTGGGAAAGGGTGGGATCATGGGGCGCTGGAAAGGAAACATGCGTGGATCCTGATGGGCGAACATGTAGTCAGGTGGGAAGTGGGGGTGAGCGTGATAGTTGCTATGAAAACCGCCGCCACGACTGTGGTGCTGCCCACGGGGAATGTTGCGGTTCTGTCTGGGCTTCCGCCGGACTGCTTTTTGAGGCACTTTATGGGCGTCAGATTCATCCTCTGGTAAGGGAACCAAAGATAGTGGTTAAGAGAGAGGATAGCGCTTATGCACATTAAGTCATGACGCTCATGTGGGCGATGCAGGTTTGAGTTCAGCTCGCAATACATTACTAAAAATAAAAAGGGCCAAAAAGGTGGACATCAAATCTCACCTGAGTCAGAATCATTTTTTTGTCGTCTTTTTTGCTCTTTCAGCTTCTGTTTGGCCATCTTTTCTTTCTCATCATCACTAAAGTCAAGTGCCTAGACAGAATAAAATCCAATCAGCAGAGAGGCTAAACCCTCCCTTATTAACAGATAACACTGATGACATATTAATGCAGGATATCACTCTCTCAACAGAGATTAAGCTTTTGCTGACCCGATTTCTCAAATAATTGTTATGAAAAGGGGAAAATTTACCTCGGGGGGTGGTTCCTGGTCATTCTTCCAGGATGCATCTGAGCCTTTTGTCCTTGTTTGAGAGGAATCATTTGTAAATGAACCACAGCAGAACAGCATCAAGGCATATTTCAATAAAACCGAGGCACACCCAAGCTTTCTGCTCGAATGATGAGGAACTTACTCTTGGAGTCGCTCTGTAAAGATGTAGTCTGTGAAATCTTTAATTTTCGGGGCGAAGTAAACCGGGTCTCGCATTTTAAGATCTTTCTGGTCAATATCTTCATGGGAGTTGAACCTCAAAACGTAGTAGGGCTGACAAACCGGCCCAAAGACTTCAAAGACCTGAGGAGAATCCAACAAACTTTTAGTCCCACAAAACAACTGTTTATTGCACAATATGTATTTTAAAAGAAGTATTGTTTTCTCATTGCAAGACAACTGATTTAAAGTCATTTTACAGACAGGTACAAAAGGATTGGAAATAAAATGCCCCATATGGATAAGTGTTACTGACCTTGCCAACAGAGTTTCTGTTTTTGCTAAATAGCACACTGTCTTCATTCAGTGCTGGTGTGTTCTTATATGACTCTACTATCACTAAAGAAAATTAATACATTTTGAATGAGATGTGTGTATATACATATAGGATAATGTGACACTGAAGACTGGAGTAATAATGTATGCATACATTTAAAAATTCTAAAACAAATAGGTAATTTTTTCACACTACGAGTCAAAAGCTTGAGAACAGTACGCTTTTTTTTTATGTTTTTGAAGAAGTCTCGTCTGCTCACCAAGGCTGCATTACAAAAAAAACTGTAATATTGTGAAATCCTATTAAAATGTAAAATAACTTTTCTATTTCAATATATTTTTTAATGCAATTTATTCCTGTGATGCACAGCTGAATTATGAGCATCATTACTCCAGTCTTCAGTGTCACATGATCCTTCAGAAATCATTCTAATATGATGATTTGCTGCACAAGAAATGTTTATGAATATTATCAATGTTGAAAGCAGTGGTGTAAAACATTTTTTTAGGATTCTTTGATGAATAGAAAGTTCAAAAGAACAGTATTTATCTGAAATAGAACGCTTTTGTAACATTGCACTACCATTAAAAAGTTTGGAGTCTGTAAGAAAAGTTGTTGTTGTTTTTTGTGGAAAGAAATTAATAAATCTATTCAGCAATGATGCATTAAATTGATAAAGCGACAGTATAGACATTTGTAAAGTTGCAAAATATTTCAGAAAAATGCTGTTCTTTTGAACTATTTGAACTATTCTATTCATTAAATAATCCTATAACATTGATAATAATAATAAATATTATCATATTAGAATGAATTCTGAAGGATCATGTGACACTGAAGACTGGAGGAATGATGCTGAAATACAACTTTGCCATCAGATAAATAAATACAATTTTAAGATATATTTAAATAGAAAAAACTTATTTGAAAAATATTTCACAATAATACTGTTTTTGCTGTATTTTGCATCAAATAAACGCAGGCTTGATGAGCAGAAGATACTTCTTTCAAGAACATTGAAAATAGTAATATTTCCACAATTTGACCAGTATATTCACAGAGTTTGCCAGAAGCCTGAATACCTAATTGCTCCACAATGCTTGATATCGTGCCAATGGGCTCCATCTCTGTACCCTCTGGAAGGCTGATGATCAGGTTCTCCACTGCAGGAAGGTCCTAAATGCACAAAAGATACCTTATTTCTCATTTATGCCTGGTATTAAAGGAGTGGTTCACTTCAGAATAAAAATGTCCTGATCATTTATTCACCCCCATGTCTTCCAAGATGTTCATGTCTTTCTTTCTTCAGTGGAAAAGAAAATAAGGTTTTTGAAGAAAAAAAATCCCCCTATACTGGACTTCAACGGGGTACAACGGGTTGCAGTTTCAATGCTGCTTCAAAGTGCTCTACAAGATCCCAGCCAAGAAATAAGATCGTATCTAGCGAAACGATCTGTCCTTTTCAAAAAATTTTTTTTTACTATTATACTTTTTAATTGAATCTGTAATTTGGACCTTCAACCCGTTGAAGTCCACTATATGGAGAAATTTTCCTCAAAAACCTTCAGTTCTTTTCGACTGAAGAAAAAAAAAGACATGAACATCTTGAAAGACATAGGTTGTCATTAAATTATCAGGAAATTTTAACTCTGAAGTGAACTACTCCTTTAACATCCTGATTGATTCAATTACAAGATATACAATCTAATCAAAGAACTTGAGAAATTTTGCCAATAGAAACATTTATTTGACATTTATTTGACTGATATATCACTGTTCAGGAAAAAAAAATTGAGTGGTCCATTATAGCTCATTCCCCTCACCTCGATAAGCAACTCATCATGGGTTTTCACTGGTACTGGCCTCTTCTCATTGCCCATGGCAACAACTTCATCTTCATCATCTGCATTGTTCATCACTACCTCAATAGGCTCAGAGGAAGAAGAGGACGAGGACGATGAAGAGGACGATGTGGAGGACGAAGAGTCCGAGTCACTGAATCACATACAAATAATTTTGAATAGCTTTTTGGAACATTATGTACATTAAATGATACAATTATTGAATATGAGCTTTATATGCTATTAGATCAGAAGGAGGTTAACTGAAGATACCAAGGCATGGGTCAGATGCTACAGACTTTAACGTCCTATTATTTTACCTGTCTGAACAGTTATCATCGGAGTCGTTTCCTCTGTACTGCGTGCTCAACAGAGCCAATGACCCAGTGCCAGAGAGAGGACTAACCACAATTCCACACTGCATCACTGCAGGTCCAGTCTTAATGCCGGAGCTCTGGTCTCCAGGTTGTTCAGATTGAACGCTGGAGCTGTGATCACCTGTTTGTTCAGACGGAATAATGGACATCTGATCTCTTGCCAGTCCAGAAAGATCACTAGTACATGGTTCAGATGTTGGTCCAAGTTGACTGATTGAGTTCTGTTCACCAGTTTGTTCAGACTGAGTACCGGAGCTCTGATCTCCAGTGTCTATAGACTGATCACCAGGTACAAGCTGGCCCCTGCTGCACTGATCTTCTGTTTGTTCAGCCTGAATGCTGGAGAGCTGCTCTTCTATTGGTTCAGACTGATCACTGGCGCATGTTTTATCTGCTGGTCCGAGTTGAGGACTGGAGCTCTGACCACCTTTTGTTTCAGTCTTAAACTCTGTATTATTAATATCCAGTTCCATTTTCTCATTTTCAGATTTGGTCTCATTTTGATCCTGAAAAAAAACGAGATTGAGAGAACAGACAAGATGAGAGAAAATTACAAACACCAACATAAAATGATTATTTAAAGACAAAGATCAACAAAAATTATATATATTTTTTATTTTGTTTAAGTTATTTTACATTTATACTTTATAAAATGTGTTGAGCACAGACTGAAAACACTAAAAATATGTTATTTGTTATTATAATAGCTTAAATAGCATGATACGGTCACCACGTGATATCAACATGATTCCATGAGAAGGCGACCCGCAACATGCAGAATAAAGAGCATTTTTTCTAGAAGACTGTATAGAATATTTACCTCATGGGAGTAGAAATCATTTTAATGTTATTTCTCACAAGTGCTGGTCATTTCTTTAAGCGTACTATTTTATTTAACAAAACGTGTACCTTTAAGTAATTAGCATGCAAGATAAAAGTAAGGAGGGTGGCATAAGTGATTCCATGACTTGCAATCCAACTTAGTATCAAAAATGTTGCAATTCATTTAGAAATGTGAGCTGTATCACCTAACGTTACTATCAGTTAATGATAGTAACCCAACTACTCATGGTTGATGTGAATGCTGATTTATTGACAATTCACGTAGTATAAACATACACTTTTCTAACATTCTGTACTTATTCTGTACGTAACAATTATGTCCAAATGAATATGAATGATCAAATCACACGTAAGGATATAGATTATTCTTTACCTGTCCATCAATTATGTTCTCTGTGCTTGAATTCTCCATGTTTAGGTTTCCATGTGAGAACAGCGTGAACGAAGAAATTGCGTTTTACGTCATTTGCGTCACAACAACAGGAGCCATGATACCCTTTCAAAATAAAAGGCCCAATGTCAAAATTATACATTTATTAATATAAAAATAAAACATTTGTTTATCGTATGTATTTACAGATGCTGATAATATTTAGCAGGCGGTATATAGGAAGAGCACAAGCTGGCTTTTCCAGGACACGTAGGGAAGAGAAACAATAAACCTGGTGCAACTTTACTGGAATTAATCACAAATATTATCTTGTTTTCATTGTTTGCCTAATTAAATAGCATAACCGTTATTTGTACAGGTAGCCAACAAGCTATATCGCATCATCGGTATAAAGCTGGAATTAAATCAAGTGATATAAAACAATTCCTTCGAGCCGGATTCGAACCAGCGACCTAAGGATATCAGCTCTGAACCTCTACAGTCCTCCGCTCTACCAACTGAGCTATCGAAGGCTTGTGGTGACGTCATATGCATTGGAATTTACTCGTAGCCTAGTATTTTAATACTAAAACTATTAGTTGGTTGTTATTTGTTAGCATTACCGGTAGTATATTGCTGGTTGCAAATATAGACTGTAAAAAATAAACCGTGAAGGACCTGGCAGCAGCCTCCAGATCGGGGTGGGGCGATACGACGACACCCCATACCTACTCTGATTGGTTGGTTCCATCATTCATGATAGAAGCTATGGATAGAAGATGTGTTCGTATGGTTCGTATTTGTAGTTGGTGTAGGAAGGAGTGTCGTTTCTTAAAAACTGGTTCAGTTTCACAGAAGGCAAAAACATTAGCCTGTAACTCTCAATGTCCCCGAATGACTGGTTTGCTAAATTAAACCGGTCTTTAGGCCAACGCTCGAATGAACCCACAGCATTTGAATACATTTGCTTGATTCTCCACAGCAGGAGGGTCAGGTCTTCAGAGGAATGTATTATAAATTAAACGATTTATACCATTATGATTATTTCACATCACTATAGTACGAGAAAGAAAATTAATATTATGTATCAGTATTGTTAACAAAACGCAATTATATTTACAGAAGATGTTATTGGTCTTTCATTAGTTGGCGGTTACTGTTAGTTTGCTAATAAACCGAAGCAAATAAACATCTTCCTTCGAGCCGGATTCGAACCAGCGACCTAAGGATACCAGCATTAGCCACTACAGTCCTCCGCTCTACCAACTGAGCTATCGAAGGGATGACGTGCATCATGCTCACAAGTGATTGCTTTATCATTGACCAATCACAACGTTTTTGAGGAGCAGGAGTAACGGTAGTGCTTATTTGGAACTATTATTGAGAGCGTGGCGGCGAAATTAAAGTGTCGCAACTCTCTTTTTCTATGGCTCTGGGTAGTGCTTATCGTTCTGACAGATATCATAAATAAAGATGATATTGTCGAAAATAAATAGTGGCTTCATGGCTACAAAACATATCCAGATCTACATTTTTTGTCAAAAGACATGTCGTAACTGTTACATGTACAAGGATTTATGAAGTTACCAACAGATGGTGCTGTAGGTCCCTTCATTAATCCTACATGTGCGATAATAAAGCGCACAATTACAGAAATGTTTACAGAATATTTTTAAATTAACAACAACTATTTACACACACTCATGCTGTTCAAAACCTGTATTTGAGTGGAACAAGCACACAAAGATTTTAAGGTTTAATTTCATTCTGACCATAATCTCTGGGGGAAGTCATGGCAGGTTTAGAACAAGATGAGAGTTATTAAATTATGATACAATTACCATTTTTTTGGTGAATTTGTCCTTTATGGAGCCAATCCATACCAATCCACAAAACAAGATGTACACTGACTAAAAAGTAAAAGTATTCACCACCTCTCCCAGTTTGACTGACAGTGACAGAGTCAAAGGCCAGATATTCTGGTGATTAAACGAGGGATTTGGATATTTTTCCTTTTTTAAATTAATATAAATATTTGCAGTGACACTAACAGACAAAGAGAAAAAGCAGCACACACACAAATGTCAGGAGGCCATGAACCTCACAGTGGTTTAATCCTAAAAAATATATGGCATGATTGACAACACAACCTGGATCAGATTAAATAAATCTAATTTTAAAAAAAGTATGAAAAATAAATAATTAAAAATGTTATGCAGTATTTGCTGCCAGATATAACGAATGTTACAAAACTGCAGCATCCTAGGACTCGAATTATGTGAACTTGTGCTGAGCAAGTATTTTAAAGACAGAAAAAAAAAATTGTAGGATTTATTTATGAGTCACATCTGAAGGTTTTATATATATATATATATATATATATATATATATATATATATATATATATATAATTAGTCACGTTAACAGAGATAAACAATGGCACATATTGGATTTCTAATTTAAAAGTTAAATGGTGCTCTGAGGACTGTCATATTCAGGAGACAAAGTTAAATAAATTACTACCATTAACATACACATTTAAGTATTATATACAAAGGGAGTTATTGAAACAAAAAATCTACAATTCAAATTTTGTTGTCAACAGTTATGAAGTATTACCCTATTTTACACCGTGTGTGTGTGTGTGTGTGTGTGTATGCGTGTTAGTTGTTGTTTCTGGAATTAAAAAAAAAAACCCTGCAACGGTGCAGTCCTGTGATAAACAGGTGATACTTTTATGCATCCTCACTAAGTCCAGCAAAATAGACCCTTTCTCTAAAGGAATAATATAAACAAACTCCTCTATGTACAGGATTCAAAACAGAACAGGTAACAGACTAACTAAAACACTGATTCTGACAGATCCAGGGCTCAGAGGCTGGAGAACAGAAGCGCATGACGACTGGCCTCGCATTTATCAAGGCTGATTAGTTGTGATAAAAGCTTTGCTAAACAGATATGGCCAGTCTGATATCTCACTTAGGTCCAATAAGAAATCTCAAATTTAAGAGTTGTACCCATTCTGAATGCATATTGAGTTTGCTTATATATTTTTGTTAGAGAAAATGATGCGAAACCCAGTCGTCATTGCGACCAGCTCCAGGCTCTGGCCTCCGATTGGTGTAAACAGAAACTTGATGAAACGAAGAGGTTATAAATCTCATCCACACACCATCTTTTGTCTTCTAAAAATCAAAGAATCATCATTTTGTGCATAAATTATGACAAAACATCCCTCCTTTTCCTTCAGCATCCCTTAAAATTCTCAAAAGCAATAGTGGTTTTTATTTTCATAGGAAGAACCCAAGAATTTAGTTTGTAAACAGTCAAATGTGAACCTTCAGATGGCATTTTGATAACTTTACTGTTTGGACAAGGTAAACTGTCACAACAATGGATCTTTTTGTATTATTCTTATGTAAATAACATAATGAAAAACAATTCTTGAACATAAATCCTTCATGGACCGTTGCATGGAGACCCTGTTTGATGAAGCCAACCAATCAGAAGGGAGCGAGAGAACTTGTCTAGCCAATGAGAAGGCGGGACGTGTGATGTGCAGTTCGACTCCAGGCATTGGCATAGTGATGGGAAGGAGACCAGAAGGGGATACACGTTACATTAGTGGTCCCCCTTTTGCGAGCTGTGACTAGTTGTTGGGCATACTTAGAGACCCTGCATAGCTGAAAGGTGCCATTGGCAGTATTGGAGTAATATGGTGGGCGGTAGATGGCGGGAGATGAAGAAACGCACGTCATGCCTTTTCGAACAACCGTAGGAGAACATCCAGGGGGGGGGTTGAGTCTTAAAGGGAACTCTTCGCTTTTAGTAGCTTTTCGACAAACAAAAAACGCTGAAATGTGGTGAGGTGCGACATCGTAAAGTTCAATACCACCGACACGGGAGCCCGTTCCTACTTTCCTCTGTAAACGCCGGGGAAGCGCTGCCCATTGGCTATGAGCACTGTCCGTCACTGGCTCCGCCCCCCCACAAATTGTCACAGTTCTGTCCTCTGCAAAGCCCCTCCCCCCTACGCATCAGATAGGCAACTCTGAATACTGTCCATCCATAGCTGTGCATTCACGCTGTCCTGGGCACAGAAGTTGTATACTCTTTTGGTCGTCTTGAGCTGAAAGAGAGGGAGGGAGTGGTTAATGAATTATAAATGCTGTGAATTATGAATAAATAATGCATTGTGAGCTCATTATAGAAGACTTACATCAAAGAAGGCTTTGTCATCTATGTTTTTAGGTGCTCCCATGGTGGGCGTCCCCGGAATGACAGATTCCACTTCAGCCAGATCGATCACCCCCTTACACTCTTTATCTTGCCTAGTTTCATAGTATCGCAACTAAGAAAAAAGAGAAAAGGGGTACAGGAGCCTCAATAGCAGTCCTTTTGAATATTTCTTGATCAAAAATTCAATAGATTTTTTATTTTAATTGGTATTGATTTGCTGCATACTGAAAATATTATTAAGTCTAAATCCAAAATTTTAAATTGCAATGAATTACCTGGTGTTTGGTCTTATCCAGTACAAACCAACGGGGTCTCCAAGGTTTCAGCAAAGCGCCTCTTTTGTATAAAATACCTTCGAAGCTCCTATATCCAACACAAAAAAAAATACTTTTATTAAAGAGAAGATCTGACCTTCAGACATTCAACCTTCAGTCCAATCCATACTGCACTTACTGATTTTGCTAAATATTTTATGATATAGCTTTTATAATTTCATATTAAAAGACTAAAAACAGTTAGTTTAGTATATTTTTATATACTATCATAGTATTTGTTCATATTTTTTCATTAGCTTTAGTTAAAATGTATTTTAGTTTATAAAATATTTGATTATTTATTAAAATATTTATATAATTTAGTTATTTTAGTTTAAATTTTACTGGTCATTTTGTTGTGTGCTTTTGAAATATTTCTATTTAGCAATAATATTTTTTTATTTATTTCAGTTTTAGTAATTTTAGCAAACATTTCTAACTTTCATTTGAGTTTTTTTAAAGGTATAATTTACCCAAATATAAAAATTCTGAAAACATTATGAAAACTTGTATGCTATTGGCGTAGTAGCTACAGAGAGCTCTCTGATTTCATCAAAAATATCTTCAATTTACAGGTTTGGAACGACATGAGGGTGAGGAATTAAAGACAGAATTATATTTTTTGGTGATCTATCCCTAAAAGTTTTATTTTTAATTGTATTTCAGCTTAATTTCAAATAGCAAAAATATATATTTTTAATCATTATAATGGTTTTAGTTAACAATAACATCACTGGTCAAAAATAATAATAATGAAAACAAAGAAAATATTTTAATAGCGAAGGCAAAAAGAATATTAAAAATCAGAAAACAACTTGTTGATGAGTAACAGGACCTACAGATGAGTAACAGGACCTACAATTTAGACTTTTTTTATTCATAAAAATTAAAAAAGCTTGATACATCTATACAACTATACCGGATACTGAGAGTATGGTACTGTAGACGGTAAAGAGTGCAGAAATCATTTCCAGACCTGTTCTCACTCTCAGTGCTCTGGAACTGGCTGTAGAGCGTGCTGGTACTGGGCCGACCAGCTGCAGGCGTGGACGTGGCGCTGACTTCACAGTCCAATGCCAAGTTAATGGAGGAGCCAACTCCACTCTCTTGCAAATACACACCCTGAGAGCGTCGCTGGTGACTCAGATTAGACGACATAAGCAGAGAGCTGGAAAAGGAGTTCTGAGGATGGAGAAACAGACTATTAGCACACCCTACCATTAGTAAATTGTATATGGAGATAAGAAGTTATTTAATCACTTACTCTGCTCTCTAGTCTGGACTCAGCCCTTTGAGCGGTCTTAATCTTGTCCCATGTGTCCTTCCATTTCTCCGTAGGTTGTCCCAACTCAGTTTCGAGGTTCTGCACATCCTGCTCACAAACACACACATATATATTAAAAAGGACATGTGAAAATAATGTCATTATAATGAGAACTTTTGCTTTCTTCCTCACCTGCAACAGTTTGGTGATGGCATCAGGCACTACTTTACTGAGGCTGTCATAGCAAGGCCAGACGATCCTCCGCTGGGACTTGGGGGCTGTCGTCTCCTGTCTTTCACCGGCTTCCTCCTGTGGCTTCTCCTGTCGACCCCGCACTAACTCCCAGTCAAAGGACGGACCTTCAGAAAGCGTTTCCTCCGTGTAAAAGTCCCAAACCTTTAAGTTGGAGATGAAACTGTAGGGCTTTAAGACCTGGAGAAAAAAAAAGAAATGTGGCTTACACACACTAACCAACAGAGGGCACTAGTGTATTACTAGTATTAAAGGGTTAGTTCACCCAAAAATGAAAATTGATCTGCTTATCCCCAGTGAGTCCAACATTTAGGTGTGTCTGTTTCTTCAGTAGAACACAAATTAAGATTTTTAACTCCAACCATTGCTGTGTGCCAGTCACATAATGAGGTGAATAGGTAACAATTCAATGAGAGCAAAACAAACAAAAAAACATGCTTAGACAACATGCACAAAAACCTTGGCTCATTGCGACACATTGATGTCTTAAGACACGAACCGATCGTTTTCTGTGAGAAACCGAACAGTATTTATGCTATTTTTTTTACCTCATATCCCGATGACTCATCTAGTGTTCCCACCCGCTATTACTTCCATCTGATAAGGTCAAACTGGCGCGATGATAGATCCACGCAGGCACTAATGAGGCATCTATCTATCTATCTATCTATCTATCTATCTATCTATCTATCTATCTATCTATCTATCTATCTATCTATCTATCTATCTATCTATCTATCTATCTATCTATCTATCTATCTATCTATCTATCTAACTAACTAACTAACTAACTATCTAACTGGTGCGAACAATATATATATTGTTTGCACCAGTTTGACCTTATCAGATGGAAGTAATAGCGGGTGGGAACACTAGATGAGAGTCATCGGGATATGAGGTAAAAAAAATTGCATAAAAATAACAAATATTGTTCGGTTTCTCACAGAAACCAATCAAGGTTTTGTCTAAGCATGTTTTCTCTCATATAATTGTTACCCAATCAAATGCATTATCTGACTGGCACACAGAAACGGTTGGAGTTAAAAATCTTCATTTGTGTTCTACTGAAGAAACAGACACACCTACATGTTGGATGCACTGGGGGTAAGCAGATAAACATCAAATTTTCTAACCCTTTAATAAACTAACATCAATTAACATTTTTTTAAAATACTGTAGAGGTTGAAAGTCAGTCACATTTTGTTGCAGATTAAATAATAAACTAAACTGAGAAAGACAAGAACAAAATTAGAAAGTGACCTCTTCCTCCTCAGGAGAAAACATGTAGTTGTAGAATATGGGGGTCTTCTTGTTGAGTCGGTCGATGTAATCCCAGACAGACTTGCACACCTGAGGGTTTTTCCTTTCACCTTTTTCCTCATACAAGACACCTAAACAGAAAACACATTGGGATAGGGCCAAATAGGGTTTAATGATTGAATGCTATAATTATGAATCATGAAACTTCCCGTAAGGTAATTTGACTTTTGACATTATTACACAATAAGGAAACAATAATGTGACAAGATAAAAAAAAATCTTATTAGAAGAGTCAAAGACTATAGTTATAGGTATTATATTGATTAAATGGTTGCAGATTTAGACTCACCAAGCTCTATGCGCTCATAGTCTGAGTCCAGCAAGAAGGTGCGGAAGCGGTTGGAGACGTAGTGGTAGGCTAGGAACTTCAGGTAGTACTGACTGAACTCAAATTCCATGGGGAACTGCAGATGGATCTGTTGTGAAAATGAGCAGAGGGGAGAATATTGATAGTAACATCTATTCTTGGTTAAACATCCTCTTGGGCAGTTCTTGACCAATGAAAGCTCTGAAGGTCTGGCTACGTGAGACTAATTATTATTATGGATGTAACGATTCAGTCATTTTCTCGATGCAACGATTACAAATGCTGACGATGCATATGCATCGATCTTGAAACATGTATTTTATTAGTTAATAAAAATCCAGCTGTTCATGGTTTGTTCATTTTAGTTCATATGTGCATTAACTAATGTTAACAAGATTTTAATAATGCATTAGTAAATGGTAAAATAAATATTAGCAAACAACTAATGAACCATATTGTAAAGTTGTTTGTTGCCCACTCTCTGACCTCTGAAGGCCGCTAATTCATGTATTCATGTATTTAATGTAATTCAGACTCTGACTAAGATACATTTTAGGGGAAGCATTTGAATAATTCTATGAATGCATATAAGAAAATGCATAATCAAATGGAATTAATTGGATCGTATC
Source organism: Pseudorasbora parva (assembly GCF_024679245.1). Classification (NCBI taxonomy): domain Eukaryota; kingdom Metazoa; phylum Chordata; class Actinopteri; order Cypriniformes; family Gobionidae; genus Pseudorasbora; species Pseudorasbora parva. The sequence continues at coordinate 35,264,508 of NC_090191.1, forward strand.
GAATTTTAATGTGAATCGTCTCGAAACGAATCTGTCTGAATTGGCAAAAATCGCTCTTGAATCGAGTCGAAAACCTATGAATCGTGAATCTATAGCCTACCCAAAGATTCACAGCCCTAATTATTATATATATATATATATATATATATATATATATATATATATATATATTCCAATGTTCAGCCTGTGTGTGTGTGTGTGAGTGTGTGTGTATGATAAAAAGAAACGGGCCCAAGACTGAACCTTGTGGGACACCTATAGAAATATTAAGCAGTTCATCTGTAAATCTTTACTGTGCATTTCGAACAATCAGAAAAGTACTTATGAAGCCATGTACAAACAATGGAGACATAGTAATTAGGTAATATTGTGGTAGAAAAAAAAAAAGGCAATATCCAAGAACTTACCCACTACGCTCTGTTCCTTTTAAATGGCTTTTTAAAGGAACAGAACATAGTGGGCAAGTTCTTGGATATTGCCTTTTTTTTTCCTACCACAATATTTTAAAAATAATTCACTATTTTTGTGGCATAAACAATGAAATGAACTCAGAAACTAAGAATAACTAAGAATGTCCAAAAAAAATAAGAAAAAAAGCACAATTAGAACCATAAAGTATAAATGAAAAGGAACTGAACATTGTGGGGCAACAATATGGTATAGCGGAGTCCAAGTGATGATGTAAAAGCCATTAATGAGAGAAGGAAATGGGATAAGAAACAAGAACTCCTGGAATTTTAGAAGCTTAATCGTTTTTTTTATCATGTAAAAGATAACTATCATCTTTGATATCTTGTCAAATCCAGAACCAGTGATCTGAAATCCCACTATTACGCAATCTCGTTCTTTATATGTGTGGCGAAAGAAAGTTTGTCCTTATCTTCAGGGTAAACTAGCCGGAAAAGGATTACGCAATCTGGTTATACTACAGTATCTCATCTTCACAAAGCAGGAAGTTGGGACAGGTATGTCAATATCAGCATGTATTAACAAGCTACATTTCTTGTACCTGCTCGCATAATCACCAAAAAGACAAGGAATATTCTTTTTCCCCTTCCTTTGAACAACACCTTATAAGAACACCCAATAAAACAGTCATTTAACTGTGCAGAAGTAATTTTTACAGTGCACAAAGAACATTCCAGAAATAGATTTTAACAGCTCCAATGAAAAACGGAAGAAAATATAAATAATGCATGTAAGCGAAGCATCCTGTATCCAATAATGGCATGCATTTGAGAGCATAAAAAAATGGTAACAGATTAACAAACAGTTGCTCAAAAACATCATAAAATACTGGCATATATCACAAACGCATGTGCATGTACAATTACTGATAGTGATACTAATTTCTTGACAAGCAAAACATTATTATCTTGGCTCCAAACAACAACAAAAAATCAATTAAGGATGGGAACCATTGGCTCCCATAAGGGAAAAATAGGATGTTTCCTTTATAGGAGACAATATGGAACAATATGATTTCTCCTGGTTAAAAAAATAAAAATAAATAGGTGCCACAATAGAATAAACTTGTTTTAATTTTGTAATGTTGTCACATATGCCCTCCTTTTCATTTTCTTGCATATTCATCCATCACTTGGCCAATTGGTATAGTTTGGCCTAATGCATCCTATAAACTTACACACACCCAATTACTTTTTTCTTCATTAGTAATATCTGAGAGGTACATTTGGTGAAATGCAGTTCTTCACATGCAATTATATTTAATTTTAGCTCCTTCCATTCTTTCTCACGCAGACAACAGGTTAAGTAAAAGTATAATGATTATGGGAGCGCGTATATTTAGCAAGGTGTCTCTTTCTATAGTTATTTTTATGAGCATTGAATGGCCTTTCTGAGGTAAATTCGACATGATTGTTCTTAAGCTGTTTAACACAGGCTCTTTCCAAGGTCAAAATGCTGATTGGACACATTAAAGAGCACCATTAGTTACCGTTTAGGTGGCGTCCACACAGCTGACATGTTTATCTGTTGAAGTTCATCCATGTTGTGTGCACGAAATAGACACAACCTTCCTGCACTTTTACAGTACCTGGATGTTCATTCATTGACACGTCTGTCATTTTCTCGCTCTCTCTCATATGCTGGCACAGCCATATGTGTTGTTGCTCGAGAGAGCAGCTGAGGGCTTCGAAAAAGCTGATTTGGCACTCTAACTTTTTAAACTCAACTTTTTTTCAAATTCAACACAACAAAAGAAGTGATGGGCTACTCATCACAGAACATGCAGTTAAAAAAAGCATGCTATTTTTAACTGTAACATGTAAATTTCCATGTTTGCCAGTGGCGACCTTAGCAAAAACATCCCTTGCAAATTAATCTTTTTGGTCGCAGTGTAAAGCCCTGATTATAAATTATCATCAACCACCCTGCTCTCTAGTTACTGGTGTCAGTCCCTAGAAACCCTGTATAGAACAGCTACCAGAACACATACCTGGTGCACACAGTCAAGGAACTGAAGGAAGACGGGTGTGAATCCGCTGCTCTGGCTGGTTAGCGTCTGGGCTCCACGGTGGCTGAATCGATGGCCAAATGACAACCACTCTTTCTCCACGAGCAGCCTGAATCCATCAATCGTTCGGTAGTATGGATCTGACAGCAGTTGCACCAGGGACACCACCTACATCCAACACAACATTAATTCAAACATGGCCAAAACCTATGGCAGACACCACTTAAGCATGTTTAAGTGTGTGTCCTACCTGCGTTGTGACATCCCAGCCATCTTCCAAACTAACCATGACAGAGGAACCAGTGTCCAGCAGCTCCACAACAAGAACGGACACCTGTAGGACCCTGTGAAGCTGTGGGACACAAACACAATATACATCAATGACATCAAAAATGACACACTGGATTATTAAACGTCAAATGAAGCCAAATTAAAAATGGGGAAAAGTTTAAGGTACCAGATTCATCCACTCTGACTCCTCCAGGCAACGGTGAAAAGTCATATTTTGATCAAGGTTGGGTGAGGAAGGCACACAGGCTTTCATCAGCTTCTTAAAACTGTTCTTCACCTGCCGTATATCAAAGACCTCGATGGGCACCACCTCCCACTGCTGGAAGGAGTCCTGTTTTCCACCCTGAACACGACACAGCAAGGCTGGGAGTTTAACTTGTGCGCCCACAATTACATTTTGCAATTAATAGGTTTAATAAAATCTAGAATCTGTGGAATATGTATTGTAGAAAACTATTTGTATACCCAACAAAAAAGTTAATTCTGGACCCTGAAAACACCACAATAAGATAATAATAATAATAATAATAATAATAACAATAATAAATCATTGTAAAAATAATTATATAATTAAATAATATATAAAATATAATTAGTAAAATAGTAACACATTTATTACAATTATTATGAGCATAATCTTTATCACTATTATTGGTAATCATACTACTCTAACCTCAAAATCAAAACCAACTAATATTCTTCTTGTAAGTTACAAGAAGAATTGTAAGTTTTATATATATATATATTATACACAGTACATATATTATGTAAACACATCTTTTATTTCGGTTGCGATTTATCGCGATTGATCAATTTGACAGCACTATTCTGTGTATTTTAAGACTGTAACCTTGAGCTGAGACTTGTCTCCAATGATGTAGAGGTACGCTCTCTGTTGGCGAAGGAAATAGGTTTCGGTTGGGCCTCCATTAGCCTGAGGAGACTCTTTCCCAGCCAGCCTGTTCCCGACATCAGGGTTATACGTGCTGAGCCGGCCACTTCCACGAATACTGCCCCATTTCCCTGAGAAACACAAAGAGGATCATTTAATGCTGGAGAATGGGCCATTATTTCTGCTTTGTGGAATCATTTGTGTGTTTATTTGGGTATTATTGTAGAGAATTTGTGACTTCTACAAACACATTACAGACAATGACAATGACAATCCGGTGGATCACATGCAAAGAGATGCTCATCAAATCCGCACAAACAATACAAATAAATCAAACAGATATGGTGGTCAAAACAATTAGTTAGCACAGATAAGAGAGGATGACAACACTACATGGACACTTAGTGCTCAAACTTGCTGGCGTCATTGTCGAGAAATTTGTTTGGTTAGATTTGAGAGCAGGGGCGGGCCTACTGTACCTCTAGGCGAGTTGCGGGCCTTGACTGAAACTCTAGGCTGGGAGAGGGAGATGACCTTTGCCCTCTGACCCAGCGCTAAGGTCAGATGACATAAAAATGCCCATTACTATCAGCAAACAGCTATTTTAGCCCAATTGATTAACATTAGCATAACAAGCCAATACAAAAATGCACACGTCATGTAGGATTGGATTTCAAATTATATTTGAATATAAATGGTTGGGAACAGGGGAATGAAGGGATGGGTTAAGTCACAAGGGTCTTCAAATGTCTCGAACTTCTCACCTCCTCGGCTGAAGGTTCCTGGCACGTCCTCTTTAGTCCCCATGACTTGTTTCATTAAAGCTCCAATTTTAGGCTGCCTCAGCTTGTCTGATGAGTCTGAGGCCCAAAAATAATACAACTTAACACTTTAGGGTGTGAATATCATAAGGGAATTGTTAAAGTACATCTTATTGTCTGACAAGGTCTGTGAGGATTAGTATTGTATGGGTAGAGTATTGTAAGGTTAGGGTCACAGTCTGACCTGAGGTGCTCATGTGTGAGGAGGTGAAGCCGCTGAGTGTGTTCCTCCCGCTGACCTCACTGTACGAGGGCATGGAGCTGATGATGGCCTGCAAATACTTCTCCTGCTCCAGGCTGGTGGAGTCGGCCTGGGATGGGCCTGAAACAAAAACACAACTGCATTTACTTTCTTCCATCAATATACTCTGGTTTGTCTCTTGCTCGTCTGCTTCATGTAAATGTGGCTTAGTGGTTAGAGAGCTGGGCTTAAATAGTAGCGCTCAAACAGAAGAGCATAGTGCTAGCATGCCAAAGGTCATAGGGTTGATTTCCATGGAATGCGTGAAATTATCAAATGATCATGCATGTCTTTTTAGAAGTGACAGTCAAATACATTAATAGCTTATATAATGTAATATACAAACATATACCAGCGTTCTCAAAATTAATTACAATTAAAGCATTAAACAAAAAGGGAAGAAAATATAACATTAATGAAAAGCTCAAACTTTAAAACATTTTTTTAAGTAGCATCGAAATAAAATCAGTTTAGGTTGACAAAGTAAAATGACTAAAACTAAAAAAGATTTTATTTATATATTATAAATTAAAGCTAAAAACAAATAAACATGACAAAAGCACATAAAATTACTAAAATTAAAATGACAACTGAAGATAAAATAAAAGCAAATTCAAAATATTAATAAATACTATATTAATTTATAAAGAATACAAAATTTACACTGATTTACACATTTATACGTACATATATTAGTACTGTCAATTGATTAAAAAAAAACATCAAACTAATAAATCACACATTTTCTCCATTAAATATATATATTTTTTAATATAGTTTAAATTGTAATAATTTCAGTTACTCCCCAAATTAAATGTAGAAACAACTTAAAGATATTATATTTAAAATTTTAGTTTAATGGCATCTTTTTATGAAGGAAGGTCAGTATCGCTAATACTCATACGGCTACTGATGTCTCTATTAAATTGATTTTTATTAAAACATGAATGATAGACATTCAACATTACATTACAGTATAATTGAAAGCTAACTTATTAAAACTAACAAATTAAAAATATATTTTAATTTGAGAGAACAATCTTCACATAAAACCATTATAATAAATGTCATATTTACCTGTGGCCTTTCTACCTGTTAGACATATACAGAAATTGAATAAAGTTATCAAACACCTTTCTTAACAGCATATATTAAAAATGAAATATATATTAATCCTTTTTAAAGCTGCAATTTTCTGTTACGTTTGTTCTTTGATTAACATTAATGACAATCAGACCGAACATGACGCAGATCTGACGGGCTGTCACATTTTCTCACAGCTCTAAGTTAATTTAAGATTTTATTTAACTAATTTAAGACTGGTCTTATGAGTATACTCAACAAAATGTGTATTTTGGCATCATTTTGTGCGTTATTGTTTGTTCCAAGTGCGAAAAAGAGCGGATTTCTAATGCGCTGTCTGTGCACAATACTGGCGTGCTTCTTTCTGTGTTGTTTGTGTTCACGCATGTTCTCTTTTGTCTTGTCGCGCTTAAATGGCATAAAAGCATTTGCTCTGGTTCTGACCTGCAGTGGGAGCGTTGGGTGATTTGAAGAAGCCTACGACGCCTTTAGCATGCAGGCCGGCTGAGCGCAGCAGCACAGCTTTGGTGCGGGAGTTCCTCCAGCACACCACAGGAAAACGGTTCTGCCGGTAGCAGCGGCAGATGCGCTGGATGGTGGAATCAGGGATGCTCTGAGGCACGATCAGTAACCCTGGGTAACTGAAGCACACAGACAGACAAAGCATTGAGATTTAGGAATAAATACTATGCTGATACAATGGTTAACAGTGTTTGAACTTTTGTTTCTGAGAATTATGGGACTCACCTTCGGCAGACCGTGTACATCCGGTTGACGGTGGATATCCGGAAGGGTTCGTTTTTGGAGCGTGTCAGGCTGTTGCTGAGCGTTCCCAGTCCCAGGCGCTGATAGTCACGACAGCAGGCCCGCTCGACCACATTACTCATGGTCTGCCGGTCTGACGAGCGGATAGTGGAGGACAGTGTGAGCGAACTCTGGTCCGGCTCTTCAGACACTGTTCGGTCAGAGAAGTTGCGTTATATTGCATAATGACATGTTGGTGATCACAAACATTAATCAATGTAAATGAATAAGTGTGTGTTTGTGTGTTTATCTTACCAGAGATCTCATCCTCATCAATCTCTGACTGCAAGCTGCTGCGGTTTTCCCAGGTCGGTGGGGAATACTTCTTCCGGGTTACATATTGACGACCAATGGTTCTTTTCGCAGTCTTAACCAGGTTTTTTGACAGAGTTCTAAAAGAAACAGCAGCTCAAACATTTTAATCCCTTGAAAAATCATATTTTATGTGAATATTTAGGGAAAAAAACATTATATATATATATATATATATATATATATATATATATATATATATATATATATATATATATATATATATATATATATATATATATGTTATATACTTGCAAAATAGCAGGGTGTCCAAAATACCTATTTTCCTCACTGTATATATATATATATATATATATATATATAGTGAGGAAAATACCTATTTTCCTCACTGTATATATATATATATATATATATATATATATATATATATATACAGTGAGGAAAATAGGTATTTTGGACACCCTGCTATTTTGCAAGTTCTCCCACTTAGATATCATGGAGGGGTCTGAAATTGTCATCGCAGATTGTCAAAATTCATATATTGTGATTTCTGGATTTATTTTTAGATTATCACAGTGGACATATTATATATATATATATGTGTGTGTGTGTGTGTGTGTGTGTGTGTGTGTGTGTGTGTGTGTGTGTGTGTGTGTGTGTGTGTGTGTATATATATATATGTATCTATGCACATATAATATATGTATCTATGCACATATATTACATGTATCTATGCACATATATTATTGATTTATATATTATATATAATACATAATATATAGACAGTTAAATATATCTTGAAGGTTCATAATTTATAGCCAAATATAAAAAAACACATATAAAATAATGTTCATAATGTTTCATAATGTATCAAGCACTTTCCAAGCCAAGAGGGAAAACTCACCAATTAAATAAATAACATCTCTGAGCTGTTGTCATGGTGTATTTTTCAAAAACGCTAAAAGCTGCTCTTAAAAGAGTTTGAAGATAATTGGTCCTGCCTTCACGAGCAGTGAAGAACAGAACCGCATCTGAGGTTGCCATGACACTCATGCAGTACAGCTTTCAAAATTTCCACTGCCAAATAATTCATGGCTTGCGCAGTGCTACCACACAATATTTATTTTCCTCTCATTCTCGGTTTTTATTTAACCAGTGCCACTAGGACACATGACCCAAACAGGAAGAGGCTGGACCGAGAAATATGTATGCGAGTGTGAGAAAAAGAAATGATGTGGTAAGACTAAGAGTTGTGTGTTGTTTAAAGGGGAAGATCCTTTCATCCTAGACTAACATCCACTCAGGTCTTACTTTAGCGACTGGTTCTTGTCCTTGGTCTTGTGCTCCACTACCAGCTTTGCAGACTGACCCACAGTGAAGGCAAACGTGCCCTGGACGTGCTGTGGGTATCTGAGCTTATGCATGTGCTTCCTGAACACCTCAGCAAGATCTGACGCCACCTCCTCATCAAAGGCTATCTTCATCAGCTAGAAGAGAGGAGAAAGATTGAAATAACTGAGGAGAATAAAGGCTTGATCAATTTGTATGCCACTGAATCACAAATAAATCAAAATAAAATATTTGCAAGCAGTTGTTTGCACCAAAAACCTTAACACCAAGTCAGATACAGTTTTTTTGCCACTATCTAAATGGTCAGTTGAGTTTTTATCGTGGCATGTAAAAAATACCAAAGACTTTAGATATACACTACATTGCCAAAGTTTAGGGACGCCTGCCTTTAAATGCACATGAATTTTAATAACATGCCATTCTTAACCCATAGGGTTTAATATGGTGTCCCAATACTTTTTGGCAATATAGTGTATAAAAGCAGTGCACTCATTATTTATTATTATATTGCTATGCTAGTCCAGCCTGAAACATTTTTATCATAATTTAGAGCATTTTGAAAGAGAATTTAGACGGTTGTTGTCAGATTTCATTGGTGATTTTTAATATGAAATTTAATCATAAGCTTGGAAAGCAGCTTTGAAGAATTTGATGTTCCCCATCCGGTACTTGCATGAATGAAAAAATAAAAATTAAAAATTAAATAATGAAAAATCAAAATTACATAATGAATATATCATATAATATTAATATGTATTAACTGAAGGGTTTTTTATGCACTTACATAACTTCATGTAATGTGCATGATGGAGCAAAAGAAAAGCCAGGTGATGTTCAATACCTGAAAGGTGCAGGACCGCAGCTGGAGACCCTCCTGTATGAATTGATCCATGGGAAGACTAACAGAGATCCGCTTCTCTTTTGTGAGGGAGGCGACGGGGAAGGAGCGAGTGACCACTTGCTCTCCAACTGCACAATACAAACATATACAGAAACATTATTGGACCTCCAAAAAGGCTTTTTGTGTTTTTTTCCATTTTCGAATTTCACAGTGTGAGTCAAAGTAGTGTCTCATCTCTTAAAAGGAGAAAATTGCTTGAGACAAGGATGAAATTTCTATAATTCATGACCAACAGCAAGACGGCAGAGACTTGCTACTCTGAACTAATCATGCAAAATAAATCGGAGTGATAAGCATGCTTCTTGACCAATAGGAGCGTACCGAGAGGGTCGGTGGGTGTGCCCTTGAAAATGAGCCGGTAGGAAGTGAGAAAGATGGCTCCTTCAGCGGGCAGCAGGGGCGGACCGCCCATCGTGCCTGTGGCTTCCTCTCGGCCGTCTGCTATGAGGTGCACCCGCATGCCGTCCATCACAAACTCCTCACCGGGCAGTAGAGTTGGTCTCAAAAGCTTGGGCTGGAGATACAGAAAAGAGAGAGAAAGGAGGAGTAAATAAAAAGAAATTGAGGACAGAGAAAAGGAAAATAATGACTGTCCGTATGTACTATGTTCAAGTTGCTCAAGTGTAAAATTCATACCACACTTCACATCAAGCATGCAGAATGCTTCAACATATGAACTGGAAGGAACAGATCATTCAAATCACAAAAACATTCAGCACACAGGAAAGTGCATTTCCTCTCAGTTGGTTTGACATTTCTGAGGGTTAGTGGTCTTAAGGATGTAAAAGCATATTCAGCCTAATGAGGACATGTCAGTCCAAATTCAAGAGAAAGCTTCAGTTCAACATGAAACTGCAGTCATAAGGTGACTTATTTCTGAGTAAAACTGGATATTAAATCAAGTAAGGCTGATTCTATGAATGGGAACTGGTCTTGTATTTATAAAGATACAGTTTAAACATTTTTATGTTACATTAATAGATTTGAAAGCACTAATTATATTGCCACAAATTCACATCAACAAGAACTAGAATTAAATTACAATATTATATTTTCTTTTAAATAACATGACCTAATGTTTTAACTTAAATCAAATGACCCATTTTAACTTAATTAGCATATTTTTATTAAATTACTAGATTTTTGAATTGGAATATTTTTTGAAAGACTACAGTACCAAAAGCAACAACAAACTTCTGAACAATGTACACTAGGGATGTGCACGAAGCCAAACGCCACATTTAGAGAGGAAAAAAATAAGACCCATTCTATGGAGCACCTAAAGGGACATGGTGATAGAAAAAAATATGAGATGGGTTTAAAAAATATATTTCAATACTTTTGCTTCCTCTCGAATTATATAGATGGGTAATTATGTATTCTATATAATTTGCGAGGGTATTGAAATTGCTTTTAAACATGTGCCCACTTTTTACTTTTGAATTCACGATCACACGTACTCTATGTACAGGGAGCGCTGGTGCTGACCACACATTTTACAAGATATTGGTCAATGGATGTTGCGCACCGAATCCTTCTCCATTGTCCTGTCAGTCATCTCTCCTTAATATCTTCACGTGATAAGTAAAATCCGATGTACTGTAATAGGTCCAACTACGACAGCAAGCCTAACCATGTCCCCCGAGGGGCTCTGTAGAACGTTATTCATTTTCAGTGCCTTTCCGATTTTGGATTTAGGCTTCGGGCACATCCTTAATGTACACTGATGGATCATGCACAATTGATTTCAAGCTGGCATAAAGCATGGTATACTTGGATACGTGTATTTAGAAATCAGCTTGTAAAACATTCTGTAAAACAGCGTTCATTCCCACAGAAATTACAGAAGCTACATTTTCATCAGGGAAAGTAGCCTATGTTTATTTAATCGATGCATTTTTCTTTTCTTTTGCAAATAAACAAAATGCATTATGTGCCAAAAAACAGTACGCTCTTTGACCCAGAATTCTCTCCAGGCGCTTATGCAAGAGCAAGTTTCACCGCATTCGATGCAGAGATTCTGAATAATTTACAGATCTCATGATCATCTACTATCTTTCAGAGGAAGTGTCCTCGTAATGGGAAGCAATCTTGAGTCCATCTGTCGAGTGTTTTACAGTATGTGGGGTCCATTCACACACTTTCAGTTGAGTTCTTGGGAAAGTGTTCAATGCTGGCGTCCCGTGACAGCACTGGTTGCTAGGCAATGAGTGATGAAAGATGCATGACTGGCTTCTCTGACACAGAGTACTTTACTTTAGAACTCAGTGGAGTGAAAATACAGTCGAAAATACAGAAGAAAAAACACTGCAAAGTATTTACCCACACTTCACTGCGCAGTTCTGCCATTGCGATAAAAGATGGACATTTAAAAAACAATAGTTCAAAATGACTCCATTTATTCTATTCCACGCCCAATGACACACAAAATAATAAAAAACGAACAAAGTCAAACAGGATTGGAACAATACGAGCGTGAGTAATGAAGATCATTTTAATTTTAGGGTGAACTATCCCTTTAAGATTGCTTTGAGATAAGAGTATGTGGATTGTGCAATACAATGGAAATGTCTTCAATAAGCTCAAACTTAGATGAAAACAGATTAAATAAACGATGAAGGTTTGATTAGAGCATTCTGCTAGGACATTATGGTAATGTTGCACCAGAATCTGCGATAAAATCAAACCTACGTGTCAAAGGAAAGCATGGCAGAACATCAGCCTAAAGTGTGCCCAAATCAGCAGGCCAATATAAGACCAGCATGCATCACTCAGGCCGCGGTCGGTGAGGCAGTGCCGTCACGCAAACGTACCTGCCGCGGCGCTTTGACTGAAGGGTGAAGGGGTTGAAGTGGTATGTGGGTGGATCTGCCTGGTTTTCTACACTGCATTTCCTGCCCAGTGGAACATAAAACAATGAGTTGGTTACCTTTTGGATAGGTGGCAGTCGTTTGCTCTCCCTGTGAACAGCATCCAATGTCTCGATGTGCATCTGAACGATGTCTAAAAGAGAAATACATCAGTACATTAACATTTTAAAAAATATGATTCAAAGAAAAACTAGTTTTGCACTGTTCAGACCCGTTCTGACGGCTGCATTGTCTGTGAAAGTCCTTTTACCTGGTATCATTGTGTGAAGGGCCTTCAGGTGTTCGTTGGTCACGCCGCTCTCGTTGCACACTTTGTCAACAAAACGGTTGATGAACCGAACAACCGAGTTCGCGACATCCGAGCTTTCAGCATCCTCAAAGCCGCTCTCTGTGTCGTAGCTTTCTGCCATGCTGCCCGCAATACTGGACAAATGAAAAACTAAATTAGTGGTCTAATATTTTTTGGTTTATTTTACTCTGTTTTTAATTTTAATATACTTTTTTAATTTCATTTTATTTTGTTATTTTACTTCATTTAAAAAAAACCATACACAGTTGCACACACCTGTTGATAATATAGCTGTTAGTGGTCTACAATTCTTTTAAAAATGTTATATTACTTTACTTTCTATGTTATGATATATTATTAGTTATTTATTAGTTATTGATGATGGCAGGTTTGAGCGCAGCATCTTGAGACATGTGGTCTTCACCTCACAGCCAATGGAAAAGAATCAGGCTAGGACTCGGGCAGAAATCATGTTGATGAATGCAGTTATTAACAATCGCTGCTGGAGCGATTGTTACACAACACGGCTCGCGAGCAGCGGGACTTTTATTATTACGGGACACAGTCGCCGGCGCCATTTCTGCTGTCATGAGTATGAGGGAATGCAGCTCTGTTTATCATATTAGATACATTTGAGTGTGTTTAAAAGTATGTTATGATGTTACTCTGTGCGTTCGCTCAGTGTCTAATGTGACACTTGTTGCACACTGTTAAGAGTGAAGTGTTTCTGCAGAATATAACTGCTAACCGAGGGTAACGCAGTTATGACGCAAATGACAGGCGACTCCCACAGACGTCCCGGTCCTTGGTTAAAAAAGCAATTTTCTCACAATTTACAAATAGTTGGAAACATTTGGGATATTTTAAGATCTCAACTGAACAAAATATATAACACTGGCCTGGTGGTTTTTGGATATTTTACTGTAAAATTCCTACAAAGTGCACCTTTAATTACATTATACATTTTTATTGTAATTTTTTATTTTATTTATTGTATTTTTTTATTGCATTTTATTTTTTATTCAGGGTTCATACAGATACTTTAAAATTAAATTCCAATCATTTTAAGGACTTTTCGAGCACTATTGTGATGTAGTGTTAGTGGTCTGACCTGTTAGTGGTCTACAGTTTGTCATTTTATTTTTTGTACTTTTTATTTTACTTTAGTATTTATTTTACTTTGTTTTTTTATTATTTTATTAAATATTTTTTATTGTTTATTTTAATTTAAAAAAATGTATTGTAATTTAAAATTTGTATTGTAATTTTCTTGTATTGTATTGTATTGTATGATATTGTATCTTCAAACTGTCTTGTTGTGCCCAGACACAGCCGCACACACCTGTTAGTGACGTAGCTGTTGCTGACGCTCTCCACATCTCCAAGGCCGGTGTTGCGGAGCAGCCGGTTTTTGCTGGTGTCGAGCGGCAGCAGCAGGTAGCTCATGCGGTTGGCGTAGTGAATGGCCTGACTGAACACCGTGCTCTCCTCCTTCTGAACGCGTTCCTGCTGCTGTTCTTTACTCAACGTGGGCCACAGACGGCTCTGCTCTGATGCCAAATCCAGGGCGCTCACCTGACCCCCCGTGCCCTCCACCTCCTGAAAGATGCAGAGGTCAAATGTAAGGGGCAGCACTAAAAGACAATACACTAATATACGTCCATTTTTAATCATGAAACAACATAAAAAGAAAACAAAATATTTAAATTACAGGGGTGGATGCGTCTCCCTGCTCGCCGTTCTCCAGGTACAGGGTTCGGATGTGTTTCTGAACGTCACTGTAAAACATGGCCTCCCAGAACTGCATATTCGTCCACACCATGTGCTCCTGAACGCAGCTGTAGGCGAACTGAGTGATGCCTCCCCCCAATTTCTGTAACAAACACAAAAACTGTAAACTCATATACTTGGGTAACAGAAAATCCACGTTTTATCCAGTACAAAGACAAAACAGACATGCATTCATTCATCACTTATTACTGAACTTCTCAAATTGGCCAAATATGTCCAGTTGGGGTAGTCATTATCACAAAAGTTTACCAAATGTTATCCTCCATCTTCATGATCTTCATGTCTCTTATAGATTCCTCATTCATCCCAGAAATGCAATTGTTGTCTGGTAACTACAAAATGTTCTATGCTAACCATATATGTATTTATTTTCCTTAAAAGTCTTCCATTCACTCACCCGACAGAAGGCAGTGACCAATGGCAGCAGGGCAGCAGCAATACCGTGTTCATCCATGTGTGAGCAGTCCTGAAGATAAAAATAGAAACATGTTTTTTTGAAACATTTGAATAACACAATTTATGGAGAAGAACAATGATAACAGAAGGCCAACAACAATCATAAACTACACCAAAACATCATATTTTCCACTTCCTTATTGCAGCACAACAATACCCATAAATACACAGTATCTGATTCATTGAAAGTTAACTGTTAAGAGTACATTCCTGTGATTTACCTGCAGGGTGCAGTTCATCATACGGATGATGTAGTCGAACTGTTGGTCGTCCAGAACAGCCCTGTTCTGCAGAACGTGTAGGTTGAGCTCCTGGGTCAGACAAACGCGTGCCGCCCGACCCTTCAGCGCCCGCAACACTGCCGGCATTAACTGCAGACACGCGCGCACACACACACACATAAATCGACTCATTTGAGATCAAAAGAGATTCAGCTGAAACAGACACCATAAATCTGGCTTAAGTATAAAGTGCCCCTATTATGCTTTTTCTGGTATTACCTGTCATGTATTGTGAAATATAGCTATTTGTGTAAAATGTCTGCAAAGATTCAAAGATCAAAGTGTACGATAAATGGAGTTATTGTCTCCCAAAAGAAAGTGGGAACCTATCGTATAACCTTTCAAATAGAATTATAGGGGCACTTTAACAGGACAGCCTGACAAATATTTACAGGTTCTTACCTTCTTGGCTTCCAGCATCTTGTTGTCAAAAATATACGTGATGCAGTTCCTGACCACCTCTAACCTCCTGGCGCTGTTTGCCATAACATTTCCGTTCCTGTCCACTGTGTCACCTGGAAGCCAGAGATTTAAAAGATTATCCATTAGGGCTTTATTGAGATTAGGTATCATTAGATTACATATCAAATTTCAGTTGATTTGTACGTTAAAACTGAGCACTGGATTTGAACTCACCCAGAGGAGGTCCTGAAGGAACCATGCCCTTTAGTTCGGCCTTGACCACAGGCGGGGCAGTTTTGAGTTTTGCTGTAGCGTGGTCTATAAAGAGCTGCACGGAGACCTCGTCCAGGTGCGGGAAACAGTTCTGTGGCAGCCGGTGCTGTAGGTTTTCAGCTGTCCTCTGAACTCGGTGCATGGTCACTGCTGGGTATGGGTTTTCCTGCCAGAAAAACAGACAAAATTGTAGAGCGATCTTGACAAGAAAAACTGCATAATTTAAAACATAATAAAAAAAATA
The DNA here is from genome assembly GCF_024679245.1 of Pseudorasbora parva. NCBI lineage: Eukaryota > Metazoa > Chordata > Actinopteri > Cypriniformes > Gobionidae > Pseudorasbora > Pseudorasbora parva. The sequence continues at coordinate 35,280,246 of NC_090191.1, forward strand.
TAAAGAGTATTTTAGAAATAATGCCAATATTAAAACTCTATACAAAGTTTAAAACTCAAATCTGCAAAACTGCAAATTAATTTATATGCATTACAACATTGTAATGTACTTACGGAAAATCTATTTTCACATTATTTTTGCTAAACATTACAATAAACAATATTGGCATTAAAGGTATAATCCACCCAAAAATACAAAAAACTACAATAAAAGAGCACCTGAACAAAAAACATTTTTAGTCTAAATTTTGACCTGGAAAGGTTTTATTTTTATTTTTGTGACATGGTGCACTGCAGACACGAAACGTGAATTAACGTACATTTTTGAAGAGTTGCTCCGCCAGCTCCTTAATATGCTTCATCACTTTATGAGGATCTCCTGTCTCCTGTCGAATCCGCTGCACCTGATTGGCTATAAGCTACAGAGAAAGGAAATAAGCGAGAAAAACACGGGTTTGAGAAACACAGAGAGATAGCATCCTTCTCAATTTCCTATTAGAAGTCCGCTATGTCCATCTGACAACCATGACTTACATCATCAAACAGGTCTGTGGCTCGGTATGGAGGACCTCGCTCAGACACAAACCCAGCGAAGGCCATGCCGTCCAGCAGCTTCATGAGGAAGTCATCCTCAGTTAACGCTCTCTGCCCTAAAAATGCAGCCTGGAGATAAAACAACAAGCTTTATAGGTCTGTTCATGCTTCTGTATTACCATTTTCCCTGAGTGGGCTCTTCGTTACCTTATGGAAGCGTATGACGGGTTCAGGGTGGATGCGTATTATATGCAAACACCATCGATAACCCTGAAAGAGCTGCGCGAACAGCCACAGGAAGACAGCGCGGATCTCTTTATCCTACAACACACACAAAACAATGGCACTTTCATGAAACAATCACTTCCTGCAATGTCACGCCCACCATCACAGTTTCAACATCATTAAAACACAATTCACAGGATTTCACAAGGAAGGAGGAAAAACATATTTATAGATAAAATAGAAACATATTTTGCACAATCTTAGCAGTGTTTACCTGAATCTTAGGTGTGGATGGTTGAATGGATGGTGGAGGAAAAGCGTGATCAGATACTTCCAGCTCCGGATCAAGAACCTTTATCAAACAAAACATACATATATATTAAGATTACAGTACAATCCCTCTACTTGATTGCCTGCTATATACACATGCTCGCACTGATAAGAAGCAACACATTTTCTTTTCTAAGGAAAATACTATAACAATACAAACAATGACAGATGTAAATATTTGCTCTGGCGTCGATTCTTTGCTAAATGATTAAACATGAAATTATGTTAATTATTAGCAAAATATGACTACCGGTTTTGTTACAATTCATAATTATTGTTAAAAAGGCACAAAGGTTAATTTTTTATTATAGTAGTTTATATTTTAAATGAGCATATATATATATATATAGATTGCTGTACAAATTACTCTCTCCAAAAATTACTCATCACTAATTACTTTCTTAATCCTATATCAACCTCAGCTAGTTAAAAATCAAGGAAAGATATGAAACGACTCTTAATTAAAACTGCATAAATTGTTCTTATTGACTGACCAAAGTATTACAAATGTGAGGATACATAAAAACATAAATATTCAAGTTAGACTTAAAATGTTGATGTTAATTTCACTACTGTATTATATATAATTTTTCTACAGTCTATACACAGTATTTAGTTCAATTACATCAGAAGTAACTGTAATTAAATTACAGAAAAAATAAGGAGTAATCCCTTACTATACTTTTTCAAGGGAAGAGTAATTAAATTACAGCAATTAATTACTCAGTAACTAATTACTAGTCACAGTCATCCATCATACAATCTTCCATCAACTGATAGCTCAAAGGTCGAGTGAAGGGTAATAACAGCAAAAACAAAAAAAAACAAGAATCACGAAATAAAAACAAAAAGCATAAATTCTCAAGAAAATTCCAGAGAGGGGACCCAATATGGCAGAAATCATTAGACCTCTGGCGTAAGTCAGGTTAGTTTTTCTAGAGGTAGGAAAACAGCAATCTGATTTAACCACATATTAACAGAGCCACAACAAGAGTATACATTTCCTCGCCAAATCGCTACAGAAATAACACGCATTGTAGATCATGGTTGAGGTGCTTATATATAGTTTTCATTTTAACTTTATTACAAGCTTTTGTCTTTATTAGTCTTTTTTTAAGCTTTCATTTATTTTTGTTCCAGTTTAAGTTTATTAGCTATTTTAGTACTTTAGTTAGTTGCTGAAGATTTAAGATTAAACGTGTCATCTACATTTTGTTTTACACAGTTTTACTTTTTTATGGTCTGGATGTGGTGGCTTTTCATAATATGGATACGACATGAATGTAATTTATTACAGCATAAGATTATTAGTATTACAGTAGATTATTTAATTCTGTAATGAATGCCCTGCATTTTCATTGGTGCGTCACACATTTTTACACCCCTACTAACAATACCACCATTTTAAGCTTCAACTCATAAATCAGTTTAATGTCAGCTGGACAGTTTAAAACACAATGTTCATTGTGTCGTGACATGACAAAGCAATAAATCCCATATTTTTCTTGAGTTTTTGTCCAGCCACAACAGTAATGTTATGTTGTCAGTTGTTTGGCATGTTACATTTTTGTCATACTACTGCGTAGCCAGATTACGATTCAACATAGCCCATATTTAAACATTTATTTCACTTTGTACAGCATTTCGATTTCTGTGATGACTGAAAAACATCTTTATTATTGTGATTGAATATACAATTCCCACTTAAAGTATCTGTATCTGGCTCGTCTGTACACATGGGTGCTCTGTAATTACAGAAAGCTGCCGCCCAGAGCTGGAGCTTACAACAAACTCACTTAGCTAATTGATAAGGTACGGGATTAGGCACAGGACATAAGCCGAAGATGGTAGTTGCCTTCACAACTATCAAAAGCATCTTTAACCTTTGGATAAAGAACGATGAGGTTCAGAAAAAAGAAAACGAAGAAACCCTGCGTTTTTCAAGCAATTAAACAAATGAAATGGGTTTATTACTGAGCCATGGCCATCTCTTTTCTCAGTCATGATTATCATCTATTTCCCTGAGGGGATGCGGTTATGTGAGCCCTGCTCACACACATACACAACCTCTGCCACTTCTGCTGGGATGGTCTGTCTGCATTGGCGCCACAGACACTTTTCAGAGAGACAGCAGAGTGTCTACGGGACTGAGAAAATACACACACATAAGTTGAGGGACTCTGGGATCGTTTCCAAAATGTGAATGCCACACACTAGGACCTTTCTGTGCCAATTTTGATGCAATCTAAAACAACACAGACAGACAACCGAACACTTTTAGGTATGAGCACAGAATGGAAAACCCTATTCATTCACTTTCCTGAAAAGAAAGATAACTTCCTTTCAGAAAAAAAAACCCAGGTATGAAACTGACTCATACAACCTCCTGTAAATTAAAAATGACCTTTCCTTAATCGTTAACAATAAACCGGACGTTAAATGTGATATTTCTGCTTGGGTTTCTTTATTTGGAAAAACTGAAGAGTGCACAACTAAATTATAATCAGCTAATATATTCAATATCAATACTAATGAAAATAATGGTACAAATCAGGGACACACAATAAATTAGTATCTTACCAGTGATTAGCCGAAATTTGAGATTTAAATGTATCGGTATCAGTAAATAAATTAAATGTATATGAATAAATCCTTTTTTTTAAATGATAATGGCAAAAAACTGATATCAGATGCACAATGCATCTGCAACATATCAGTTATTAGTCGATAGCTGATATGGTATGCATTTTTTGTTTATTTATCAGTATCAGAACATTAAAAAAAATACATGTTATAAAATACATTTTTAAATTTTTAAAAATTGTGTAAACTGAGATCTCAGGGATATACCTTTGAATATAAATTCTTTTGAAAGATAAATTAGTAATCAAATGTTTTATGGATCCTTCACATGTATTTGAACTTTTTCCTGTCAACTACAATATAGAATATTGCCCTATAACTGCAACTACTTAAAACCACTATAAAACCGCCTGTAAAAAAATCACTATCAGCTCTATCATCTTCTTCCCAATGCAGTGAGTGTAACGGAAATACACGTGGTTGAGTAATGTGTGCCGAGAACCATTTAATTACACTGTTATGAGTGTAAATATTTATATCATGTGTTTTATGGCCCCAGTCCATTAAATCTGCAACACTTCCTTAACCTGTACTGTGGTTTGTTAAGTCATCTTTAAAAACTTGGTGTAACTATGACATTGTTGTCTCTGCCAGTGGTAACTCAACGCCGAGACTGGCATACATCCACCTAACGGGTAAAACGGGTTGATTACCATGGAGATGGCCGTCTGTGTGTGATGAAGAAGTGGCTCAGGCAGCAGGGATATGTGGACACACTCCGGAATGGTCACCGTGCCTCCGTCCAGGTCTGCAATGATTACGTCGAGCTGTGAATATAACACACGCACACAGGTAAATATGGACCCACATTGAAACGCACTCTTCAATATGGGCAGATGCATAGTGTCAACTCATATTTCAAACACAGGAAACTGAACAACACTTTAAAGAGATACTTCACTGCTTTTTCATATTAAACTATGTTATTCCCTTAACTAAGACGAGTTGATACATACCTCTCTCGTCTCAGTGCGTGCACTTAATTGCTCTGACACGCGGTGACATTCTGATAGCATTTAGCTTAGCCCACTAAGCCCAGTTCATTCACTATGGTACCAAACAGAGATCAAGATAGAAGCGACCAAACACCTCCACGCTTTCCCTATTTAAATACAGTTATACAAATAGTTGAACGACCTAGTATGGTGACATAAAATAAAATGTGGTGCTTTTCTAAGCGGATACAAAAGGAGAACCATAATGTATGGCGGAATAGCACTTCGACTCGGCGCCCCCCTATTGACAGAAATGAGAGAGTGAGGGGGAGATGTGAGGGAGGATTTTTCAGGCGTGACTTTTTACTGCGCCGAGGTGAAGTACGAATGAACTGGGCTTAGTGGGCTAAGCTAAATGCTATCAGATCGTCACCGCGCGTCAGAGCGATTAAGTGCACGCACTGATATGAGAGAGGCATGCATAAACTCGTTTTAGTTAAGGGAATAACAGTTTAATATGAAAAAGCGGTGAAGTATCCCTTTAAGACAAGTCCAACGATGCACATCAGACCCAATTCAAGCTTTTCTGACAAAAAAAAGTTACTGAACGAGATCCAATGCCCTCCGCAAATGTCTTTTGTTTGATATTCTGACATGTAGGAATGTTCAGGTCCAAACAAAGTGACCTCAGGTCAAGTATCATACACTGGTATCAAATATCACATAATCTCTCATTTGAACTCAAATACATTCAGGTCATCGCACGTCAACATGTTCAAGGATGTCCAACATTTCCTGTTTAATTCCATTCCCATTAAACTGAGCCAGGGTGGCTTAAATGTTTAGAGAAAAACTGTGTATAAATGTAAAAAAAAATGTATTAAATAAATACAAATTTGATTACCACACAAATTAATTACATAAGATAAATAAAAAGTAAATATATAAACAAATAAAAAAATGCATGTAGTATAATGAGGCAAGTAAAAAAAGATAAAATGAAAAAAATATATATACAAATTCTAAAAAATATTTAAGTATATTTATAAAATTAATTTTCACAATATAAATTGGGTTTAAAATTTTAGATTGGGGCCCCTCGCATGAGGATTATCATTTTTGGGGGGTCCATTGCACCTAAAAGATTGAAAACCCCTGAACTAAGCGACTCAAGTTAATTCAAATCAAGCAGGTTTGATTGTTGGGGTGAATACTGTAAAAAACAGCAGGTAATATTTGTTCAACAAGTTAAACTTTGGAAAAATAGGTCTTTTATCACCAAAAATTGAAAGGAAAGTCTGTAAAATGTGAGGGCAAGGAAGCAATCGCACATTATTGCATGGCCTTTGAAATAAATCCATGATAGTTCTGTGTTTATGTTAAATAAACTGTTGAGTAATAACCCCCAAAATGAAGATGCTTATCATCATCATTTAAAAGGGCCAAAACCGAGTTGAGATCCACCGAGATAAACCAATCCAGGTGTACGAGGATTCATGTATTCCACCATCTAATCCCATGTTGTACATGGCATGAAACGTTGTATCATTTTACACGTGATTTAATGTGTTACACAGCTCCATATGTCAGATATCTGATCGAAGCTTATCTAAAAAATCCTGATGTGTGGCGCATTACGCCCTCAGGCTCACGGCACAGGAAATAAAAAAGAGGACAGAAAGAAAAACATCTCACCAGCTCCTGTGTCTCCGAGCGGAAGTGTGAGTTGACTCCGATGATGAAGGGCGTCGGCGTGCTGAGCACCTCCAGCAGCTTTCCCGGTAAGATGGGAACATATGTAAAACTGGAGAGAGTGGGTGAAAAGTCATGGAAGAGGATGAGATGAAGACAAGATTAGGAGGAACAGGGAAAACAAATGAAAAAACAGAGCTGGGTGTTCTCTTTAAGAAAAGAGCCATTTAATCAGAATAAATAAATAAGGGGCTACAGTAGGTTTATATGATTTTTTAAATTATTTATTTTTGATAATCGTAGTATAGTAGTAGTAGTAGTAGTAATAATGATAATAGCAATAACAGAAATTATAAATAAATTAATATTTGTATTATTATTATTACTATTATTAAATTTACAATTCTTATTATATTATCAAAAATCAGCCAGAAATTTCACCTTTTAATTTAAATTAAATGTCTTAAAAATTATTTTAAAAAGAACTATGGTATGAGGGGGAAAACGGATGAAGATGTTCAGAATGTATATTATAAAGCACCTAAAATTTGTATATTGTACGATTATAAATATTATTTTTATGCATTTCAAAATCTGATTATTATTGATAAATATAGAAGTAATAATAAAAATAATAATGATACATATAGAAATAACAGCAATGATAAAAATAAATAATATTATTATTATTTATATTAAATTTGTCAATTGTAAAAATAATAATATTTGATTTTTTTTTTTTTTAACAATGAATCAGCCAGAAATCTCACCCTTTATTTAAATAAAATTTTGTCAAAGCTATTTTTAAAACAACTATGGGAGGGGGGGGGAAATATGGGGATGTTTAGAATTTTGTTCATAAAGCAATCAAATTTGCTGCCAACATATGATCCCTCTTTACCTGTACTTGAGTGGGAACATGATGGCCAGTAACGCTCTGCAGGCGTCCGTTAGACGCTGGTAACTGCTGGAGAGGAACAGGATCTTGTGCTCCGTCAGAGCAGCACAAAACAGACAGAGAACATTCGCAATTCCTGCACATGAGAGAAAAGAGAGAAAGAGAGAGAGAGAGCTTAGCCTAAAAATATCAGTCCCACTTCCACTGTTATTTATTTAACAACACAAGGTGGAGATTACACCGTCCACATCTGACACTTGACACCAACTGTTGCTGTTTTAATGAGGCTGATTTGCTGTTTAGCACCTAAGCCTGCTGCTGATTGGCTTACCGAGCTGTCTGAAAAGCTGGGCCACGCTGCAGCCACTTACAGGCAGGGAGTCGTTTATAGGCGTCTGGATAACCTGCCTGTCGCCCGCACCAAGCGTTATGGTCCTCTGTAGAAACCGAAAGAAGATCAAGAAAACAAAAATAAAGAAGTGGACAAGAGATCGGGAGATGATAAAAGACATATGACAGTGAGCTCATCTTTCAAAGAAGAGCACCACCATCTAAAACCTCAACTACGGCATTATGGAATAGATTAATGTGTGCGGCAGGTTGGTCGTAGAGTGAGCTGAAGACAGGAGGTTATTAAGAAAAGGAAAAAAGAAAAGAAAATCGAAGCCATTCACCATTTATAAACCAGCACCAAAAAAGAAACCATCTATTTCCTGTTATGAATTATTCACATTTACAGGATAAAAAGCAGGGGAAAATTGTGGTTGAATACCAGAAAATCTTAAAAATCACACTTTAAATTTAGTATAAAGGAGTATAAAGTGAATAATACAATGTTTCACGTTCTAAATTATAAAGGTACTGTCATACAACAAAAAGTTTAGTGCAAATACAATGACAAACATCTCTTCAAAAATGACCTGGAAATAATAAGATCATAGCATTCATAAGCTAGATCATAAGCTAGTTGAAAATCAGCCAAGGATATGTTATATATAATTAGTATATACATCCACACAGCCCAACACATACTGCAGTTATGCCCATTTTAGGACTCGTATATCTGATTTTATAAAAGTTAATTTAGGAGGAAGTGAATTGCGTAAGTGTCAAGAAATCAGTCATTTAAGGGCAAATATAACTTCAGGACAGGAAGTAAAGAGGATGCTGTAAAATGACTGTCTGGAGGGGGGGGTCATGTCATCACTTCAAACAGCCAACAGCACACAAAAGCGTTTAACAGCCTCACATTAGAGCATGTGCACGTTACACACCCTCATAAAATTATTGCTGTAACGAAACCTCATGGCAAGACAAATCCACAGAGATAACATATGGAACTGCAAAGAAGCGGAATTAGCATTCATGCATTCATGGTGATTATTTGAGATAACCCAAATCACTGTGTACTTAAAACTCCCATCCAAATGTGGAAATTTTAAGTAAATACAGAAATGCCATGCAATGCATGGTGCCAGTAGGTCAAACTAAAAAACATTTGAATATATGAACATATACAGCGAAAATTAACAGATTAAAATAGGAAACAAAATGCTGAAGTGCTGTCCCTCCATCTCTAAATTCATCCTATTTAATGTGATGATGATGATGATAGATAGATAGATAGATAGATAGATAGATAGATAGATAGATAGATAGATAGATAGATAGATAGATAGATAGATAGATAGATAGATAGATAGATAGATAGATAGATAGATAGATAGATAGATAGATAGATAGATAGATAGATAGATAGATAGATAGATAGATAGATAGATAGATAGATAGATAGATAGATAGAATGGTTAGTCACATATTGGATTAATTTTGATCAGAATTTCTGTGATCTAATTGGTCCCCTGATGTTGGGCGTGTGTTTTAATTGGGGCAAAAAACAAGGCGAAAGCAGAATTGAAAGTGACAGAAAGAGCTGAACGAAATCAAACAGGGCGTACCGAGCTCTCCTCTCTGTCGTCCTGGCCCGGCTAGATTAGCAACCAACAAAAAACACAAACTATTAGACACACTAGAATTGAGAGATATTGCAATACAAAAAAAGAGCAAACAAAAGAACATGAAAAAGGAAATACATGACAAAATGCAACACAAGGTTGTGATGATAAAACACAACTGTGCGGGCACGGGTCACAGGAATTTGCGCATACAGCTGCTGTACCAACAGGTAAAACCTTTACTGAAACAGAAAGTGAGGCCTGGGAAACTCTGACTTGCATAACAGATAAGATATTACATTTGTGACTTCTGGTATGGCCGTATCTGTATAGATTATGTAGCAATTGGGAAACGATAAGACGTGTTTTACCTGGCATTGCAGCCATGAGTCAGGGACAGTAAAACGTCCTCCAGGAAGCCCAAAATAATGGAAACTCTATGGATTCTTAGCACTACTCCAGGAAAAACTGCTCTCTTATACACACACACACAGATTTCTGACCAAGTCACACCTGACTTCCACTGGCTTACCAACACACACAGACACTTGCCAAACGACTTGTCTCTATCACAAAGACATTCATTAAATCCAAGGCAGGCATGTTTGATATTTTACAGATTGTTTTAGCAATCTGTCAGGGTATCTGCATGTTTAAGGCAAGGAAATAGAAGCGTTTTAAAATCCAGAAAGTTAGTAAATCAATGTTAAAATAGTCCTTATAACTATGTATTTTATTATTTAATTTCTATTTTATGAAGCGTCTAGAATACTTTTGTGTGCAAAAAAAAAAAAAAAAAACTTTATTCAACAATTTCTTCACGTCTGGTTCAGAACATTGTTTTGGGTGTGCTCTGGCTCTGCGTGACTGTGCAGATGAACATGGTTCTTCCACATAACTAAAAAAAGAGATTATCATACTGTTCATAAAACATCCACAACTAGGCTTAAGAAATGACCAGTTTAGATGGAAAGGATCTCAGGCTGACTAGCTGAAGATGGTACTGCAGCTATACCCATTAACAGACTGTACTTTCTGGAAAATGAATTCCTGCACAGCGCTACAACAACCATCATGAAATGACATTTCGCAATAGATGCTTCCATAATTTATCACTTCTGCAACATTACAAATGTCCTCCGTTGTTCTCACCGTCTCCAAAAAGTCACACCGATGTTGATTTTTGTTATATGACGAACTCTGTCACATTATCTTTTTGTACCTTTAACCTAGGCCATTCCCACGTGTCAAAGTAGCTGGAGCAACTTTTCTATATTTACGGATATGAATAGACACACACACACACAGGTGGCGTTATGTACGCAATTTCCCATGAAAACCATCCCACTCTGTCTATAATGTGAAATGTGATGGTGTATTAAAATGAGTTACATAGAGTTACTTCAAAGTAATATCAAAATGTACTAATACATAATTAAAACCTGTTATCATTTAACGTACCAGAGCTAAAATGAACTAACAATGAACTGTTGTATTTTTATGAATAAATGAATAAATATGAATTAATACTGTAAAAAATGTATTGTTCAGTGTATTGTTATTTTAAAGTTTGTTAATGCCAACTAACCTTAACTAAGTATCTTATTAAAAAGTGTTACCTTTAAGACAATACTACAAAAAATGATTCTAGCAAGTTAAAGTCTATTTTATAATGGCTATAAAACATGGCTGATTCAATTACAAAATGATTCATAACAATCCATCATCATTTCAAAGGTCAAAGCCCAATGTATATTTTATAATTATTATACACAAAATAACCCCTTTTCAATGCACACCAGATATAAGCAAACCAATGGAAACACCGCACTGAAGCCGAAGTATGTTGTTTGCGTGTTTCTAAGGCTGTCATTCATACACTGCAGTGTGCTTAGACACCATCTGCCACCATCCCAGCCCATATGTTCAATCCACACCAACCAGGCCCAGGATACAAAGACCAGCCCCATAAGCCCCTGTGTGTGCGAGGAAGTGCTTAAGTGTTTATCTGCACACTGTCCCATAAAATAAACAATAAGCAGATGAAAAAAAAGGAAAAAAAGTCACCAAAACAAAGTTGATTAAATGATTTCAGGTGCAAACGATTGCAGCCAAAGTGAATCAGAAAGAAATAAGGCACGTTTTTGATTTGCATGAGCAGCAGTGATTTCGAAATGAATAGCATAGATTGACGATTGATTGTCAGGCAGAATCACAGATGGGTTGATTGGTTGAAGCCGTTCAAAGGCAAATGTTACCTGGAAACAACCCAGTAGCCAGTCAGTTAAACTACAAAGAGGGGGGTCATTTATCTGGAACACAAGGGAATCAAGTTTACACTTGAGGGGAGGGAATCATTTGGTTGTAACACAAAAACCAAAAGTGAACTGGTCACATGTTATAGAAGAACCACTCATATTTATAGCAATAGTTCACTTAAAAATACCCAATTCATATGACTTGCTTTCAAGGAACACAAAAGAAGAAATTGACTAATCTTTTTCCTATAATAAAACTGAAAAGCATTCATTTTTAGAGCTTGACTGCACAAAAACCCATTCTGAAAATAAATTCTTAAATTTAGGATGTTATGACTTTTGGACTGATTAATTAACACCAAATTTATGATATTTTTATAGTGTTTTTGTGTCATTTTAGAGCTTGACACCTCAAACCCATAATGACTTTCATTATATGTAAAGGAGCAGTCAAGATATTTTTCAAAATATCTTATTTTCATGTTTCAGTGAAAAAAATAAGTCGTTGTCAAACAAGGTTTGGAATGACATGAGGATGAGTAAATGACAGAATTTACACTATATAGTGAACTGTTCCTTTAAATATTTAAAAAACCTGATATGGGGTTTAAATAATTTCATTGTTCATTAATGAATTTATTAAGTGAAATATCTTATAAACTAGGATTACTTTTAATATGGTATGTTCATTTTTGTTATCGAGTGCATTAATGTACACAACACAGTATTCAGGGTCATCATCATGAGTCCATCATTCAAAGACAGAATTAAGCCTAGACCATCTGTGGGATCTGTGCAGATCTTTCACACTACCCATGATGCACGGGATTATTTACAAATGTGTCTTTAACCTCTGATCAGAATCCCTCCAGAGAAAAACACTCATTCATCAAGAGAGAACCTGTCTGAGTTGAACTCAAAAAACAGTATATATAGACATCGGTTTTAGATTAAAACATTGGATTGTGCGCATTTCTTACCTGAGAGCCTCCAGCTATAGGAATAATGCAGGTCAGAAGGTTTCCGATCACCGTTTCCATGGGAACGGTGAGGCCATCCACATGAACAGTGTAGATGAGACTCAAGCAGTTCTGAGAATAAAGAGATACGAGTACGTGTAAATATAGGGAAATCTCATAACATCATAAAGCTATTACTAATGTTTTTTTAAGGTTGATACTCATTGAGACAGGAAATTATTAGAGGAGGGAAATGAGATCAGGACACACCATAGGCCGGACTTGAACCTGTATTTCCTGGCTCAACATGATTGGAGTGCATGTGTAAAACACTAGGCCATGGCTCTGACCTCAGGGTTCAACAATTTGGATGTCAGCATGTCACTTGACCAGTCAGGCCACTTCTGTTATTACATCTTACAGGTTTTAATGCACTTGTGCCAAATTAGTTTGTGTGTGTGTGTGTGTGTGTGTGTGTGTGTGTGTGTGTGTGTGTGTGTGTGTGTGTGTGTGTGTGTGTGTGTGTGTGTGTGTGTGTAACACTGCAAATTCTTTGGATTTTAATGTCACCATCACAACATTATCTAGCTGAATGACATATATGAGGTTTTGTCAAGATTGCAAAAATGACTCTGTTAGATGCCCCTGGGTTGCAAAATTAATCTGTAAAATTTTTCTTTTCCTTTTTTTTTCTTATTATGGAAGCTTGTTTCCGCCCAAAAAGAAAAAAAGAAGGTAACTTTTTTATTTCAATCCTGATGTTAGTTTATATTTTGCAATTCTGACTTTATAACTCCTATATCTCACTGAGAAAAAGTCAGAATTGTGAGATATAAACTTGAAATTGTTTTGCAGTTCTAAATGTTTTCTCGCAATTGTGAGTTTATATCTTGCTATTCCAAGACAAAATTCAGAATTGTAGAATATACAAATAATTGGGATATAAACAAATAAATGCAACAAAAAAGTCAATTTTTTTTTAATATATCTTTTCTTTTTTTGTGGCGGAAACAACCGTGCATATTTAATATCTGTTGAGGAGTCAAAATATATAATTTACAGCTAGTACTATTAAATAATTTTCTTAAACATTTATATTAATATAATCGTTTAATTATTTTTGTACAGAATATCGGACAATTATTTATAATAAAATTGTCTATAATTAAAAATTATAGTTATTAAATAAATTATAATTATTATAGTTATAGTTATTATATAAATTATAATTATTTATAATTAAAAAAGTTCAAATCCGGCCTATGGTGTCCTGATCTCATTTCCTTTCTACTACTACTACTAATAATAATAATATCTGGATTTTTCTAACAAAACATTTAAATGTAGAAAAAAACATAAAAATACAGATTTTTTTCTGATATATAAAATATGTTGTTTATTTGTGATTCAGATCAATGAATATGTTAGCAGGACAAGAAAAAAATGCTTTAAAATCCTTGAAGTTGAACCGTAGCGGTCATGTGCAACTTTGTGTGTATGCGTCTCTTACCCTAAAGACCTCTGTGTGGTCCAAACGGGATACGAGGACGAGGCTTTTAGGAGCGTAGAGTTGAGCAGGCTGAAGCACATCTGGACCGTCATCTTCATCTGCCTCACTGGGCTCTCCTTTCTGTAGCTGAACACACACATCCCATAAAACACTCTGAAACAGCACCTGGAATTACCACACTTCAAATCATTTAAAGGGATAGTTCACCCAAAAAAAAATTTTGTTTATCTGCTTACCTCCAGGGCATTCCGTAGAACATTATACATCCATATACAAAAAATCAGTTTCTAAACCAGCATAATCTATTTTCACAGAGCAGTAAATCACCCCACCCATCAGCCCCACTGCATCCTGTTATATAATTTCTGTCTTCCTTTCTCTCTCACATTCCTTGTGTTTATCTGCACGTGCTCAAGCACAAACCTGCGGGTTCTCCACAGACTCCCAGAAGGTGAAGCAAGCGCAATAATGCCGCTCGGAGTTGATGTCTGTGAGGACCGACACAAAGAAAGAGGGAGGCTTTCTCTCTGAATCCAGCTGCCATCCGCTGGGCTGACAGAACTGAAAGAGATGCCACAGACTTTATCAGATCCTATGAAAACACCGCCAGTGGACAAATCTGTGAATTTTGGGATATCATATGCTTTGAGTTTGTTTGCGAAAGGCTTACCAGCTCAAGGCCTTGAGGAAAGGGGTTATCTTCCCAGTCCTTCTCTGGGAAACGCTGGTGAATCCGGCCTTGACCCTCACTACCTCCTACACAAAAAGAAAAAGAAACAAAAGATAAATGGACAAATAGGGCATGAAAGTAGCTCATGTAAAGCTTTGACAATTTGACTTGAAAGAAACCGTGTTTAGCTCATGACACGATAACCCAACAACCCTCTCTGGAAAAAACATAACTTGGCATAATAGGCTGATAATGTGTACTTCCTGACCTCTATAAACAAGAACTTTCTTATGTTTATGCCTTTGTGATTAGTGTTTGTGATAAGTATTGTTATTTAGTTGTTTCAAACTTTTAAAAAAAAGACAATATAAATGTTAAAATATAAAAATGTTAACATGTTGAAATATGTCCACAAATATCTATTTAAAAAAACATTTCAGTTCTGATGGATGAAGCAGGCTGAAATTAAAACCTAAAAAAAGTAAATGGAAAAAGTAAAACAAAAAAACACCAGCATTTTCAAGTATGAAGGCGGCGAAAAGAGTGTGTGCTGTGAATGTCACAACAGTAGAGGAGAAGAGGAGCAGCACCTGTCTGGGGCTTTAAACCGCTAAACAAAACCACGAACATACCCACCATAAGCAGACAATGACTGGGACATCTTCCAAGACTCGAGGTACAAATCAGAAAGCACATTTGCACACACGCAAATTAAATCATCTTGCAGGGCTGGAGGATCCAATGTACAGCGCTGACGGCACTCCAGAAAACCATCACTCAGGAATTCATGTCTCTTTGAACATCTTATCAGATATGTGGAAACCGCGCACACACACACACACGACTGAGCTACAGTAGAAGGTCTGTTGAAAAGCAAGTGTTGTGAGATTGAACACAGGGACTTTGTCAGTTAGAGCACGCTCTTATTGCACAAAGGAATCATGGGATTTGAGCCTGAGTTCATTTAGACAGCTGTCCCTCTTCACCCAGAATAAATGAGTTAGGGACCCAGTCCCTGTGCTGCTGACGGCACGCTGACCAGCAGGACAAGACTTTAAGTGTCAAACTAAAGCATTGTCCAAGAAAAGCCCTCCATTTGAGTAAAGGGCAAAGGTTACGAATGAATACTGTATTTGTCCCGTGCTTTGGACACAGCTCACTTATTTGAAAAATATTCTGGAAAACTTGGAATAATGATGCACGTTTTTTAAATCTTAAAAGCAAACATTTTCATGACTTTTTATAAAATTGTATTAACATTGTATTCCCATTAATTTTCCAAGAAAGTTTGGAAAATATAACCAAATTATTAGAGAAAAATAATGTAATAATGTACATTTCAAATAATGTTAAATGCATTAAAATGTTCAACTTCTCAAATCTTCTTCCAGAAGAAGAAAAATGAGGAAAAATCATTATTATTATTATTATTATTGATTTTATTATTCTTTCTACTGTAAATTAATACTTTTATTAAATTAATAATTTTTAGTTTTATTTTTCTTTATTTTATAATGACCTTTTAAAAAATTGTATTCCAACTACTTTTCCATGGTGTTGCAAATATAATAATAAACTAATGATAAAAAACAAAATAATAACAAAATAAAATAAACATTAAAATTGTAACTTCTCAAACATTCTTCCTGAATACTTTTTAATTAGCAATTTTATTATTATTAAATATATTTTTATCAAATAATGTTGTTTTTCATTTTAAAAGAGCTGAATGCATCACCAAGTTCGTTAACTAGTTAATTTACCCCAACATCTTAAATAATAATAATAATACAATTTTAAAAATCCCTATGAAAGGAAATAGTAAAGCTCATAAACAGAAAATCAGGGACAGAGAGGTGAAGCTGCCTGATTTGTCAGAGGCTGGATTTCCCTCAAACCATCACGTGTGTACAAGCTTAAAAAGGTGACTCACTATAGTAGAGTGAGTGATGTAGTGCACATAGATGATGGTGTTATAATAAACTGAGGTGTAAACGACCACACCCTCCTTACCTTAGCTCGGGCTCAATAAAGAGTGTCATATTTACTCAAGAGCGACCCAGGTGAGCCATAAGCAATGAGGCATTGTGGGAAATTAACTAAAAGTTGTTACGTGCAGTCTGGGTGTCATCAAACAAGTCTGGAGTTGGAATAAGACTTTAACCACTCCCTAAAAAAAAGCCAACCTACTAGCCATTAAAGGTAAGAAAGCAAATATCAAGAGAAACTCAAACACTCATCTCGCAAATGATGCAGAAGACTTGCAAGAAAGAGAATAATAGTAATATTTTTTTTAAAATACAGATCCTACATATTCATGAAGTCAGGAAGTAAGTAAGTCAGGAATTCAGGATGTCATGAAGTCAGGAAGGAAGTAAGGAAGTCAGTAAGTCAGGAAGTAAGTCAGGAAGTCAGGAAGTAAGTCAGGAAGTCAGGAAGTCAGGAAGGAAGTCAGGAAGTCAGGAAGTAAGTCAGGAAGTAAGTAAGTCAGGAAGTAAGTAAGTCAGGAAGTAAGTAATTCAGGAAGTAAGTCAGGAAGTAAGTCAGGAAGTAAGTAAGTAAGTCAGGAAGGAAGTCAGGAAGGAAGTCAAGAAGCAAGTCGAGAAGCAAGTCAGGAAGGACAGACTTTCAGGTTTTCGAGGACCTCTCATCTATTTCCTCATAATATGGACAACATGACAAGAAGGGTGAAACCACTGTTTGGTACAGTTTAAAAGGAAAGACTATAGCTTATGGAAGAAAAAGATGCAATTCTACAGTAGCGCACACAAGGCAAAAAAATGCCAGGAGTGTGTACAAAGTACAGGCACCACAATAGAGCCTATTCACAACACTGTACAATGCCATAATTCGCCTGTTGTGAAAATGATCTTTGGATTGCACTTGCCTGGGTTTCTCCCTTATCTCTCCAGAGATCAGGGCAGATAAAGATCAAGATGGCCGGTGCAGAGTAAATGCACCATCTTCAGGTGATATCCATACACAGTTCTGGCCTGCTGCCAAGGCCCCCTAGGCCGTCACTCTACACTCACCCCCGTTTAGTGAAGCTGACATGTTATTCCCACAGGCTAAGAGTGCAGACTCAGGATTATTTTTGCTTTCTCTTACAAAAGTAACAAAAAATAATCAAGACATGCAGCCAAGAAACTAATTTGAGCCAGAATCAGCGTGCCAACACCAAACTGATATTTGAGGCCTCCAACATGTTGGGAAATCTAAAACTCACTTTCGTTCCCACCCCTCCTACTTTTCCGCTTTCTTAGAATGAGAATGAAAGTGACTAGATGAGTGAAGGAGGAAAAAGAGACGTCCAAGCACAAACAGGCACTGTTCTTGCAGCACTAATTCACTCATGCCGAATTCCAGCATTCCGTGGTGCTCCCAGATAACAGCTGAGTTGGCAAATGAGGCTTGCATTTTCTCAAGAATATTCCTGAGGGGAACAATGTGAAAGACCTTAACAGAAGTTATTAAGGTATAAATGTGCATTTAGCACATTGAAACCCAAGATTTTGCATACATGCACAAGTAGGAGCTCTGGACGAGGCTTTAGACAATTCGGGAGGAGAATTCTGACCTCATTTTTTGACTCAAGGGACAAAACAAAAAGCTTGGAATCAATACAAGCGAGTTGAGAGCAAATCCACAGGCAGCTGGAGTCAATGCAAGTCTGAGAACCTTCTGAAATCCAAAAGAAAAAAATGGGGTCAGAGGGATTTTATGGAGGTTGTACAAGGTTTCTCAATGATCTGTCAATGCAATCCACCTTGACGAGACTACCAAAAACCTTGCACCTGAGATTTTGGCTCATGAATGGGGTCGTATGGTACATGGACGTGGGGAATGTGCTTGGATAATCTCTCAAGACGGATCTGGACATATGAGACTTCAATTAATCTTTCCAAGACAAGGCCTGCTTGTTTAGATGGAAGGCAAAGCTCAGGTGTATGTGATCCAAAAGCTAAATGTGTATTTATCGGAGCACAACGGGAATGACCATTGGGATTTGTTTCCGCAACTTTCGCGTGATTATAGCCACAAAATAGCACTGTGAACTTATTACAGGGACAATCCCCCTGGAGCAACCTGGGGTTAAGTGTCTGACTCAGGGGGGCTCCCGTTTTGTGGCAATTGATCCGCCCCTGTGCTTTAATCACTACACCACACCTTTTAAAGAAGTCTTAAAAGAACTTGAATTCGAAAAAATCTATTTATAGGTGAGAGGTCGAACAAATCAATGGGTCTGAACTATGTAAACTCTGACCCTGGCATACAACTACAGAGCTCTCAAATTTCATTTATGCAATGCAGATATACATGCAATTTTGGCGTAAGATTGACATAGACCCTGAATGATCACATTACAAAGAACTTCTGCTTTACCATGACTCACAAGAGCGTCTGGTTATTAATAGGGAAATTTCACCTGCTCCTTCATGAAGGATCTGAGAGACGCCATGAGTCACATTGACCTGCTAGTCAGACTGAAGCAGGTGAAGTGAAACCGAAGGCAGGTGACAGACTATAGCAGGCACTGCATGACAGAAATCACAAGATTCCTTCAGATTAATCAATGAGGGAGCTGATGCAAGGATGCCACCAATGTAGCACTCATGTATCAATCACAGAGATTACAACTGAAGTATGTGGTTAGGCCATGAGTAATACGGACTTCCTTAACATGCATTCTGAAGCAACTGCGCATGTGCATTACAGGAATTCACTATCACGCTTGTGTAAGAGACAGACATGCAGCGTGGTTGCGACTGTGTGTTAGCGCATGTGGGTGGGGTGGCAAAAACAAGAAGGCTCACAAAGTGAGAAGACCGAGTTGCACTATAAAAGCTCTCAAACGCGAAAAGAATGTATTGTCGTCACCTGGCAATTTTTCTAGAATGAATAACAGTCTGATCTTAAAACCGGTCTCTTTAAAAGTTCAACATGGATTCAAGAGAAAGAATTGGCACCGTATCAAAACCTAGAAAACCGCAGCCTGCTCCTTTGGCCTGCACCCCACGTTGTCAAAACAGTTCCGTCACCATGGCTGCAAAGACCTGAGAGGCCGCAGTTACACATGTCAGAGACTATAGCACAGGCGAGGTGGGTGGACGCAGGAAGTTGTCAACCACCATATATATGAGCGGTTCTCAACTGGTGGGTCTTGACCGAAAAATGTTCAAAGTGGAAAGAACACAGGCTTAAAAATAAGATGAATAAATTAACACGAATAATGAAGGCTATTTAAGCAGTATAACCTGCAAAACTGCAAAGTAAACATTTTATAATCTACTAACATTTAAATATTTGGGGTTGTTTGGATGTTTTTAGATAGATATTCTTTTGCTCACTTAAGCCGCATTTATTTGATTAAAAAATACTATACAAACACAGTGTAAATAATTAATTGGCTTGAGTAGAGTGAACTCAAATTACTTAAATTAATTTAAAATTACTTAACTTTACTATAACTCTTATGAGTATTTAGAACTTTCTTTTTCTTTTGAGTTCTCAATAGGGCTGTCAACGAATATTCTAATCTAAATTCGAATATATATTCGAATAGTTTTTAAAAAACGAATTTCGAAGGAGAAAATTAATATTCGAATTAAAAAAAAAATTTAAAAAAAAAAAAAAAAAACCCGCCGCGGTAGTAGAGGCGTGGCTGTCTGCTTTGCGAGTGAGCGCGCCATTGGGGTTCAGGGACAGGTCACAGGAGTCGCACTGTCACTGCTGAAAGTGGACGCGTCTTGCAGGGAAGATGGCAGAAAGTGCAGAGCCCAACTCGACCGCAGCAGAGAAAGAGATTTTAACTTCCTAATCTAAAAAGCCATGTCTGGAAGTACGTTGGATTTTGTTCGGTAGGAGGTAAAATTGTTGAGCCGCGAGATAGTTATATGCAAGCTATGTAAGATACAGTTAGCATGTCATGCCTCATTTTATTTAACATTAAACAGAAACATTAAAAAAAGTGTAGGCTACTGTACTGACTGAAGAGATATAAAGGATAAATGCACTGCTTTACCATGTCAATGAAAAGGTCCATGTTTAGAACAGCTGAGCTAGCTCGGAGAGCTCAATATGCTGTAAGTTAATATTGCAGTTAATATTAATAATATTAGTTTCAATCACTGAATGAAGCCTGCTATATTTGGGACAAGAGTCGCGAGTCTCGCGACCTTAAATTGCTTGCACAAAACTCTTGATCAGCACTCGATCAGAGAGAGAGAGAGGTCTGCACTCTGCGGTCTTGGCCATTAGTTAATTTATATATAATTATATATAATAATAATTTATAATAACAATCTACTTGTTTTTGTTTAAGTAATACGTTGTCAAATATGTATAAACTTAAATAGACAAACTATACAAGTAGTTAATGTCTCTTTGTATTAATTTGTCTTGTTATTGACGTAATGTGCGTTATTGACAAAATGCGCGCCCAGATGTTCGAATATTCGAATGACATTTTTGAGCAATTTTGACAGCCCTAGTTCTCAAACTGACACATTTTAAGTAATCTGAATAGTTTCATTGTTTTGAGTTTTATGAACTTGTTTCTTTTAACTTAGGCTGAATCCGAAATCCCCCCCATTCACTATTCCCTGCATTAGTTCACTAATATATTTCACTTGAAGGAAGGCTTGCTACGATAGTCGGTGTTCCCGTTGTTACCGTTGCTCAGGCTCAACACTGGTCACATCATGTGCACACCGTGACACCGCCCCCACTGTCGTTTTGATTTTTTATAGTAATAAAGTCATTTAGTTCAGTTGGAGAACAGACAGTACAAATAAAAACTGAACGTGTCTGCTTGATAAACCATGATCCGAATGAGTGTCGCAGCACAAACGCAGCAGGAGTCAGATCTCCAGCTGACAGACAAGATGATCGCAGAAGATTTGGTTTCAAAGTGAAATGCAAACACGCCTATTTAAGTGAGTTTGTCATTGTGTGTTCTTGTGTTTTTCATTAAAAATAATAGGCTAATGAACCCACAGTTCAAGCAACCCGCCCCCAAATCAGCGCTAATTCTTAACTGAAACTAAAATCTGCTTGGCCACACAGAGCGCACATTTGATGATGAGCTGTCATTCATGGTGTATGAACACTGGCGCGTTTTCATTACAAGCATATGGAAGCTTAACTTTCATAGGAATTCACCACTCGCTTTGCTCCGCTCCGTTATTAATGCCAGAGCGGCTGTGTGCATGTTCCTTTTGGTTGGATAGAATTAGTGATTTAAAAGCCCAGTCGGTGATACTGGTATTACCGGTGTTGTCACACGTTGATTAACCAGTGGGAAAATTTCCACACCGTCACATCCCTACTTGAAGGAATGAATGAAAACGAGTGCGTGAAGTCGGACAGCCGTTGAGTGTACATCGCCTATACACTTTTTATTACGGTGCAATGTGGGATTGAATAAGTGCACTCAAACATGTCCATTTTGGTTTCAGACACCACTAAAAATGGCTGTCCCCTTAAATAATGCCCTATTTAAGGGTGTAGGGGGCGATTTCAAATTCAGCCTTAGACTTACTTAAATTTACCTGGGCTAAAACTGATCTCTATTTCCCAGCATGCTTTTGCCATGAGACTCAAAAGGGACAGTAAATGCTAAAATTGAGTGTTATATAATGTTTTTGGTGCAAGATTAATTTTAAGTGGGAGATTCAGTAGTGGTTAATGTTTTGTTATGCTACTTAAGAAGAGTTTCTGTTATGTTGGGTTTTTTGGGGGTTGGCACCATGGCCATATATGTTAATTGTATAATATTGCTGTCCTCATTTATCTATGCTATGCTAATGCTACCAAAGCATTGTGTTTAGCAGGGGGGCATTTATTGAATTAGTTAGTTAACGATAGTCAAGTTTCCACTACAAAAATAACAAAAGTTAACTAAACTAAAAAAAAATTTTTTTTAGTTAAATGTATGAATTGGCTTTCTCAAATATTTAAAGTTCAGAGGAATTCAAATGTTTGATTACAAAATAAAAACCTCGTACTTCAACCAGTTGCCTCATTTTATTTTTGGCAACTTATTCGGCTTTACAGTGCAGTGAAGTTTTATATATATAAATATATGTATAAATATATATATAACCGCAGGGCGCAGGCCATTGCATAGAATACAGAGGACTACCTCGATTTCACACATTGCTGACATCATGCTATTATATATATAAAAAGTATGCATGTTTTTAAATCTAGTAATGACTGTAAAGGTTAAGTTTAACTGCTATTTATTTTTTTATTTAGACAAAATATCAGAATATTATTTCTAGTTATCAGCCAAAAGAAAATATATTCATTATTGGCTTGTTCACATCAGCCAGATTTTTAATAAACCATCTTTAATAAACACAAATGCTATTTCTAATGCAATTATTAACCGCTAGCAAGTAAATGGCTTAATGCACCTCAAACAAAATCAGACACAAACTCTTGGCCTTGGTCATTCTGGGTGGACTTGCATTGAGGGAATTGCATTTGCCAAAATCTGCTCTTGTTCAGGGATACTGTGAGCGCAGTTTTCTTTTCTTTCTGTGCAGAAAAGCTCTTCAACAAACTCACATCCTTCCTGCACGCCAGCAAACACCCGTCCCACAACCGCATTCAGCCCTGGCTGCTTTTTCAATAGAGGAAATACTCAAAGCCTCAAGAAGATTTCCACACTTTTTTTGAGAGAGAGACCATTCAGAGCAATAGTTTTAAAAAACACAAACAATACCTATTACTTCCAGAAATATAATGTGGCTTAAAAATCATAAACACAGTTTTTTGAACCTCAACAATTTTGAATCGTTTGCTCAGCCACAATGACGTCAGCAATGTGTGAAACCGAGGTGCCCCTCTGTATTCTATGCAATGGCCTGCGGTTTTGATATTTTAGGTCGTGCGCTTTGGTTTTCAGTGGACAAGTATACTGGTCTTTCCAAAAACTCTTAAAGAGCTTATGGGCTTCTAAGACAAACTACTGTCACAGCATGAGACATAAATCGAGTTTTAGTTAGATTACAGATAAACACTCTTACACACACTGGCACAAAGGCCTTAACTGCTGCATTAAAAAAGGATTAGGGCTGGGCGAGAAACATTGCAATGATTTTAATGAGCTTTTTATTTGGGCGTTAATTTCTAAATGGCCACAGTATAGTTCCGTGCCCCCCTCATTGTTATGCCACAGATTATGAGAAAATTAAAGGTATAATATGTAAGATTTTTGGATTAAAATATCCAAACAACCACTAGAACAGTGTTATATATTTTGTTGACTTGTGTACTTACATTATCCTATATGTTTCCAAGAATTTTTAAAACCAGAGAAAAAAACAATTTAATCCAGGACACCGACCATGTCCGTGTGTCCCCTATTAGTGACATCATACCCGCGTTACCCTCGATTTACTGTTTTAATTTGTAGAAACCATGGAAACAACAAATACGCTTTTATATATAATGTGTTTTATTAGATTGGTGTCTAACTGTTTGGGTACATTCATCGACAGAATAATCAATTATTGTTATAGAGCTCAACACAGTCTTATTATTTAAATCCATTTTTTTTAAGCTACTTATTGTGCCTAAACAGTCAAATACACACAAAATAATGACAAAGTGATTGATGGCAAGTATTCCCGTGAACACAGTCAGTTGTGTTTTAAGTGAACATAAACAGCTAAGAAAGAAAACACGTGTAACAGTATAATAGATCCGTGTGTCGGGTTTTAAAGTGACAGCAGCCTAATAATCAGATAATATTAAGAATATGGCAGTTTTTCCCCATGGTATCGATGTCAAAACTGTGGCCAGTGAAAATGCCTATAATGAAGTCTAGTGACTACTTCACAAGAACAGCTATTTGGTCAAAATGATAGATGAATAAAGAAATAACATTTAAATAAAAAATATTTTAAATACCATCAAATGCTAATAAATATTGAGAATTTCTATTAGCCAAGCCCTGACAAGGATATGCACGTTTTACAACTATCTCTCTTCATGACACTAGATAAACATAGATACTCTTTCTCTCATACACACATTAATATATTTAAATAACCTCTGGCTAATATCTACTAGAAGATAAGCAGGTACGTTTTTTAAGTGCCTTGAAACCTAGTTGCATCAATAAACAAACATTGCAAAGGACTAAAGCTCAGAGTGTGACTGATATCCTACGTGAACCGCGAAAAGCAAACTAAAAGAACGCACTTGGACTCCTTTTGCTTGCATAATGCTGACGTCATTGGATAGGCATTCCACCTCAGCAGGAATTCCAAGCCTTCTGACAAGGTTTGGAAATCATATGGAAAGCAGTAATGAAATTAGCTTAGGGATAGTCAATGTTCCTCCGACAAGGCAATGAAAGAGGCAGCCAGAAGACATGAGACAGTGACTGGTGTTTAGATTGAGGAAAGAGATTATTAGCACTCTAATACAAGTAGAAAAATCACCAACAGTTATAGCATATAAGAGTAGAAGTTTGACGTCTCACTATCCTCCCACAAGGCTACAACACAGCAAAACATTGCATGAGAAAGCATCTATGGCATGCTATCAATTAGGACAGGAAGCTATTTGAACTCACCAGTCAGTTTTTGAAAAGTAAAATTTGCACTTAGAATAAATGTCTATGGAGCAAGGTATTGCATAATACAGACGGTGTTTCAACAGTTTACCCACTAAACATTTTCAGACAAGTGTGACAATGCAAAGTTACATTGCATTTTTCAACTCGTCTTGACTGCATACTTCACATTTCTGCTTTGAAACGTCTTGCCCCAGACTTCCAATGTAAGTGCATGGCATTTTCAACTGACAGCAGGACACAAATGATATTAATAAAAACATTCAAGATTAAACAAAGTCTTTTTTGATACTGACATTGGCGTTGTCTATATGTGAGGCTTAAAGCTTCTCATGCTTTTAACCCAACACTCAAGAGTACTGTCTCTCTTGCTGTATAAATGATTCATGTCTACGTTAGATGACTCAGAAATGTGTAATAATGGCAAAGCAATAACAACTGACTCAAAAATAGAAAACAAAATTAACACTAGCCCAGCGTTATAAATAAAAGGTTTGAAGAAACTGACTTTGGCAAGCAAATAAATCAGTGGATTAAAAGAAACTGGATGGATGGATGGATGGATGGATGGATGGATGGATGGATGGATGGATGGATGGATGGATGGATGGATGGATGGATGGATGGATGGATGGATGGATGGATGGATGGATGGATGGATGGATGGATGGATGGGTGGGTGGACGGATGGATGGATGGACGGATGGATGGATGGATGGGAATTATAGCCTGTAAATTGATGCACCAAAACAGCCTCTGTCTGGAGAAGGGAAACCCCCCAAAACAGACCCTGAAAATCACAGGAAGAGCTAACCACAGAGCATTAAGCCACACTCACACCAAGCTAACAATCAGATCAGTCTTTTTTTGCAAACAGGTACTTTTTTATTTTCATCTATGGACCAATCGGGTCAACATTAAAACAGAAAGAGCACCAGAATATAATTTACTCCTCCGTGTCTCTATCCCAACAGCCACAATGCTAAAGACCCCTAAATATAATCCAGTAGGTCAGCATTGAAAAAAAAAAAGAGGATTTATAAGAATTACTTCCCGCAACCCCATGGGCATGTGAAGAATAAGCTCTTCAGTCTCCACCCGAGGGGTTTGGGAGGAGGAATGGGCCGCATTCTCAAAATACCAGGGAAGACCATGAAAGGTTTGCGGCCACGGAGAGCTCACTCCCCCTTCCCGCCCTGACCTCCGCGTCCCTCCAATAGAGACTGCTCATTGACCCACAAGACCTCTGGATATGAAGCATAAAAACAGTTATTAACTAGTCACTGCAGACCACGTCCCATTACCAGATCTAATTATATTGCATGTGCGAGTAAAAAGAAAAATCCAAAATTGAACAGTAAGGATTTTTCACATTTTCACTTGTCCTGCCATAATTTTATTTAAAAAATTGACAATTTAAAATAATTGTATTCTATTTTTATTTAATTACATTTTTATTTAATTAGTTTTCAGCATCATTACTCCAGTCTTCAGTGTCAGATGATCCATCAGAAATCATTCTAATATGCTGATTTGCTAGCCTGGTCCTACCAGACTCTTTTACATTTCATTTGTACAGAGTCTGGCCACTCTCCATTGACAAGCGTTAACTTTCTTGAAGGCGGGTACTCTGCTAAAGTTTAAAACTATTGGATCTGCCCAGAGCCACTCGAGATCTGCCATAACCAATTGTTAACGTTAGTTTGACGTATATCAAACGTATCATATATAAGCGCACAACATCAACATCATCTGTTCAATCAACGTCCATTCAGAATGTACCGCAATGTACCGAGTGCTGAAGAAAAACTAAAATCGGAAGTACGTAGAAGGGTGGAGCCAGGCTACTTATTTCTTATTATATTGTAAACCCGCTGTGCTTCTTAAAATTTTTGTTGGAAATTGATACATATTTTGTAGGATACTGAAGGATATGGATGCGAATAGAAGAATATGAATAGAAAGTTCAACAGAAAAGGATTTATTTGAAATAGAATTTTTTTTGTAACATGTCTTTGATACTTTAGACGAAGTTAATGCTCCCACAACAACACCAATTAAAAAGCATACTTTCAACCCATTCGAATGAACGCTTCCAATACGATCACAAGTGACAATTTCGACACGTTCTACGTTTCCGTTCAATGCGTCACACCAAGGCAAATGTTTGGGTTTGCAAGGCATAAAAAGCGCATGTACAAGACCAACGAATATAAGATGACAATGCAGTACTGGCCAAAAGAGGCACGTGATTTTCTATCGCACAGGCCCTGGACAGCAGCCTAACACTGTATCATGTGAGTTCACCACATTCATAATGAAACTTAACAACTAGGAGTTTCAAATGTATTTATTTGATATTGTCTACACAGTGCATTACTGTACATATGCATGCGTACAATCAAATGCATAAAGTTTAAACCCTTTTAAAGACAAAAAGAGATGGAAAGAGTGTGTGTGTGTGTGTGTGTGTGTGTGTGTGTGTCTCAGAATGAGGGCAATCTCCATTGCCCTTTAGCCCCTCGGCTGCCACATGAATGAGAAGTATTCATCCACCAGCTGGCCGTCAGAGCTTTGCGGCCATACGCTGCAGGCATGGGGACCGGGCTTCTGTAGCCACGGCCCTAGCGACCCTTTCCTCGGCACAGAGCCGTTTATAGTCAAGCCAAATGACCAGAATTGGGGAGTCATGGTAACACAGAGCGGCCGGCGTATCACGCCATGGCCCCCTTCTGCCTTATTCTTCCTCATGAATAAGAATCTGTACTCCACTGGTGAATATTTCTAGACGTCCGGCTGAGTCAGTGAGTTTATCCAAGGCAGACAGAGAGCAGATCTGTTAAAGGTGGGCCACTGTTTGGTACGCCACCCCTTTTGACCAACTTTTTTTTTGTTTTACACTTTGGCATGTTTCTATTTATACATGTTACTATGAAACGAATTAGCTTGAATGAACTTTTATGATTATTTAGAACTTTCTTTTGAGTTCTCAAACTGACACATTTTAGGTTATCTAAATTGTTTCTTTGTTTTGAGTTTTATGAACTTATTTATTTGAATTTAGACAAACTTAAATTTAACTGGGCTGGGATTTCTATTTCCCAGCATGCTTTGCTATGGCACTCAAAAGGGACAATAAATGCCAAAATGAAGTGTTGTATTATGTTTTTTTGTGTGTGTGTGTGTGTGTATGTGTGTGTGTGTGGGTTTGCGTGTGTAAAATTAACGTTTAGTTAAGTGGGAGATAACATAAATGAGGGAACTAAGTTTTACCAACTTATTCAGGTTTTCAGAGCAAGAATGTAGGGCAGAATTTAATTATATAAATTGGGAAATGATTGGATGGTTGAGGTTTGCTATTGCTCAATCTCATGTGAGCGACAGGTTTCCCAGCCCTTTCGCCAGTAAACATGTCATCAGAGAAGAGATGTCGCAGCAAGCGGAAAGTTATTTTGATTAAAAAACAAGTGCATATGATTAAAAAAATATATGTTCATGGATAAATAATTTATAATAAATGCTGTAGTATCCCAAATAAAGTAAGTTCTATGTGTTATATTCGCTAAAAACTAGCATACTACACTGGGCTTTGCTGTATGTTTTTAATTCACCAAACAGAACTGGATCATCCACCACTTCATTTGATTAAAGACATTTTTTAAACTTGGGTCACCTAGCAACCACATACAAATGCATTAAAAACCACTCAGAACACCTTAGAAACTGCAGCACAGTACCCTGGCAACCAATCACAATAATATTGTATCAGCAAAATGTGCATCTTTAACTAAATATAGTCATCTGAACAATCAGTCAGTAACTACATTTATTTAAGTCTCTAAGATAATTAAGCTGTATGTGCTTGATTCGCTCAATTGAATCGAGTCATTCGTCCTGGAATCGTAATTAACTAGTTTTGATTCAAGTGTTTTGATTCAAGAACATCCACTCAAAACACCCTTGCTTTGAGGAAACACTTTTTTTTTAAAGTGTAAAAAAAATGTTGCATAGAATTCTTATAGATGACTGGTTATAAGTTAATAATGTCACTCTGCAGGCAAGCATTTTAACATTCTCAACAGCACGCAGGGGTTAAACAAGAAAACAGACTGGCAGAGACAACTCTCACAATGAGTGTGCAACAGAACAAACGCTCTCCTCTTTTGTTTAGGGCCTCTCTGTTTTGAGCCGGGCTCCTCCCAAGAAAAAGCGACAAGAGAGAGCAAGAGAAAGAGGGCAGTGAGAGGAGGGGTTTATGCCGAACCCCAAAATACATTTCCATGGATGTCCACTTTTAGTGAAGCCCACCCCAAACTCTGGACCTCCATTTTCTCACTCTGCACTGCAGACCGAGGACTCTCACACAATCTGGATTCCCACTCAATCATGTCTTCTCCCTAGAGCCTT
Organism: Pseudorasbora parva; assembly: GCF_024679245.1. Taxonomy (NCBI): domain Eukaryota; kingdom Metazoa; phylum Chordata; class Actinopteri; order Cypriniformes; family Gobionidae; genus Pseudorasbora; species Pseudorasbora parva. The sequence goes on from NC_090191.1 coordinate 35,309,852, forward strand.
GACTCCCATTTCCTGTTTTTTAAACAGAAAGCCCCTCATCCAGAGAATCCTATTCACCGCCGTTCTCCTCGCAGGGCCTGAAAATCGAGCGGACAAGTGGCGTTGCGCAGTTTCACAACAGACGCTGGGCGACTCCACCCTGACAGCTCAATGCCCTCCAATGATACAGTCATGCTGGCTCAAGAATGGTGATTTAGCAATGGAAGAAACTTGGCACAGTGGGATATATGACTGATGGAGACTAAGTCAAAGGGCCCGAGACGGGGATATGGCCCCTGGGTCAGTTGGACGTGTTCTGCACTGGTAAACAAAACACTGAGCGAAGTTATCTCATTTAAGAGCGTCAGCCCTCTGGGTGTTAAGTAGGCACCACTTCAACGGCACTTCATAAAAATCCCTTGAAACATGTCCAGGTTCACATTTAACTACATAGTACAAAGAGACATGTGTCAGACAGATAGACATAAATATAACAGGACTACTTCCTTAAATGGATAGTTCCACCAAAATTCACTCCAAACCAAACCTGTATGACTTTCTTTTTTCTGCAAAACCCAAAAAGATGATATCTTGAAAAATTAACTTTGAATACAATGAAAATCAATGGGGTTGGCTTGGACCCTATTGACTTGAATTGCATGGACCAAACAAATATTTACATTTCTAAAATATCTTCTTTGGGTTCTGCAGAAGTGCAACATGTTCTGTCATACATGTTGAGAGTGATTTTGTGGTGAAAAATCCATGTAAGCTTTTTGACACTTTCTATATGGGTACAACAAACAAAAGACAGGTGGTTATAAGAAAGAAGAAAAAAAAACAAGATCAGGAGATATATGCAAGCAAGATTCAAACTCAAATTTTCCTCATAAGCACCAAGGCTCAACATGGCTGAACATGTCTGCTTTTACATATTTAAAAAAAAACGTAACTTGTGAGACAGATGTCAAGGGACGGAAAAAATAGCAACACTTTCACTCGCCGAGATCTCACAGCATTATAAATGTCACGGGTTTGCCAAACAGCTCAATCAGGACCTGCTGATTTAGTTTGCTATGTTGCATTGCATGCTACAACATGAATGATTGTGTTGTACTTTAAATGTTATTTTTAGCATTTCATGTTGTTATTCTTGGATATCAATGGACATAAAAAGAGCAAATTCCTGTCTTCATGAGAGCTCACGAGAGTTTTTTTTTCTTCTCCACACACCTTTATTGTAACGTGAAGGTCTGCCTACCAGATGCTGAAACGCAGCAGAAGGCTAGAAACAGGAAAGGAAGACATTCTGCAGAGCATGCAGCCTTTCAACATCCTGCCAGACTACGTGTACGGCCACATATAAAAAGCTGCATCTCACGGGTAACAAAAACCAAAGGCCTATCTGCGCTGAACAACTCTTGAAGCGGACCACTGCACACAGCATGCAATTTATGCATATTCATCTCAAAAGTCCCAGATATTGTCCATATAAAGGGGACTCGCCGCGTTTTTTAGTGTGCGCCTCATAAATAAGGAATAAGACACGCACAGAGGCAGCTCTCTAAATAAAGGTTGGTCTGATGCGAGTTTCCAGCAACGTGCTTTCTTCAGATGAGGGTTGGTAAATTATGCATGCTCATCGGGACCATTATATGGCACGAATCTAGGCCACTAACCAAAACACTCAACCTCCCGATAACAAAACACACTAAAGACAGAAGGTTTTACAGATACTCAAAGCTCTCTACATTCATTCAAATAAAAATAAGTATACTTTAAATGTAGAACTTTCTTTTTTCTGAGGAACCCAACGAAGATATTTTGAAAAACTCATGTTGTTTCAAAAGTTAGCACAAAAAAAAATGCAAAACGTCCTGATAACTCTTGACAATGAATTGTGACTGAAGATGTCATGTCATGTGGTGAAAGGTGCAAAAAAAATATATTTGGGTCGTTTCCTCACACAAAGTTATCGTATAACTTATCACAATATGGCCCGCAGATAATGTAGACCACATTTAAGATGCTTTTATAGTGAGTTTACTTGTTGTTGGATGCTTGGCATTTTAAAGGCCATAGCATTATCCAACCTAGACACTCTTTTAAGTCTCCTTTTGCATTTTGCAAGTTTAGAAAGATTTTCAACTTATGAGGAACTACCACTCCATTAATAATGCAGAATCGTGCAGGCTGAAACAGTGCTATGGCAAAAACTAAGGCTGTTTCAAAACCTAGTTTGTTGCCCACTAAAACAGCGTTTTGTGCATCACAGGTGGCAAAGCATGCTGTCTAGGTAGGCAACCTATTAGTTTTAGTCACTACCACAAGCGTCAGTGCCATGCTGCATCTTATTGATGTTTGTTGACATGTCTTATTGGACGAACTGGGGCAGCTTTTGAATTTCTATTCAATACAGGCACATACTGGACAATATTCCAGGCTGTTACATGACAAAGTGGCAAAGGTTACGCTGATAAATCCTTGCTAGAACAGTCACACCCTGGCAAAACAACAAAATAGTACCCGCTGCCAAATTTCTAATCATGAATCGTGTAAAAGTGCATATAGACAGTTCAGTCTTCGTGCAACTTCGGTCAGGTTCGGCTTTTGAGTTCGGGAGTAAAGATCCAGAGGCCTGGGACATCCGCGGCTGATAGTAACTCGCCCATCCCAGGCCGGAATCAGCTGTGTTGGGACTGCGTCCCTCTCCCTCCGCCTTCTGCTGTGTTTACCGTGAATAAACCGCGACTAATACACTCCAATCTAACAGATCAGGAGGAGGAGGAGGGGGAGAGGAGGAGGAAGAATCGCTTGCTGTGTCTCTCTCTCTTACCTCTCTTATCGAAATCGTAGCCGACTACCACGAAGTAATCGGCGAGCCTGGCCATCTTTTCGAGATCACGGCGACAGGCCTCGGGGGTGACTGTAGTCTTTCCGCAGGGAGACGATATTCCGATCACATTGTGAAGGCAGCGGCGACAGCAGCATCCCTCCAGCAGCAGTCCGCCGCCATACTGTCGCTGTGACTGTGCCGTGCCGTGCCCTGACAGCGCCGCTCTGCGCATGCGCCGTAAGCTCAGCGACGCAGGGAGGGGCTCACGGTCAGGGAATGTTGTTGCGTAGTCATTCATTAAAGTGCGTGTACAAGATATAGTGTAAAGGATGGTATTGGTTGTTCATGTTTGCTTGTTTTTCTAATATTGTTATTCTTAATTATTATTCTAATTATTCTAATTCTGTCCGACCGTGGTGTAAACTGAATTTTAAATAAACAAAAAAAACTCTAACATTACACTTTATGGAGAACCTTTATATTGCAATGAACCCAATAAGCTTCACCAAATTCTGTGAATCTTGAATGTGTCCCTAGGAGAGAAAACAAAATCTACTTTGATTGAGGTTATGTGATATCGGTCCTCAGAAGCATTCTTGAATCATTTAATTAAATAAAAAATAAACAAAAAGCATGCACAGTAAAAAAATATTGTATAAAAATTGTCCATTAAATTATCCAGTATTGATTTGTTACCTTAACGTATATGATAAAATTATATTAAAGGCTCTGCGTAGAAAAAATTCATACTAGTGCAGTAAATATTTGTTCAAATTAAAATAAAATCGCCTTATAGGCTTTTTCTTGAAGAAGGGAGCATTTGGAGAATATCGCCATAATATTAACATTTAAATTAAATATTATGATATTAAAACTAGCTAATATTATCATGACACTGTAACATCATCAAATTGCATGCAAATGTTTTGTTTCAATTTGCACATATTCTAGGTAGCTGTACTAGGTGGTCCTATTTAGGGGGTTTTACATTGCTTGCCATTGCTTAGGCAGAATCTCACTGATAGCATGAACACGTGGCTGACTTGGTGCGTTTTGCTATAAAGATTCAGTGTTTGGACAGTTGTTGCATAAATGCTACAGTTACGGGTCTCATCACAGAGGAAAAAGCTGAAAAGGCCTACCGGATAACCCGCCTATCCCACAATCTGAGGCCTGTGTCCTTGCCTGTCAGCATCCACACGCCTCCAAAAGAATTCCAACACTTCCTGTGTAAAGTCCTTTGACCCAGAGTACTTATCACAGTAGAATTAAAAACATTCACAGGGATGTTATACTGTCAGCCTGCCATCGACTCTGAATTTATCTGAATGTTTGCAGGAATGAAAATAACAAGCGCTTTCCAATTGACAGAAATGCCCCTGTGGATTGGCTGTATTTATTTATTTATTTATTTATTGTATTTACTGTATTTTCATAATTATATTATAATTGTTGGTAATTGTTCTAGTCACTGGAGTCCAAAGGAGTCGTGTCATTTTATTCGGTCAGGTGAATCACATTACACTTTAGCCCTCCATTGTGACAGCCCAAAGGAGCAAATTAATTAATAAAAAGTAGAAAGTCTTAAAAAGGGAGAAATATACAGGAGTGGAGTCTGTAAAGATGAGCTCCATCCCTCTTGTTTAATAATGGACTCAGGGATCAAGTTTCCCACAATGCCTTGAGAAAAGCAACATTAACAGTCATGAAGTATCTCGTACCACTGGGTCACCTCCATATCCAGTTCCCAAAAGTATCCAACCACACTATCGAGCCAAATGGGCAACTGCGTATCAAGAAAAGTGCATTGTGGGTTATTATATTTCCAACGAGAAGCATAAAAGGATATTTAGCTTGATGTTGCAGAATAATTCTACCTGAACACAAAAAAATGGCCATGTCTTTCTCCACTACATATGAAACAGAAAAGTAGTGAGAAGTTCACAGGAAGAGTCGCTTTGGTCCTTTGGTCTGCACCACGTGACAGGAAGGGCAAATGTAGACACAAGTTTATACGTAAAAGTGCTCTGTGTGTAGAGGTGTCTGCCTCCATCACATGATATATAGTCTATTGGGAGAATATAAAGCAGAGCTGTTTGAGCCGGATTTGAAAGTCACATGACATCCTGTTAACAAACCAATAGACAGGAAGAGGTCTCTTGGCTGATTAAAAATCATAGATCATCTCAGAGCATCCTAATCTGGAATATGAGGAATAACCTGCAAATATTGATAAAAGTGTTTTGGATGCTGATGCTTGAAAAATGAAAATAAATAAAAGATTTCATTTTTTTTTTCAAAGCTCAGTGTTTCAAAGCATAAAATACAAAAATTATATGACATAAAAAAGAATAAAGGGGTCATGAACTGTGTTGTTTTAGGATGTTTCCTGGGGTGCACATATAATGTTAGAATGCTTTTTACATCAAAAATTGTCCTAATGTATAAATAAAAGTAATTTTTCTTACCCTGATTTTAGCTCTCTGCTCTGAACGCTCTGTTTTAAGGGGCGAAAAGTAATTTACAATCAAAAATAAATGGCACACAATTATTTAAGCATTTTGTTTTACAGTAAAGTAACTTGCCAGCCAGACAAAACAAAACAAGGAAAAAGAACAGAAGGGTTTACGTAACAAAACAGTAATTGACACAAGGAAATAAACACTCAAAATTATATAACAGCAAGTCACTCTGCTAGACTATAATACAGCGCTAAATTACTACAACACACTGATTCATAAAAGACAACAGCAACTGTATTCTCTCCTCCTCCAGGTGTATTTCAAAAGATGCCAGTCCTCAGGTGACAAATCAGCAGGTGTGCTTCTGCATGTCCGATTAGGGCGGAGTCGCCTATAAGAGCAAGAAAGACAAGAGGGAAGCAAAAGAAAGCGAAAGGCACACATCAAGAAAAGTCTCCAGATGTAAAACAGTATAAATACAATTATATAAATAAATAATATGTAGTCATTATTTCAAAATAATAATAAAATAACCCCCAAGCGGGGTAATTATTCTTTTTATTAGGCCAAATTCCCTCCATTGGAGTACTCCATTATCAATCATGGCTTTCAAATAATCCCTATCCACTCAATTGGATCTATCATGCTCTCTCCTCTCCACCTAAAGTAAATATAGTATCTATAAAGTGCTTGTGGTGTACAGTAGTACATTGTAAAACACTATATAAATGCTTTATTCATTCATTCATTAAAGCAGCATTTGGCAACTTTTGCTCTCGGGGTCCCCCTACAGTTGGGGGACTACTGTCGTAAGCTCTGTCATCCTACAACAGGGGATGCCATCGAGCGTGTATTTGTTGACATGTCAACCCTGATAGCCCTAAACTAGTAATGCGCGGCTCGTCTCATAACCCGCGTACCCCGTATATCTATTTAATGGTCGCTGGTTGGGTGGCGGTTTGTAAAAATATATACAGTGGTGCGGGGCGGGCCAAATAAGTTCATAAAAGCGGCCCCGCGGGTTGGTGCAGCACTAACAGTTACCCTGAACACTGCAGGAGGAGTTCACATGCAGGTGTTCTTCTGGCGGCGCGTGTGAAATGTCTTCATCCCAGGTACAGTCATTATAGTCTATTGGTTATCGTTTTACAGAATCTATATGATACTTCAGTTCAATGTTTGAGTGGTAGGTAATCACCATAACAAGCAGGACAGCATCGGTCGGGCACGCCTCCTTCAGCTCACGCCAACGAGCAAACGCTGGTCACATGTTGATCCTCGTCCTGCCTTTAATCCCATCACTTTTTCGTTTCCTCTTATTGCTTTCCTCCAACAAAACCTTTTCTTTCTTATGTGTCTGTGCTGCTTCGGACATGACTATATTATCTGACGAACAAAGTTGGGCTCGCACGTCCGAATGTAAGGAAGTGTGTGGGTGTTGGTGGAAGTGACGTATATGCCGTAAAGCAGTCGAATTTTGTAGTTATTTTGTTCTCGGGTTACTACCCGAAACCCGAAGTTTAAAAGTACGATTAAAAACGATACAGACCCCATCAGGCTTTGGCAGACGTGTCATTCAACCTATTGTAAGTCGATGTATCATCACAAGAGTCTTGAAAATATATTATCAAGGTTGAAAAGTTACCTAGTGCTGCTTTAAGCAGCGCACATCCACGAAGTAAAAGAAAACGTGATTCATCAGACCACCTTCTTCCTTTGCTCGGTGGTCAAGTTCTGGTGCTCCTGCTAGTACATGTGCACTGTTGGTGCTTTTGGCGGTAGACAGGGCTCAGCATGAGCACCCTGACTGGTCTGCGGATATGCAGCCCCATGTGCAACAATGCACTGTATTCTGACACCTATCTATTAGAACCAGCATTAACTTCTTGTCTGTTACAGCTTGTCTGTTTGATCGAACCACACGGGTCAGCCTTCACTCCCCCACATGCATCAATGAGCCTTGTCCGCCCATGACCCTGTCGCCAATTCCCCACTGTTCCTTCCTTGGACCGCTTTTGATATAATGACCTCTGCAGACTAGCCATCACTATTTGGCCCTTGTCAAACTCGATCAAATCCTTATGCTTGCCCATTTTCCATGCTTATAACATCTCAACTTTGAGGACAAAATGTCAGTTTGTTGCCTAATATATCCCTCATGTGTCGTGATGAAGAGATAATCAGTGTTATTCACCTCACCTCAATGTTATGCCTGAATGATGTGTTGTTTTGTTAAAAAAGGCCAATATTTAGCTGCTATATGATCTTTATTTTGATTCTGTTCTGTGTATAGTAAATTTAACAAAGTTTTGACATCAAACATAAAAAATGAAACATCTTGTTTACAGATGCATTAGGTATTCCACCTAAACAAACATGCAAAACTGACAGAAGTGACATTTGACCAAATTCATTGACAAATTTGCATAAAGAAATGCCCTATTTTATACTTAATTATATATATATATAATTAAGTATATAGTATACTGTATATATATATATATTGTACAGTTTAGCACAAATATAAAAAATGTCTTTAACCAAGATACATTTACTGGAGATGCAAAATGACTGAAGATATTAAGTCTTGTTTTTATATAAGTAATTTAACTTTTTTAGTATTTGTGACTGAAAAGGTAAACTGGAGACTTAAAAAACGTTCTTAGGATATATTTGTCAAGCAACCAATCAATCAAAAAAAAAAAAAATTGGGTAGTAAAATAATGTGAATAAACTCTGTCTGCATGATTTTATTTTATATAAAGATTGTACTATATTTTATTGTAATTATATTTAGAAGTTTTGATTTTGTACGACTATATTACTGGTGCCTTGTTGATATGGATATGTTGACAATATTGTATCCAAAATTATGCTAATCTTAAAGCTTAAAGAAAAAGAAAGGGTTCTGTCGGGTGAAAAGAACCTTTTGGGTTCCCATCATGGGATCATTTTATCTATTTAGTTTAAATAAATTAATTTAGTTTTAATTAAATTTTTATTAATTAGTTAAACAGCTCGTAAACATACTTCATCACTAGAAAGAAAAAAAAAGAAAAAGAAAAACACTACTGGTCTCTCTCCGTAGAACCTTTTCTGGCATATGGAACTTTAAAATTGAGAAAAGATCCCTATAGGTTAGGTTCTATCTAGAACCCAATTGAATCATAAGTGTATACTTTGGCAAACCACGCTTGATTATGCTGCCAATAAACTATTAAACTTGAAAGTCTAATAAACTTGAACAATGAAGCTGGAGAATGTAACCGGTATACCTGCCAGATCAATCCTGTTCAGTGACAGGAATATAACGATGAGTCATCATGTGAGGATGACTAGTGACGTGTTTTTATGAGGCGGTCGGTGTTTGTTTTGATACACCAGCATTCATTCATCTTTTATAACTGCCAGGTATTTGATCCCACTATCACACAGTCTCGTGTCTTTGTCTTCTGGAAATATACATCTATTGTTCCCCTGCAGTCACACCCAAACACAACCGCTAAGCAGACTGCCATTCCCACACACAGATCCAAAGATATGTGTATGATAGCTGCACTGGCTGATGGGTAATAGTAACAGAACAGAAACAGAAGCCCTGTAAAACAAACAAGACCACTAACTGTCCATCCCAGCAATGCAAATAAACTTGATTGTGTGCCATAACAAACCAATTGCGTTCTCAAACTCAAACATTCGTAAACATGCGAGGGAAACAAGCTCAGTGGGAACAAGCATGTTTTCAAATGGATTTAGCACAGGGATTTACTGTTTCATACTGGGGAGGAAGACGAGTGAAGAGACGTCACTGATATTTCAGCAAAATGACCGTCATGGGAGAGGTTTGTTTTTGTGTTTAAGATGTTTAAGAGATGTTGTTTATATGCACTTTGAACGTACTGAGGATTTTCCCCTGGGAGATCAAATACACCATCACTTTCTGTTTAGATCTCCGAAATCTCTCATTACATCAATGATATTTATTTAGTGTAGTTATAGTTTTGTTCACTAGGGGGCAGCATACATGAGACATCCATTTACTAACCGTTATCTATCTATCTATCTATCTATCTATCTATCTATCTATCTATCTATCTATCTATCTATCTATCTATCTATCTATCTATCTATCTATCTATCTATCTATCTATCTATCTATCTATCTATCTATCTATCTATCTATCTATCTATATCTTCATACCAAACGTCAGCTTGGTACATCAATAAAAAATGCAAAATAAAAAAATAAAAAACATCATACATGTCTCATTCAGTTTTGTATTGAGTAAGGATTTTAAGTTAAGTTTAAGTTTGTTAAAAAGTATAAAACCCTGCAAATTGTCCCATAGGTACATGTTTTGCCACTGTTTGTGTCTGAGTGAGGAAAGAAGAATGTCATTTGAAAGATGTATTGAATGTATTATGTGCCAAAGCAATGGAAAACGATCCATGGTATAGCCCACATTGACTGCGCAGTTGTACTCACTGTGAAGTTTTGAAAAAGTTACCTAAATATTGCAAAACATTGTACATTGTAGTGTATTGATTTAGTCGCTGGAAGATTTTTTATTTTATTTTTTTTATCTCATCTATTGCAATTGAATACAACCATATCATCATATGTTTTGGGAAAATCAGCACAGTTTAATAATAGGCGGCTTGTGCTTGACGGTTTGAACTGGATTCATTGGCTGTGGTGAGTTACTCATGTGAACTATAATTGACACGTACAGCTGATGAGAGATCAGAGCGGGAGACCAATTGCTCTCGTCTGTGATTTGGCTCCAGTTCACAGTTCTGTTGTCACATGATTTTTCAGGATTATGCAAATGGTGGGACTTGCCAACCTGGTTAATTCTTAGGCACGTACAACTTTCTAGTCTCTCTGCATTAATCAGTCACCTTGGTTCATTATGTATATTCACTTTAGCTGTGTTTTCCAGTAACATACAAAGCAGGGGTAGCCTACATTATACTTTACATTTACTAAAAACAAACGTTTAATAAATGTCCAACACTGACCTGAATAAGTGACATATATTCCCATACCCACTGGATCCGTGAGACATTTCTAGAAACAGAAGATATGCGAGAAATGTGTTTAGAGTCACCATGAAATGAAAATGGACAGTTCTTGTTTTTTTTTAATGGGATATTGCCTTATATATTATGAATAAGTTATCATTTTTATATCATTTATGACACCTTCTCTCATGACGAGTTTACTGGCGCGAGGGCGGGGCAACCATGTCACTCACATGAGATCGACCAATAGCAAACCACAACCATCCAATCAATTCCCAGTGGATAATATCAAGTCCCGCCCTATTTGTTCTTGTTCAAGAAGCAGTTTTATTCAGATATACGTCGCAAAAGGGAAGAAAAGACTATTTAACAAAAAAATCCCATTTCATGCTGACTTTTACCTTAGAAAGCTGATGAAATCTTAAATCTTTTGTCTGTTATCAATGGCACGGTTGCTGCTCAAACATGGGCAAAATAACATAAAATCAAGCTTCAAGAGCTCGACACCTTTTGACACCTTGATTTTTCAAGGAAAAAGTTAGAATAACACAAATAGCTGGAGTTCAAAGTTTGTATGTCACATGCTCGCCTGGCATTGAACTTGCACCATGACGTAAGCCTAAGAGATCCAAGAAGAAGAAAATAGTAAGTAAATAAAATACTAAATAGTAATTATCATGACATAACCATTTAAAACAGTTTCACCATTTATAATAAAACATTGCTGTGAAATTAATGCATATTAGATAAACCTATGGCATCATTGCAGGAGAATAGCTACTTATAAACCCCCTTGAAACTAAAGAAAGACTGACCAACTTCTCCACTCCAACACATCCGGATATAGTACTTTTAGGTCTTTTTGTACTACACTTTGCAGATAATCTCACAGCAAAATTGTTAAATAAAGCGTTTGCTTTCTGTGACAAAAATGAAAGAGAATGTCTATCCAATCAATTATCGCTAAAATGCACATTGATTAGTAACATGCAAGGGTGCGTCCTGCCCTCCTGAATTTCGGGGGAAGTCAACTGGTCTCTAGCATCCTTATCCCCTCCGCACACTCACCCCAATGCTTAGAGATAAACACAAGGGAAGGGGTTTAGTGAGAATGTTCATTGAGTTACTGTTACCATTTTGCATAACCCATGTTGCATTTTGTTTTTGATCATCAGAATGTGGAAGGTCAGTGTCTCCAAGCAATGCAAAAACTATACTGAAGATATAATTGATTAAACTTCATAAAGATATAATTGATTAGCCTATACATTTAACGACCTGCCATAAAATGCCCTAATCAAACAAGTAAAAGTAATTGCATTTGACACCAATCAAGTTTGTCCATAAGAAAATGACTCAGTAGCTGTATAAGGGATAAGAGACACACCTTTAAAACTCACACTGTAGTCCCGCCCAGTCATATTTAAACGCGTCAATGTCAGCTAGACCTCAGACTTCATGAGAGTTTGATTTCGGCGAGCGCGTGCGCACCCGTGGGAACATTTTCAAGACAATTTCTTGCGCGTGGCACCAGATCTTAACCTGAGATAAAGGTCAGTAAAGTTTATTTGTATGATATACTAGTATACAAAAATAACGTTCTCAGAATGTAGGCTATTTAAAAAAGATAACTAAGGGAAAGGTGTAGGTTGTAATTAGTTGGCAACTAATTAGAGCTGATGGACTATTCGTGCACCCCTCTTTTTTTGTAGCCTATATAATATTTAATCACATAAATGTTTTACCAGTACCAATAGCCTATAGTATTTTGATGCACAGCAAGTATGCATGTGTTATTAATCTGCGCGGGGGGGATAATCTAATAGTCATTAATTAATATTTTCCTTCCCTTCCTTTTATGAACAGTTGAAACACCATAGTTCCCTGGAGTTGGAATTTTGGTCTAACTTGGAAGTTTCAGGAGCTGGAAATTCAATACTGACCAGGTGCATTGGAAGCCCCCTCCTGACCAAGGGGGCGTGAGAACATTATTCGCCCACGATGAGAGCCCTTTTCCCGGTTTTTGTGTATTGCATCAGCCTGCTCTCCTCACTGTTGGCACTACCGGTGAGAAACAGGTAGGAATCCGCCTTTTAATGGTCTCAGATTTGTTGTACGTCCCATTTAACTTTTAATTTTTATGCTTATTATTTAATATAGCAGGTAGGTAGGTGGCCTAAATGTGTTTTATGTGGTGAAGTAATCTAACCAAGCTCTGAGGGATAAATGAACGGTTGCGATGTCTATTGAAGGAATCGTTCTTTTGAATCGAATCTTCTTTAATGAATCCGCTGAACCGGTTTACAAAACCGGTCTGAACGATTTGTCAATAAATCACAGATTTTAAACCAAAAAAAAAATGTGTCTGAATATGCGAGATTCATTGCTTTCCTAATTGCAGAAATTTTACAAATCAAAATGAGTTGGCTTTGATACTAAATAGTATTTTATTAAAATGGGCCGAAACTTTTTTTTTAAACAAGACATAGGCTACATTTAATTAAGTATTATTTCTTATAATTATAAATTATATTAAGCATTTTGTGTTATATTAACTGAATAAGGATACCTAACATTACAATAAAATGCATTAACGAGGCAAGAAGAAACGGCTTTATTCTAAATGTTTTATTCCGCGACGACGAATCTTTAAAACGGTTTGTTCAAAAGAACCGAGTCAAAAGCGCAACTTCAGTATTTGCTCCTTCAAAAAGTTAAACACCTGTTAAAAGGCACAAAGTTTCCGAAATATTTCGAAGTAGGTTGTCACCAGGGATGTATTATATACAAAAAGAGTTTATTACACAAAAGGAGGATGTTGTGTCGCGAGAGATAATGGTTGCAGTGAACAAGGACAGTTAGGATGGTAGACGTGACTGCACAAACGCACGCATCCCACCATTTCATTCATCAACAGTTGGCTGCCTTGCCTCTTCCTTAAGAAAACTTGTATACAGTAACACTTTACTAGTAGTTTATAGATATAGCCTTCAGATAAGAATTTCATAGCCTTCATTATCAAAGTTTGCATAACAGTAACTATTTTAATGCTGATGTAAGAGTCACATGACCGGAGCTGTTTAATTCATTCCAGTTTGTGCTTGAAAGATGACGGCTCTCTCATCACTACAAGCGTGAAACATGTACATGTATACTTAAAGGGTCTATTGATAATATATTATTAATGATTAGGCTACGCATTTAAAGCATGGCAACAACACCTCGAATTTAAGCAGTCGAATTTGAGACCATTGGGGAAACCCAAAACCAATATTTGGATAAGGAACTGACTGTCACATTATGAAAGATTTCCAAGTACTGTTTATTATTGGATTTTCATTTCCTTTTCCCTACAATTGCCTGATCATAAGAAATTCTTTATAACATTATTTAAAAAGTTTTTAAAAGTTTCAAAAAATTCTATTATATCTTATTGTGGAATGTTTTGACTATGTTATTTCCCTTCTGTGACCAGGAATAAAACAGCTTGAATGGACCTTTATTAGAAAAGCTTGCTTCCAAAGAGTAAAAACCCAGATTAAATGGGTTCAGATAATAAGACAGCTTTAGCGTCCCCTTTTACATATAATGTAAGCAGCTAAAGTCATTGCATCATACAAATGTTTGGTCTCCTAACCTCCTACAAAACAAGCTGTTAGTTAATTTGTGCTCATTGTGTGATTAACAGAATACATTGTACCGCAATGCTTTCAGAAGCGACACAAATTAATGCACAATGTGTTTTTCTTTGAGCAGTGATAAACATTTGCATAATTTCAGAGGGTAGGCGAATAAGAAGCAGACTGAAGGGTGTAGGAATAGGCTATAATTCCTCAACAAATCTGTCAAAGTAGTAGTTTTCTTAATGTAGCATGTTTTTTCCCGAAAGCACATTTAATTGGCTGCAAATCTCTGAAATGGGATATGTAGTTATTCTTGAAAACCGCAATTTAAATGTATGAAGGCAATGACATGCTTTGTCAACTCATTATTTCTGGCTGATGACTAATGACAGCAGACAAAAGGAATGAATTTCAAAGTATAAGTGTCTGTGTGCCCTCTTCTGGCTGACATCTGTATACTGCGCTCATACGTTTTGCTGAACCGTACAATTTTCCTCATCTTGTTGGAAGACACAAACAAAAACTGATGCCTAAGGCTTTCAAAAGCTGTAATAGAATAGTGTATCACTCTCAGCCTGAATGATAAAATTAATGGGTAGTTTTTTCCCAGAACTTTTTTTCATAGCAACTCATTAATATCTTGTGACATTCTTTCCCACCCAATACTGTCACATGACAAACCATAATGTCAAGGGAAGGACTGTACTTGTCCTTGACATACAGTATTTACAGTATAATTGTGGCACCTGTATTCCGCATGCTTTTCTGCTGGTATATGCGATATTTGGTGAGGACATTATACTGATATTGAGTCACAGATGTCTGACAAGTTGATTTACAGTTACAAACCAACAATAAACAGCTGATAATACTGTGGTGTCAGGAAGTTTATGATTACTGCAATAATGTCAGGTGCCTTTAAAGAGACAGTTCACCCCCAAAAATTAATTTATTCACCCTCATGTCATGTCAAACCAATTTGAGATGTTTAGTAAGATGTTCACACTGCACTTCTGCATGCAGTGAAAGTGGCCGGAGGCTTCCTATCTCTAAAAAGCCTGATAAGAGCATTGTAAAAGAAGTCCCTATCTCCACTCTGACCTTCCAATATCTCTCCCTCTCAGTTTTCAGTGAACTCGACGTTCTTTACATGGACAGTGTTGTACATAGAACGTACAGCAACCTTTGCAATATCAGTCAGGGATCTTTATTGTTTAACATGCTGTGACATGCTGTCCCTGAACCGAAAATGTCGGTTAGTGAGCCCTTTCTGGTGGTTTAAACATGATTTTAGTCTCTGAAAAAAGCTACGCAAACATAGCCTATATTTTTCTCCGTTACATAACATCTTGAGTTTTTTTTTTTAAAGAGAGAATATGCAGAGACAGGAGCCAAGAGACAAAAGGAAAGTAGTTTTTTTTATTTGCTACGCAGCTGTTGGAAATTGGATCGCCCCACTATAGTGGGGTATATTTGCAGTACACTAAAGGTAGTTGCACCATATAGATATAGATAGATAGATAGATAGATAGATAGATAGATAGATAGATAGATAGATAGATAGATAGATAGATGGATGGATGGATGGATGGATGGATGGATGGATGGATGGATGGATGGACGGACGGACGGACGGACGGACGGACGGACGGACGGACGGACGGACGGACGGACGGACGGACGGACGGACCGACCGACCGACCGACCGACCGACCGACCGACCGACCGACAGACAGACAGACAGACAGACAGACAGACAGACAGACAGACAGACAGACAGACAGACAGATAGATAGATAGATAGATAGATAGATAGATAGATAGATAGATAGATAGATAGATTCCTCACTAACGGCTCTTTCAATGGGCTGCTATAAGTAAGCCGTCCGCCATATTGGAACAGTCAATGTCAGTCTGTGAACATTCGAGAGCAAGTTCACTGAGCATCTGCAACCATACTGAGATGCATGTACGAATCGATCTGCAATACACTTCAGCAGATGTTTTTGCTAAACTAACACAAGACGAAGGTGTCACAACATTAAAAAGTTACCTCAGTAAAAGTAAAAACCTGGACTATTGCCTGGAGTTAATACCATTTCCACATGAATCTGAAGTTCGCGTTGACCGTTCCAAGATTGCAGGCAAAAAAATAACCATTTATTTCTAATTGTGAAGAACATTTGATGAGCGACATTTGATAAGCTATAATCAGAATTTAAGAAAGTCGCGGTTACTGTCTGTTATTTAGGGCATCAGGCACAGCAATTTTCTTCTATTTTCAATTGAGTAAAATGCTGTTTGGTCGTCATATAAAACTACATATCATATTGATTTCCAGTTGTTGGAGGAAACAAGTCCTAAAGCTCACTCAAGTGGAAGCGTGCTGTCCATGATACGTTGGTTCACACTCAATGGGAAACTGGGCCGGTCATGTTTGGACTTGAGTCCTCCATTTACAACATAAACATTAGCATTTTATACCACGCCGCTTGGTCATTATTATTAGAGGCGAAAGGGAAAACTCATCCGTCAGGCAGAATTCCGCTGTGGATTAGTAACTAAGACCTGGATTCCTTTCTCCTCATCCTCATGCGGCATGTTTCCACTCTGAACAGAAACCATAAAAACCATAAAAACAAACACACAAGAGGAGGAAGGACATAAAAAGCCCCTAGTCAACGGCACACATTAACCGTTAACATAAATCACTTTTCCTTTTTTGAGTTTCACTATTGCAATTCAGAAGTGTCTTAAAGTGCCGTCCAATAAATATCACCATCAAGTATTAGATGGATGTCTTAAGCATGCAAGGCAGTTAAGGCTCATTTTCCTTCAACTTTACTAATAGACGTAACTAATATTTGAGTACTTCTCCAGGGTTATGACCGCGAATGACATTGCAGGTCCCCTACAGTACTGAGCATTTGTTTTCCTCCTACTGTTTCTGAGCATAATATTTACAGTATGTGCATTATGACTAGGATAGAAGCTGGTTTGAATGGAACAAACATCTTATAGTAATTAGAGAAGGTCACCTGTAAAGACTTTTTTCTGTCCAGCTAAATATAACCAGCTGATGACCAATTCACAAACAGCCATTACCAGTTTCAAAGAGGTGCAAAAATCCCAGCCTTACGGCAAGAACAAACAATTATAACACTGGGTTTAATAATACTGGTCTGGACACATCTGACCTGCCTCTCTCTGTGGAGGATCACAGTCAAACATCAGATCTACTTGTATTGTCTTCCCAAAAATTATTTCGTTCCCACAAGGCATCACAGGGTTTTCGTGGCAGTCCGCCAGTACCAAGCCCGACAAGACGTGTGCAGCAACGAGCATGTTGCATTTAAAAAGATTAAATCTCTCAGACACAAAGTCCACCAGCAAAGACCAGGTTGATTGCTCATTTGATAGAGCCTCAACTTTAATTCGACACAAAACTCGACTGCTCCTCTGGTTTCTGGGAGTGCCTGATCTTTTCAGTGCATTGCAAACAGAGTTTCTGCAAAACATGATTACCACCTTTATCCCAAGATGGGTTGAATTTCGAGGGGCAGGTGCTAATTTTCCTGGCTGAACACTATGCTCAGAGTAGAAATATCCCAGAATCACAGATCCTATTTCATTGTGTTCCGTCGGTTAAATGTCTCCAGGTGAGATTTTTAATTAGCACGTCTTTTCAAGTACATGTCAAGTGGCTGCCCTTATCAAGTTTATTCACAGTATGGATCACAATAGGATGGATAAACAGGACATTTCTAGCAACAACTTGCTCCAGCTCTTTGGCCAACGTCTAGGCAAACTCCCTAGCAATGTGAGTGAGTTTTGTTGATGGCACATTTAGGACGAGCCATGAGACAGGGTGGTCAAGCAGACATTTTAAAGGATTTGAGAAATATGGAAGTGTGATAATGGAGCCTCAGAGAAGGTCAAAGGGCGAATGGATGAAGTCTACGGGCAGCTTATCTCTGCTTAAGCATCTAAAAGACCTAGTTGGATCAAGCTCAAAGAGAAACTGATTCTTAGCACTTCGCTTTGATCATGTGAAGCTGCTGAGATGTAGTTTTTAGAGGTGTGGAGACTTAGTTGCTGAATTCGCAAGAATTGAAATACAGCATGGCATATTAGACCAGTGGAATTACATTAAAACGGGGGAAATTGCTATTCATCCAAGCCAATTTGGGTAGATAATTATTATATTTTAAAGAGGTGGTATTTTGGTTGACCACAATGCAAAGGAAAAAACTAGCCGGCTGCATAGTTTGCACACTGAGCAAGTAATCTTTCTGAGAAAAGATAAACAAATACATATATATATATATATATATATATATATAATATAATATAATATATTATACTAAGAATAATTTAAAACATAATACCAAATAAATAATAAATATGCCTAACTATTAAACTTTTGGACAAAAAAGAGTAACTGCAAGAATAACTGATAATTCTGGAAAGTTGAGTTAAGCTTGCGAGAACGTGCTAGCAAAAATGCCTAACACATGTCTGTGGCAAAGGCAGCATTACTCAGCAAACCTTTTCACTAAGTTTAGTATGACACCGTGAGATTAGATGGTGTGGTCCAACCTTACAATACACCCTGTCATTTCTCAAATTTCAGCTTTAGTGTTTTTGTATAAATGGGTTGCTGTTTTATAGTTATGCTTTCCCTTTTTTTCCGGAATTTATCATTTGGAAAAAGTACAAAATCAGGGATCTTTACGAATCACGAGGCTTAAATTTTTGCCACTGTCTTAGCGTGAACCTGCCATGAGCTGCTTGAAAATTCTAAGAGCGAGACCTGAATTAGTGGCCTGTGCAAAAACCAAAGGCTTCAGTGTCCAGTGTCATAATCAAACAGAGGGCAGATGGCCTCGGCCATTACAGGAAAACCGGAGTAAATCTAATGTGTTTACCGTACATTGAGTCCCAAAGAGTCATACCCTTTTTGAACAGTGAGCAGTTGACTTATTCAGAAGTGTGGTTGCAGTAAATGTTTGCACGGATGACCAAACTGCACATTTAGTATCAGCAGTAAATGACGCTTAATGTTGGATCAAGCCTTTTATGTGCAATAAATAGCTGCATAAACCTAATTTCAATTTAAGATTTTAGAAATGTGCCTATTTTATTAGATTTTATTTTAGTTTTATACTTTTACAAACGATATTATAATATCCAAATCAATTTTATTTTGGAGTTAATTAGCCACTATATATTTTTTTATGAGAATTAATTATGTAATAATAATTGTATAATGATTATAATAATATCATTTTTGTACATTGTGTATTTGAGATTGTACAGATTGACCAATCTGAATCAAGTATTCCAGAGTGTAATAAAACAACATTTACATTTAAAATCCTGTTCAAGTGCAATATTTATAAGTCCCATTTCCTTCTCATTGCAGGTTGGACTTCATGACAAGACTCCATGAGCTTAGAGAGGAAGGCACTATCTCTCCAGATGTTACTGAACGGCCAAACACTGACCATGGCGTCTCCATCGACCGCACCATTCTGTGGCGGGCCATCCTCTCCAGACCACCACCTCCAGACCTAACTGGAAACACACTCCACATTGGTCAGCCAAAAGCAGGAGAGTCCGGCAAGACGGGTGAAAGCCCTAGGCAGAGAGGTCGTCGTAACACACACTCGCGGGGCCACCACAAACATCACCACGGCCAACTGATGCGCGTCGGATGCGTCCTTGGTACCTGCCAGGTACAAAATCTCGGTCACCGCCTCCACCAGCTGGTCGGCCAAAGCGGACGCGAAGACTCCCCCATTAACCCGCACAGTCCACACAGCTACGGATGAGTCTAGGGGGACGTCCGGCTAAAACTAAGACCAAGAAAACAGCGTTACATGTATCTGTCCTGGTGTTTGTCTATTTTATTGCGATACTGCTGTAGTACTCTTTCCTGCTCTCTGCCTTGGTTTTCTGGAGTGTATACTGTGCCTTTTTGGACAGAAAGAACCTCTTGTTACTTGATTGCAAATTTTGAACTCAGTGCCTCTGAAACACTTTGACTTTGGCCTCTCATTTTATGGTACTCAAACAGATTCTTTATTTTGATATTGTCATCTTGTTAAATCTTCACATAAGAGATTATTCCGGGTTATGCCGCATTACATCCAGAATCATCTAAGGCTGTTAACTTCTACACCACTGATCAAACCCGCTGAGCCTTTAATGTGGATTTCAACAAGGTGTGCAAATCGGATTTCTGTCAGTCTGAGGGCCGTGTGTTCGAAGACTGAACTCCAGTGCTCTTTTAAGAAGAAAGCAGACTTTCTCTGATGGCTTCGGAGCTTGTTAAAGACCCCCATCTGATACCTTCTCACATGAATAGTTACTGCAAGTTTGGCTTTAAATCTTGGGTTTTAAACAATGGCGAATTGTGAATTTACAAACACAGTGGTCTCTTGATTGAACCCGCAAACAATACAGTAGCAATCGCCGCTGAATCCGGATTAACACATTGTTGCCTTTGCATGCTCTGTGTGGTCTGGCGCCTGGAATATTACACTTCACGTGATTTATAAAGTCACGAGAATAAGTCATAATCCCCAAGGTCTCAGTTTCCAGTCTGACAGAATCCTGCTGGGCTTTGCCACATTTCATAAACAGAATCACGACTTTTCAGAGCATTCTTAAATTGTGGCTATAATTCACCCTTAGACACCCATAACCAAGGTTACAGCTCCATAACAGAGGACAAAACTAGCAGAAGGGCTATATGAAAACCATTTCTCCCATCTTGATTGCCAATGAAAAGTCACGATTTCCTTACCCTAATGTGGGTCAAAGTGTTCAATGGTGGGTTTGCACCCCATTGACTTGCATTGTATGGACAAAAACTATTCTTATTAAATTGTTAATATCATAAATGCCCTCAAAAATATCCTCAACACACACTGACTGGCATAATTTAAGCAATTCGCAAGCTCATTCTTGTAACTCTAATTAAAGATTCTAGTTATACCAAAATGTGAGGCGCGAGCGTGCCAAAGTCTTTCGGGAAAATGTCCTTCCAAAAACACTCTCTATCCGTGTCATGTATTTTAAGAATTCCCTTTTGTTATAATAATCATGTCTGAATACGTGGGTGGATACACACCAAAAATACCCAGCAGACATGGGAAAAGTAGCCGTAAAAACCAAGCAATTTAAAACTTTTAGAAACTTCTCCTGGCTTTTGGGGGTCTGTGGATGTTGGGGGGAATGCTGTGAGACATCAAAGTGCATGTCTGAGGATTAAAATAGCAGGCGTAATCCTAAAAATCCTATTTAAACATCAAAAACTCAATTTCTACAGGGTGTCCAGACCAAACTCTCAGAAAGCATTAGGTTTCCCACTTTGTGGTTTGTATGTTAGGACAACTTGCTTTCAGATCGCTCCAGAAAGGCAGAGAACCGACCAAAAAACCTGAATTTACTTGATACCTTTCTGTTCACACTATACTGTTATTCAGTGATCTTTTACTTTCACAAAGGCTTGAATTTCAGTTGGATTTGTTGGTGTTGATAACTGTAAAAGTCTTTCTCTTTGTCATGGCTGATTCTAATGATGATAATAGGAAGTAGTAGTGATCGCTAGTGCTTTGGCGCTAATCTGCTCAAAGGCTCTCTATATATCCGACACCATTCTCTCTGCTGTAATCGATCTGATAAATGTCTCGTGACTGATCATTAAAAGGCTTTTAAACTGCTGAGAGCCTGGTTAATCTGTACTTTTTGTGTACATGCACAGGGAGAGCTTCATGTTGACTTATATATTGATCACATTCCTTTTTTTGACTATTTAACTCTCTATTTATTTATTGTCGGATGAGTTGTTGTGAACGTCTTGGTGACATGGGTTGAAACGTAACAAGTGCGTCATCTGGCTCTGATCGTTCTTTGTACGCATGTGTTTTCGTGTGCTGCCCCCATGTATTGCGTGTTTCCATAACCTTTGGCCCACTTTGAAGCCTTACTTGATTCATTAAGAATAACACAAGCATTAGCTTTCACGCTAATTTGGATGAGCACTGGGCACAAAATGTCTTCATGATGAAGGAACACAAAGAATGTTATGAATCTGTGACTTTTAAAGATGTCTGCGTGTGTGAGAGTGTGAACGTCATCCTGATCATGAGCTTAAAACTTAAAATGTTTCAGTCGATACTATAGGTTAGATGTGTTGTTACTACCATGCGAAGCACTTTAAAGCAGGAGCATGTTTCTATGTTTGTCACTTGAACTTGAGTTTTGTGTTAAGGATTTGAGCAGGATCTGTATGAATGTATGTTAAAGGGTGTTAGCACACTGAGTAAGGACGAGGTCAGTATCATGTACACAATCTTTTGTGAATCATATCATTAGGTTTGATATTTAAGTTAATGTATTTATGTTTGCATTTATGTATCTATGTCACCAAAGACGTTATTTATCACATACAGTGTTTTCTCACACCTCAGAGTAGGTGGGTTCTAAAAAATATTATATTTTGGGAAGATAAAAAAATTAGTCTGTCACGCCCATACAATGTTCTTTTTTTGTCTGTGAAATAAAGCACTACACAGTAGTGAGATGAAATCTGATGTGTCGTTCTCTTTTAAATGTGAACAGCGATTGTTTGTTACTTTGAAAGGACACACAGACGTCACAAAACACATATTAAAGGGACAGTTCACCCAACAAATTCTGTCATCATTTATTCACCCTCAAGTTGTTCTAAACCTGTATGAATTTCTTTTTTCTGCTGAACACAAAAGATGATATTTTGAAGAATGTTGGTAATCAAACCATTAATGGTCCCATCCATATTTTTCTTCTTCTTCTGTACTATGGAAGTCAATAGGGACCAGTAATTGTTCGATTACCAACATTCTTCAAAATATCTTCTCTTGAGAGTGGAATAGAACTGAACCAACATACAGGTTTGAGGGTGAATAAATGAAGAGTGAAGTAACCCTTTGAAGGTGCACTAAGAAAATGCATCACAGTTTAAAAGTTTGGGGTTACTAAGATTTTTTTAATATAAAAACTTGAAAGAAAGATGCATTTATTAGATCAAAAAGCTTCATATTTCTTTGTGGAATCCGCACATTATTAAATAAAGTATTAATTTTATCATTATTATTATTAAATTTTACTAACCCCAATTTTCTGAATTGTTGTATATCGATAAACATGATCAAAGTGATGTACAATCACATGGGTTAATATATATATATATATATATATATATATATATATATATATATATATATATATATATATATATATATATATATATATATATATATATATATATATATATATATATATATATATATATATATATATATATATATATATATATATATATATATATATATATATATATATATATATATATATATATACAACCCAGATATCAAATCATATTCACTTTTAACAGATTTGCTTAAAATATAACTCAGGTCCTCTTGTCACCTTGTATTGCACTTAACATTAAGTTACATAACGCATGACCGCCAAATACTATTAGCAAATATGTGTGTCTGTCTGCAATATCTGTCCAAGCTTATCTATTATCTTTATGAATCTAAAGAGCACTGGAACCGCTCGAACATATTCCTGTAACAAACTTTATTACACAACATTTCCCAATGCAAAATTCTGTGCTAATAAACCAATGATGCCCCTTGGCATCAGACACAACAAGTTAAACATTAAAATGAAGTTAGAAAGCAAATAAAATGCTCGTACCCATATAAATTCACCACCAAATTTCCACTCAGACAGGAAAAGTTGGTTTCTAACGGAACCATTAATAAGTGACCATGCAGGCAACATCACATGCACCACGCAACTAACAGCTGTGCAGACAGAAAAAGCAGGTCACTGTGAGATGGGTAAACCAGTCAGCTGATCATGCGATAGGGCGAACACAGTCAGCCGTCACAGGAAAAAATAATATTACTTGGTCATATGAAATGATCATATGAAACTGAAGAATGTTTAATACTGATAATCTGCGAAATAAATATTTCAAAAGTCTTTAAGTGCCCAGTTGTGGGTACAAACAAACAAAATCTATTTTAATACAGAAAAAGGTATTAATGTTTCATTTTGGGCACAAAGTTTTCAAAAAGCTCAATGAGATTGCACGACCATCTCCTTCAAATGCAATAGGGCCAACATACAAGTCCACCAATTGCATATGACCAAATTCTTATGTCATCTGACACCGTATACCTCTCATATCTGGGGACCAAGAGTGGGAATGTTGGTGGTAATTTCAAGCCAGGATTGCATCATTCTTAACATGTGACTTATCAAACAGTTCTATTTTTATTCCTGTCACAGGTTCTCATAAAAGATGGCCAATTATGTTTAAAAGGTGAATTCCTGAGGCACTTCAAAATAAACAAATATCTAAAAGTTCAAGGTTACAGAGAGCTGACCTCTTTTAACCTTTCAATGATGCTACGGGGTGTGTATGAAGTACACTTATGAGAAGCATTATAATATATAGCCCCAATATAACATTTATTTATGCCTACTGAAAATAGCTTTATTTAAATAAAATAAAGGCAAGTGTAGGAAGGCCTTCAGCTATTTGTATTTTGATATTAATTAAGCAGGGGCATTCAAACAGTGTAATTTTATATTAATTATATAGTTTTTTAATATTTTAAATTAGCTTTTATTTTTATATTTTCAGTTTTTATTAGTTGTAGTTTATTTTATATTATTAATTCCACTATTATTAATTGTATTATTCATTTATTATGGGTGTTTGTCATTTTATTTTTAAATATATTTAAATATTTTTATTCCAGTTAAGTTTAGTTCTTCAACATAAACTTATTTATTTAGTTATAATAGAGAGGAAATATTCAGAAACAGATACACTGGGTACAATTATGCTGAGGAAATTTACCAAATCTGGCTTAAGAAATGAACAAATATTGTTCAAATGTATTTATATATTATGGACTTCAGGGAAATCAGGGTGGTACCAGCTAAGTGTCCAAAGAAAATGAGTCAAATATAGACGCGCCTCATTTAACTAAAATCATCAGAACATGAACGCAGCATGCTGTATTTTGCAGTATTTCAGTAATTGGGTAATGGGTAATTATAGTCATTTGTATTTAAAAACCATCATCATTAACGATATATCAGCAGCAACCAGCATGATTTTCCATGCTGTGGTTTATTATCACAGCATCCGAAGCTCAACATATGCTGCTCTTCTCAGCCAGGATCTCATAAGCTTCACTGTGAATATAGGCACAATGTGTGGGAGGCCACTGAATGGAATTAGAAGTTTGCATACAGTCATTGTAAAAACTATAAGCTTGCCCAAACAAGCAGTCATGCGCACGTGGCTGTCAATGCTAAAACCTTAGTTTGATCAGAAGTTTCGTTTTTGTGCACTGTTGTCAGTGTCCCAGTTGTGGGAACACTTGGCAAGCTTTTTTATACAGCCTTTTCCTCTATTATTTTTAGTAATCATCATAAATTAGTTGTCATTTGAAAGCTTAAACAATCAAAACTGTAATGAAATCGGACTTAGCATTTTCATGAAAACAGTCCTTCAAAGGGGATCTGCGTTGTTTTAATGTTTCATGTGGTGCACTTTTAGTATATGGTCATAATTTAGAAATAAAATGCATTTCCCTACCCTGAGTCTAGTCCTCTGATTTAAAATGCTCTGAAGGGGCGTGTCTGCTGTGAGACTTCAGTGAAACGCCCACAGCTGTGATTGGCTGATATTTTGCATATGAATATGTGGAACACTCTTGAAAACTTTTAGAACATTCTTACTTTTACAGCTCTCAAGATTAACTAATCGTAAAATGTGTTGATTATGGCATTATATTTAGATTGTGGTATGAAAGGTTGCATTGTATTATTACCAATAACAGATATGTTGAGCTCAAAAATGAAGCGATCTCGTCGTTGCAACTCAGTTTCTACACACTAACTAAATGCTTTCATCATAACTAACAGTGCAAACACAATAAGAGATTAGTTGATTATTACGGGAGTTCCAGAACTCAGCGACTGGTGAACTTGTACTGTTTGATTGACAAGTTCAGCGATTGCAAAGGGAGTGTTCTTTGATCGCTTTCTACTTATAATTTAGTCACAGTTTAAATAACGGATTATTTTCATCTTACTTAGAGAAACAATGTGAAGTTGATCGTTAAGTCATTGGTTTGGTTTACTGACACAAAGACAAAGAATATCTGACTGGGACATGAATCATTGATATCAGAAATGAATGTCACAGATCAGGCATTAACACAGTTATACTTTACTGTCGAGTCCAAATGGCAAAAGTATGTTTGCAAAGCCTTTGCTGAAATTACGACTGATTAACCAAAGAATCCTGAGTGAAATGTACCGCATACAAATAAAAAAATGCTCATCTGAGACATTCACATTGTTGAACATAAATCAAATAATCACGCATTACGATCCCTTGGAAGGTAATGTTATTTCCATCCTGTATCACTTCTCTCCTCATCATCTCACTAACACACTAGTGGGCAAGGCCAAAGTTGCAATGTGTGAACCATTCACCTATCTATCACACATCCCACAACGAGTCATTCCATGGGCTTGGTAACAATGAAAGCTGCATTTGGACTAACAAGAACGTTTTCTGAAACTTAGTTACAGGACATTCCAGTATGATAAACTCTTACACTGTATGTCAAAGACTTAAAAAAAAAAAAATCTCAGTTCATGACCCTCTAAATCCTTTTTGCGGGCAAATTATAATCAGCTTATATGGCTTTGATTTATGGCTTTGAACTTATAATCAATTTATGATAACATATGGCTTTGATTTTCAAGCAATTGTAGAGACCAAATTATATTGTAAAATTGTATAAAAATTATTTTGGGGAACATATATTCACTATGAGTTTTGCCTCAATAAACTCCTTTTAATAGTTAGGTAGTCTAGTAATTGTAGGCTAGTTGTTAAATTTAGGTATGGGGTAGGATTATGGGATGTAAAATATGGTTATGAACAATAAGGCATTAATATGTGCTTTATAAGAATTAATAAACGGCCAATATGCTAGTATATGCAAGTTAATAAGCAAGTTAATAGTGAGAATAGGTCCCAAAACTAAAATGTTACATGCTTTCACTGCAGCAATAATCTGCAGTGTCTTTAAAAAGAGACTTGCTTTGTATTCATGAACTACAACCAATTAATCTCACATCTATGCCCAAAAAGTGGCTGACGGTTAACAGGTTAAGTAGTAAAAGGAAAGGTTACTAATAACCTCTTTAGAAAGATTGCAGAGTTCACCACCAGTGTCTTGACGCATTTGCAGAAGCAATGAACGTCACAGTCATGTCAGCAGCTGTGGAGTTGTTCAGGCTGTAGTCTTAAAATAATGTTCGAGCCAATGGTTTTCCTCTAGAGCAGACTTTCGATTTATGAGTAAAATAATGGCTTCATGTGGTTAACATTATTTTAAAAAGACTTTCACACTCTGTTCTACAACATAAATTATACCGCAAAAGTTAATTCTCAAACTGTTCTTTAAAAAAGTTAGTTTCTATATAAGGACTATGTAGACCTACCAAATGATGCACTATGTACTAAACCATGTAGTGTATGAATTTTAAAAGGTTATTTTGTCATTCAACATCATAATCGTGTAGAGACCCTTAAAGCTGCGACAGTTGAGTGCATGAAATATCATATAATCAACACTTTGGTGGTATCCGAAATCGCATACTTCCCTAGTTGGCAAAAAACAGTTTACATGTATACTACACACATTCATATGTGGCTGTATAAAGTAATTACTTATTTCTTTATTTATTTTTTCGCCAACTGCAAGTGTCCTTGTTCTATTTGGAATTTTCAGTGAGAACACACTCGCACTATTCAGCTGGGGCAGTACCCTTAAAAGGACAACTTTGTACCATTTTTACCACAAAAAGGTTCATAGTAGTACCTTAAGGTATACGCATTTGTACTCAAAGGTACTACTATGCACCTTTTGGGAGTAAAAAAGGTACAAAGATGTCATTTAAAGGGTAATGCCCCAGCGAAAAGCTGTTGTACCCCTAAAAGTACAATTTTGACACCCTTTTTTTCTGTGTGTAGGCTACAAAACGTCATAGAATAACCAAGTGCTTAAAAACACAAATTAGGACGCACTTTCTTGATCATCCCAGCTAACAGGAAATGTTCTCTTTAACTAACGATTTGGCAAGGTTCACAAATTTATGAGCAAACGTTCTTCCAGTGTTGTTCTTTAATAGCTAATTTTGTCAAAACATTAGCACAAAAACAGTCATGGAACATCTTTGTTGGACTAACATTTTTTAAATGTTCCAACTTGTTTAAAAAGTTTTAAAAAATGGATGCTTTGAATGTTGAGAGAACATTCCAAAATAACAACTTAATGGGAACATTAGAACAATGTTCTTGCAACATATTTTTGTTAGATGCCAAGAACTGATCTTTTTGATCAGAAAATTATATTTAAAATGCAAATTAACTACTTATTTTTAATTTGATCAAATAAAGCCACTTGTGTGGAGGTCATGTGACAATTATGCTGTACTAAACTATTTTAAACTGTAGTATTGTTTGTTTCACAATTTTTTTAATTTTATAAAGGCCTATGTAAATTCTTTAAGAATGTCAGGAAGATCCAGTAATTTAAAAAGAAAAGCATGCACCTCAGAAGTAGATTGAAACTAGCACACGAGTGTGAGAGGGTCTTGAGGAGTGCATGCTAAGACGCACTCTTCCTGAAGGTGATGTCATACAGTCTAGCCACGTGGGAACAAAGCCTGACTCTTAACACACACACACACACACAATCTCTCATCAGGATTCTGAGCAGAGCTGAAGTGTTGGAATCATTCTGCATACGTGCAGCTTCACACGGGCAGGAATTCAGTCACCAGCAGCATATGGAAAAAACGACAAAAAAAAAAACCCAACAGCACAGGGCAGCTATTAATATTATTGCTTGAGTTGAATCCCCCCAAAAAATGAGGTTGGAAAGATTTGGTAGGATTTGGTTAGCATGGTTTGGTAATGACTAAACAATGGCCAAAACTTTCACCAGATGTTCTATATTGCTATAGATGTTTTGAGAAAAAATTTGTTTTGTTTTATAGTCAATACTATTTTAGTGTTTCTACTTCAAATTTTCTCTTTTAACTTACCACTGTTCTGTCATTAATATAACTATACACATGGAACAAATGAGTTACGCAGTTTTAACATTCTAGTAACTAAAATTAACTAACAAGAAAATCTGATTAATGAAGACAAATGTGGTAGTTTTAGCTATTAGTGGTATTCATTTTTTTTTCAGAACTCCGGACTACTAAGAATATACGGGTTCATAATTAATGCAAGTAAAGAATAATGCAGAATTAATTCTAAAGTGAAGATCATGGTAACCCACTAGTAATGGGCCACACGGAATCTGTGGAATTTGCGGAATGGTTTTAAATGTGTTACAAAGATCTAAGAATTTTGGAACTGGAAGCATTACAAATAAAATATAAAATATTCACTTTTATTTAAGGTTTACAATACAACTCCAAATAGAACAACTTGTTTTTTAAACTAAGCTTAATCTATTTTATTGTAGGCTACATCCACTAAAAGCAAGTAAAAATATTGCTTTATCAATTTTATTGTAGACAAATCATCAAATTAACAATTTCATATCATTCAACAATAGAGCAGTATAAATAAATACCTACCAAAGTAAATAAATTAACTAATGTTAATAAATAAGTAATTTTTGTAGACTAATGACGTTTACTTAACCTCTCAGTGCATGTCGATTTTATCTTAGACATTTTAAAGTATCACTCTCTCACCGAAATAAAATTGTGCAGTCTACTAATTAACCCTCACAATCACGCACAGGAAGTGTGTGCTTCTCAAATGATGGACACTACAATCTGAGGAAATCTGCTCAGCTTTCTGCAGAATTCTGCGTGCACAGATTTCATGGGGGCCCATGGATTTGGTATAACACTTGAGTCATTGAATTACTTGTGTTATTTTAAATCCATTGGAATGAATTACTGTATAAAAACCTTACAAAACCTCAAAAGTTTACAATGACTGCTGTCATGACAATGGAGTTATCATGTTTTTCACTTTAGAATACTGTTCCAAATAATAAAGTAGTTTCTTCTGAAGGATGTAGTAATACTCGAGTCATTACTATACAAAACATTTAAAAAGGTTAAGAGACACGTGAAGGCCAAGTGGTAACCCATTGGGAGCGATTGGGGGTTAGGTGCCTTGTTCAAGTATTGTTCAAGGGCACCTCAGTCATTTTCTGACAGTATTGAGAATCACACCCACAACCTTCGGGTTGCCAGTCTGACTATCTAACCATTAGGCCATGAATGGTGACAATGACTTCAGTCATTACTAGGAGGTTATTATGCTTTTTACTTTAGAATACTATTCCAAATAATGAATTCCTTCTAAAGGATGTAGCAACACTTGAGTCATTAGTGGATTATATCTAACATTACCGGCAACAGTATTCTAAAGTATTACCGCCATAAAAGAAGTTCTGAAAAATTGTATTCACTCTTTTCCATTTAATTGCAGTGAATTGGAACAGTACAGTGACCACTGTAGGTGAAGTGAATAACACTGATTATCTCTTCATCATGGCACCTGTTAGTGGGTGGGATATATTAGACACCAAGTGAACATTTTGTCTTTAAAGTTGATTTGTTAGAAGCAGGAAAAATGGCCAAGCGTAAGGATTTAAGTGAGTTTGAGTTTGGGCCAGATTGTGATGGCGACAATCTTCAAAACTGCAGCTCTTGTATGATGTTTCCCATTATGCTGTGGTCAGTATCAACAGTGGTCAAAGGAAGGAACAGTAGTGAACTGGCGACAGGGTCATGGGTGGCCAAGGCTCATTGATGCATGTGGGGCCTGTGTGGTCTGATCAAACAGGCGAGGTACTGTAGCTCAAATTGTTCAAGACCCTGATAGAAAGGTAAATGGTAAATGGACTGCATTTATATAACGCTTTTAACAGACCCTATGGCCATGCATTTGTGGCTGCATATCTGCAGACCAGTGAGGGTGCACATGCTGACCCCTGTCTACCACCAAAAGCACCAACAGTGGGCACATGAGCATCAGAACTGGACCATAGGGTAATGGAATAAAGTGGTCTGGTCTGATGAATCATGTTTTCTTTTACATCATGTGGATGGCTGGATGTGTGTTACTTTCCTGGGGAACACATGGCTCCAGGATGCACTATGGGAGGAAGGCAAGCCAGCAGAGGCAGTGTGATGCTTTGGGCAATGTTCTGCTGGGAAACCTTGAGTATCCCTTTGGACGGTACTTTGACACATCCGACCTACCTAAGTGTTGTTGCAGGCCATGTAGCCTACACCCTTTCATGGAAACGGTATTCGTTGGTGGCTGTGGCTTCTTTCAGCAGGATAATGCACCTGCCACAAAGCAAGAATGGTTTAAGGAGTACGACGAGTTTGAGGTGTTGACTTGGCCCCCGAACTGGCCAGATCTCAATCCAATCGAGAATCTGTTGGGATGTGCTGAATAAAAAAGTCTGATCCATGAAGGCAACTTACAGGACTTAAAAGATCTGCTGCTAACATCTTTGTGACAGTTACCACAGCATCAGGGGTAGTGGAGTCCATCCCTCAACGGGTCCGCAAAAGGGGGACCCATAAAAAAAATTAGGAAGGTCATAATGTTACGCCTGATCTGTGTATATTTCAAGTCTTCAGAAGTGATGTGATAGCTGCCTTCAGTCCCTATTCACTGCATGTTCAAGAGAGACCACAGATTGAACACCACAATGCACATTTCACAGTGCACAAAAGTCACACTTTAACCTCACAAAAAGGCTACACACGTCACTGTCCTTGTGTTCGAATGGTGAAACAAGCCTACGTGCCTGGACAGCAGAATTTCTCCTAATCTTCAGGCATAGACTCAAGACTCGCCTTATCAAACAATACTTTGGACATACTTCAGAAGAAAAAAAAAAACGGTTGACTTCATTTGTATTAACTTGTAGTAGTTTATTTCGTCATGCCTCCTTTTTCCCTGGCAGGAATTGCATGCTTACAAACTGAATTCCACTTTTTTGTGAAAGCTCTGCATCTCTTAAAACATCTTCATCTACACATAAGAGTCTTGTAGTCTAATCTTCAGAATAGCTTTAAGACAGCATGAAGTTCAAGTGCAAAATGAAGCTTTTGATTCATGATTGGAGCAGCCTGGCGATGCAGACAGTATTGCGTGATGATGTCAAAGAGCAAGAACCACCCTTGAACATTTACAGACTGTAAGTGGTGTGTGCACACACTGTATTTAGTATTATTTATACAGCATATAATAGCTTTTTTATATTTTCAGTTTTCATTTTGATTTTAGTTATGTGCTTTTGTCATTTTGTCGAAAATGCTCATTTTTAAAAGTTTTAGCAAAGGCAACACTGACACACATTTTGTTTTATCATATTTCATGGGGACTGTCTCCATATAATTCTGAACAAACTGCAACCTATATTATATCCCCTTACTCTAACTGACCAACAGAAAACGTTCTGCATTTTTACATTTAGTCACTTAGTATGATTAAGCAGTTGTTCTCATGGGGACCAAAACTGTGCCCATATGGACAAGGATTTCAGATATTGCCATTTTTGTGTGGATGTTGTCCCTATAGGGTATACTTGAACCACACACACACACACACACACACACACACACTAGCAGGCTCAGACTAAGATCATTACTGCAAAAACAAACAAGGTCAGTGTACGTTTACAAAGTCCCTCGATTAATGACATGCTCCACGTCTGAGGTAAGGCATTCCCAAATGACAATGTGTAACAACGGCAAGGACCTATTTGCAACAAGGTAAACTGATGTTAATAACAATTTTCGGTTAAACATCAATAAAGTAACTAATGAGTTCACAGTTATGAAAGTGTGTTTTGTAATATAGCCTAGGCTACAGTAAGTAGGCTACATTGTTCACTTACACCAGTAATCAGCTCTTTATCAAATAAGGATTTCCCCATTGCGATTAAAGTTGATAAGCGTCCTCGATTAGGCTACAGCATACAGAGCTGTTCGTTTAATAGTTACAATTTATAGAAAACGGCATAAAAATTATTGCAATATCATTCTTCATTATAGCCTTCAAAATAATAAAATCAAATAGATTTTAACTATGGACTTATTATTGAAAAACGTGATGTTCACAGACGATTTCTATGGAACGTTCTACTGAATGGAGCAGAGGGGGCGGGGCTTAACGAAGCGTTAATTTCTCTCTTTGCTGCCATCTATTGGATATTTGAATAAGACCAGACAAGTTTTTTTTAAAGTATAATAGCAACAAACAGATTAACTAAATACTTACTGAGGTAAAAAACCTGGCCAAATGTGAGGAAAATGCTGAGGATTTCGAATTGTTCCTTGTCAATGCCCTCAGAAAAAACACTACGATAAGTAAGATAAAAGTCCGTTAATTTTTTTTATTTTATTTTATTATTATTACTTTTAAATATTTTAGTAGGCTACATCAAGTTAAACAAAATGAAAGTTAGAACTTTGGCAATTAGATAAAATAAATTAAGCTACGTTTTTTAAATATTACTTTATTTCAGTAGGCGTAGTCAAGTGGTCAGCGTAATCTTGAATGAATCAATGTTTTTTAAAGGGATAGTAGAAAATACACAGCACCACTCTCCACCAATAAATTGCAAGTATATGAATTTACTTTTAAATACTCCGAAATATATTAACCCTGAATGCCGCTTCTTCGGTAAGTTACAGTCACACAGCGCTGTTAAAAGCGCTAAACTTTTAGAACTTTTATTTTGAAATAATGCGTGAACTTTAAATTTTAGGGACGCAGAGCGGAAATGGGACCCTTGTGAAGTTGTTGTTGTTGTTTCGGTGGATGCATTCTACGCAAGTTCAAATATCATAACATCAGTAGGCTGAAGAGGCTCGTCGTCTGCATATCATGGAATCGTCCATGAGAGGTAAATGCTTTCAATTAAAACAATTGTTTTGCACTTTTCTCTTTACGCATCATGTTTGTAAGTTGATTCATTGATTATATGTTTTTAAATAAATGATTACAAGCTCCAATCAGTACTGAGGTCCAAGTTCGTAGTCAGCCCAGACTTTGGGAGTTTTGTCTGTTTTATGTAATGTAAGTTAAATGGCTTATTAACTGTTTAACGTGTTTTAAGTAGGTAATAATGTGTTTAATATGTGTGTGTTCTAAAGGAAGGGCCAAACGCAGGCACCTCGGGCCATCAGAATGTGATGGTCTGGTGCAAAGCAACACAGGGAACCAAGCTCTCACACAGCCATTTAATGTCAACCTCAGCAACAGTCCAAACCGAAGACTTCAGCCTAGGACACCCACTAAAAGAAGCAGACAAGGTATTTATCAGTGTGTTTAGCATTTTCTGCTCAAAACAGTGCTATTTTACCACTTTATCATCTTGCTTTTAAGCTTCAGGTGGTGTGGACCAACAGAGGGGTATCACCGAATTCTTCTCTGTCACCGGAGTCATAAGCACCAGCCCTCAAAAAGGAACCAAGACTCCAGTAAAGGAGGAGAAGGAGGAAGAAGAGGAACCCGTCGGATCTCTTACCCCAGAAGAGGAAAATGTAGAAGACTTTATGGAAGGAATCACTGAGGACATGTTCGACGATGACTTTGAGATGGCGAGTACAGTGGTCAAAAAAGAAGAATTGGTGGAAAAAGAAAAGCAGGAGGAGGACCTGGTTGAAGCCCTTCCTGATGCCCACTACGGGCTGCTGGGAGTGCAGGGAGGTCAGGAGGTGCCCCAGGGTCAGATCCAGGACCTGCCAGAGGAGATCCTCCAGATTGTGTTCGCTCACCTCCCAGCAGATGATCTCTATCGACACATAAGCCTGGTGTGCCATCGTTGGAGGGCCGTTGTCATTGACCCCCAGGTGTGCTGTTGATGCCTTTCAAACTTTACACTTAGATAAAAGTTTATATATATATATATATATACACACACACACACACACACACACACACACACACACACACACACAAACACACATACATATTGTGACATCCCATGGTTTGTTCCTTAGTTTCTACCTTGGAAGAAGTTGTACTGCAGATACCGTAGACGGGAAAAAGAGGCAGTGAATGAAGTGAAGTCTATCCTGCAGAATAATCAAATTATCAAAAAGGAAGACCTCTGTCTTCTCAATATGGTGAGGTAAGAATACACAGCTCAACAATCTGTTGACGCAAAAAAGGGGGGTTCACAACCCCTGCTCTCACACCCTCGAGGGTGTTAGGTGTGACATTAGTACATCGGGGGGTCATCTGTAGTTTAATTATAATGCTGATAGTTTATATTCAAAGTAATTATAGTGCCAAAATGGACAATACAGAAAATAAATAGAAAAAAGGTGAACAGATATAGGGGTAACATAACTAAAATATTTTAACAAAACATACAGGAAAGAATGAATTCACATGTAAAATATGGAATATACTAAATCAAACACATGCATGATTTTCCAGGTACATGTCTCAGTTCAAACACAGTAAACGGGTGAATGTGAAGGACGTGTTGGAGTGTGTGAAAGTACATCGGCTCTACCCACACGCTGAAGGCTGCATCAAAGACAGACTGCCAGACATGGTGGAGGATGAGGTAATGTAAACTCGCAGTTAAAGGAATATATTCATTGAAAAATGAAAAATTTGTCATAATTTACTCACCCTTGTGTTGTTCTGAGCCAGTAAGACTTTTTCATCTTTGGAACACAAATTAAGTTGTTTGGCTATCACCCAGTTTAAAATTAAACATTGGTCTGGGGAGTCTGCTCTGTATTTTCTGCTCCACAAGAGGTGTGATAAAGAAGCATTATTCAAATGACTCCGTATGCAATTGGATAGTCCTTCAACCAATCAGACCACAAAAGCATGATCAACAGGCACCGACCCATTGCTTCTCTATCCGTCATCGTTTTAAACCTGCCAATAGCGCATCAGATGGATAAGCCAGTCTGTGATTGGTTCCCGCAAAAGTGTAACAGAAGAAGTAGAAATTAGTGATGCAAAGTCTGATTCATTTCCGCAAGTCGGTTCTTCTCTTACAGTTCGGCTCAATGACCCGGTTCAAAAAGCTGATTCATAGGTTCCTGACGTCATCATGCAATGATGTCACTATGCATTTTTTTAATGCTTTTTAATACATTTCTCTGTGTCATGTTAAATCAAGGGAACATTCAAATAAAGTAATAATCTTTATCAATGCATAATGAAACAATCAAATAGTTATTTGCGTGAGTGCATTTTCTGATGATTGCCTTTCATTCACTTAATGGTGTTGTGTTCAGTTAATTAATTTATCCTTCGCGTCAGATTCAACTGAAAATTGCGCAACTACAGTACACATTACGGGCACTGATCAACAAACGCGGATATGTTACATGTCTAAAGTAGCTATATAGAAAGAATAATCCTTATAAATAATCTGCAAGCATAATAAATACAGTAAAATTTATGGTTATGCATGTTTTAATAAAATTTTATTTAATAACAGTATTCATCATAATAAGCATATTTCCAGTAGTCTATGTGCCTCAGACATGCATTGTCAACTCAATCACCTTGCCTCGGTAATCCTCGGCAAACTTCAACAGATGTTTGAGCCGCCTCAATCGGTTCTTTTTCAGTCGGACATGCTACTTCGGCTTTTGCTTCTTGCGTCATTAACACAGAACAAAGTTAGATTCAGTTCGATTAGTGAAGTGGCTCGACTGGTTACTTGCTGAGAACCAGCTCAAAAGAACGATTCATTCAAGAACCTAACATCACTAGTAGAAATTCATTTACAGGTTTCCAGACTGAGTTGCAGGGCCAAATCAAATCGCCGGCAGATCAGGCTGGGTTTATGCAGTCTACAAATGAAGTATTAATGAAATCAGAAAGCTTTCTGTCCCTCCATAGACAGCTACACAACTAC
The DNA here is from genome assembly GCF_024679245.1 of Pseudorasbora parva. NCBI lineage: Eukaryota > Metazoa > Chordata > Actinopteri > Cypriniformes > Gobionidae > Pseudorasbora > Pseudorasbora parva. The sequence goes on from NC_090191.1 coordinate 35,346,843, forward strand.
TACTTTGACGCTTCAAAAAGATGATGAAGAGATCATAAAATTAATATGAATTGAGCAGTTTAGTCCAAATTTTCTGAACAGACACGATGTCTTTATATGATGAACAGATTTAATTTAGGCTTTTATTCACATTTAAACATTGATCAGTGGACATAAACAGAAGCTCAACTGAACCTGCTTGAGGAAGAAAACTCGTTGGTTCTTGCAGAAGTTCAAACGTGCTGCGTAACACAAGAATGAACCTCATTGGTTTTCGCACTTTAAGCGAACATGCTTGAGTTTCCGTTTCCCAGAACCCAGATTCATAAATTCATGAATGTTTATATGTGAAATAAAAGCCTAAATTCAATCTGCTCATCATATATAAAGTGATTGTTTCTAAAACTACTAGTTCAGTGTCTTTTTGTCGCAACAATGTGCTTTAGCATTCTAATTTGCATCAGGTTCCACTTTTTGGACATTTTTAACCAATTAATTTTGTTTCGACTTGTTTTACAGGGTCTAAATCCTTGGTCTACCATGGCCTTGATGTTGATTTTTTCTGACGGAGTAAAGGATGTCTTGGATCTGGTAGCTCTCTTGCGGAGGTCTGGGTGTCTGCTGACAGCAGGAGGAATCTCTGAATACCTGTGGGCCGTCGCGACTTTGCTCCTGGCCATGAGAGCGAATAATATTAACATCAGCAACAGGTGAGAGACAAGGTCCATGTAAGTAGTCCAGAAGATGTTTATTTATTGCAGCTGAGAAGTAAAAAAAAAGGTAATGTGATTAGCAGAGTGAATAGTATTTAACACAAACACTTCTGATCTAAATGATTCTTCACTTTTTGAACCTCCATCTTTAGGTGGCATTACAATATCTTCTATGTGCTGCACTTAATGGAGAACGCACCACCTCCTCCGAGCTTGCATGACAACAGGTAGGATAAGCGCTTTGAGAGCCACTTTTAAAGGTGCTATATAAAATACATTTATTATTATTGTCTGTATATTCATTTTTTTGGATAACAAATCTTTGGGTTCAGGACGATTGTTTAAAACAAGTACAGCCCAGGCCAAAAGTTTGGAGACATTACTATTTGTGATGTTTTTGAAAGAAGTTTCTTCTGCTCATCGAGCCTGCATTTATTTGATCAAAATTATTTTTTAAGATCGACTGGAGTAACGATCCTGAAAATACAGCTTTGCTGAATCTTAAACTATTGAATAGCGCATATAACAAACAATATATGATATTATTGTAATGATCATCATAATTTTTTCAGACAGCTTACCACTCACGAGCAACAGCAGATACTCAACCATGACATCCAGACTCATCACGTTGTTAAAATAATGGCTTTTGCAGGTGAGGAAAAACTATTCTTATTATTTTGCTGCTGAACATCTTTAGTTCAAATAAAGTAAGTAATATAGTATTCTGTTTATATAATCTCATTCTTATTTTTTGCAGGCACTGGAAAGACAACCACACTCGTGAAGTACGCTCAGCAAAGACCACATATGCGCTTCCTCTACCTGGCCTTCAACAAATCCGTGGCGATGCAAGCTCAGCGTTTGTTTCCGCACAACGTCCAATGTAGTACCATCCATTCAATGGCCTTCAGAGCTGTGGGACAGAGGTCGGTATACTGTTCAGACAGCAGAGAAACTATCAGCTATTTTGAAGATTTAATATTTAGTAAGCCTTTATAATAATCCGGATATTTTTTGTCTTTTCTGCTCTGCAGGTATAAAGATATGCGGAAACTGTCCAATAATTTGCAGCCGTTTGATGTGGCATGGGTCTTGCCTAAAGCACATGGGGGATTCGTCAATGCTAAAGTGGTGACACAAACCCTCCACAATTACTGGGCGTCCATAGATCAGCGGGTTGGCCCCCAACATGTTCCATTAGAGTACAAGAACACACATGGCAAGACTGTACAACCAGACGATCAGCAGACAATGGTAAAGTGAAGAGACCCTGTTCTATCAGTTTACATGTGTGAATACAGCTTGTGCTTCTGGGAATGTTGTGTTAAAGGTTACTAAATGATAAAGTCGATTTAAAATTAAAATGAAAGTAGTCTAAAATGAATATTGTGTCAGTAGCAATTTGAGACAAAAAATGCATTAAAAAGTCTGTCTCTTCAGAATTTTGCAGGTATGGCGCAGGATTTATGGGACCAAATGGTAGACCTGAAGTCCAAAAAAGAGAGAGTGTACAACATGACCCATGATGGTAAGCACCAAAATTTGGATATACAGATATTTATTGTATAAACTCCAAATAATATAATTTCCTATCATACTCAGTCATAATAAATCAGTTTTTCTGTTTATTGCTTTACTTAGATTTTCCATCCATCCACCTATCTATCTAATTGTCGGTATATTATATAAACAAACATCAAGATGTGCATAAATTCTAGGGGTGTAACAATATATCGCAATAGAAGACTGCAACAATATGTATCTTGGAAAGTGACGATCTGTATTATGTATATAGTTCACCTTAAATGAAAATTAATGTTAGAAAAAAATTCAAGTTTACAGAGTTTTAGAGTCAGTACTACTATATAAAATAGAGTGGGGGAATATTTGTTGGGCCTGATAATGCCAAATGTCATTATTTAAAATAAACCTAGTCAATGATAATGAGTGCAAGCATATTCATCTAAAATATTTCTGTATTTCCAGTTTCTGAATCATGAATTTTATTATGGTGTCCTTCATTGTCTAATCATTTTCACCCCCAATGTTTGGTATTACATTGGGGGTGGAAATGAATAAATAATGAAAGACATTTAACCTTTTAATCAACAGTAACTGTCTACAGTAAATGAGTTCTGCCATGAAAATTATTTGGTATAATTACCTCCCAGAACTGTTTCACACGATATCTTTCTCAAACACCAGACATCCGACTCTGATTGCAAGATAACATGACATATTTTGTGCCAACTTCCCAAATCACGATTTTGTTCTCTTAAACACACAAGAAGGAATTGCTGCTGCAAATGTTTTAAAATGTTTAAGGTTTTATAATCCAGTTTTCCACATAAGCTATGCTTCCATCTAAAACTTATGTTAATCATTTCTTTTGATTGTTGCAAATAGGATACCTCAAACTCTGGCAGCTGACGAGACCAGAGCTGGACCGGTATGATGCCATATTTATTGATGAAGCTCAAGACTGCACACCAGGTTAAACAAATGACCCATCATTGTTTTGTAAATTCATCCAGGTCGTTTAAGTTAGCTTTACAATGCAGGAGTTTTTGGTTCTGATATTTTCTTAGATTTTATTTTTAATTAAATTTTCACTTTTTTGTAGAGCTGAATTTCTTAATTCTGTTCTGCTTGTGGTCTTGTTTTTTCAGTCATCGTGGACATTATGCTCTCTCAGAGCTGTGGGAAAATCCTGGTTGGAGATCCTCATCAACAGATTTACACTTTCAGAGGAGCAGTCAATGCTTTGCACGCTGTTCCTCACACACACATCTACTATCTCACACAGGTAGGTAAACGCTCACAAGCAAATTCCAGAGACTATTTATAGATAAAGTGTACCTCGCATATTGTGTTTATGGGTAAATGTTCAATTATTACCACTCTTATTTTTCATAGAGCTTCAGGTTTGGCTCCGAGATTGCCTACGTTGGCGCTACAATATTGGACAGTTGTAAAAAAGTGAAGCAGATATTGGTTGGTGGGAATCAGGATGGTAAGTTTAAGAAAGTAAATTTGGGTAGTTCTAATAAAGAGAGTATTTATTTTTAAAAAACCTGTCATTTATTTGATAGATTTTGGATGAAAGTATAAATCAGGCAATATAATAAAAATATGTACATTTACAGGGAGTGTAAGAGGAGAGGACACACACACACTGCAACGTCTGAAGCTGGGACAGAGGCTGTCAGAAGGGAGCGTGGCTATTCTGAGCCGCTGTAACGTCACTGTTTTTAGCGAAGCTGTCCGACTCACAGACATCAACCCCAGCTGCAAGATCTACATTGTGGGAGTGAGTCCATTATGCTTTTTTACACGTCGTTGTTTGAGCATGAAAAAGGTCTGCAAAGTTACAAAGCACAAAGTTACTCAAAAGGGAGTTATTCCCTGTATCAGTTTGCATTGTTTCGGATTCTCAGAAAAGCCTGGAACGTAGCCTTGAGTTTTCTTCTGGGAATGAACACAGCACAATATTCCTCATTTAAACAATTCCCACCTAAATATGCCAAAAAAGGGACAAGGGCTGGTTGGGTTGAGTTAGTAGTGTGTTGAAACTTGCGGTTTTTGTAAGGAGCGTGACCAATCAGAGCGCATTGCACTTTTCTGAAGGAGGGCCTACATAGAGTTTGGATCTAAATAGAGCGTTACTGGTGGACTGGGAAGAGAGTTGCTGCAACAATGTAAAATATTTGAAAAATGTTTTTTTTGAACATTCAAGTAAGAACCTATTCTTGTAGACCCCACAAACTAAATCAAGACTTTGTAACAGGACATAATAGGGCCTCTTTAAATCATTCGACATGACAATAGCAATGTTTATCTTAATGTGTATTTTAAACTTCATATATATTCTGTTCGGCTCTGATTTGTTTTGCACAGAATTTTTCATAAAAATGTATTTGATGTTCAAAACTTTTTTTCTGATTTTAGGGGGTTGAAAACTTTGGACTGGAGAAAATTATGGATCTCTGGGTCCTGATGCAACCAGAGGACAAACGCAAGAATGGTGAGTCACTTTAGCTTTAAAAGGTATTTTATGTTAGTCTCACCGTTTAAAAAAAATATCATAATTGATGGTTTCTGCAGTATTTAAGGTTTTTGCTATGTTATTTTAAATCGTTATTAATATCTTGTTGGATTTTTTTAAGTTTTGTTTTTCTAAAGTTTGGTTTGTCTCTTTACATCAGAGAGGCTCTTGATCAAGGATTTCTTCATCCGAGGTTTCTGCAGGGATAAGATGGGTGGATTCTTAGGTCTGAAGGGATATGCCATGGCCTCAGAAGACCGCGAGCTGGAGGGCAAGCTAGCCGTGGTTGAGAAATACAACAAACGCATTCCAGAGCTGGTTAAACGGATCTATGATCGTGCTCAGAAAAGCCAGCTATGTGCAGGTGGGTCAGACAGAAAGAGAAAAGAAAAAGAAGAGTAAAGCACTGGTTTTGAGGAATACACATTGTAAAATCACTGTATGCATACAGCCCTTATATGCAACCCCTTCATCTCTCTTATTGTGACAGATTATGTCCTTGGTACGGTGCATAAGTCAAAAGGCCTGGAGTTTGACACAGTGGTTGTGACAGATGACTTCATGAAAGTACCATGTGCTCGACACAACCTGCAGAGAGTGGGTGGTTTCAATGCAGGTTTGTGGTAATTTATTGAAAAATCTTTTGTATTTATCATTTGTAGATTAGAGTTAGTATATTATAGTTTTATTTGACAGAAAACAAATATTACAGAAAGCAATATTACTCTCCCACATGATGCTTAAAATGATGTCACATATTGCACAATGAATGTGTCTGTGTATAACAAAATAAAGCCCAGCTCTTAAAGTTATTGCAGTCTCTGTATCGGAGCCTGATCCTGTCTGGGTTTTAGCCAAGTGGCATCTGGTAGATCAAAGTGTACATTTGTGATGATCTGAAATCTGTGGGCATATATCATGGGTTCCATCAATTTTAGCCTGTCAGTTTGATATTCTTAAAAAAAAAATTTTTTTAAAGGCATTAAAAATAAAATAGGAAAGGTGTATTTTTATCACACACATTTCACTGCAATGAGTAAAAAGAATCTTATCCCTTAAAGTTATCATAATTTACTCATCCTGGTGTTGTTTTAATGCCATATGCGCTTTAAAAATATAATTTTTAAAAGATCCTGTTTCGATTTGTCCATATATTGTCCATGAATATATAAATATATATATATTCACTGCCATAGTTTCCATAATGGCAGTGAATAGCAACCAGCATAAAGTTTTTTTTTTTTAAAAGATGCAAAAGTATCACAATGATTCTACATGCTATATATTCCAAGTGTTCTAGGGTAATACAATGTATATTAAATTACAGTTTCATATTTTTGGGGAAAAAACACAAATATGATCTCTTTTCACGCAAAAAACACTGCAGCCCATCTAAAAAAAATAATAATATTTTTTTGGGGGGGATATGAAGTATGCCAAGATTATAATATAAAATATTATTTACTGAAAAAAATCGCCATTTTAAACATAGTATTTAATATATATTATTAAATGCATTAAAATTTGTATTTTGTATACCATATATCTGTAATTTGAGTTAAAAAATCCTTTAAAAAAATAAAGAGATAAGGGCAATAAGTGATGTACGATATCTGATTGTAGTCCTTTAAAAAATCTTTAAAAAGTAGTGACGAGAAAACCAGAAAAATAACACCAGGGTGAGTAAATGATTCACTGACAATTAATGAATGGATAGAAATAGTTAAGGAAATGTATGATATGGAACATTTGACTTTCTCTCTCTCTCTCTCTCTCTAAGAGATGCTTGAAAGAAAAGTGAAGCATACTGGGAAAAATGTATATCTTATCTGAATACAAATTGAGATGTATGCCTTTATTTAGTTTCCTTTTTTTTAAATGTTGAACACTTCTGTTAATCTATGATGATTTTGCCTGATGTCCCTTGGTCTGTCTGTCTTGTTTTCTTTTCCTTTAATTTTTTTTCTTGTCAAAAAAAAAATTGAGTGTTCCAGAAAATTCTAAAAAAATTTACTCTCTGGCTGCAGCAAATGTCCCAGATGACGAGTGGAACCTGTTATATGTGGCGATCACGCGAGCCAAGAAAACACTGTACATTACCAAGACCATCAATAACATCCTCACGTTCCCTGGGGTGAGTTATTGCTGCTGCTGCTTCATTTTCATTCTGACCTTTATAATCCAAAAAACATCCAGATATCATGACATTGAAGCATTTTTATTATCCCTAAGTTTCCTGCCTCTTCCTCTTTCACAGGAGTACTTCCTGAGGTCAGAGCTGACCAGCACCCTGCTGAGTAAAAACCCGTGTCTCGTCTGCTCCATTGATGACTGTCAGAACCACATCACCCCAGACTCCATCCTCAGCATGTGCAGACTCCCTGTCAGATATGTTAGTGTCTCTTTGCTCAACCATTCGTCTGTCTGTTAAAGGAGTATTTCACTTGAGAATTAAAATTTCCTAATGATTTACTCACCTCCATATCATCCAAGATGATGTCATGTCTGTCTTTCTTCAGTCGAAAAGAAGTTCAAGTTCTTGCCAAAAATATTCCAGGATTTTTCTCCATATAGTGGACTTCAGCGAGTTGAAGGTCCAAATTGTAGCTTCAAAGGGCTCTACGTGACCCCAGCCAAGGAATATGTGTCTTAGAGTAACGATAATGATGTAATGATGTTCGATTATTTTAAGTTGAGTTTTAAGGAGTTTTTCGTCCTACCACGATACTCCTGCCTTCATCACACGTGAACTTTCCAACGTGATGACGTAATGTGCGCTGTGCATTGTAGATCAGAGCAAGAAGAGCATTTGTGGTTAAGTTATTTTAAAATCTTTTTTTAGAAAATGACCAATCGTTTGGCTAGAAAAGACTCTTATTCCTCGTCTGGGATTGTGTTGAGCCTTTTGAAGGTGCACTACAATCTGCAATTTGAAGTTGGACACCATTAAAGTCCACTATATGGAGAAAAATTCTGGAATATTTTCCTCAAAAACCTTCAGTTCTTTTCGACTGAGAAAGAAAGGCGTGACATCATCTTGAATGACATGGGGATGAGTAAATTATCAAGACATTTTAATTCAGTAAATGAAGTGAACTACTCCTATAAGAGCAAAAACTCACTTCCTGTATTGATTCATCCAATGTATGTGTTTCAGATGGACAGCGTGGATGCGGGCGGCGTTCTGTGTTTGACCTGTGTTGAGCAGCGTGTGGGACCGACAGCCTTCCTGCTCTCTCCTCCTGAAAGGGTCAGATCCATGACCTATACCAATGAAAGAATGGAGCTGCCCATCAACGTCGCCATGCTGTTATCTTTACTTTAAACGGCATCGTGTGTTCGCATCATATAAGTGGCCTTTTGCCTTTGTCTCTTTTATGGTGCTTTTGCAGATTCACGTTTGTGGATTAATCTAGTCTGCATCTTTTTTACTTTTATTTAAAAATGTTCAGTAACCATTTTAATACTTATTTAAAAAAAAGATTTACTTTTTTTTCATCTGCAAATGTTTTTATTTTTTTTATTTTACAGGTTTTCCCACATTGTGACTTGCCCTTTTCTGGAATACGATAAACATTGACGTCACTGTTTTTAGGTGGAAAATAGGCAGTGTGTCTTTTTCTGGCAGCTTTAGAAGGGCATCATCAAGCCTTTTGATATCTACAGTATTACAGCTGTTGTAAATGACACAATAGTTGATGAGGAACACTAATGTTTAAGATTGTGTTTATGTCTGTAATTGTCATGTCAGTGATGTGTGGGAAGAAAAATAACCATTCCTATATATATACTGTTTCACATAAAGATGGTTGGTGTAATAAACTAAATCCATTGTCTAATCTTTTTTTTCCAAATAATTTTGTTTTTTTGTTTAACTATTTGAACAAGCATGATCATAATTTGTCGTCTATAATTGTTTGACCAGAAAACAAATTGACCATTTGGGGGAAAAATGTGTGTTGTATAATTGTATAAAACAAATTGTTTTTGTTTCATAACTTTTTTTTTTTTATTCAAAGTGATTTGAGAATGTATATGTATGTTGCATTTCTAAAACTTTTTTGTTTTTTGTTTCATAAGACGTTTTTTATCCAAAGTGATTTGTTTGAGAATGTATACAGACTTACTAAAGTACCCAACAAACACATCTCAGCAAAATGCAGTGTTTTTCTTTAAGCTTCTGAACTTTATTGGACAAAAAAAAAAAAAACTCTGTGTGGCGTGTGCAGCTTGGCGTAGTGAAACATTAAGATAATTATTTATTTTTTATTAAATTAATAAATAAAATAACCATTCATTATATACAGTTTAATGATTTATCACAGCTGATTATAAAACATTAAACTTTTATAATGTGAATTGTATATTAATATATAATAACATCATTAATGATTATGTATTCTTCAATATTGATATTATATCATTATAAATGTATATAATAATACATGGGAAAATAATATATTTTGATTAAATTAATAAATAAAAGGACCATTATTTGCTATACAGTATCATGATTGATCACAGAGGATTATGAAACATCAATCGTTTATAATGTGAATTGTATATTAATACATAACTTCATTAATGATCATGGATTCTGCAATATTTATACCATATCATTATAAAAATGTAGGCTATATAATATAAAATGCTAATAGAATAGAATAGAATAGTGTTATAGGCTATTTGTATTTACCACACCCACTATTGGTATATAAGAAATGCTCAGGACGTCCCTTGTAAGACTTGACACAGTGGCGTGTGTGGACTTAAGATATATTAGGAAGAAAACCTGAACAAAATGCATTGCTAGGTCTCATGCGGATCCGCGAGTTTAGCTGGACTGCTCGTGCGTTGGCCACGCCCACTCGACCGCGCCGTACAGATTTAATGAACGTTAAAGCGCGACTTCTGGCAACTGGTAAGTGGCTAATATAGTTATAAACAATTAAATGTAAATCGATTACAAGCGTGTTACTTGCTCTTATTTTGCCCCTTACGCTCCCCCAAGCTTTACTTATACAGTCGACATTAACTATCAGTGATATATTGTGTGTCAGTTATTAAGACTTTGAAAACCTATTTTGCGACATTGTTTCATTACGATGCCAGACATGGACAAACTCCGCCATCTCTTTTTGTATAAGGTTTTTTGTTGTTGTTTTTATAATGTTACATGTACACGAGTAGCCTATACATTAACTAATGATCTATTTAATAATGTTTGTTATTGTTATTAATGGAAATTTTGTTGCCCATAATAATATTTTAGTTAACACGAACTGTCTGAGGGAGACGGTTAACGTTACATCATTTTGTTGACTTTTCAGTCGATGATGTTGTTAGGCTACAATTAAGATGCTTTATGCTTTTAAAATCTGAAAGCCACACAAACTGATTACAATAATTTGTATTTTGTGTTAGAAGACAATAAGTTGTGAGAGCTTTTTAAATATAGTTACATTCCTAAATAAATCAACAGAATAAGACCTCAAAATGTGTTTGCAATAGTGTTTTGTACACTTAGTTTCTGGTTCATTTCAGCAAAGTCAGAGTAAGTTTTCTCAGTGTTTGGAGGACTTAGAAAATGTGATATTAAATGTGGAGAGAAAGAAATGAAATAGATAACTATTGAGTTCAAGGCTTAGTGAAGAATGCCACCAGGAAGGAAAGGCCAGGAGACTCCCGTTAAACAGTCCCACATGTGTGCAGGAGCCTCAAGAGACCCAAAATCCATTTAGAAATGTGTCCTAAACACAACCAAAAGACTGGGATGACATTAACCAAAACAAGAAAATAAAACATCACTAAACACATTAGAAATATAATATAACAATGCATTATATCAAAGATAACAATAATTGAATATTTTAGTAATTGTAAACAATTTATTGAACTTTTAATAATAATTAATACAAATAATTTGATCATTTTTAAATCATTCGGTATTGTCATTTAAGATGTTACAGTGAAAGCCCTAATATTTTAAAGTACCGGTAATCATTTTGGTTTTCTAATTTTAACTAAACAAAATTAATCTCCAAATGTAACAGTTCTAATGTCTTCTTTCTCTTTGTTTACAGATGCTGATGGTGGGGGGAAATGGCATTGTTGAGGAAATGTAAGTAACAAATGCAAGTTTTGCAGATTGCGTCCCCATGAACCAGCCACTGCAGTTGTTTACTGAATCATTGTTTCATGATACATGGAAAAACATCAAGGCCGGTGATCATGGCCAGTGTATGAGTCACACTCCGAATCAGACTCTTGATACAAAACTAAAGGTCTTACGTTCATCGTGAAATCTTGTGGATAACTGAGAGCACACAGAGATGTTTTAGTGCCTCGCTTTGCGCCAATGTCCTGCCAAACTGGAATGTGTCCAGTGTTTGCATGTGTTGGAGGAGGGGTCAGTCCCACTGGTCCCAGAGTAAATGAGGTAACCAGGCAGATTTGGACAAATAAAAGTGATGTATAGCAGGGTCTCTGGAAATCCCACTCAGAACACATTTACCAGAGTTAACCTGTGTTAAGTGTGCATGTGTATTTGCAGGCCTTTATATTGTAGCTTTGAGTCTTTATTAGAATCATAAATGCAATATTCTTCTCTAACATTATTAATGATAAATGCTGTGTCATTGTATTAATAGAAACTTTGTATTAAAAAAGATTTGGTCAGTTTGATCCCTTTCCTGTTTTTATAATAGGTAGTAAAGGCATGTTTTGCATTAAGGAGGTAAATGCAACAGAAGTTTGTTTTATCTTTGACACCATTTTGTGTGACTGGAAGTGGTATTTTAATATAATTGAAATACTATTATAGTAATATTTTGAATTAGCTTTTATTATTATTATATTATATTTTAGTTTAGTTTTTTTAGTTAAGTAACTTTGGTATGCTGTTTTGGTTTTATTCTTTTATATTGATTTAATTTATTTTTATTTCAGTTTTAATTTAAGTAATTTTGGTATTTCAACTTAAACTCAGTTCAGTTAAATGCCCAGGCAAGATGCGGTAATTGCATCTAAAATTTATATTTTATTTCAGATGTATTTATTTTGGTTATTATTAAAAAAAAAATCTTAAAGTTTTTTTTTTGTTTAAATATTTTATTTCAGATATATTTCTTTTTTTTTATTCTGTAATTTTTTTTTTTATTGGATATTGGCTGAAAGAAAATAGATAAATTTGTGAAACAGAAATTACACCCATAATAGTAGTATCAAATATTATTAAAAAGGGACATACAAGACTGGTAACAATACAGTATGTTCCAAAATAATGTCAGCGATTACAGTAATAGAACCTTTTAATTCACTAATATTTATTTATAGTCAGATTTATTTAAGTTACAAAAACAATGTTTAATGCTTTTAGTTAACAATAGCAACACTCCAGACTAGTACAATGGTAGTTGACTAATAACTAGTCATTAGATACTAATGCTTCATTTTTTTATTAGTTACTAGTAATGAATAGAACAGTTTTAAATGGGGGATGATGTAAATATGAACGTTCACCTCTTACAGTCTTACAGTGACCTCTAGTGGTCATCATTTTATTGCAATCTAGTGAATCTCTCTCTCTCTCTCTCTCTCTCTCTCTCTCTCTCTCTCTCTCTCTCTCTCTCTCTCTCTCTCTCTCTCTCTCTCTCTCTCTCTCTCTCTCTGTGTGTGTGTGTGCGCGCCAGTCAATCGTGGGCTCCTCATTATGCTCGTCCTGGTGGCTTTTGCTCTCCTTTACAACAAGACCAGACTACAGATGCTGCCCAAGTATTCAGGTACACATGCAGGGCACTGATATGCAAGTATATGCATGTTCTTTGGTTTGTTATACATTGATCTTATTGTAGTTTATGCAGGGCTGAAGAAAGATGAGGTCAAAATGGGTATGGAGGACAAGAAAGAGATGAACACTGACATTCCTGTGGTGATCTGTGCTTCAGAGGAGCGGATTGGTGCTTCCATGGCCACCATCAACAGTGTCTATAGCAACAGTCGTGCTAGTGTTTTCTTCTACATAGTTACCCTGCGAGATGCCATCAAAAAGATAAGGTGCTAGGTCTAAACTTTAATGCAAATATATCGCCTTCTGATGACAGGTACACCTCACATTGTTTCTGGTGAACACAAAACATAGTATAGTGGTGATACAACACTATATATAGTTTATTGTACAAAATGCCTATAAAAATTAAAAATCAAATATTTTTAGTAATATTACCATAAACGTTTTTACATAAATACTGTAGTCTTTAATTGTATGGTTAGTGTTTGACATCAGCATTTGGGGAATTTTCTCTGCAACCTATTTTTTTCTAGTTTAGAACCTCTGCAATTGTGTATAAACATACTCATTGCATTTTTATTTGTTAAAATAATATATATTTGCCTTGTAAGGAGTAACTGACGACGGGCCGTTGAATTATTAGAAAAATAATGCACACCTGAGGTGGTGATGCGGTCACGACGCGAAGCTACATTCGCTCTGCGTTTCCCAGAAAATAATTGCACACCTCAGAACGTTCATCAGCCAATCAGATTCAAGCATTCAATGGCCCCGTAGTATAAATTATTTTTATTTTTAAATGATAAATTTATATTTGATATTATATGTTTGTATTGTATATTATAATATTAACATTAAAATATCTATTTAAAAAAATGCAGATACATACATACATACATACATTTTTAAATGTAATAAATATTATTAATAATATTAATAATTTTTATATTTAAATAACACTGGTATGACTGAATGACATTCTAATTACACATGCTGATGTCAATGTCATTTTTAGTAATTTTACTACTTTTATTGAAAAATATTAATATCAATATTTAATTAATTTTCTTTTTTATTTGCAGTTAGTAATTTTGCTTCAAATTAAACATATTTTAGTTAGGCAAAAGATAATCTTTCATTTTATTTTACATTTTTAATGAAATATTAATATTTTTTTATTTCAGTTAACAAACATATTTTTAATAGTTTTAATTAAAAAAATATGTAAATAACACTATGTGAATCAGACCTATTAATCCACTCTTTACACATTAAGAGAAATAAAAGAAATGTGCTCAATCAATAAATATTTCCCCAAATGGCTTAGTCAGCATTTTCTCTGGACTCAAATACAGGGAATACATAGAGAAGACCAAGCTGAGAAAAATCAGATACAAAATCCTGGAGTTCAATCCGATGGTATTGAAGGGGAAAGTCAATCCGGACTCGTCCAGACCAGAACTGCTGCACCCTGTGAGTTCTGCGTATTTTTTGACATACAGTTGAAGTTTTAGGTAAACTCTTTATTATTTCTAACAGGTGTGGTCACTTGGTACACTACATGACCAAATGTATGTGGACACCCCCTTCTCTTCAGCTACACTCTAAACTAACAGGTGCATTAAATCAAGCATACAGTCGTTTCTTTTTCTTAGACAAACATTGACTGTGGGTGGTGCTGACAGACTTTTGGCCAGGTAGTGTATGTGACCTTGTAGGTCCATCATAGAGCTTTGCTTTGATTGGTTAAGGTTTTGTTTCTCGATCCTGGTTTCTTTGGTGTTGCAGCTAAACTTTGTGAGGTTCTATTTGCCGCTTCTTGCCATTGAAAACCACGAGCGGATTGTCTACCTGGATGACGATGTCATAGTACAAGGTGGAATCCATCTGAAATTGATACTAACCTTACACATTGATTCTGGGATGATGATCTCATATTTCAAGTGCATGAAATGAAACCACTTCACTGCAATATTCAGTGTGATAACTATTTGTATTATATATGACTTACAGGAGATATAAAGGAACTGTATGACATGAAGCTGAAAGCAGGGCACGCTGCAGCGTTCGCCTCAGATTGTGATCTGCCCGCCACTCACGAGATGGTGCGCAGTGTGGGGATGCAGGTGGGTCTTCCTGGGTGCATGTTAGTATTTTGGATATGTCTTAAAGTGGCCATATTATGTCATTTTACAAAGTCTTGATATTTTTTGGGGGGTCTACTAGAATAGGTTCTCATGGTTGTATGTTAAAAAAACATTATTTTTCACATATTTTACATTGTTGCAGCACCTCTCTTCCTAGTCTGTAAGTAACGCCCCGGAGTGCGTTTCCCAAAGCCAACTATGATCGCAAGTATTGTCGTTACCAACACAATTAATTGGAACTTTTGACCATAGTTGGCTAACGATGCTTTTGGGAAATGTGCCGTTTAGTTCCTGCCTCTATGAAGCCCCTCCTTCCGTAAAATGTGATTTGCTCTGATTGGTCAGCTGGACAAATTACTTAATTGAGAAATACTGTGATGTGTGCCTTTCCATAAGAAACTCGTAAAAGACTACAATCAATGTGTTTCAGGGAGATCACATTGTGCACTGAGATAAAGAGTAACTCCCTTTGGAGTGACTGGGCTTTGTAACTTTTCAGACTTTTTTAATGCTCAAACTGCAACATTACACCCTGTTAAAATGCATAAGTCCTTTTTTAGTTAATCACTTTAGTCACTGTTGCATGGGTTGATTCTTTCATTTCATCAAAACACAACTGCCTCACAGACAACCTATATGGGCTTTCTGGATTACCGCAAAGAGGAAATCAGAGAGTTGGGCATCAACCCCACAGACTGCACCTTTAATCCAGGTGTTTTTGTGGCAGACATTGGTGAATGGAAAAAGCAAAAGATAACTAAACAGCTTGAGAAATGGATGGCTAAGAATGTCAGGTGATATAATGGTTCATAATGATTTTTCAATAATCAAATTAGTTCAGTAGAAACCAACTTTTTTTTTCCAATTTAGGGATAACCTGTACAGCAGTGCTGTGGCAGGGGGCGTGG
Source organism: Pseudorasbora parva (assembly GCF_024679245.1). Classification (NCBI taxonomy): domain Eukaryota; kingdom Metazoa; phylum Chordata; class Actinopteri; order Cypriniformes; family Gobionidae; genus Pseudorasbora; species Pseudorasbora parva. The sequence goes on from NC_090191.1 coordinate 35,362,427, forward strand.
CCACTCCTCCAATGCTGATCGTCTTTCATGATAAATACACAACCATTGATCCACTGTGGCATGTCAGACACCTGGGTAACTTAGTTTTCTGGCTTTTCTTCCACATCTCACTGAATAATGACTTATTTTAGATCTTTTCACTCTGTCTAGTTGATTCAATTTGTGTATTTCAGTTACTTTGGAAAACAATCACCAACATTTAAACATTAATTACCACCTTTCATGCAAATGAAACCATGCTTTACATCTGAAAATTACTTTTAGGATACTTTTAGGATATATAGACACAATAATTGAGGAGTACACAATTTAACAGATTATATACATTAAAAATATATTATGGCTGTGAAGACACTTATGGTGTTACAAACAACTTAAATTTTAAATCAATGCTTTTGCTTAGAACTTTCCATTCAAATAATCCTGAAAAACTTTTCCATAAAAAAATTAAACTGCACAACTGTTGGGAGGAAATTTCTGAAGGATCTAATGGCTACTGAATATTCAGCTTTGTCTGAAAAAAAAAAAAAAAAAAAAAAAAAAAAACTTTAGAAAAAAAAACTAAGTGTTCTCTTCAATTGTAATCTTTCATAATTACAGTTTATCCCAAACTTTTGAACGGTTTAAAAAAAAAAAAAAAGTCAATAGGAGACCGACTTATTTATAGAGAATAAATTATATAATTTTATAAAGAATAATTTTTCTATTCTTTAAATACTGAATTTGTCATTAAAATATTCCCAACTGAAGTCCATGTAATATGCAGGCATATGAACATTATTCAATCATAAACCAGACATCTCAGGCAAATTTAGTCCTTAAAACCCATGAATGTAGGGCAGGGTTATTAGTTAATCTAAACCATTTTTTACTAGAAATAATGTTAACTGATATAACAAGTGTTTTAACATTTTTCAGCTAGTTGTAAAGCAAGATTTTGAAAAAGTGAACAATGTAAAAAATACAAATTACTAAAACAAGTCAAAATTAAAACCAATTCAAAATATTAATAACCAACCAGCGCAGTGATACTAAAATAACACTGGAAGCCGAGAGAATGTAGAATTGGGAATGTTTGCATTATAGTAGAATAAATCCTAACCCTCTGTTCTGGTGTTCTATAAAGGCTGGAGTCCTGATGCTCGTTATCCCAGGTCCATCCTCAAAGAGGCACACTTACTGCACTGGAACGGCCACTTCAAGCCCTGGGACTACCCCTGTGTCCATCTGGACCTTTGGGAGAAATGGTTTATCCCAGACCCCACAGGAACTTTCACCCTGGTACGACCATAAGACCTGAACTTAAACTGTGGTCATTTCACTTTGAGACAATAAATTGGAGTTGGCAATTTTATGTTGGACAATAGTTCCAGTACTATTTTAGCAATTAAATATTACAATAAATCAAACCCACCCTGTTATTTTTGAAGGGTGTCTGTAAAATAGGTAAAACCAGGCAACAGGAAAGACAAATTACACAAAAGGTCCTTTTCCGGAAACATTTAATAGTTCTGTGGACAGGAGTCAGCACTCCACAACTGGGTCAGTTAAATATTAACAAATTTACAATCATGGAGGAATGTAAAAAAAAAGAATCTCAAACACAAAAACGCAGCGCCTTAAAAAAAACATCTCCTATCCCCCAACCCACCCACACAGAGAAAAGACAACAAACTGAGATCAGCATCTTCACTCTGCAGCAGTTCGACACAGTCCCTCCCAGATTTACACTTTACAGCTCATCTTTGCCTGTGGTATCCTGAAACGGAAACAGAAGTATGCGTGTTAGGACAAAAGACATAAGGCATCTCAAATGGTAAAAGGACAGTCCTCCCATTTACCCACCCTCATGTCACTTTAAACCACTTAAATGTAACACTATTTCAATAGTCGACTTTAGACATTTAACTTTGTAGTTAGACAAATACCAGGCATAAGAGCATAAAGCTCAAAGTATACTTTGGCTGTCAACGGTCTGCCTAATTGTATATGCACCGTCACAACATGCGTAAGGTGATTTAGACAGAAGTCCACTTGTAACAATAGACAGTGGTGATTGTACGGTCCAGTAGTCAAAGTAGTGTATAGAGAGAAAATCTGTTCTTGTTTTAAACAGGCATGGTAGAGTATAAAAAGGTCATTGTACTGGTCAAGTGTCAAACGCACATCCATGGTTGAGTACTTTGAAAGCTGTGCCACACTTCTGTGCAGAATTTTGTGTTTATACCCAGGTCTTTGTTAGACTGTCTGCTTAATATCTGCTAATGCCATTTTATTGCCCAAAGACATTCTACTGACTATAAATAACTTGTACATGTCAACTCAATCTACTAACTGCAAAACTTAAACCCTAATATTTTAATGGGAGTTTGCTGACATGTAGTTGCAAAGTTATGTCTCGTGATCTAAAGTAATGTCTAAAGTGAGCTATCGAATTAGTGCAAATTAAATTCTCCATTTGCATTTCATGAAAAAAAAAAAAAAAAAACGTTTGGAACATGAGGGTTTGTCTTTGTGACCATTTCTACTTACTGAATCTTCTTCTGCCTCCTCATCTGCCTGGATCTCCTCTTCATCCTCAGCTTCTGCTTCCTCAGTCTGTTCTTCTGGTTCCTCCTCAGGCTCTTCCTCAACCTGTAGACACAGTAACAGGATATTGAGGAAATGAGATATCTTCATTTGAACATTGTTTCGTACACCAATGCTGGATTGTGCATATACCTGTGCATCAAGGTCTACATTCATGCTGAGTCGCAGCATGCGCTCTATTCTGTCTCCGTATGCTTTGGTGTCTGAGAGCTGGTAGCCAGAGCGCAGTGTGGCCGTCTCAAAGAGCACTACAGCTAAATCTGCAGCTGTCTGGTCCTCACCGTCTTCCTAGGAGAAACATCCAGCAAAGAAATACGTCAGACTATTTGAACAATTTGCAGATTGTGTAATATTTAATAAGTGACTTGAAGCAAAATGAGTTGACGTACTTTGACTCTCCTCAACATTTCCTTGATGAGAGGATGTTTGGGGTTGATTTCTAATGTCTTCTTTTGACTTGCGTAATAACTAGAATGAGAGAAGAATTGGTTTACCCAATTATGACCAGATAAATGCATTTAGAATTAACCCCTCTCCATTTTCACATAGCAAACCAAGAAGTGGGGAATTGCAAAATCAGTTCTAAAGGTATGGCAACATCTACCAATATTTTTGACAATAGAGCAATATTGCAAAAATTAACAGCTTATGTTGGTAATGTTTGCCAGGTCATTGCTATGCAGCTATGATGATTACTAGATGCTGTATATCCACAGATGTGTTTAAGACCTAGTCAGAGGACGTACTTTGTGGAAATGTCTTTTCCTGTCTGGTAAGCCTGGGCTTTCATGATTCTTTCCATGTTGCCAGACCATCCGTACTGACTGGCTACCAGAGCGCAAGGAGAGTTTGTCAGCCTCTGGGACAAAATGGCCTTCTCGATCTGAAACATGACAAGCTTGTTTCAATTTATATGCCACTTCAAGTCAGCCAGCTTATAAAATGAAATACAATGAAATATAGGAAATCATACGTTGTCCTTCAGGGCCTTGTCTTTCATCCAGGTGGTGAGGGGTTCAAATTCCTTCTCCAAAGCTTCCCTGGTCTCCTTGGCCTTATCGCTCTCGTCAAACTTCACACCTTCCTTTGCCACATTCTGGAAGCGTTTGCCGTCAAACTCGGGCAGGGCCTGGATGCAGTACTCATCCACTGGTTCAGTCAGGTAGACTACCTCATATCCTTTCTTAAGAAGCCTCTCCACAAATGGAGATGCCTCAGCCTAAAACCAAAACCAGTGAAATATGTTACTATGGAAATAGAGAAATGGATTATCCTAGTAAGGCACAGGTAAAAGTTAAACCACTTAAGCACCTCCTTCCTGCTGGTTCCAGCCATGAAGAAGATCTTGTCTTGCTTTTCCTTCATCCTCTCCACATACTGCTCCAGACTAGACAGCACGGTTTCACTGTGGGAGGTCTGGAAGCGGAGCAGCTTGGCCAGGCGGGTTCTGTTGGAGTGATCCTCAATAACTCCCAGCTTGACGTTGGTGCCGAATTCCTTCCAGAACTTGTCATTGTACTGCTCCTCTGCAATCTTCTTGATCATATCCAGGGTCTTGCGGACCAGCTTCTTACGGATGACCTAGAACAATAGAAACCAACATGTTATGAAAACTGAAATTTGCCTGTACAGCATGAATAACTTCATAATTCAACAAAAGTAAACGTTACTTTGAGTAACACAATTAGCTCACCTTAAGCAGTTTGTGTTGCTGTAGAGTCTCTCTGGACACATTCAAAGGCAGATCATCAGAGTCCACCTGAGAGATTACCAAACATGGAGTCAACGTCAATTTAAGTGATTACACCATATACCTTCCTGCATTGGCATGGGATTACGATAATCAAATCGTTTATTAAATAAAGTTGGATCTATATTTTAAAACACTAATTCCCAGCTAATTATTCAGAGTTTATTTTATGTATATAAATGATCATTTTAAATTAAGAAAATAACTGAATTCATTCCTAGGTTAAGTATTAAATTGGAATTGGTTATTTTAAACTTATTCTGAAGATAGATTTTTGCTAAATGAAATGTGTACAAGCCAATATATATTAAATTGCACTGCTGAACTAGGATTGTAAAGTGGTCACAAATTTCAGTGCATCCTGAATATCATAATGGATACACTTAAAGAGCCAGCCAAAAGCACTTACAACGCCTTTGATGAAGTTGAGGTACTTGGGCATCATGTCATGGAAGTCATCGGTGATGAAGACTCTACGCACAAATAGCTGCGAGAAAAGAAAAAAAATTAGGTACAGTTGATACTACAACATAAGAGAATGTGTACTTTTCCCACTTAAAGGTTAAAGTTACCTTGATGAAGTCATTCTTCTTGGTCCCATACTCGTCAAAGAGACCTCTGGGTGCAGCTGCCGGGATGAAGAGGATGGACTTGAAGGTGACCTCGCCTTCGGCGGTGAAATGAATGTGTGACAAGGGCTCATCTGTGTCCTGAATGAAAGCAGAATTCCACTTGAATCAATCCAAGAGGCCACAGATGATCATGAGTTTATAATTTGTGCAAAGCACAGATTCTCACCCTGGAGAAGGTCTTGTAGAAGGCTTTGTATTCATCCTCCTCCACTTCCTTTGCAGGCCTCTGCCAGATGGGTTTAATGTCATTCATCAGCTCCCAGTCCCACACAGTCTTCTCCACCTGAAGGGAGTGAGGAATCATTGTAATCATTTGGAAACAAAACAATTGCCGTTGGGGATTTGCATATAGATTACCTTCTTAGTCTTTGGTTTGTCCTTGTCTTCATCCTCTTCCTCAACCTCAGCTTCATCTTCAGTGGTCTCTTCCTTCTCTGCCTCAGCTTCATCCTCAATGGGCTCCTCTACGGTCTCAGTCTGAAAAACAAAAACAATGAGTTAAGTTAATTAAAACTACAGGTGAACTTTAAACTAGCGAGTCTTTGGTGGACACACTGACCTTGCTGCTCCATACATAGATGGGGAAGTTGATGAACTGCGAGTACTTTCTCACCAGGTTCTTGATGGTTTCCAGCTCAAGGTAGTCAGAAGCTTCCTCTTTCATCACCAACCTGATGAAACAAGACTATAGTCACAGATTGTCACAACATCTATCTATGAGACGTCTGAAGTTTAAGTGCTTACGTAATGGTGGTGCCTCTGCCCAGAGTGTCACCACGAGGGTCCTCGATGACGGAGAACTCGTTGGAATCGGATTCCCAGATGTGTTGAGTGCCGTTGTTGTGCTTGGAGGTGACAATGACCTTGTCAGCCACAAGGAAGGCAGAGTAGAAGCCCACACCAAACTGACCGATCAGCTCAGAGGTCGACTGACTGTCATCCTGTATCTCAGTCATCTTGTTAAGGAACTCACTAGTTCCGGACTTGGCAATGGTACCTAGGTTCTTCACAAGTTCTTCTTTGGTCATTCCGATACCAGTGTCAGTGATATGAAGCACATTCTTTTCTTTGTCGGACTGGTGAGAGAGGACAGGATTAAATTAAAACTATTTGCATTTTAACACGCTTGCTTTATTGACCATTTATGGTGACCTATATAAAAGGTCTTAATTTGCTTTAGATTAAAACAGGGTTGACTGTTAAATTATTCTGAAGTGTTTGCAGAGTAATATAACTTTCTAAGATATCTTAAACCATAATTTAACCAAATACATTTGAGATACTGGACTTTAAAGGAACTAATAAATGTAATAGATTGCATAGTTAAACAATGTGTTGAGTATCAAAATTAAGATTAAAATGAAAATTACAGGAAGGAAAAACTCCTCTATTTGCTTCACACATTTGAATTCCTTTTGCAACGCAAATGTAAAAGTGTTATGTCTCCCTCATTACTGGAAATTAAGTACTGTTGGTTCAGCAGACAGGGTTGACGGCAAGTCTCAGGACTCATTTTAACAAACCTTAATTTTAATAGTAAGCTCTTCATTTCCAGCAAGGGCATCGTCGTGAGTCAGTGACAACAACCGGATCTTATCCAAGGCATCGGAAGCATTAGAGATCAGTTCTCGAAGGAAGATCTTTAGGGGGAAAAAGATGAATAATTATGAACCGTCAATCTTGTCGATTTGCAAAACCATGACAAACTAGCTTTAATATCTTCTAATGCCCCCACCACTCACCTCCTTGTTCTTATATAGAGAATTGATGATCAGTTTCATCATCCTGTTCACTTCCGCCTGGAATACATGCTTTTCTGCTTTATCGCGAATTTCCTTTATTTGGGAGGCGTTCAAACCATCTAGCTGAATGGCTTCCTCCTCCCTTTTAGAGAAGAGATGGGAGAGCAAAAAGGATGCTTGTGACATGCGTTTCTCTGGGGACTTATTACCATTTACCCTTGGGTATTGTGAAACGAGACAAATACATCAACCAGATGTTCAACCCTCACTGGGGGTCATTTATGGTCTTTGTGAGGAACTTAAATTGAATACATCCAAATGTAACCTCATGATACAAGTGCATTTAATATGCTAAAAATAGCAACTAAGAGCACTAAGATCCAAGTCTAAATTAAGGGTTACAGGACATTTTCCAAAGTCCTGTAACAAATAAATAAAAGTTCAAATCAGTCAAGTGCAGTTCAAGCCCATACAGACCTCTGAACAACCTCATCATCTGTGCGGGATCCATCTCTGCTCTTCCCAAGGTCCTCTTCCACTGTGCCGTCAATGTCAACGTCATCATCAGCTTTCACAGATGCTGCAATTATGCAAAACGAAGATTAGAAGGAGAAAAAAAAAAGTGTGAATGCAACATTGGTGATAAAGAGCACTTCAAAGCTATACAGATGCTATGGTGTTACTCAACGTAATGAAGTAACAGCACACATCACTAAAATGCTTAACTTATTTGAATCACAAGTTTCATAACTTAATTGCCTAGTATTTGAACTACATAGTCTTGTTTATTCATTTTATATGAATGTGGACATTGTGAAGTGAAATTCTTAAAATTGCCCAGATGGTTCTGAAATGTGCTAAACGCCCTTGATTTGTTTGCAGATGCACTCTCTTGATCCAGAAGATCCCAGTTAGGCAGTTAAAGGCCTTGATGAGAGTTCACATGGCTCAAGATCGATGATTCTTTAAATGTGCAATTAGACTATGGTTAACGTTACATTCTGTCATTACTATACTAGTTGGTTTTTTTAATCGTACATTACTAGGCCAACTATTTCAATGCAACTTTGTCATTTTAAAGCATCATATAACCATCATAATGGAATGGCTTCTGAATATATGATGGCCATTTCAATCTTAAGGAAACTTCCAGAAGCACATGCAAGGCAAATCCACGCTCCATGTTTTATTTCCTGTTCTGAATAATTCATCCATTTAGGACGCGTTAACATCTCTGCAAAATCACCAATCAATATATAAAATACTAAACCTTACATGGCAGAAAGCGGAACCACACAAAGACAGCAGCCTTACTGCAAAAACTCACTGACGCTTTGTCAAGTTCAAAGACAGCAAACTGCATAACGTTGCGTTCCATTGCCATTTAATAAAATATACTCACCGAAAGCCAATAGTGTACAGAGGAGACCAATAATCCACAGCCGCCTCATTGTTCTAGAAAGAAAAATGGTTTATTAATGAGACTCAATAGCAGATTAACGCCTTGAGCTTTGCAGCACCCTGTACGCCTCGGTGAACTCTTGCAGTGCGTGGACAGAGAGGGAGAAGTCGGCTTTATGAACCCATGCGCGTTAGGGCTGTGCTCAGGCGTCATGAGCCAATCACAGCACCCCACGCACAACACCGCGCCAATTAGAGAACGATCCGCAGCTGGCGTCTTCCAATCACCGCCTTACATGTCCGATTTTACACGTTCCGATCGTGTCTCGCGTCGATTGGCTCGACGGGATGCCAATCCATCGTGTCCTAGACTGTAACAACTGATCTGGGGACGGTGTGGGTTTAGTTTACTGCTATAAGCGGGTTGGGGGAAACGGAACTAGCTGATTCAGAATCAAATTAAACGTATAATTACGGTTACCTTAGCAACAAGTTGTTGACACGATAGACCACAAGATCAAGAAAAGAAAGTCCCGATAGGATTCTTGAACTTTGACTTAAAGACTCTTCTCTGTTTTACTTATTTTATGTTGACTGGGATTTTTCTTAATGTTGAGATTAAAATTATGTACCCTTTATTATTTGTGTATTTCTTTTTTCTCTGTTCAATGTAGATATGTTTAGTTCTGAAAGTGTCACACACTAAAAATGCAAGGAATAAACACCCAAGAAAAAAGTATTGGCGTTTCTGACAGCCTGGTGTTTCCTCTTCAGCCTTATCTGTGCTATTTTCCAGGTGATCTTCGAGAAGAGTTTTCTTACCTGAAAGCAAAGGTGTTTCCCCTCCTAGATGCACTTTGCCAAACAAGAGGCACCTGTTTCAAACCTGTGGACTTACAGCAAAGCAGACAAGAAAGAGGTTATGAAAATAATGACAGTGATGGAAATCAGATAAAGCCAGATCTTTTCGACCAGCAGTTGAAAATCAGTTTGGATCTCATCGACCGCTCTTCTTTTTTCATCTGTCTTCTTGGACACAGCTATGGACAATGTCTGCCAGAGGAAAATTATTCTCAATCTGATATTGGACCGTGTTCTTTGTCTGAGGTGGCTAGGAACATGCATGTTGCTGCAAAGGCTGGTTACCCTTGGGTCATGGAGGACAGGTATCGTACCTGTAGTCTGACAGAGCTGGAGATCACCAAGGCAGCCTTCATTGACAACCACAGAAGCTGCTTCTTTTATTTTAAAGATTATACCCCACAGGACATAGAGGATGACAGCAGTGATGAAATGCACATCTTCTTGAACATGCTATCTAATCAAAGCCAAAGTGAGAGACAGAGAATCAGAGATCTAAAAAGAAGGATCATAAATCACTGTCTTCCTGTCAGGTTTGAGTATGCAGATCACAATGTCTCAAAACAGATTATACAGATTTATTTAAAATACTAAAGTCAAGTGTGTGTGTGTGTGTGTGTGTGTGTGTGTGTGTGTGTGTGTGTGTGTGTGTGTGTGTGTGTGTGTGTGTGTGTGTGTGTGTGTGTCTTTCCACTGTTTGACAGATTCTTCAGAAACCTTCATGAACTGGAGGAGATGATAAGGGTGGACTGGGAAGGAGTCATCTGTAAATTTCATGAGGATCCAAAAAAATCCATCATAGGTATGCCTATAATATTTTGAGATTTTGAGTTGTTAAATTTCTTTGAGGGTTCTCAGACCCCAAATGTGAAGGTTAAAATAAGAAACATTTAGGATTTTTGAATTGGTTTGTTTTACTCTAGGATGGCAGCAGGATTCATTTGATCGGCTTTACCATGAGAGACATGCACATGGATTGTGTGACTGGTTTGTGGCCTCAGGACCCACCACAGAAATACTGAATGCATTAAACAAATTTCTGCATTCTATAACCCATAATGCAAAATCTGAGAAACACAGAAGAAATCCAGGTGCTCATTTTACATGGTAAGAAGATAAAAACCAAATACAGCAGGCAAACTGTGTTTGACTAACATATTATATTATAGGTCAAATTGTTGTTTGCTTTCAGTGATGTTGACCAGAAAGACTCAGAGAAATCTATCTTACTGGTATGTGGTGAAAGGGGTTGTGGGAAGTCCACTCTGGCAGCGTGGTGGCTGCGGGCCTTCTGCCGACAGAATCCTGATTTCCCAGTCATTGCTCACTTCTGTGGAACCAGCACATCCAGCACTGATGTCAGGTCTATGCTCAGACAGTGTACTGCTCAACTTCGAAGAGCACATTATGGTAAATTTCCTAATTGTTCCACCAGAAGTGTCTATGAGTCTTGTAACTGCCTTTATAAACACAACAAATATATCATTTATTATGTTGTGTGTGTGTTGTGTTGTGTTGGGGGGGGGGGGGGGGGGGGGGCTGACCAGACATGGAGACATTTTTTTTTTGAATGTTTGAAATCCTCAATGCTGGCCCTTGAGGTACATTCCATTTGTCCTCGAAGTGGGAAATTCCAAGTTCCCTGTAGGAACTTTAACTGGTCGGAGTTGTGATTGAAAAACTCTTAGGAACCACAAAAACCCAGACTTCAGAATCCAATATGCCTGCTCTAGTCTCTAGTATTATTTTTTTTAGTAGTATTTCTGTTTGTCAGTGTCTCAATAAACCGTTCATACAGTACTATCCAACCTCTACTTTTAGACATGATTCTTTGGCATTATCTGTGCAAAATACCACTTTTTTTAATACATTTGTATTCTGAAAGAGCAATCACAACAAAGGTTTGCATAGGTTTGTCCATATTAGTTTTCCGACCTGTGTACTGGAATGTGGTCAACTCGGGTGTGATGTCATGCCCAGCTTGGACATCCCTCTTCTGAGGTCAATGGAACACAGCATTAGCTCCAACCCAAATAAAACACACCTGGACAAGCTAATCAAGGTCTTCTTGGCATATGAGCTAGATCAAGATTGGAGCTAAACGCTGCAGGAAATTGGATCCCCTGTTTTAGAGCATCATGAAATAAAAGCCAAGTGCCATAATAATTTGCATCTTATTTGTTTGTCAGGTGATTTTCCAGATTGGGAAGACGCCATCGAGGCTGAGTACCTCCATCAAGCGGTCCAGGCATTTATGGCAGCAGCCAGTCTTGGGCCTTGTATTATTCTTGTAGATGGTATTGACCTTCTGACAGAAACACTTGGACTCTCAAAGCAAGAGGTGATTTTTCAGTCCCCTGTTGTCTTTAACTTCTTTATTCCAAAAAAAATTAACACTATTTTGTTTTCCAGGTGAAGGCCCTACAATGGCTGCCAGATGCTCTGCCTCCCTTTTGTAAAGTGATCATCACAACCACCTTTACTGACCTCACTTACAAAAGTCTCACCAGCAGGACCGATGTCCAGATTCTCAGCTGTCCCCGTGTCTCTGATCCTAGTGTTCAGCAGAGCATTTTGCTCAGACATCTGGCTTTACCCGACAAGGAGCTGCCAACCAGTGTTTTGCAAAGAATTGCGTGTAAGAAACAGTGCCACTTGCCAGCCTTTTTAGCGCTCATGGGCACGGAGTTACGGACATGTGCAGTGCTGAGGGAGAAAAACCAAGAGATGGAGCTATTGGAGGATTATGTAAAAGCTGATTCAGTTCCAGAGCTCTGGGTGAAGGTCATACATCGCTGGGTTAAAGATTTCAGCAGAACTACTCCAACGGAAGTCACTGAGACTCATACAAGCACTGCATCACTCAGTGATGGTAAGTCCTTTTTACTTTACAAGGCTTGTCCTAACTTATAGATTTCATTAGTTATAGTTAACAATAATTCCCCCCTCTCTACAGATCTCTCAGGCTGGGTGTGGGACACACTCTGCCTTATTCATGTGTCTCGTGCTGGCCTGACTGAGGCTCAGGTTCTGGCTTTGTTGGAAGATCTAGGCTACTGTGGTAATCTGAGAGTCAAGGTTTTGGAATGGGCCCGATTGCGCTCTGCTTTTTGGCCTTGGGTTCAGGAGAAAGACAATGGTCTTCTGACCATCATGCATCAGTCCCTCAGCCAGGCTATGAATCTGTTGTTGCATGGTTGGGATGTTTGTTTTTGTCTTATTATTTTTTATTATATTTTAATTCCTTGCCACCAAGAAATTCTTGAATTCACTAGGATTCTTGAAAAAGAGTACAAACACTTTTGAAGAGTAATATCATTTCAAAACAGAACAAGCATTTCCAGTGCATTCACACTGTTGTGCTCTTGTCTCTTTTACTTTAAGGTACGGAGGGTCAGAATTCCTGCCATCAGATCCTTGCTAATTTTTTTCAGAAGTCCGGTTTAGAGCTTTGTAGCTGGGCAAGAAAGGTGGAAGAGATTCCTTGGCATCTTAAGCAAACTGGTTCATTCGACGAGTTGCAGGACTTTCTTAGCGATCCAGCGTACGATAACTGCAATTTATCTTTGATTAGAATTTTTTTCCCTAATGCAGGCATTGTGTTTTCAGTCCATAATGTGTGTGTATATATATATATATCTCATATCATATCATATCTCCATCTTTTTCATAGTATCATGGAGTTTTTGTCAAGCAGCCTGAAGCAATACCCACAGATGACAACTGATGTTGTACATTATTGGACACTACTAAGGGAGAAAGGATTTGACTATGTAACGTTATTTCAGAATCAGATGGCTCAGACATTGGAACATCTTAATGGTAAAACCGAAATTTTTTATTATCATTATCAAATTAAATGTAAAAATCTTCTTCTGTCATTGCCATATAGACAGAAATATATGGCATTACAATAACTACACTCCATATCCGTGTAAATATATTTTTTTAAATTTTCATCATGTAGGACTATCATGTTATTCTTTTAAACCCGGCCTCTTGAAATAATACTATTTATTAGGGGTTTGTGTGTGTTTATAAATATTAGTAATGCAAATTTGTATTTCAAATATTTATGAAATATTTACCATGATTCATAGTATTCATGTAGTCTCGGACACATTTGACAGGATACTTTGGTAGCTTTTTGTAAGTAAAGAAATTGTACAAGAAACTATAATTTATGGCATAATTATCACTTTCTTGTATATGTTAATTAAACTCACCTGGTCTTTCGTAGACGCTCAACCTCCAGATCACAGCAGTGTGTGGCGATTATCATTGTTCTGCTGTAAAGTTCTGCTCTGTTTTGGTGAGATGCAGCAAGCTGAAGAGCTGCTACTTAAAGCAGATCACATTGTCCAAATTAAGGTAAAAATAATACAAGTCTTTCTGTAATATGATTAGCTAAATCATTGTCAGAAATTGTATGCATTCAAAAAAATATATTTTTTGCATTCTGTTTTCCTCGACAGGGAATGGAGCTGGATAGTGACAGTATGAGCTTACTGCTCAAAGTGCAGCATATGCTGGCAGAGCTTTACGTCCAAATGCATCTGCTGAAAAACTCAGAGATGTACTTCCACAAGGGACTTGAGACTGCCAGGTCTCTTACAGTAGCCCATCCTGACAGCGCAGAGGTCAAACTGATAGTTGGTAACATGCATTTTATATTTTTTCCTGCATTCACATAACTTTAATAAAAAGACAAGTGTGTTATATTTTGTATAGCGTGCATTTGGTGGCTCCAATCTGCTCTCACAGGACAGCTGCTTTGTCGTCTATGTCTGGCATTGCTGGCGGACGGACGGCTATGTGTAGTGCCAGGGCTTTTCAAAGAGATCCGCTCTTCTAGATACATTTCTGTCCATCCTTGTGCTGAAGGCACAGCCATGCTACTGAAGGCCATTTACAAGTAAGACAAAAGGGGTGTGAAAAAGTTTTCCCCCAAATTTTAATAAAATTTTTAAATGATGCTACATCTGTGTCAAATGACGACTTAAGTTGTAATCTTTAACTTACTCTCCACACCACTTTCTGTCCGATACTGGTAGAAATGTATTTTGCTGTCCATTCTTTGTTAAACACACAACATCCACAGTCCACTTTACTTTTATTCAATATATTTTGCCCTTTGAAATAGTCAAAGACTACTGTTTTAACCAGCCAGTAAAACATACATAAATTACTTGGTGCATTTTTTTCACATTTTTAAGATTGAGTCTTTGTGAGCCCAAGACTGCAGAAAAATGCTTCCAAGCTGCGCTGGCCAGTAGGAGGCGCTGGTATGGCCATGATAATCCTCTGGTAGCAGAAGTGGAGGAGCAGCTTGCAGATCTCTGGGCCAGTGTTCAAACCTATACAGAGTAAGAGATGGACTTCTGTACAATGCTTATCAGGTTACCTCAATCACTCATCAACCCTTAAGGTCACTGGCTTGATTTGCACTTTTAGATGGACACAGAGGAAAATTGTTGAACTGTACCGTCATGCTATAAGTACTAAAGAAAATGAGGCTCGGACATTGCTTCCCACCGCGCAACTCAACCTTGCTGTCCTTCTTATGAAGCTTGGTGAGTGACTAAACACATCAGTGACCACCCACTTTTAAGTGGCCTTGGTTTCAGAGGCATATTCTTTATTAAAAGTTTTGAAGCAAAGCAAGCTGCTCTAAGATGAATCACAACTTAAGAAACTCTGATTTGAAGGAAATGTATTTGTACTGTGTGTGTATAGAGAGAGAGAAAAGATACATGCATATACATATACAGCAATCAGGCATAACATTATGACAGGTGAAGTGAATAACACTGATTATCTCTTCATCACGACATCTGTTAGTGGGAGGGATATATTAGGCAAAAAGTGAACATTTTGTCCTCAAATTGTATGTGTTAGTAGCAGGAAAGCTGGGCAAGCGTAAGTTGATGCTGCCCAAGAAGTTGATGCTGGCTCTGATTGAAAGCTGTCATACACAGAGCACTGAGTGATGCACAGCTTGTTGTGTATGGGGCTGCAGACACGAACAGTCAGGGTGCCCATGCTGAAAGCACCAGCAGTGGGCACATGAGCATCAGAACTGGACCACGGAGTAATGGAAGAAGGTGGCCTGGTCTGACGAATCACGTTTTCTTTTACATCACGTGGATGGCTGGGTGCGTGTGTGTGGCTTACCTGGGGAACACATGGCTCCAGGATGCACTATGGGAAGAAGGCAAGTCGGCGGAGGCAGTGTGATGCTTTAATCAATGTTCTGCTGGGAAACCTTGGGTCCTGCTATTCATGTGGATGTTACTTTGACACATACCACCTACCTAAGCGTTGTTGCAGACCATGTACGCCCTTTCATGAAAATGGTATTCCCTGGTGCCTGTGGCCTCTTTCAGCAGGATGACATGCCCTGTCCCAAAGCAAAAATGGTTCAGGAATAGTTTGAGGAGCACGAGTTTGAGTTGCAGACTTGGCCTCCAAATACTCCAGATCTCAATCCAATCAGGCATCTTTGGGATTTGTTGAACAAACAAGTTCGATCCATGATCAAGTTACGATCACAACTTACAGGACTTAAAAGATCTGCTGCTAACATCTTGGTGCCAGATACCACAGCACACCTCCAGGGTTCTAGTGGAGTCCATGTCTTTACAGGTCAGGGCTGTTTTGATACCAAGAGGTGGACCAACACAATATTAGGAAGAAAATGGTCATAATGTTATACCTGATCTGTGTGTGTGTGTGTGTGTGTGTGTGTGTGTGTGTGTGTGTGTGTGTGTGTGTGTGTGTGTGTGTGTGTGTGTGTGTGTGTGTGTGTGTGTGTAATATATATATATTACTAGTCTATTTTATTGTGTCTGGCAGGTAAAGTGTTGTTGCGTAGCTGCAGTAGAGTGGAGAGGAGAGAGGGGCTGGATCTCCTCCAGAGAGCTGCAGACATAAGGATTCACCTCCTGGGCCCTGAGCACCCAAAAACCAGAGACCTGGAGCAGTGAGCTCGATTTTACTACAGTACAACTGCATTTAAAAGAATCACACAGTGGGCTACAACAGTCTAAAGACTAATACAGAAAGACCTTGTAACCAGGATGAAACCCTAAAAAGGCAGTAGACGGCTTTACATGTCTCTGTATTTGGGCCATGGAGTGACATTTGATGCTGGTGTGTTTGACGGATGACTGTTTCTTACCAGATCAACCTGACTTTCCCAGGCAGACTCATCATCCAGGAGGAAGCTCTGAAGTCACTGAAATGAAAGATGAGAAGGCTGACTTACTGCATATCACTTTGTCACATGGTCAGACCAGCCATGTTTTTTATTGAAAGAGGCATATTAATCTATTTTATTATATTATATTAGAATAGAGAATTTTTTTGGCCATATTAGAAATTCTGCCCATAGAGATGTGTTTTTTTATAGAATGTGTGGACATTTTAAAGATGTTTTTGCTATGCTCACCATGGCTGCATTTCTTTATTTAAAACACAGTAAAAACAGCAATATTGCGAAATATTGCAACTGTTACAAATATTCTAATTGTTGAATATTCTAAGACTTGTATTCTAATATGAAATGGTCAGTTCATAGCAAGTCTTTATGACCCACTGATATTTGCCATCTAGAACTATTTTATGAATATATAACTTGTATTGCTTTTGTTAATTTGCTTCTAAGAACGTTTACACTAAGATTTTGTCACATGGTCAGACCTGCCATGTCTTTTCTTGTAAGAGGCACATTAAATCAATTCTATTCGATTCTATTCTAAATGACTATATTGTAGAATTTAAAATATATATATTCTATTCTAAGGGACTATTAAAATACCGGTAGATACATTTTTCTGTCTATAGTAAAGTCCTTGAATATCCATATTAGAAATCTCACATAGCCATCCATCTTTGGAACCCAGGGCCAGCCAAAAGAAACCGCGCCAGCCGCCATGGCACGGAACGGAGCAATCGCACTTGTCAAACGAACCGGGCTTTGTGGGTCAAACGCGCTCGGGCACGGTTTAGAGTGCCTAGTGTGAATACACTTTTTGTTGTTTTGTTTTTTATGAGACTTTTATTTTGAAAGTAGTTGGCACTGGGTATTTCTTTGGCAAGAAATAGCAATTGCTATCACAGTTTCCGCTTTCATTTCTGTAGAAACCTGGTAGGCTAGAAACCGAAACGCATAGGCTATTAGAAATCATAGAAATACGGACGCGCAGCTGGCCAGCAGTGGTCTCACTTCTGCGCAGATATGTCTGGTTACTCTCGGATTATACATCATGCGACCAGCATATTATGTAGCAATAAAGGCTCTATGGAGATATCTCTGCTGCACCGGAGGGTCTTCCAGCGCTTTGAAATAACCGAAGCAGATTTCTGGTACATCGTTAAGAAATGTGCCCGCTTCGCGGTGGTCCAGAGCAGACCTAAAACAGAGGATGGAGAGCCTGACTACATCGTTGTCGCGAAAACATCTCTGCGACTCTGCAAGAAATATTCCAAAAACGAATGTTACGAGTGTCAGGATTTACACCTTTGCAAGTATTTTGTTTATGGCAACTGCAGATATGGGAAAGGAAGGTAAGGTTGGGAGAATATCTGGATAGCTAGTGGAAGATTTTCCTATTAACGAAATATAGTGCATAAAGTGTTTTTATAATTTAAAGGACAGCTGCGTTAATACAAGACTAAAAAAAAACAACAGCTATTAGCTTTCAAGTCGGTTTATTAGTAAGAAAGTATCCGTTTATAACGCATTTTAAGTTGACCCATGCGATTTAACTTATCTAGAATTATTTTATTAATATGACTTGCTTTTGTTCATTTGTTTCTTTGAACATAATGTAGCTTTTAAAAAATCGAGTATTTATTTATATATTATTTATAAAAAATCTTCTACGTTGATTATTTTAATAGGAATTACGTAATTCATTTATATTATTAATAGCACAGCAACTATTCAAACGTATATTAATTCATTTAATTGATCGCTTTGATAATTACTCAACATAAATAACAACAGTAAATAAAATATTCACAATGCATATTATGTTTTCAGTGTGGTATTAAGTAAAATTATTTCGTTTTATTTTTCAATCAGAAAACAGAAAAAAAAATCAGTTCTGCATAAGCTATCTGTTATCATAGACAAAAATATGGTTAATTTAAAAGCAATATCGTTCAATCTCTTTATTGTACAGTGTCTTCTTTATAAGATAACTTATGTACTTACTGTGGTAATAACAGTAGGCTACATTACATGCAACCCTAATTATATAGTAACTACATGTTAGTTTATTTTACTCAGCACTTAAATGCATAATTACATTAAAAAGGACACATTCAAATTAAGTGTAAACAAAGTTTGGTAATTAAGTAGAGACCAAAAATCATTATATGCTTTGTGTGGTTGTGTTTGTCAGGAAGGAGTGTAAATTCTCCCATAATATCCAGTCACAACATAACTATCCCCTTCTGCGGGAGTGTACCCTTCATGAACTGAACGAGGATGATCTCTTCCTGCTTCTGCTCCAGAACGATCCTGCCCTACTGCCAGAGGTGAGGAAATACAAACAGGAAGGCTTAAATAGCTACAAAAATGTCTTTTGGACTCCAATATCATGAGAGAATTCCTCCCCGAAGCCAAACTCATGCTATGATTGGAATATTTCTGCATTCCAGGTACCTCTCCTGCCGTTTGAAACGCCCTTCTCCGTTTCTTTCACTGTTTGCTCAGTTGCGAGACGTTTACAGAGTAGAACAGAGCTCACGTAACCGCTCAGACGTTTGTTCTGACATGTTTGAATCATCGACTGGTTACACCCAAATATACAATGTCACAGTGTGAAGTAATTGAATATTCGAGTGTAGCATTAGTCCATCAGAACACTTAAGGAGCTTGTTTTCTCCGTTATGTCCTGGAAAAGGAGCTGTCTGATCAGTACCATCAATCAAAAGCTGGTAATCTTAAAAAAAAATCTTCAGAAAAAGATCTTTAAAAAACAGAACAAGAAAAAGTCATCCAGGTGAAGCTCTACTTCATCAGCATTCCAGTCAGTATGTTAATGTAAAAAAAAAGAAAGAAACAAATGATGAATTCAGAAGATTTGTGGTCCGCATTCAGGATGAAGAGTTGCTGATGGAGAGATATTGATGTTCTAAGATCCTAAGTGTGTTTCTCCACTTTGGTTTGGACCACACACACAAAAAACAAACAAAAAAAAAAACAAAAGAAATGGAAAAAAAGAAAGGAGAATGTCCTGTGAACAGGTAAAGTAGAATGCTTTGCTGAGCTCTGTGACACACTGGTTTAATCTAGAAGTTTCACAGTATGTGTAAAGCATTTCATTAGTATAGTTTAATTTATTTATCAGTAAATGCATGTGGGGGGTTTGTAATATTTTAATGTGCTTATAACTCTAATATTTAAAGAATCCATCTCGTGCTGTATGTACGCAGGTGTGTGCTCACTATAATAAAAGCACAGGGCTTTTTGGGGCCTGTACCTTTATGGAGCGCTGCACTAAGGTGCATATTTGTCAGCACTTTGTGCAAGACGACTGCCTGTTCGGCCCCAAGTGCAAACGGCATCACGGCATCGACGAGCACAGCCGCAGGATGCTGGAGGAGCGGGGTCTCGGTGGTGACATCATCCATGACCTGCCCTACATCTACCAGAGCATTTATCGCCTGAACTCACAAGCTCTAAACAGTGGTAAGAGCACTTTAATATTCATTCACACATTTTATACACTGATGAGCCAAAATATTGTGACCAATCAACGGTGAAGTGTATATTGTTGATAATTTCCTAACAAGGCCACATATTATGGTCTGGGGAGATTATAGTAAGCAAACATGCAGGAGTAAAAAAGATCTGATTGACTTTGACAAGGGCCAAGACAACTGGGTCAGTGTATCTCTGAAACGGCAAGGCTTGTGGGTTGCAGCAGTGGTGAGAATTTAACAACAGTGGTTCGAGGAGGGTCAAACCACAAACTGGTGACTTTATGTTGGGCGGCCGAGGCTCAGCGATGCACAAGGGCAACAAAGGCTATTCCGTCTGGTCTGAGCCAACAGGAAGTCTACTGTGGCATAAGCCACACAAAATTTTAATGAAGTAATGGAAGGAATGAGACAAGCCGGTGAAGGGAGTGTGATGCTCTGGGCAATGTTCTGCTAGGTAACACTTGGTCCGGCCATTGATTTGGACGTCAATTGGACACGTGCCACCTACCTAAACATTGTTGCAGACCAGGTACACCCCTTTATGACAATGGCTGTGGCCTCTTTCAGCTGGATAATGCGCCATGCCACACTGAGCTTATTGTTCAAGAATGGTTTGAGGGACATTATGAAGAGTTCGATCTATGGCAGCCCCAACTCGCAACATATAGTACTCAAAGGATCTGCTGCTAATGTCTTGGTGACAGATACCACAGGACACCTTCAGGGGACTTGTACGGTCCATGCTTCGGTGGGATATTTTGAGAGTATTCGGAGGACCAACAGCATATTAGGCAGGGGGTCATGATGTTTTGGCATATCTGCATTCATTAATTAATTTATACATAGACATTTATGTACGTTTCAGAACTGATATCAGATCAAGGTGTCAAACCGGCAACTCCGATAGAGAAGAATGAAATCTGTCTGCACTTCATAAGACGGAAATGCAAGTTTCAGGGTTAGTGTCTATGTTATCCAGGTTACTTGTGGTTAATCTTGTCTTTAACATATTTACTTTACATTTGAGAAAAAATGTATTTTTATTTTTTATTGCTTCAGACCAGTGCGTGCTTGTCCACTTTAATCTTCCATATAAGTGGGAGGTTTATGATGGAAAAAGCTGGAGGGATTTAAGAAACATGGAGGAAATAGAGAAAGCTTACTGCGACCCAAAGAATGAAAACAGGTCCGTACAAATGCATATGCAAGAATTTGGCTTTTTGGTAATTAAAAAAATGAGCTATGCCTTTTAACTTTCTTTGTCTCACTCTCTTTGCTCATCCCTTCTCTTGGACTCAGTCAAGGCTCGAGATCGGTGGATTTTGTGTCCATGACCAGGAACTGTGACCCTGTGCGTCGACTTTCAACAGTCTCTTCCGTCTCTAAACCCGCCCACTACATCCTGACAACAGAGTGGATGTGGTACTACAAAGGAGATCACGAGAACTGGATAGAGTACGGTCAACCGGTGAGACTGGATTGCAAACATAGTGACCATACTCTCATCTGAGAGAAATTCATGTTTATGGTCAGGTTGTGGTTTTGTTTCAGTACTGTTTTTCTTTAGGATGACAAGCAACGTGTGACCTCTGTAACGTCCCGAGAGCTGGAGAAAGCTTTTCAGGAGGACAGCAATGCTGAAGTTACTGTTATTAAGGGCAATAGACATTACTATGTCAGTTTCCAAGGTACTTACACACCTTCATATTCCAGGTCTGGATTATATTATATTATATTATATTATATTATATTATATTATATTATATTATATTATATTATATTATATTATATTATATTATATTATATTATATTATATTATATTATATTATATTGACTGTCTTTTTTTTTTTTACAGATATGTATCAAAGGAACCCCAAACACAACACAAAGAGAAGGGTGCGCAGACGACCACGCTTTGTGTCTATCAATGAGGTGGAAACTAAAGCTTCCCAGTGACAGACAAACACACTCAATCTTTGCATACCTGAGGATAGACATTCAAATTATGAGTTACTGCTTTGGTTTCTTGCCATTACACTCTCGTGCTCTTAAAGGGATAGATCATCCTAAAATGAAAATTCTTTCATCATTTACTCACCCTCAAGTTGTTTCAAATATATACATTTCTTTCTTCTGAATACAACAAAAGATATTTTTAAGAATTCTACCAGTTTAAAAGTTTCTGGTCCCCATTGACGTCCGTTGTATTTTTTCTATACTATGGAAGTCAGAGGTCCAGCAGCTGTTTGGTTATCTACATTCTTCAAAATCTTCCTTTATGTTCAACAGAAGAAAGAACTTCCTGCAGATTTGGAACAACTTGAGGGTGAAATAATAATAATAATAATAATAATAATAATACATTTTATTTATAATGCACTTTATATTAAACAAAATCTCAAAGTGCTAAAATAATGAAATAATGTGAAATAATGACATCATTTTAATTTATGGGTGAACTATCCCTTTACAGCCAATTCACAATGCACTGACGAACCAGAGCAAAGGCTACAGACAATCAGATGGGCTTTTGTCTGATCAGTGTGTTTGACATGTTCAATTGCGTTTGTCGGGTCATGGAATGTCTGAGAAGTGGCATACTGTAATCTGTTGCCAGTTGCATAAAGACTAAATACCATTTTTTAAAGTCTGTTACATAAAAAGGTATATTGGTATCATTTAAATTGGAAAGGTAAGACTGATTAACTGCTAGTTGGTCAAACTAGTTTTTAAGACACTTTCTTGATATAGTGGCTAGGTTTCTGCAACTGGCCCCTGGTGATTGTCCTGTGCAGTGTTAAGTTTCCTTTGCAAACTTCTTACTTCTCAATTAATGAATTGAGGATATATATATATATATATATATATATATATATATATATATATATATATATATATATATATATATATATATATATATATATATATATATATATATAATATTCATGATAATTAACAATTGTCTGATTGAAATGAAATGCAATGCCTTTGATTGAAATATTGTTATATTAATATGAAGAAATATTAAGTAGCCTATATTCCAATGTTTTTATCCAAAATAGCTCTGTATTTGCCAGGAAATGATGTGGCTTCATCTGTGATTTTAAGCTCTTATGAGTTATTTAGATCAAATAACTGCTCATATGAGAGGGTCCAACTCTCAAATCCACACATTTAGATACTGTGACTTTACTGTAGTTTTCTATTGGTTTTTCATGCCTGGATTTGTCTGGTGTGCCTTCAGTGAATGCAGAACCTTTGTGAGGTGATATGAATCAGCTCATGAGGTACAAACTTGCACTTTTTTCATACCATGTATTCGTCAATAAATACTCTCTGTTTTTCCTATTTTGTCACTCGTTTGAAAACAAAAAGACTAGGTTTTCCATTCAAGTCTACTAGAGCTAATCACTGTAATCGTATATTAGTGAGTAGCACAAATGTTTTGAAATTAAATGAATGTTAATTTGACCTTGTGGGGTCTCAAATGGGCCAAAGAAAGGAGTATGTAGCCTATTATTTTATATTATTGCAGCTCACGTTCAAAAATTACCATGTTACTGTAGTAAAATTGTCATGATTTATAGCATGGCTGTACTAATAGTAGGCTATGGTTATGTTAGTGTATAGTGTTTGTTCCCGATTGCGCTTAGAAAATGACTAAACCAAGGTCCAGTATTTAAACAAGATAAAATGTATTTAATATTAATATAAAAATTAAAAGAAAATGCGCGTGTGAGGGTTGCTAAGGGATCCTGCTGACAGCCAATGACAGTGCCTCGTTTATTCTATACGTTTCGTATGAATAAATAGAAGGGGCGGGTCTTTGCCAAGCGCCGCAGATATCGATAAGGCGTAATTCTACTGAATGGAGTGTTTTATGCCGAAGAAATAGACATGAGCTGCCAACAACATCTTTTAAAAGCGGCCCACGTATTTTTTTAAGCTGTCCAGCGTGTTTGAAGGGGATGGGATCTTGGAAAATGGGCCATTCATGGGAAGAGCGAGACCGTTATAACCGCTTCTGCACAAATATATCTACACCGGATACCGGGAAATGAACCACGCACGAGCAACGAACTGGATACCGTCTTTACGAGGAGCTGTCAGCATAAATGTATGATATGATTCATCTGATTTGATTCCCTCCACCGATAACATCGACATTCTCCTTTTTATGGCCGTTCTTTCATCTTAATATCTGGTGTGTAAAGGGGCGCGCGCGTGAGCCGCATCCGCGCGAGGTGCATCTCAACATGACAGGTAACGAAAATGATTCCGATATGGCGCTATTCACCCTCAGTATCTTTGCATGTCAATATCCCATTCAAAAATACAAAAAATGGGTCATATGAATCTAGGGTTTGGGGAGATTGCGTGGATAAAAGCGTCTGAAGATGCTATTTTTCCATATTTGACCCTGTGTATGCGCTTAGTCGGTTCCCACACCCGCCCTTTTCCATCTGTACCGCTATGTATCTGCTTCAGATCATGCCCGTTATCTCTATACCTGTCTGACATGATACGCGTGATATTAACCTCACGGGAGCCTTGGGCCGCGCGCACCGATGATCTGTCACTATAACCTACATTCCCACACTGTGTATATTCACTTTGTGGCATTATAGGTTTGCATGGCATTGAAATAAATGAAAATGTGCATACTACGGATGATGCATGTGTGATTGATAAATAGATAGATATTTTGCTTTGAAGGAAATTCCAATATGTTTAGATATTTTACTTGTGATTTACAGTTAAAAAAAATTACAATAAAATATTTGATAGAATAGGCTAAAATTTAATTATACAAAATAATAGATATTGGCCTACACATATCTAGCCTACTTTGAAAATAGAAATTGTTCATCATCAATATTGATATAATACAATGTTCTAATTATTATGGACAAAAGTTATTAAGTTCATATTGAAATCCCAGACTTTGATTGTAGACATTGGTATCTTGACCATAAAACAGATCTTTTGTGAAAGTTTAAACTCTGATTCTTTCTTTTCCTCAGAAGAAATATCAGTAACACTTTACTTAAAGCATTTATGTATCATGCATTATAAAGGTACTCATAATGTACGTTAAAATGCATTATAATATTCACAGAATCCTTGTTATCTAAAACAGTTTTTTTTTTTGTGCCATGAAGGTGAATTGTAATGGATTATAACTGTGAATCTGTGATGATAAAATTTGCCAAGAATTAAAAAAAAAAAAAAAAAATTGATGTGGGATTTATTGATGTGGGAAGAATGATGATGATGCTTCCAGTTCATCTTATTATGTGCTCTCATTGTGATATTCAGCTTTAATCTCTAACAAATTGTGTGTTTCCTCTTCTCACAGCAATGTACAGAGGAAGGATACCAAACGGGAAGACCTGTGGCTATCCGGGGGACATTTTATCAGGGTCAGATGGACTGTCTTGAATAAGAAAAAAAGAAAAAAATGGAGAGCTCCAGTTCAAGGATGGTCTTGAGGAGCTCACGGCGTCTGCTCGGATGTTGTGTGCTTCTGATCGCGACCGTGATGCTGGTGGGATTCATGCCGACGTCCAGCTCACGCGTGGCAGGTATATCTCGTCATTAAACGTTCGGCTTTAGCACTATTGCTTTTCGTCACTTCCGTTACGTTTCATTTGGTTTCTGTGAACATATTGTGAGTCAGTCCCATAAATGGTGAGTCTTTTCTGTCGCAGATGATCAGAACGTTAGAGAGACGGTGGGCGTATGTACGAGTCAAGCTCTCTTTGTGTGAATGACGTCTGTTAGAGGTGCAGAATGAATGGGATTCACAGTGAGATGTGTGTGAGACGGTTTCAACATGAAGGAAGTGCATATCTGCCCACATAGTGACTTCTTGATATTACATGCTGAGGATACAATTCAGAAATGGTCAGCTAAGTTGTAGTTTCCTTTTTTGGTTACTCTTCGAGATAAAAGTTCTTTATTGCCATTGATGGATCCATAGAACCTTTAACATCCATGGAAAATGTTCTTTCGTTAATTCTTCACATTATGAAAAAATGGTTCTTTTAAGAAATATTCACTGAAAGGTTTTTGGAGAATCAAACGTCGTTCTCTATAGCCCCGCACTTTAACACGGCAATCCTGGTAAATTACAGTAAAATTCCCAGAATTACCTTTCCGGTAAATACACAAATGTGTTGTTCACGCAAACGGCAGCGTTCTGGCTTTTTACCTGCCATTCACACATCACTACCAAAATACCGGTAAACTCTGTGATGTCAGTCATCAGAAATGACTACAGTTACTATAGTATTTATAATATTACGTATAATGTTTAGCCCCTAAACTATTTTAAGTTTAAATTTAACAAGTTTCAATATTTAAATGACACATTTGTATATTCACTATTCTCTAATGTTGCTAATCATAATACTAGTAATAATAATAATAGTTATACATTATTGACTGTTACTGTAGTATTAATATTATATATAATAATAACATATGTTATTCATATTAATTATTATTACTAGATAATTATATATACTATAAGTATATTAGTATTGTAAATTGTCCTAATAATTATATTTGATAATTATGATAATGAAATGTGACCTAGAGAGTTATTTAATTAGATATAGTTGTTTAATTAAATTGCAGCCTTTGATTTGATAATCGCACTAGGATATATAGTGATTATCTTGCATCCCCATTTATTTATTTAAATTTTAGATTTCATATAATTTATTAATAGTTTTTGCAGTTCTTTCACAAACTCCTTTTTGGAAAACCCTGCTTTGGTTTGTTAAAATGTTCTTTACACTAAGAAAAAAATGGGTCTTTTTAAGAATCATTCACATTCTTTCAAACCCAAACGGTTTTGGAAGCTTTATTTTTAAGATGGTCACTCAGTAACTGGAGATGTACTGTGTGGTTGCCTTTGGCTGACATTTGTTTACGCTGCTTACACATCACTGTAAGATACGCACACACACAAACCCAGACAGATGGATGAGTGTCTCAACACTCTCTGTAAGGGAAGAGGCAACTTTTAAATGCACGTTGGCTCACCCACTTCATCAAATGCTGGAAAGGATGGGGGTTTATTAGGAGTCACACACCCCTCAGCAAGCCCACAGCTGTGATGGAAGTGTGTCCTGTGGTGCAACAAGCCCCCCATTAAAGCCATTGATCTTGCGTTGAGGAGTGGAGTGTCTCTCTCTCACACACAATCTTTCTCTTTCTGTGGCTCTGTCTGCGGTATCTGATGGTCGGCATTGACGATTGGATTTAGTAACATCAAGGCTAAGTGGACTTCGGTCTGTAATAATGTGCTGCTATTCCTAGATGCAGTTTCTCCTCTGTTTTCTCCTTTATGCCTGGGAATCTGTGTCAGTGGAATCAATGTAAGTGTGTATGTGTGCGCGTGAGCTCATTCTGTCGGTGTGAGAAATGCCTGTGTGCTCTCTCTGCTGCATCTGTAGCATACTGATGAAGCGGTCGGCGTGTGACACACTCCTGCAACACACACATATGCAACACGCAGCATCACCATGGAAACACCTCGCCTGACCACGCCACAGAGCCATTCATAGGATGTGTGTGTGTGTGTGCGCGTGTGTGTGTGTGTGTGTGTGTGTGTGTGTGAGGGAGACAGGGTCTCACTTGCCCCCTGTGTGAAGTTGTGTTCTCCACCGGGGATGCTCTGACAGTTAACTGAGTCTGAAGTTAATTACTGAACTTATTTCGCATGTCGTTCCCTAGAGTGCTTCTTCCTGCTGTTTCAGTACGCATACATTAGAGCTTTCATAGACGGGATGGTGTACATGACCAGAAAAGGGACCCAAAATGTTATATTCTATCATAATTTCCTCAGCCTTATGTTAAACTTTATTTCTTCGGTGACTAAGGATATTTTGAAGAATGACTGATTTTTTTTTATTGTCCGTATAAATGAAATACAATATTGTCTTATACACGGTTATTATATTTCCTTATGTTTCAACTTAAAAGTGTAGATTTTTACTGTAGTATAAGTTCGCAAAGTTTGTGTATTTGCTTTTACAAATGACGGTGAACTTGAGAAATGTACACATGAACAGTGTTATTTTAGAATCATTAAGATAATGTTCTAGTTTGTATTAATATTTTGAATTATATTTTATTTTTATACTTTTCATTTTAATTTTAGTTAAAGTTTTTATAATTGTGTTATGTTTGTCATAATCTATTCTATTAGTTTTTAATGTCTATATGTTTTTTTTAATTATTTTTTAATTTGAGTGATTTTAGTACATAAAGTTAAAATAAATGTAAGTGTTGCCTTGCCAAATAGCTAAAAAAAAAAAAAATTCAAGCAACAAAAATGTTTTATATATATAATATGTATAATTTAGGTCATCTAAATGACCTAAAATCCTCTAGAAGTATATAATATAATTATTTATTGATTATTATAATTTCATTGTTACAACTTCAGGGAAGTTTGTGTTATATTATTTCATTAAACAAAAGAGAAAAAGTTACTCTTATGTTCCTCCAAAATGACCATGAACCACCAAGGTGTGACACTTTTTCAAACAGCTTAGGATGGTTAAAGTACTTCTGCTAATGTATAAGATAAATCTACATAAACTATTCAGCCTCATTGTTAGTTGTTGGACTAGTGGGTTGTTGGACAACTAGTTGATTAGTTATCATCGTGACCCATCTCTATTGGATGAGCCACATTCCAAGCTGCATTTAAAGATGATAAACATGCATCTGTTACTACACATTCTGTATTAATACACCAAGTAAAGGTGTCGTTACCGTTAATACTGTAAATTACTGTAAAATCTTATTTTCTATGTCAGATTATATTCCAATCTTTCTTGGCACTTCACTTTGTTAAAAGTGAGTAGAAATGCCATTAGCATGAAACTGAAGCTAACAAATGTGTTGGGTTTATTGTGGCTTAGACATTGCCTCTAATAGACCTTATGTGCCAGAGAAGTATAAAATGACTGGTGAAGTGCATTTACTTATTGTAGAGTTAACAAAACTTATTATGAGCATTGAATTGTTTGAAACAGATGCCATATCAAATGTCAGCAGACCAGGAAGAATGGTTACATACAGTCAAACCAAAAATTATTCATACACTAAATATATATATTTTTTACTAGTGGTTGCAGAACACTAGTTCATTTATGTAAGCGAGGATAGCAAAATAAAGTAAACTGTGCCATATTATACCCAAAAGCTCTTCATACAGTGGACTACCAGTAAAATGTATAAAAAATATGGGAACAAAACTATCCAGACACCTTGACCTGACCATGTTTTTTGCTTTAATTGCTAATGCAACCTTTTACACCACAGACTGAACATAATGAAGCATCGCTTGGTAATTGGTTGACCTAAATTGGTATTATATAATTGTGTATTTAAATTTAACAGATGGGAGCTGATTGGTTGATTGTTATCTATTATATACCTATCTTTCTATCAAAGTTACCTGACATCATCAAGATGAATTTGTTAGGACACAGTTTAACACTGATTTATTGTTATATTTTATTACCATTTTCTAAACAATAGCGAATAAACTGTGATAATGTGAGAAAATGTTGAAGGTGTCTGAATGCATGTTGGTTTGACTGTGTGGTCATACTATAGGTCAAAATAGTAATTATTCTCTTTTAACCCCTGACTGTGTTTTTTTATCATTCAATTGCTATTAAATTTGATCAATGTCATTGTTCGGGTATAAATTATCACCCAGATTCATGCGGAAGTGGTAGATGACATTGTCACATGGAGCCTTATTTGCACTGGTCAAGATAGACCAATCACAGTTTTAGATTATAAACTTATAAACTTTATATAGTTATAAATTATAGCTATATAAAATATAGCCAGATTTGCTATCTGATGGTTGGCACACAGCTCCAGAAATATATATATTTTTTAAGTTAGCATTTAGCGTCATTATGACTCACTAAACAGATGGATTGCTATTTTCGACAAGTGTTTTTTAACAAGACGAACAATGATATTTGGCCCGAGGAAACATGACACAGCATGTCCATGTCTGGCACTGTCTGGTACCACCATGAAGTTTGAAGCCATTCGAATTCAGTGAAGGATTCATCTTTGCTAGTGTATATGATGTTTACTTCTGTTTTCTCTCAACTAGTGTATGACACACTGGCCTACTAATGTCACTCAGCTGTCCTGTACTCCCCTGCTCCCCCACACTGTGCTGTTCAATCAGCCTCATTACCCACAAACCCTCTGTTCTACCCTCAGTGGCCCACAATGCTGATGAATCACAGTAGAGGGCAGCTCTCATAGGGCAGCCTCACCATATGGCTCATTGAAATAAAGAACAGTCATTTTAAGAGGCAACAGTGTCACATTTACTGCGATAGTAAGACTTATGATAAAAGTTTTAGTTTAGCTGTTATAATTTCAGTCTATGCTAAACCATAATTGGATCATGATTTTCAT
This sequence comes from Pseudorasbora parva, assembly GCF_024679245.1. Lineage (NCBI taxonomy): Eukaryota > Metazoa > Chordata > Actinopteri > Cypriniformes > Gobionidae > Pseudorasbora > Pseudorasbora parva. The sequence continues at coordinate 35,392,594 of NC_090191.1, forward strand.
AAAAATGGCAATTATTGTTTCATGCACTTTTAAGAAGTCAGATCCACAAGCTGCATGGACAATGGCCACTAAATGGCTGTGCCTCCTAATATTCAGATTAGGGGGTTTTAAATAGTTGATTCTTAAACCATCACCTGTATTAAGTAATATTTTGAATTCAATTAATTCATTTTAATTAGTTTTAATAATTAATGGCCCCATCATACACCCGGCGCAATGCAAAGGCAGACGTGTTTTTTTGCTAGATTTAGCCCGATGCAAAACATTCATGTGTGAAAATGTGTGAAAATGATTCTTCATGTTCACTCCCAACCATTCTTTCGCAATTTGAGCCTGATGAATCTTGACATTGTCATCCTGGAATATGGCAGAATATTCTGAAAATGATTCTATATTTGGTAAAATAAGCTTTCAGAAGTTGTTTTCTTTGCTCATGTAACCTGTTTATATGTCGAGTAGATTGATAGATTGATTTAGATCATTCACTTAAATACTGATCCAGAGAGCTAGTTCCCATAGAGAAGTTGAGTTTCTAGGGTACAATCTTGGCTTTTTCTGTACTGTAGGTGTATTTATGATCAGTCCTTCTGCTGTTTGCAAATATTGAATTTCTTGTGACTTGGCTTTATGCCATCTTGCAGCACGCTCAAACTTTTCTTCCTTTTTTTTCTTTCCTAAGTGGAGCTCCCATCCAACATGTCTAGAAGGAGTCTCAATCAACTTCCAACAAGAACACATTCACCTCCTGCCTTATCTTCATCATCATCTTCATCATCTCCTCAGCGTTCTGAAAGAACCAGGCGTCCAGTTCACACGCCTCCAGGTGCCAAACATCCCTCGTCCCCTGGTCACCATGACAGTGCCTCCAGCATAGATCCCACCCCGTCCCTTGGCTCTGAAGGGTCGGGTAACCTAGGCGACGGGGCCCAGGGCATCCACCTGCTGTTACGGCCGCCAGACCTTCTAACGCCCAGCCAGATGCCTCCTCTCCATGGCAACAGACCGCCTACGCCAGCCCCCCCGACCCTGGTGCCACCCGAAGACATGTATCCCGCCCACTCTGCAGAGGTGGACTGGGGTTCTGGAGACTACCTGGAAACTCTTACGTTCATGGGATCTGAAGGGGAGGAGTTTTCTCTTGTCACCACCCTTCCAACCCATGGATATGATCCTTATGATGCTGACGATGACGCCACAGTCAGCTACAACACAGCTTTCCCCTCTCGTCCCATCCTGCCCCTCTCGTCCAGAGACCTCATGCCCAGTGCAACTGTAAAATACGGGAATAATTTAAGGACAGCCCATCCTACTGATCCCCGCCTTCCATTGGCTCCTGACTCTGCCCCCACGAGTGATATGGACGATGATTTGGATTTCGATTGGGCGGAGCTTTTTCCCATTGAGCCGACTGAAATGCTGCTTCCCGACATGAACAGTCTAGAATACTACAACACGTTGCAAGCCAAAGAGAACGCTAGTACTGTGAGGAATAGGACACACCCTCACATTACCCCCACGCATACTGTGGGAACCCCCCACACCACTACTGCAACTTTGGGAAAAGTCCCCGATCATATTGACCTTGTAACTCCTCAGTCTATTCCATCAGTGACCCCAACTACACCTCAAAAACCTACAAAGCCTCCCATCCCATCAACCACCGAGACCAAACGACCTCCTGTAGCCCCGGAGAAGGGTGTTCCTTCCATACCCACGTCCCATGGGGGCAAAACCCGACCGTCAGTGCCAACTGCCCTGCCTTCACCCGGCCCCTCAGAGGGTCCAGTAATCCAAGCTGTCACGCTGAAGCCCCCTGCTATGAAACCCCGGACAACCACCATTAAAACCACCATCAGAACTACAACCACAACTAAAACCACAACTACCATGAGCCCCATCAGCCTCTCCACTAAAAGCCCACCGCCTACAACTCCCAGAATTCCTCTGTCCATCGCACCCCGACAGTACGTTTGTAACATCACCAAACCGGACATGTACCTAGTCCGAGTGGGTAAGACAACAAGATATTTAAATTTTAGGATTTAATTAGGATGAATAATATATTGAAATCATATCAAGTATTGGCCACTATTAATGTTCTCTATTCACATACATTTTTGTATTTAGTTATTAATCACACAGTAATAATTTAAGCTAAAATAAGTTTTCTTACGACCCTCTTCTGTGACTCCTGCAGGCATGCCAAGTGGCTCATCCGTGGCATTTGCCAAAGCTCATGTGCGGGAGATTCTTCGACGAGAGTTCAACCGTTCAGTTGAGTTACAGGTCCGTGCATAAGATTACAACACATCACACATCAGCATTTATCTTTAGTATCAGTGATATCAATCTGTGCTATCAATCCAGGTCCTTAAAGCCCCGCCCAATTTCATCTTCCGGGCAGTCTCCGGTCCACTAGTGTACACTGCTATGTCCGTCATCAATGCTCTCCGCCAATCAGCACACAGCACTTCCTCTTCTACCATTCTATCTGTCACAACCATATATGCAGTGCCTGATTACAAACATCAGGTCCACACAGGTGAGAGAGACACAAACATATAACCAGTGAATGGCATGCTCATGTGTGGTTAAAGGGATATTTTACAAAAAATGAAATTTCCGTCATTTATTACTCAGCCTCATGTCGTTCCAAACCCGTAAGACTGGATGAAGATCTTTCTGTCCCTCCGTTGACAGCTATAACACTTTATTGACTCTTCGATGCTTCAAAAAGTTCATAAATTGAGCAATTTATTCCAAACTTTTCTAAAAAGCAAAGACTCATTGCTTTATTTGTGTTCTAAAGATGAACGAAAATCTTACAGGTTTGGAATTACATGAGGTAATTAAATAATATCAGTAATTACATGTTTAACTAAAGGAAACAAAAATAAAGTGATTGTTAATTAATACATTTATTTTTATTTTACATTCTTTCTGAGCAATAACAAAATTGATGGCCCCACTTTATATTAGGTGGCCTTAAGTACTATGTACTTACATAAAAAAATAAGTGCAATGTACTTACTGTGTTCAAATTGTATTGCAAAACGCCTTTGCTGATATTGAGGTGGGATATGGGTAGAGTTAGGGACAGGTGTGGTGGTGTGGGTAAGTTTAAGGGTAGGGTTAGGTGCAAGGGAAGTGCCCACTGTGTAATTACAAATGTAACTACAGAAAATTAATTACAGATGTAATTACATGCAGGTATTTTTTTAAATGTAAGTACAATGTAAAAACCTGTATGTACACAATAAGTGCATTGTATTAAATTATTAATTAAAATGTTAGTACATATATAAAGTTAAGGCCACCCAATATAAAGTGGGTCCAAATTTATTATAAAAATAAATATTTTAATATTAGTTCATATTTTTTATAATCATTTTGATATATGATATAATAATATAATATAAATATTGTATATATATATATCAAGAATGAGTGCTATATTCATATTTTTTCCTGCAGTGCTGCAGTTTGTACCGAGTCATGTGGACGTGCGTCTGTGTAGCTTCAGCGAGCGTGTGGAGAAGGGGCTGCTCATGGCCTATGCGGAAGTACGCAAGCGCTCACAAGAAAATGGAAATTTCACAGTTCACGTACGTATATCCATTAGAACCCCTGACAGAGGCATATTCAAAATAAAACACACTTTGCATATCTGAATATATGAAAGCTTGTCAACACAAATATCTTGTTCTCCTTTAGAGTATTTCTTACCTTTAAATTGTATTTAGAGTGCTGTATCATTGTTTTGTCTAGATTGTGAATATCACTAGTAGCCTTCCGAAGGGTCAGCGTCAGCAGAAGGCTCCGGTGGACATCACATTTGCAGTGCGTGATTCCCAAGGCTTCCTAACGGGATCAGATGTGAGTGGCCACATGAGGCAGCTCAGTGCTGTGGAGTTCAGCTTCTATCTTGGTTTTCCTACCTTGCAGATCGCTGAACGTGAGTGACATATACACACACATGCTCTTTGTTTTAATTTATTATAAACTTTATTTATTTATCACTTATTTTATCAAAACTTTTGTCTTCCAGCTTTCCATTATCCTGAACTGAATGTGACCCACATTTTACGCACATCCTGGGTGAAAACAGGTAAGTTGGAAAAAAAGATTTCGAGATGTAGAATATTGGAAGTAATATAATATATAGGAATGATTGTTGGGAAGCTTACACGATTGATACCAACACTGTCGCTGGCTCATTCTGTATAAGATAACAGCCAAGATGTATATTAAAAATAATTATAATAATAATATAATGGATAAATTAATGGATATTTATTGTACTTTTACATTACTTGTGCTTACCTGATCTATATATTTTAGTAAAAAAGGATTTAACCCATAATTATAATAATCAAATAATAAAAAAGAATATTAATTTATGTTAATAAATATTAAGGAAGCAATATTATTTTTGATGTGAGTTCTTATGTTAGATAAATATTATTTTTTATTTAAGTTAAATAATTAATATTTATTAAATTCAATATTACAGTTACTTTCAGCACCTATAAATGTTCATTATACTAAAATACGGGTAGATTTATACTAGTCTGTAAGTTATAAAGGGAACTGTTAAAAATATCACAATTTCTCTGGTACTTCACACACGTTTCCTTTTATGTGCGTTTGCTCTAGTTTTACTGGGTGTGTTGGACCAGCGTGTGAATGAAAGGACCTTCCAGGCCAAAATGGAGAGGCGATTAGCACTGCTGGTTGGAGAGGGACTTGGGATCGGGGTTAGCAATCGACGATGGAGAAGAGCTACTAGTATCGGCAACAACAGTGTACAGGTACATTCAAACACACAAGTGTATGCACTATTTCTATCCTTCCCAGTTCCCACACATGACATAAGCATGAACCCCGTTGTGCCTCAGATCGTTCGAGCGTCCCGTCTGGATGGCCCAGATTACCCACTGGAACTGGTGTATTTCGTGGAAGCGGGATCAGGAGAGAGACTGCCAGCCCAGGCTACTGCAGCCATGCTCAACAGACTGAACCTGCAGAGAGCTGCCATTGTCCTGGGCTACCGGGTACATGGAGTTTTGGCCACACGTGAGTCAAAATAGTATTGACTAGGTAGTGGCTTTAAAGGGGTCATGACATTGATTTTCTTTATTATATTACTACGTTCCTTCACTTACCTAATGGTACAAAGACCCCGTATGTGACAAAAGCTCAAGGAAAATTATATTTCTCAAGTCATGACCCCTTTAAGACACTTTTCAAATGGGATTTTGGGCACTTTCTTGTGCCAAATATCACATTACTCCGTTTCAGCGGTGGAGAAGCTGGCCCTGCAGCCCTCTGAGACTCAGCCCAGTAACATTTGGCTGATCGTAGGAGTTGTGGTCCCAGTGCTGGTGGTCATCCTCATCATCATCATCCTGTACTGGAAGCTGTGCCGCTCTGAGAAGCTTGAGTTTCAACCCGACGCCATGAGCACCATCCAGCAGAGACAGAAGGTCTGGATCACTGAGTGTGTGTGTGAATGTGTTGCCCACTCATAGGCACTACATGTGAAGGAGGTTCGTGACTGTGCTTATTAGTGCTCACCCATGTCAAGGGCTTTCATGGAAAAAAGGGCTGCTTTGCAAGTTGCAACAGTTAATTTAGCAAGTTGTATCATACTTACTGTCCATTCATGTTTTTTTATGATCTGTTTAGTTGCAGCCTCCCAGCGTTAAAGGCTTTGATTTTGCTAAGCTACACTTGGGGCAACACAGTAAGGATGACATCATGGTAATCCAAGAACCCGCTTCTTTACCGCCGCCTGTTAAAGAGGCCACGCCCTCAGAGGGCGGAGAATTGAACACTCCTAAATCAAAGAGCTCGTCTACAAAAGCATCACGTGCAGCGCGGAGAAGAGGCCGGTAAGGAACTGTTTTGGATAGGTTCTGTTTATATCAGTGTTATTTCAGTATTATTTTAAATTAGCTTTTATTTTTGCAATTTTCATTTTAGTGTAATTTGTAGTCATGTTATTATGTTGTTTTCTAATTATTATTTTTTTTAATATTACTATTTAAGTTTCATTTATTTTTATTACAAATTTTAACAGTTAGTCATTTTTATTGCTTCATCATGAATCCATTTCAGTTCGTTTCCAAGGCATAATTTCTAATATTCTAATATTTCAGCTTTTAGCTTTATTTAACAATAACAACCCTGGTTTACATGAGTTTTTAACCACACAACTTGTGTTTTTGTCAGAATGTCTCCATCAGATGGAGATTCATTAGGAAGTGATGCATCTAGCGGTAGAGAATCAGCTGAGGAGAGCACCAGACCTGCTGTGACACCAAGTGACAGCAAACCCCAACATCGCAAGAGCAAGCATGGTACCAGATGACACAAAAAACACTCACACACACACACACACACACACACACACACACACACACACACACACACACACACACACACACACACACACACACACACACACACACACACACACACACACACACACACACACACACACACACATGTTGGTCTATGTGGTTTACAGGGACTCTCCATAGGCGTAATGGTTTTTATACCGTACAAACCGTATTTTCTATCCCCTTACACTGCCCCTGCCCCTAAACCTACCCATCACAGGAAACATTCTGCATTTTTACTTTCTCAAAAAAACATCATTTAGTATGTTTTTAAGGCCATTTGAATTATGAGGACATTTGATATGTCCTCATAAACCACATTTATAGTGTAATACCAGTGTAATACCCATGTAGTTATACAAATTTGTGTCCTCATAAACCACATAAACAGGCTCACACACACACACACACACACACACACACACACACACACACACACACACACACACACACACACACACACACACACACACACACATATATATATGTACATATATACATGGCTGTCAAAAAATAACACATGGCCATTGTAGCTAAAAAGTTTATGATTTATAAATTCTATGTTGAATCAAATAAAACAAACGTATCTTTTTTTAAAGCAGCACTAGGTAACTTTTCAACCTTCATAATATATTTTTTAAGACTCTTGTGATGATAAATCGACTTACAATAGGTTGAATGACACGTCTGCCATAGCCTGATGGGGTCTGTATCGTTTTTAATCGTACTTTTAAACTTCAGGTTTCAGGTAGTAACCCGAGAACAAAAAGAACTACAAAATTCGACTGCTTTACGGCATATGCGTCACTTCCACCGACACACACACACTTCCTTACATTCGGACGTGCGAGCCCAACTTTGTTCGTCAGATAATATAGTCATGTCCGAAGCAGCACAGACACATAAGAAAGAAAAGGTTTTGTTGGAGGAAAGCAATAAGAGGAAACGAAAAAGTGATGGGATTAAAGGCAGGACGAGGGTCAACATGTGACCAGCGTTTGCTCGTCGGCGTGAGCTGAAGGAGGCGTGCCCGACCGATGCGGTCCTGCTTGTTATGGTGATTACCTACCACTCAAACATTGAACTGAAGTATCATATAGATTCTGTAAAACGATAACCAATAGACTACTATAATGACGCTGGCTTGTAAACGTGAGCATTGTGATTATTTGGCGTTTGAAAAAAATAAAACTCATGAAATTATATTCATATGACATGCTGAAACATATGCCACTGACTGTAACGTTACCTGGGATGAAGACATTTCACACGCAACGCCAGAAGAACTCGAACTCCTCTTGCAGTGTTCGGGGAACTGTTAGCGCTGCACCGACCCGCGGCGCCACTTTTATGAAGTTATTTGGCCCGCCCCGCACCACTGTATATATTTTTTACAACCCGCCGCGCACCCGCGACCATTAAATAGACATACGGGGTCCGCGGGTTATGAGACGAGCCACGCATCACTAGTTCAGGGCTATCAGGGTTGTCATGTCAACAAATACACGCGCGATGGCATCCCCTGTTGTAGGATTTCAGAGCTTACGACAGTAGTTGAGGACATTATTTTTTCCAAACTGTAGGGGGACCCCGAGAGCAAAAGTAGCCAAGTGCGGCTTTAAAGATACTTTTTGTAGTGCCTATTTGATTACCCATTTAACACAATAATGACTTGACATTATCTTTTGGGGGTAATTTCTCAGTCAAAATTAATGTTTTTAAAATTTTTTTGCAATAAATTAGATTAATTATTTGCAACATCATGTAATTAATTAGATAAAAAATGTCATTGCTTGAGAGTCAAGCGTGAGTTTTAATAATTAAAATTAAGTATAATACTTATTTCCATAAATTAATTAATAATTAAAATAATTATATCAAGTTACTTTGGAATGATTTGTAATGTGAAAAGCTAAATTAAATTACATATTAAAAATGAAATTAAACTTTTTTTTCTCTCCATTTATTTCCGTGGATCAACAGCAAAAAACAAACTTGGTAAGTTTCTTTACCCATAGTCATGTTGCATTCGCATATTGTTAGTTAAAAATGTGTGGCCTTTAACATCTGGCCTTGATGTTCAGGTACTCAGCCTGGAAGTGGTGTGGATGAGCAGTTGTCCTCGTCGTCCATATTTGAACATGTGGACCGCCTGTCTCGAGGTTCGTCAGATGGAACACGCAGAGTGTCCAATAAGATACAGCTTATCGCCATGCAGCCCATGCCAAGCCCGCCCTCCTATCCACATAGCCAAGCCCTGAGTCCCAACCTGACAGACAGTATGCCTGATGGAGCAAAGGTCAACAGTGAGGTTAGCAAACTCCTCTTCACATAAAACAAATGCATGACAGGCTCACATGCATGCACCTCACACTTGCATAATGCAACATTTTTTCCAGAATATTCATCAATAAATGATGTATGACTTTAATTTCATGTCATCTTTAAGAAAATATTCATAACTTATTCCCATTCTTCCAACTGACGCAGATCCAAGTAGCCTTAAGGCATAAATCTGAGATTGAACACCATCGCAATAAGATCCGCCTGCGTGCCAAGAGAAAGGGCCACTATGAGTTCCCCTCCATGGAGGACATCATGGCAGCGTTCGCGGACAGCTCCGAGCAGCAGCGAGTTTATCAACAAGCTCAGGAGCAGATACACAAGATCCTGCATCCTGAGGAACACGCACCTTCATCGTGCGGAGAGCCACGCAAAAGGTCAGTGTAAATAAATCTCACTTGTACTTTTCTAGTTTGCTATCAAGGAAAGTGAATGCAATTTGTTGGGGAATTGCAGCTCCAGAGGAAAACGCTCTCCCAGGCACAGACAGAGACAAAATTTGAGTGGAAGCGGAAGTCTCAGAGACAAAGATCGCCTTATTACTGACGGAGATGCCACGTACAGGAAGTACCCAGGGGTCAACAACGTAGCATATGTGGTAGGACACACACATGCATATGTGATTTTACCCAACTTAAACACACAAACTCACAGATCCTCTTTCTCCAGTCCGATGCAGATCAGCTCCCAGATGCAGGAAGCCCTTCTCCTACTGATGAGGTGTTTTTGGACCCTGGATCACCACCATCTGGCCCCGCCCCTGCTCCGCCCACCTACGTCCCAACCATCGAAGAGGCGAGACAGCAGATGCACTCCTTATTGGATGATGCTTTTGCTCTCGTCTCACCCTCTTCTCAAGGAAGCCCAGCTCCTCTAACGTTCACTGGCGTTACAGCAGTCACTGGCGTCGGAGGAATCAGCCCCGGTCAACCCTCCAGCCCGTCCTCGCGCCCTGCACGCCAATGGGGCTCCTCTTCTTACCCAGCAGCCCCTGCACACAGTCCTTTCTCTGCGGTGAGTGACTGTGGATATTTGAAGGATAGCGTTGGAATGCAGCTAATGTGAAATTTCATGTGAAATATCTCTTCTCTCTCTGCTCTGTAGAGATATGCCGAGTTAGGAATGTCTCCCACATCGGTACAGGGTTTACTGCACAGGTGAGGAGGATTCTGGGAGGTTTTAACATGGGAGCCATTTAACATGATCAAGAAGGATGTTGTTCCTTTTAAACATGGCATAGTATTACCTAATTTGATGATGCTCAGTTAAACTTTTTGACAAACACATACAGTTTTTTCACAAAATAAGAATGAATAATAATGCATTAACAAAGCAGTAAAAGGTTTCGTTTTGATGACCACAAATTATTTACAATATTTACAATCTGTAAAAGAATTGGTAGAAAAAGTGTCATAATCATAAAAATCACATTTTGTTTCTGGAATTAGCACCCCACAATTAGTAAGAAACAAGTACTGGATTTTTTGAATTTTTTGGGAAAAATAAGCTCAACATATTTTATGGAACAGTCTGATGTGCTAGGCTCTGCAAAACAGACACTATTTTTTGAATCGGCACCAGAAGATTTGTAAGAAACAAATATTGGATTTCACTCAGCAAATTTGATGCAAGGTGGTGTTATCAGAGCAAATTACAAGTATGAGTACAGGAAAAACAAACTAGCTCCTTTGTCTCCTAGTGTATAAATATTGATCAGTCTTAGATATAATATTTACTTAGCAAATTGTTTGTGTAATTTTGACAGACAGGCGCAAGGCTCTGCATATCTGCCACCATCAGAGATGCAGTCAGATCCTGGATACTCCAGCAGGGGGCAGTATGGAGAAGAGATGCCGTCGTCTTCTCGGCCACGACCAGTAGGGGGCAGCACAGGTGAAGGTCTTGTTAGTTGACTTTAACATGTGGTTTATGTGCTATGATTGCTGTTGCTGATAATGTTTAGTGTGTGTAGGTGCACAGTTGCATCAGCTGACACAAGTGGGCTTGTCAAGTCGGATTGGACTGTATCCTGGAGTTGGCCGTAGTGTGTCTGGCCCCTCAGGATCTAGCTGGACTCAGTACCGCTCAGATGAGGAGATCTCTAGACCAGGATCCAACCGAGAGGCTGTAAATCAAACATGCACATTCATAATAACTTTTTCAGAATTGTGCTAGTAAATATAACAGTGTGTCATTCAATATGGGATGTTATAAAATCCCAAAACTGTGCTATTGTATTTACAAACCACTGCAGTTTAGTTGCATACAATAAAAATCATATCAAGCACAATGGCAATAATGTGAATATGTAAGCTATTATTAATTGCACAATTTCATTGGTTTAATTTGATTTCATTTTAAATCATGATAATTGAAACAATTTATTTTAATCGTTTATTTAATTTTTTAAACAGTATATTTGAATGTAATTTATTTATTTTAGATTAAATAAATTACATTTAAATATACTGTACAAAAATAAACAATTAAAATAAATTGTTTCAATTATCTTATATGCCTGTATGTATATTTCTATGTGTTCAAGTATAATCTGTATGTTTGTTGGTATTTTATTAATTATTCTCTATCATTATTCTCACAGAATATATTCACAGAACTTATATATATATATATATATATATATATATATATATATATATATATATATATATATATATATATATATATATATGTATAATGTATACAACCAATTTAATTTAAGTTTGTGTTCAAGCACAATCTATATGTTTATTTTTTCCTGAATTGTTGGTATTCATTATTTCTCTCTCCCTCTCTGTTTCTCACAGATACTGACATTCCCAGAATACTCTTCACCTGTATTCCAGATGTCCAGGACATCCCTGCAGGATCCCACAACACCGCAGGCGCACCTGGAAGCCTCGAGCGCAGGGTATATTGCCCCTGTGGAGCGTTCTCCACCCCCTCACTCCTCTGCCTCTCTCATCAAGGCCATCAGGGAAGAACTGCAGAGACTTTCTCAGAAACAGGCTGCTGTTGTCAGCTACCACAGTTGAGAAAGACCATCCCAACTCCCCAGTCCTGGTTAACTTCCCGATGTACCACATAAACAACCTCCCAAATCCCAACACCGCCCGATGGCTGAGAAACTGCTTTACACAAAACCCAAACCAAAATCTTCAAATTCAAGTACGGCTGGTCTGTTACATATGAAGAAATACTAGCAATCATCAATACTTGTATTGGCTGGAAAAATCCACGATTTAAATTTCACTGCTGACATGCAGAAAATACACTTAAATACTCTTAAATACTATAATTCACAAAGAAAAAACTGTCATGTCCAGTCTGTTTAAAAAAATAGACAAAGTTGCCCCATATTCAGACTCTCAATTTGCATGCTGAGAGCTGTGAACCTTCAAGACTTAGTGCTGACTGTTGCTAATGTGAAAATCACTCCTATTTAGTTCCATGTCTCTCAAAGTGCTTCCTTCAAATGGGTCATCTTCGTGTCTCTGGACTTCCTCTGGTGCTAAAAATCATTTCTGGGCTCTGCCACAATAACACAAATTAGCCCTGTCCAAAAGAAGTGGCATTTTGTTTTGTTTTTGCCGCTGTCCTGTCCCATGTAGTCAAGGCGGCTTATCAAGTGGAAACGTGCTCTGTTCCACAACCTAGTGATCTGCCCGAAAAAAGTAGCTGACATAATTATCTCTCTTATGAGATACCTTTTGAAATTTTAGGCAAATTATAAGGCAAGATTGCATGACTTCTTCACAGAGAAGGCAAACCCAACAGCATGGTGAACAAGGCATTAGATAAGTAGTTAACCCAACATTTGTGAGTTGAGTTCTGTGTATTTTTTTACTTATTAGACCGTAATGCCGTTAGCTTAGCAAAATGCTAACACCAAAGGCTAGACAGGGCAAGAGAAATGTTGGATATAAAGTTATATTTCATTAAAAAAAAAATTAATTGATAACTTAAAATATATTATTTTACCAAACATTTGCTAGTTCTTTGTATTTTTGTATTATTAGAGTTTAATGCCATTGGCTTAGCAAAATGCTAACATCAAAGTCTAGACAGAGCAGGAGAAATGGTAAAATGGTAAAAACTTTAGGCTAAATAGTTTTAGTTAAAAATATATGTACACCTGGTACAAAAAGTGGTTTTGGCCTGTATAGCTATTTTTGCCCTTCATGACAACTGTGAGGGGGGTGACTTTTTTATTAATCATTAGCTTAAATTATATTAAGTCTTAAAGTTCTGCATAATTAAGGGTCTGGCCACTTGAGTGACTGGTGGATTGACGGTGCTGTCACTATTAGCTGCTCCACCCATGTCACGCCTCTTTGCCCATTTTCGGTTATCTGGGAGTGCCGCGTGGTGACACTCTGCCAATATGGTGTCGGCCGGCACCGCCTGCGTCAAAAATGAAACCTACGGGTTACATCACAAACACTGCCTCTATTGTTTTACACAGTCTATGAATGCAGGCAATGCAGTTTGTTCCAAATGAGCCACTTATGAGGTTCCATAACAACTGGGGTGCTGCCCATGTAGGCAATGCGGCAGCTCACTAGGTTTTGGAACAGAGCTACCGTCTGTCAAGGTCTTCAGGTCTTGCCTTACATTTGAGCTCTGAGTACTTCAAACTGCATGGGGAGGGCATGCAGTGAAGTTACTCCGCATAGTTTTTGAGTAAGCTCACATAGAGTTGATCGACAGACGGCCTCAGTTGCTGACTAGCATGGTTCCCATGCTGATAACATCATATTATTATGTCTGTATCTGAGGAGAGATATCAAAGCAAACATTCATGATGCCCGTGTGTATTCTTTTGAGCTCTTTTTGCCAGTGGGTTATGAATGTTGGCTGTCTAATCAGTTCAGTGTCTTGGCTGAGGTGGTTTCTCAGTTGATATTAATTTTGCACATTTTCTCATCTTTGCACATTCATATCATTGTGATAATGGAAGTCAATCAGTTAAAGAGTTTATTGTGGAAAAGAGAGTACAGTATACAGTAACTATATAAATACTATAAAGAAAGATATAAGAGTTCATATATATATATATATATATATATATATATATATATATATATATATATATATATATATATATATATATATATATATTGCATATTAATGTATCAACTCATTGAGCACAATCTGATTATATGTTAGATTATATGTTAAACATATTAGATTGTATTTATTTTTTATTGTTATGAAACGTCATAAAGATGTGGGGAAAAGTGTTGCTATGGGACATTTAAAAAAAGACCAAATCACTGTTGAGGCATATAGTTCCTTTAGCTTCGTAATTCGGTAGGCATTCTCAATGTATTTTCATGTATTTGGTCATGTGGATTTGCACAGAGGTATTGTAAAGATTCCTTTAAGGAAATGTGTTGAGGTTAAAGGCCTTGTTCAATGTTCCTTTTTAATTCTTTGTATTATTTTACTCTCTTTTTTATTATTTGGGTCAAACTTTTTATTTCTATTTTCCCCTATGTTTTTTAATTTGTATTATTATTATTATTATAAAAAAAATGTTTTAGTCATATGGGGTTTCCACACTTATGTGGAATATCATGAAAATGTTTTCCATAGTAATATTTTCTAGATTTCAGGGTACATCATATATATCTAGTAAATATTTTATTTGCATGAAATTGCTCTTTCGGGAGTGCAATAGATCATGACTATAATCAATAAACAACTAATTGATAAGTCATGAAAATGTATTGGTCAAATTGTGTGGAAACCCTTTCTGTTTTTGAGATTGTTTGTTTTTTTATCTCCTTAATTTCACTGTCCTTTCTTCATTTTTTCTATATTTTTATCAATCATGTAGACTTCTGGCAGGCCTTACAATGGGAACGCATGTGAAGTGATGGATTTTACTTTATTTCTTCCTTGTTTATTTTGTGTGATTTTGTCTTGATGGGCATGCTAATAGTCTCTAAAATATTGAAAAAAATACAACAAACAAGCTTGATAGAATTTAGCTTTGAAAGACTACTATGTAATGGTTCATTAGACTAAAAACCAATGGTCAAAGCACAGAGAAACCATCTTAATCATCATCATCATCAAAAAAGAAAAGAAATTTTCAGTATTTTGTCATTTTTAAACCTGAATAATATTTTTGAAAGTATTTGAAAATCAATATTTATGACTAAAATATATCTCATAGAAAGAGTATTAATATGTAAACGGACATTTCTCCATATTTAAATATTCAGTATCTAGTCCACGGTTGACCAGTAAGAGGCAAACATCATTGGTAGACGCCCCCTTTCCCACTGAGCAAAGACCAACTGGGATTTTTAATTTTCTTCCATTTTTTTTATTTTCAATTTTGCATATTTCTTAATGAGAAGTGTACGCATTCATAAAAGACTAAATTGAGTTGAGAATAAGTGTTATATTACAGTCAATTGATTAACATGGTGCTATACTCAATACACTGAGTGTGTGTGTGTGTGTGTGTGTGTGTGTGTGTGTGTGTGTGTGTGTGTGTGTGTGTGTGTGTGTGTGTGTGTGTGTGTGTGTGTGTGTGTGTGTGTGTGTGTGTGTGTGTGTGAGAGAGAGATATTTTGACTGTCTGAAACCATAAAATCCTTACAGCATTGAACTGAACTTAATTACATTTATAGCAATTACAATGTACAAACGCTGAGATTAACTGAATGCTGTGTGTGTGTGTGTGTGTGTGTGTGTGTGTGTGTGTGTGTGTGTGTGTGTGTGTGTGTGTGTGTGTGTGTGTGTGTGTGTGTGTGTGTGTGTGTGTGTGTGTGAGAGATATTTTGACTGTCGTGTGTGTGTGTGATTTGCGTGCGCAATAGTATACCTCCCCCTGTCCCTATGTCGGTGCCATAGTGGATGTCATAGGAATGTAAACTAAATTAAGAAAGTTTATTTCATTTAAACTACCTGAAATCTAACAACGTTATCATCTCTTTTGTTGAAGATGCTAACACCATCTTTGTGATCATACCATGGAGGTATATATATATATATATATATATATATATATATACTTCTGTCTTGTTTATTTCTCTCTTGGTCTCTGCAAACTGCATCCCAGTATTTGATGTTTAATGTCTCTATATTGTCGTGTAAAATAAATAATAAACAATGTGCCGTCAGTTATGTCTCTTTTGTGTCAGTACTGGGTAGAGGCAACTTGTCTAATACAATTTGTAATGCAGCATAAATCTTAAAAAAAAAAGATTAATAATACAAATTTAAAGCAGTTGTGAAACATAACCACAAGATCTATCTATCTATCTATCTATCTATCTATCTATCTATCTATCTATCTATCTATCTATCTATCTATCTATCTATCTATCTATCTATCTATCTATCTATCTATCTATCTATCTATCTATCTGTCTATCTGTCTATCTATTTTTCTATCTGTCTGTCTGTCTGTCCTCTATAACAGTTAAAGATTCAGTTATGGCTTCAATAAATATTATAGGATATTTATGTCCTAAAATATTCTTACCTGATTCTGTGGGAACTGTCTTATAAGACTATACCATGTTATCTCTCTCTCTCTCTCTCTCTCTCTCTCTCTCTCTCTCTCTCTCTCTCTCTCTCTCTCTCTCTCTCTCTCTCTCTCTCTCTCTCTCTCTCTCTCCTCTCTCTCTCTCCCCCCCACAGTTTACTTTCTCAGCAAAAAGAAAAGAAAACGCATTCTGTATATGATTTATAAGCCTTTTGAAAGTGGGGACATAAGTCACCCTCTTCTTGTAATACCCATGTCATACCCATGTCATTAAAGTAAACAGTTTTGTTAAGAGATTTAATGGATTCGTTTCGTTGAAAAGATTCGATTCATAAATGTGATTAATTCACTCATCCCTCCAGTCGCTACAGTAGCTAATGTCACCTGTCAGCATTTTGGTCACGCCCTCTTCGTCTGAAACCTGTAACATTACTCACGTCTCCTGCCTAACAGGTCCGTAAAATTACAATTATTTCCTTTTGGCGTGAATGTAAGCTATATGGACACTACAAACACGTCAGAGCCCACAGCTTTGTTTACCAGATTTAGGTCATGAGCAACACTAAAACCTGTTTGTCCACTTAAAGTAGCCGCGTCCAGTCTCGATAAACAGCAAAATAATCCACAGTTCTAGAAGTAGAGCAAAGAAAGCCGATATAGGGCGTGTTATCTTTAGAGAGAGAGAAAAAGAGACATGGCCCTTTAAAAGTTAGCCAGAACCACTTACACGCTGAAGGTTGTGACGGTGTTTACCTGTCGACAGGTGTTGATACTGCGGGAGAGGTTGATGCGGCATCTTTACAAAGGAGCTTAACCATTTCTACAGAGTTCAGAATCTGGATCATACACTCGAAGTAGTTTAGTAGGACCCATATTTATCGTTTTGCTACACTGATTTGCATAAATCACTGAAAGGTCTTGACACAAATACGGGAAATTCAGGAACAGCTGCCTGTCGGTGAAATACAGTATCAAAAAAAGTGTCAATCGCGGTGAGTTGCGATGGGAAAGGCTTCGCCATGACGAAGGATCGTTTTTGATGACCCTATCATCGGTGTTATAGTAAGAATTTAATTTGATCAAGCTCACGTTTCATTATAAACTCATAGGCTAAGTAGAATAGTCTGCTGTGTTATCGTGTACTGTAATGTTCATCCTTCATTGTAACATAAATAATAATTTGAGCACATTCAAAAATCTACTGTTGTATAGCCTAGTGAAGGTATCAGGTGGTAATTTGGTATTTGTGTAATTAATTGTTTAATTAATGTTTAATTCATTTCGTTTTTTTATTGATCAAAAGACATAAAAGAATATCGTAATGATACTTGTCATAGAAAACATGGTGCAACCATGACCAACAAAATAACATGGTAGGCTATGATCATGTTATTTGTCTAGAAAAATGGTGTAACCATGATGTATGTCAAAAAAGGTGATTACCATGGTGCCATGTACAAAAACATGATAAAATCCCCTAAAAACATGCCTGTATCACGTACGGTACACGTTAAAATAAAATCATGGTGTTACAATGTTATCAAAAAAATATGATTCCATCATACTTTTTATGTAAGCATTCATCTGTTGCTTTTAGGTCTTTGCCTCTTTTTTTCTTTTCTTTTTTTGTTAACATAAAGGTTTCGTCCAAACTTTTCAGTGTCTACGATTCAAGCAATAAGTCGACTTTTCAGAGAGGATGGCATTAAAGCGATCGTCTTCCATGAAGACCGAACTGGTCAATGCCATCCAGCTTCAGGAACTGGAGCTGGAGCTGGATGAAGAGATCAACACTTGTAGCAGCAATAACACACCTGCTGAACCTGCTGATGCCAAAGGTGAGGAACAAGCAAACAAAAAAACTTAAAGTAGATCTGTTTATTCTCTCAGAGAGCAATGCAAATACCTTCCAGTCATCTTATTGAGGGGGATTTTGACTTCTCTAGCTCATACAGAACCGAGATGCTACACCGTTGAGGAGGCTGTGGAGAGCATCGGCTTCGGCCGTTTCCATATTCTCCTTTTTGTCATCATGGGTAGTGCCAATGTAAGATAAGTGTGTGTGTTTGTCTATGATTCATTAACCAGCATACATACTGTGTTTTTACTGCTTGAATGTTTCATAGCTGATGTGTGTGTGTAGATAGTGGAGGCAATGGAGATCATGTTGTTGGCTGTGGTTTCTCCTGAGATCCGCTGTGAATGGCGTCTAGAGGATTGGGAGGTGGCCCTTGTCTCCACGGTGAGCTGCTCGTCCAATCAGAGCCCTTTATTTTGTTTTCTGTTTGAAGTTCGAGAGGAATGGAATGTTGCAGTGCGAGGTGCACACATGTGCCTGTCTGACCAGTTTGATTGATCTTTTTGTATCCATTTAAAAGTGATGTAATTTAGCTCATGCTGAAGTACGTTCTGTCCCAGGTTTTTGATTGCCATTATTTTGTGTGCCATTCTATACAATTCAGAAATAGTCATTAAAGGAATGGTATTTTGTTTGTGTTTGTGTATGATTTTAGATGGTGTTCCTGGGTTTTATGGTATTTGGGGTCCTCTGTGGCTATGTTGCCGACAAATATGGACGCTGGAAGGTCAGACGATATTCCGTTTAACCCATAAGTGGTATATTGTGACTTTAAGGTTAATTAGATTAGAAAACATGTGTTTGTGTGCACAGGTGGTGTTTGGTGGTTTTATATGGGCATCATATTTTTCTCTGCTCACTTCATTCTCTCCATCGTACGGCTGGTTCATCTTCCTGCGCTGTATGGTGGGCTGCGGTGTTGCAGCCACATCTCAAGGGTGAGAATATGCAAAACATACTGTATGCACATACTTTTAATACATACAAACCTAGAAATTTCAAGGTTTGTTTAAATAGAGGTTTAGGACTGGAAAGTTCTGAAATTTTTTTTATACATATATTTTGCTGAAAAATATTTAAAAAATATCTCTTTGTTAGACAATGACTTGCTTGCGAGCCATAGAAATGTTCATTTTGTGAGCAAATTGTTCTTTGGAGTCATTTTTGTTTGATCGATTCATTAGGAAATCTGTCTAAATCAAAGTATTTTTAAAACTTTGATCCAGTAATCATAAACAACTGCAAATGTCATGGAAATTCTTTGGTCATAAATCGTGGGAGACTTAATTTTCCAGAATACATAAAAATAATAATTCAAATGCATTGACCAAAGGCCCATTCACACCAAGAATGATAACTATAACGATAACTATGTTAGCATCCACACCAGCAGACAATATTGTTCTGTTTATTCTAAGCAGGTGCTTGTCTGTCACTTTAAAGGGTTAGTTCACCCAAAAATAAAAATTCTGTCATTAATTACTCACCCTCATGTCGTTCCAGACCCGTAAGACCTCCGTTCATCTTCGGAACACAGATTAAGATATTTTTGTTGAAATCCGATGGCTCAGAAAGGCCACAATATAATTTCCTCTCTGAAGACCCATAAAAGACACTAAAGACGTCTTTAAAAAGTCTACAATAATTTTATGAAGCGACGAGAATAGTTTTTGTGCGCAAAAAAATGAAATAACGACTAATATAGTGATGGGCAATTTCAAAACACTCCTTCCTGAAGCCTCTGAGCTTAATGAATCAGCATATCGATTCATGATTCGGATCGTGTGTCAAACCAACAAACTGCTGAAATCACGTGACATTGGCGATCTGAACTGCTGATCCGATACACTGATTCATACCCTCTGAAGTTTCAGGAAGCAGTGTTTTGAAATCGGCTATCACTATAAGTCATATTCTCATTGCTTCATTAAATTATTGTAGAACCTCAGTAGTGAGATGGGCTTTGTAACGACGTCTTTAGTACCTTTTATGGGTCTTGAGAGAGGAAATGACATTGCTGTCAATGAAGGCCTTTCTGAGCCATCGGATTTCAACAAAAATATCTTCATTTGTGTTCTGAAGATGAACGGAGATCTTACGGGTGTCGAACGACATGAGGGTAAATAATTAATTACAGAATTTTCATTTTTGGGTGAACTAACCCTTTAAATGCTCAAGATCATTATATCACAATGCATTCTGATTGGCTGTCAATCTCTTAATCATTCATCAGCTGGATAAAATATACAGTTTACCTTTGTGTGAATGGGCCTTTAAGTTCCAAAACTTTTTCTTTTTAAAGGTTTGTTTTGAAGACCGAATTCATCCCAGCTAAACACAGAGCATCCTTGCTTCCTCTTGCCTCAGTGAGTGTCAAATGGAAAATCATAATAATAATTATAATTTTCTATAGCACCTTTAAAGGAGCTTCTGAAAGTGTTTTTTAAATTTATGTTTGACCTGCAACTGGGAAATCTCCAACCCTGACTTAACATGTGTTGTTGGACAGATCTTCTGGATGCTGGGATCCATGCTTATTATCGTTCTCGGTATGACCGTGGTGCCCACGATGGGCTGGCGCTGGATGATCCGTTTTTCCATTATTCCCAGCATCATACTCATTGGCCTCTTCTTGGTGAGTTTCATCTAAATGGTGCTGAAACATGCTGAAGTAAATGAAAGATGAAGTAGATGTTTTTCTTTGACTCACTCGCTTGCTCTTTTCCTTCATGTTAGTTTATTCCTGAGTCTGCGCGGTACCAGGTCTCAGCAGGTAACATACAAGGAGCCTTGTCTACACTTAATTGGATCGCCAGGATGAATGGTGCCACCCTACCGGAAGGAGAACTACGGGAACCTGAAGTGGTGTGTATGAGAAGTTCCTTTTTCTTTTTTTTGCTTTATGACAGTTTCAGTTAAGCAATAAGCAAAAGTAAATAATTGCATAATGCTTGATATCATGTTCAGCTTAACTTTCTGTGAGTGTTAGATGATGAGAAACGTGACCTAAATGTAAAAATAAGCCCGTACATTTAAACATGCAATATTTACAGATACACATAAATAAAAAGGAAATTGGTCAATAACCGATATGGGGCCGTTTTTTGTATACAGGTTGTATACTGTACTAATAACATGTACTTATTTATGCAATATGTGTATGAAATCAATTAAATGAAACCTGAATTAAAAATATATTAATCATTTGAGATTGTGGGTACTTTTGAACAGTATCTATATGTTCTTAAGGAATAATGTATGCTTTTTGGTCTGTGTAAACGCACAGAAAAGTACAACTGAAATGTCTGTTTGTATTTAGACAGAAAGAGGAAATGCCATGACTCTGATCAGCCCGACATATAGAAGAACATCACTATTGTTGTGGTACTCATGGTAATGTCTAATTTCCCTTTGGTTATTGTGTGTGTGTGTGTGTGTGTGTGTGTGTGTGTGTGTGTGTGTGTGTGTGTGTGTGTGTGTGTGTGTGTGTGTGTGTGTGTGTGTGTGTGTGTGAGATCAGCAAATACACTTTTCAGTTCCTGTGCAGTGTTTGTATGCTAGATGTGAGATGTATTACATTGTTTATCCACAGGTTTGTGGCCTCCTTCACTTATTATGGCTCCGTCCTCAGCGGCTCTGAGTTACTGGAGAAGAACCTTCTCTGTGTGACAGATGCCGACTTAGAGCACCAGATCAAACACAACCAGGAAGACACGCTGTGTTACTGCATCCCCTTCAACATGGCTGATTACCAGACCCTCCTCATCAGCTGTTTGGGCGAGGTGGCACGTGAGTGACCTTTGACCTCTCACTCTCCACATTTTCACATATTCTGTTTAGTCGAATGTTAAAACCTGATGTATGTGTTTCCTCTGCAGTCATCCCCCTCAATATCTGCTTGTTAAATGTATTCGGACGGAAGCCCAGCATGGCCATACTGCTGGTGTTGTCTGCCGTTTTTTTCATGCTTGTTAATATTTGCACAACAATGTGAGTATATTCATTTGTTCTGTAAAATTATTTTACATTTAAATTAAAACCATAAAAAGCATTATTTGCTCATTAAAACACAATATAAATCATTCTAAATAAAAACATCTGTTTTAACACACACTATATATATATATATATATATATATATATATATATATATATATATATATATATATATATATATATATATATATATATATATATATATATATATATTGTGTGTTAATAATTTAAAAAAGCCAATAATTATTTTCAATGACAAATATTACAATTGTAAATGAATTACAAATATAATGTACAGTATAAAAAAGTTTTTAATTTTTTTTTATTAATGTAAATATAAAATAAAATGTATGTTATTAAAAAAAAATTACATTGCCAACTAAGAAAGTAGAAAAAAACATATCTAAATAATAAACATAATAAACATTTAAATAAACATTTATATAAATAAATAAACATTTAAATAACAACAAAATTACTCAAACTTGAACTAAAATTAAAATGTAAAAGAAAAATGTAAATTTATTTATGGGATTCGTATGTTCAATTACGTAATACTTAATTTGGAATTATATTGTGTACCTGCTGATAAGTTCACACTGCTATTATTGCTTTAGTAATTAAGTATAGTATCATCTGTTTTACATATTCTATACATGCTTTGAACAGTGTTAATAAAATATAATGCAGAAAGTAGTATGGCAGTAAGCTAATCTCCACATAGTCATTTACTTACGATAGGGGTGTAAAAACAATTCCTGGTCCTCTTGTGGCCATGTGTTGTTACAAGTGATAATGTGTTTGTCCCTGTGCAGGTTTGGTTTCACTGTACTGCTCTTCCTTCTCCGCTCTGTGGTTTCCATGAATTTTAATGTGGTCTATATTTACACAGCAGAGGTGAGACCAAACACATGAACACTCCACTTCCTCTTCATATCTTAAAGGGTTAGTTCACCCAAAAATGAAATTGATGTCATTAATGACTCCCCCTAATGTCGTTCCACACCCGTAAGGCCTCCGTTCATCTTCAGAACACAGTTTAAGATATTTTATATTCAGTCTGAGAGCGTATCTAAGTGTATGCACACTATACTGTCCATGTCCAGAAAGGGAATAAAAACATCATCAGAGTAGTCCATATGTGATATCAGTTAGTTCATTAGAATCTCTTGAGACATCAAAAATACATTTTGGTCCAAAAATATGAAAAACTACGACTTTACTCAGCATTGTCTTCTCTTCCACGTTTGTGTTCAATCCTCAAATAAAGATTCAAACAGTCATGAATCAGTAAATCGATACACGTTTGATACACGTCTGAATCATGAATCAATACGCTGATTCACAACCTTTTAAATCTTTATTTGAGGATTGAACACAAACATGGAAGAGAAGACAATACTGAATAAAGTCATAATTTTTGTTATTTTTGGACCAAAATGTATTTGTATTTTGTATAGTATTTTCGAAGCTTCAAGGGATTCTAATGAACTAACTAATGTCACATATGGACTACTTTGTTGATGTTTTTATTCCCTTTCTGGACATGGACAGTATAGTGTGCATACACTTGGATACGCTCTCTGACTAAATATTAAATATCTTAAACTGTGTTCTGAAGATGAACGGAGGTCTTACGGGTGTGGAACGACATTAGGGTGAGTCATTAATGACATCAATTTCATTTTTGGGTGAACTAACCCTAATTGATAGTTCATCCAAAAATGTCATCAATTACTCTTACCCTCAAGTCATTCCAATACATCCAAAATATCCATTTATATATTTTGAATAGACTTTCAGTGGAGGGACAGAAATCTCTCAGATTTCATAGTCTTATTGATTTGGAATGACATGAGGGTGAGTAATTATTGTTATTAAATTAATATTATTATTAGTATTATATTAAAATTAAAGTGTAATGATTGGTGTGTGTTTGCAGGTTTATCCCACATCCGTGCGCTCAATCGGAATGGGTTTTTGCACATCCTTCAGTCGAGTTGGGGGAATGATCGCACCTTTTATTGCACAGGTGCTCTGTGTTTGACTTTCCATGTGTGTGTGTCTAAATAAATATCTGTTTTGTGTTTAACGCTTTTGATTTATACAAAGATAACATTGTAGCTTGTGTCATAGGTGTTAATGTCTAGGTCTGTGATTTTGGCCCTGTCACCATTCGCCACAGCGTGTGTGATTTGTGCGGTGGGAGTGGCCTTTATGCCCATTGAGACCAGAGGGCGTGCGTTACTGGTAAGCATCTTTACAACTCTCAAAACAACTTTTCACTGAGGTTATATTGAGATGGTTTTGTACTTACATTTTATCTGTTTTGTTTCCACCCTCACCCCCTCCTCTTTTTCAGCAACATGGCTGAAAACACCTAAATGGAGATTAATAATAATTGCACTTTTGTAACAAAACATGATCTTATTAAAACTTAAATGTTTTTTAATTAATTGTGTTGCCTGTGTTGTGTTCATGCTTGTGTTGAGTTCATGAATGTGTGTGTGTGTGTGTGTGTGTGTGTGTGTGTGTGTGTGTGTGTGTGTGTGTGTGTGTGTGTGTGTGTGTGTGTGTGTGTGTGTGTGTGTGTGTGTGAGCCTGTTTATGTGGTTTATGAGGACACAAATTTGTATAACTACATGGGTATTACACTGGTATTACTCTATAAATGTGGTTTATGAGGACATATCAAATGTCCTCATAATTCAAATGGCCTTAAAAACATACTAAATGATGTTTTTTTGAGAAAGTAAAAATGCAGAATGTTTCCTGTGCACGGGTAGGTTTAGGGGCAGGGGCAGTGTAAGGGGATAGAAAATACGGTTTGTACAGTATAAAAACCATTACGCCTATGGAGAGTCCCTGTAAACCACATAGACCAACATGTGTGTGTGTGTGTGTGTGTGTGTGTGTGTGTGTGTGTGTGTGTGTGTGTGTTTATTTTCATTTAGCAGAGGATTTTTTGTTTTTGTCTTTTGACAAAAATATTCTATTTGTTTAGTCAGTATTTTATGCCATTAATTAATAGTCGGTTTTACTATAATGGCATTCATTAGCTCCATAAATAAGTAAATAACAAAAAAATACAATCGCCGATTATTAATTATTCATGAAGATTCGTTGTCGTGTGCTGTGAGTTGTTACGCAAGAGCGCATTCACAACGTAATTTACGTAGTCTGACTAGCACGTAGGTTTACTTTTGCATTCGTGTAAGTTTACGTTTATCTTGTGCGTTTGGGTCATGTTTGGGTGAGTTAACTAGCCTGCTAGCACGATGCTTTAGCTCATTTAAAGGGAATATTCCGCATTTTATTGTTTATCACGCTATTTTTCCTCATCATATTTTCGTCAACAGTAGTCTATGTTAACCTTGACCGTATTTTCATTCGTAATTTGGTTGAGGGGTTTTCAGTCTTTCAGATGATCCTGAAAAATGTAGCCTATATTATGAATCTAAAATTAGTTCATAGGTTTAGCTAATTTATCTCACTATACACTGTATGCATAGATCTATGTGTTGTGTTAAATGTATTAACTATTTATTTGTGTTTGTTTCATTTTAATCTAATTTGTATTGATTTATATTAGGATTTTATTTGTTTAAATCAAATGTAGTCTAGATTACTAACTACTATTTTTATTATAATCGCAATTTAATTAATTAATTTTAATTTATTCTATTTACTTATTTAAATATATATATATATATACACACACACACACACACATGCATAAAGATTCCTCTAATCCCACTCTTCCTTCCAGTGGGAATTTATGTTTATTTATTTATTTTTACTTTTATTTTTCTATGATCCCCTGTCACTCTGTTGCTCCCCCAGACTGAAAAGCTAAACAGTTTGAATTTGTATTTATTTTATTTTTATTCAGAATTTCCACCCCCCCAAAAATCAGAATTTCCAAAAAAAGATGCAACCACTTGAGGGAGACATTGCACTATTTTTATGTTCAGCAGAGCTAAAGATCAAGTAGTCAAAAGTGTAACAGTTTAAGGTAATGTTCTCCAGATCTCTCTTTCCTCCACCTCTCCTCGCTCACCCTCCCTCATCTGCGCTCTGTAATCTCTTTAAGAAGTCTCCGTCCCGCTGTAAATCAGATTAGATTTAGGGCTGCTTTCAATAACACTCCAACACTAACCACCAGCAGATCCGCTGCAATACTGAGTAATGAATCTGTGCGATTCAACATGAGCTGCCTGAAATATGCGAATCATCTACAGTGTGTATGTGGGTTAGAGATGCACGTGTGTGTCCTGAAAGACAATGTTTGTGTTTGTTGCCTGTTTTGAAAGCATGTGTGTGAATAGAGGAGGAGTCAGTGTGTGCCTGGTAGCTCCTTCCTCTGACCTTGGCTACAGAGAGATGGTGGAGAGAGAAAGAGGACAGAGTGTGTGTGCATGAGTGTGTGTGTGTGTGTGTGTGAAGCGGTGGAGCTAATTCCTGCACTGCAGCTGTGTATATGACACCAGAGTTAATGTGGCTCCAACAGCTCTAGATCCACCTGGGAACTTGCCAGAGAGAAACAGAGCGAGAGAAGAGGAAGGAAAGCATGTCAGCAGCATGTGCACTCCGCAGAGAAGCAGCAGGGTAAATATCACTTGCTAGTGTTGAATTGTGTGTGTGTGTGTGTGTGTGTGTGTGTGTGTGTGTGTGTGTGTGTGTGTGTGTGTGTGTGTGTGTCTCACTGGTGCAGCAGTGTTGATGCTTTTTGACATTCTGAAGCAGCCTACAGTGATTCAGGTGCTCAATAGGATATGGAATATAGCAGAAAAGGCTTACATGGCTCTACAGTAAGTACTCAATGATTAGCTGTATTTTTTCATTATTATGTGTATATGACTTTATAGTTTCACGGTGTAATCAATGGCTGAATGGCTGACTAGAGGAAAAACTGATCGATCCTCTTTCTGCAGCACTTTCCTCGTTCTCTGTAATCCTCTGCTCTCAAACGGCACAGCAGTCAATCACGGAGACATTTGAGAGGAGAGGGGGGGAATAAGGATATTGATACAGGTCATTCATTTTTATAATGATGCTCCAGAGTTTCGCCCTCCATTTATGTTGAACATTATCATGTGTGGGTGACGTCCAATGCAGTGGAATTTCCATTTTGACAACCACTTGCTGTTTACATAAAATGCTTGTGAGTGTATTCTTTGCTTAAAGGGATAAAGCATGCAAAAATAAAAAATCTGTAATTTAAGCATACTCAAACCTGTTTGAGCACAAATGAGACGTTTAGCAGAATGTTCGCACTGCTTTTTTCTGTGCAGTGTAAGTAAATGGTGACCAAGGTCTGTCAAGTTACAAAAATGACAAAAAATACCATAAAAGTAGACTTGTGCGTCGTCCAAAGTCCTAACTTTGCATGAGGAAAACACTGAAATGTTATGATTTGAATATGTACATATTGTGGCACTTGACTAGCAGTTATGAATCAAAATAAATGAATAATTAATGTCAAACCTTGTGCCTTGATGTTACAGAGCCCCTAAAGGGGAAAACAACATGAGATGGGAGGAAAAAACATATTTCAAAAGATTCCCTCGAAAAGAACTCAAAAGTTTCTTGGGGGTATGCAAACATTTTGTGAGCGAATGCAAAGTTTCTATGGGGAAAGCAAAATATTTATGAAAGAACACAAAAGCATTGTATTATAATTTTTCCATCATGTCCTTTTTGGGGCTCCGTAATATGTGGTAAATTAGGTGTGGGGAAGATTATCAGTGAAAAACAACTCACATTTTGCTCCGTTCCTAACAAAAAAAGTCATCAGGAGACTTAGAATACAAGTTTATTATTGTTTTATTGTGATTTTGGGAGAGAAAATTATGACAGACGTTTCATTTTTGAGCCAGCATAGTAGTAATGTTCATAGTAGAAAGATTAGATTGTCACTTTAACCCATAATCCCCCTCTTCTTCCCGGTGGGTTGCATTCCCTAGAGTTAATGCCTGGCTGACCCCATGCACCGTTAAAGGTCAACGTTGTCAGACACTATGTCTGTGTCTGCTTTAGTGGGGTTAAACAATCAAATCACACTGTGTCATATTGAGACAAGACACGTATGTGTAGTTGTGCACATTAATTAATCTTCCTTGAGTGCTAGAGGGAAAGAAAACCTGCCATAAAAGGACTTGAATACCAAAGTCACACTAAATAGTCTGCTCATTGCATTTAATCACGAGATATCAAATCAGGCTTCATCTGCAAACTCATTTAATGAGTCATTCTCATGCAGGCGCTTAGAGGTCAAACTATTCAGCTGAATATAGTGCTGAGTGAATTGAGTAAATGCAGTTACTGTAATGTGTGTAATGAAGTGGTTTACTGTCTGTCATATTGATGACTCTCAATGGAAACCCCGCCCCTTTTATACAACAGCCAATCAGAATCAGTGCTGGAGCAACTGTTTATATATATATATATATATATATATATATATATATATATATATATATATATATATATATATGGTGAACAACACGTTTTTATTATTTACATGAAACCACTATTATTTATTTTGAATTTACTCAAAATTCACTATTTCAGAACAGATATTTTGTATTATCAATTGACTGTTTTTTAGTTTTTTTTGTGGAACTAACAAAAATAATGATCACAACATGTCCAAATATGACCTAATTATGATCTCACTGAACCATATATTATGTTATATGCTATTGGTAATTATATAATAATTTTTCGGAGAGATCAAGTATTGTGCATGTGTGCACTATGAGATGTACAGTGTTTACTTTGGAAATGTGATAGGTTATAGATTACTAGTTACCCTGTTTAAAAAGTATTAAGCAGTGTTGGGTGTAACTAGTTACTAAGTAATTCATAATTTAATTACTTTTCCTTTGAAAAAGTAAAGTAAGGGATTACTTATGTTTTGTGTAATTTAATTACAGTTACTTCACAAGTAATTGAACTAAATACTGTGTATTGGTGAAAAATGTTCATATATATATATATATATATATATATATATATATATATATATATATATATATATATATATATATATATATATACACACAATAGTGGAATTAACTTCAAAATTTAAAGTCTAACTTTAAAATGCATGTTTTTACCTATCCTTCTCACATTTGTAATACTTTGGTCAGTTAATAAGAATAATTGATGACATTTTATATTATCTATTGGACTGAATTAAAAGAGCCATTTCATGTCTATCCTGGAATCACTTAATTCAAGGTTAATATAGGATTGGGAAAGTAATTAGTAATGAGTAATTAAATACTTTTTGGAGAGAGTAATTTTTTCAGTAATCTAATTACACTATTAAAGATGTAATTATTAACTAATACATTACTTTTTTAGAGTAACTTACCCAACACTGGTATTAATAGTGTAAATATTTCAATTGCTTATTACAGTAATGTAACTGATTACATTTGATTACTTTTTTATTTTCCAGCACTGGAACGCTTTTTAATCACTTGCATGGTAGCACTTACCAAATCTCAGACATGTTGTAGCCTAAAGCCTTTACATGGCATCGATCACATCAAAAACAGGCAATGCAATAAAATTAATATTATTCAACTTAAAATAGCTTATATTCAGATGTAACCTTGAAAATTAATGAGATTAAACTTTTCTTAAGTAACTAATTTAATTACAGATTTTTCTCTCAGTAACTGATTACAGTTACATTTATTTTGTAATTAAATTACTTAACTCCGTTACATGTAACTTGTTACTCCCAACCACATATTTTAATTTCAGATCAGTTCATTTAATTTCAATGTAAATGTATTTCTTTTTCTTGAGCATTTTATTGACATTTGTATAATCAGTGACATTCTGAGTTGAGGAGCTAATGAGAGTCTGAGTGGACCATGATGTGTAGATGAATGGAGAGATTGAGGAATGTGGCAGAACTTTTGCTGACGCAAAAGAAGTTTTCCATCTGCTTCACAGTCTTCAGTATATGCAAATTGCTTTCCTTTTAATTTTATCTCTATCAGACTGATGGAGATACAATTCTCATGTTCTCTTGCTCTATGTTCATCTCTTCCATGTCTGTCCAAAATCACCCTGCAGCCCTGGAGATAATTCTCTTTCTCTTTTTCAGAAGTCCTGTGCCTGGTGCGTTCTGGAGGTGAGCTGACTCCTGAGTGAGTCTTGTGAGAAGCAGATATGTGGGACGGACGGTCTGATTCGTGTAAAGCACACGCCCTGTTCGATGCCTTCGTGCAGGCTGGCACATGTAGAGAGACCCTCAGGGCCTTCCAGGAGCTGTGTGAAGAGCTGAAGCTGCATCCCGCCGGTCAGCCGCAGTTCTACCACACCCTGAGGAGTAGACTGCACTACTGGAAGGCCAAAGCACTATGGGCCAAGCTGGACAAAAGAGCCAGTCAGAAAGAGTACATGAGAGGCCACGCTTGCACCAGCACCACGGTACATACATAGGGTCACCCACAATGCATTGCAAGAAAGAGTTTTCTTTTTCACTGTTTTACATGTAAGTATTGCTGTGTGTTCAGTGTCTGATCATAGGCGCAGGTCCGTGTGGACTACGGGCAGCTATAGAGCTGGGATTTCTGGGTGCCCGGGTGGTTCTTGTAGAAAAGCGTGATGCTTTCTCACGGAACAATGTTCTGCATCTCTGGCCCTTCACCATTCAGGACCTCCGTGGTTTGGGAGCGAAAAAGTTTTACGGAAAATTCTGTGCTGGAGCCATTGACCATATCAGTGAGTAAACAGCCAAATTTAATCTTTTTTTTTTACTTAGGCCCTGTTTCACAGACAGGGCTTAGACTAAGCCAGGATTAGGCTTTAGTTTAATTAGAGCATTGACTTATCTTTTATAAATGTGCCTTAGGAAAAAACTACTGCTGTGCATCTTGACAAAACACATATTTTAAGATATTATTTGCTCAAACATGCATTTTAGTCTGAGACAAGTTTAAGCCTTGTCTATAAAACTTGGGTCAGTGTATTTTTTTTACTTTCTTGATATGAATGGATGGTTTTATTGTGCACAATTTATCAGTGCAAATCATTTCCAAGGGGAAATTTTCGTTTTGTTTCATGATCCTTCATCAAAATTGATCTGCCTCTAAAGTGACTTTCTTTCTGGATGCCATCATCTAGGCCACTCTGTGTCTGTTTGTCATCTCCCACTTTTCACATTCCAATCAATTCCCAGTGAATCAATAAATGTCCTGACTTTTCTCTCGTTTTATTAAATAATAATTTAAATATACTGTATTTAATTTATTGGTATTAGTTGATTTTTAAATGAATGTAACATTTGTTACATTTGCATTTCCTCTATTTTTACATTTCATTTTTAAAAAACATTAAATACTTAATAAGTAGATTTACATTAAATACATATTTTATGTTTTAAATACATTTAGTCTGTAGTAAATATCAAAATTAATATCCATTATTTTGAACTGTACATTATAACATGTTGCCTTAATTCACTTTAGTAGTATTTAAATGTATTTATTTTAGTTTTTAATTAAACATTTTTTATTGTAGACTAAATAGTACTGAAATTCTAAATTTGTTAAACTAAAATTAAAATGTAAAATTTGTTACATAAAAATTATTATTGGTTGAACAGTATCAGTCAGAATTTTAATATAGCTGTCTTTTATTAATATATTTAATAACTAATTTTAGTGAGTTTTACATATGAAATGACATAAAATACATATTCAGTAATATATATATTTTTTAATTTCTAAACAGTTTTGTGTATTTACACTTTTACTGTCTCTACCTTTCTCGTTATTTATCCTGTTACTTTAATTTGAAGTTTAATCAACATCCATTTATGCGCAGGTATTCGTCAGCTGCAGTTGATGCTTTTGAAGGTGGCCTTGTTATTGGGTGTTGAGGTTCACGTGAATGTGGAGTTCAAAAATCTACTGGAACCTCCAGAAGACCAGGACAAGCGTAAGAGAGATATAACAATCTCACCCCAATTATAACTGCAAATGAATTTACATTTTTCATATTTGTCTGCTCAGGTGTTGGCTGGCGAGCAGACGTCCACCCCAACTCTCATCCAGTCAGACAGCTGGAGTTTGATGTAGTTATTGGGGCAGACGGCAGAAGAAACACCTTACCAGGTACAGTATCTGCAAAAACACCTCAGATCTATTGTACTCAGAGATTATCAGAAATCCACCAAACAGATGCTTCAGTCTGTGGTTGTTAAAAACCCTTGTTGGTCACAATGGCAGTGTCTTCCTGTGTTCACACCTTTTATAAACTGTAGTTCCTGCTAATTTTCACTTGTCTTCCTTCTTTTGTTTTCATGCATGCACCAAATCCAAAAATATGTTGTGCAGACAATTTGTTCTCTAATTTGTACTTTAGTTTGAGTCATAGGAAATGACAGCACTCACATTGTGGTCATTAGTGGCTAATTCTAAAAAAAAAAGAGAGATGTCCAAGATGAACTTAAGATGTGCAAAGAAATCTAAAACATGTAGTATTGAGTACTAGAATAAAAAGTATTTTTACTGTACACTCTAAAAACGGTGGGTTGTTTAAACCCAAATTTGGGTAAAATATTGACGAACCCGACCTTTTGGGTAAAAATGTACCCCAACAGCTGGGTTTGTCCACATTTGAACCAATTGAAACAAGTCAGCATTTTTAGCGTGTGTTTTTGATATCTTGTTGTTACCATGAGTGTGATGTCTAAACCTAATTTAAAGACGTCATAAAAATACTGCAGTAAATATTATCTTGTGTGGTGTCATCATGAACTAAGGAATGTTTGAAAAGTTACTAGAGGTGACAAAAGCGTATCACATGCTTCCAGCTTTTCACAGTCATCTATAGCAGACAGTTCCCCTATTCTAATATTACCCTGCTTTGGACGTCTTCATAACACTGAGTCATTTTCTGGGTTTTTACACTCCAATGTAAGACTTTAATTTGTCTGTGTCTGGTTACGGTAGGGTTTCGTAGGAAGGAGTTCCGGGGGAAACTGGCCATTGCTATCACAGCAAATTTCATCAATCGCAACACCACCGCCGAGGCTAAAGTGGAGGAGATCAGCGGCGTCGCCTTCATCTTCAACCAGAGGTTTTTCCAGGACCTCCGGCAAGATACCGGTACTAAATTATTTCTGTCTAACTAAAATATTACCACAGTTCAAAGAGACCAAGACCTGATGTACTGCACTCAACTGCATTATAAACAACTAATATACATTTTTACACACCTTTGTCTTGTTTATCATTTGTTAATTTTGTATTTTTTTTCATTTGTTTACGATGATGTAAACATGAGTATCAGTCAATATCTTTTCTGTGCAGGAATTGATCTAGAGAATATAGTATATTACAAAGACGACACTCACTACTTTGTAATGACCGCCAAAAAACAAAGTCTTCTGGATAAAGGAGTCATTCGGCATGTGAGTCGTCACATGATTTAATGTTGTGTGCAAATATCTGCGTATCGCACACATACCATTGAGTGATTTATTCTTTTCTTTTTCTTTTGCAGGATTATGCTGACACTGAGACGCTGCTGTCCAGGGATAACGTGGACCAGAATGCACTGCTCTCGTACGCTCGTGAAGCAGCTGATTTTTCCACCAATCATCAGCTTCCTACACTGGACTTTGCCATGAATCACTATGGGCAGCCAGATGTGGCCATGTTTGACTTCACCTGCATGTACGCCTCTGAGAACGCAGCGCTGGTGCGCCAGCGCAGGGGACACCCTCTGCTGGTCGCCCTGGTGGGGGATAGTTTACTAGAGGTGAGAGCCAGAGAAGAATATACAATGCAAAAATGTGTGTTGTTAAGTTGTTTTTCTTGTTTTGCAGTTAAAATATCCAAAACCTTAACCTTGAAAAAAGATAAATTAACAAGATAGAAGAAATATTGTATTAGAAAAACTGTGTACAAAGTATTTTGGTATCATATTGTTATCGGCTTATAACTTTTTTTATTGATTTTTGTATAACGTTATCTCTACTTTTTACATGTACCACTTAAAACATTAATAATGTAATAAATATATTTATATTACAGTTATAAAATAATAATTGTTTCATTATCATATCATATTAGCATATAATCAAAGTTTATTATTATTTATCAGTATATTGATTATAGCATATTTAAATTAGTACATCTACTAAAATATTAATAATTTAATTAATCAGTTATTATTAAAATTATAAATAATATTTTCATGTAATAAATAAATAAATATAATTGTTTTTTTAACTATAGGTTATAATGTTTTCTAAGTTCTAAGTTGACTAAGTTCATTTGTATAATTTAATTTGTATTTTATTTTTAATTTATTAGATACATTTTTAAGGATTTTAGAGTTTTTAAATTAATAAATGTTTTAATAAAAGTATCAATATATAAATAATAAATTAATATAGTGAATGAAAATTAAGAAAATAACAACTTATGTATTGATTATAAATATGTATCATTTAGAATTTTTATATTTGCCATCTATTAGCTATAATATTTACTGGCTAAGCGGTATCAATTTTTTAAAAATATTAGTAGATTTTAACTTGGCATATTACATCACTTATTCAAATATTTCAGTGCTAATGTTAGTGCGTTTTAAGTCTACTTAAAAGTCTACAAATATAAACTACATTTTAAAAACTAGTTAATAATATCTTATGCAGATATTTTTATTGGAAAATGCAAAAACACCATGGTTTTTTGTAGCACATTCTGAAAGCTTTTGTAATATTTTCAGGTATTGTTGACTTTTATTTTGTTGATTTTAAACATTTTTCTCTTCTATAGCCTTTCTGGCCAATGGGAACAGGAATTGCTCGGGGCTTCCTGGCAGCCATGGATGCAGCCTGGATGGTTCGCAGCTGGGGTCAGGGCAACACGCCTTTAGAGGTTCTGGCTGAGAGGTCAGCGCTAAAAGGGATCCGAATTATTTATGAACATTATGTTTTGACAATTGCAAAATCTTAATTCTGTTCTAATATTTCCATCCATTTCTTCCCTATCTCAGAGAGAGTGTGTATCGGCTGCTTCCTCAGACAACACCAGAAAACGTCAGTAAAAACTACAGCCAGTTCAGCGTGGATCCTGCTAGCCGCTATCCCAATATCAACATGCAACTCATCAACGCTGCTCAGGTTAGAAACGTGCAGTCCTAATCGAGTCATAACCAGTAATGGTGATCATGATGATGCTGAAAATGTGTGTACAGGTGCGTCATCTCATAGACACAGGTGAGGGTCCGGTTTTGCACCTTGATGCAGTTAGCTCCCCACACCCAAGACTTACACGTCAAGGTATGTGTGACCTCATATATAATATATAACCTCTCCCACAGTCATTTGCAATCTCACATGTTCTCTCGTGTGTGTGTGTGTGTGTGTGTGTAGAGTCAATGGCTCGTTACAGTAAGCTGCTGACCTGGTGTCAGGAGCAGACACACGGTTACATGAATGTGTGTGTGGCAGACTTCACAACTTCCTGGAGGAGCGGCCTGGCCCTTTGCGCTCTCATTCACAGATTCAGACCTGACCTCATGTGAGTCCACACTCTTTAATCTGGGCATGAATGAGGGCTATGGCCTACTGTATACAGATAATGTCTGGTTTGCCAGCTTATATTACAGGTTGGCAAAAGTAAGAAATTTTTATTATGTGACTGTGACATCAATATTTTTATATATATTTCCCAGAAGAGACAGTATGTTTTAACACTATATAGTTAATAAATGAAATACAAATTATGAAATGTGTCAATAAATAAATTTAACTTTGGTGTATTTATTGACATTTTACAAAAAAAAAATTGTATTGGTATATTTATTTATTTATTCATTCATTCATTCATATCTATATAGTGGCATGTATTTTATATATATATATATAATGATGGCTCAAACTAAAAGCTAAACATTCAGAGGGTTTCAGTGCATCAGAAAGAGATTTAGGGACTAAACGTGTGGGCTGACTGTTATTGCATTGAGTTTTTCTGAATGTGTGATTCTGATACTAGCGCCTTTGTTTCTTGCAGTGATTTTGCGTCTCTGGAGGAGAGTGAGGCGGAGCTCAATGGTCAGTTGGGTTTGAACATGGCTGAGCAAGAATTTGGTATTTGTCCTATAATGACCGGCAAAGAGATGAGTGCACTGGAAGAGAGTGACTCTCTCTGCATGGTCATGTACCTCAGTCAACTACATGAGCTCCTCAAAGACACAGCCCCACCTAGTGGTCAGAATAAGGCATTATTTGTTATTTTCTTTTCACTTGTGTAATACTTTTGGCCCTTTATGTTTTTTTTTTATGTAAACAAAAGCTTTTTTCTCCACACAGAAAACCAAAGTTCAGAAGAGAGAGCTGTTCTGTTCTCCAGCACCAGGTCACCCATCTCACTGCTCAGCAAACTGGGACAGAGTCTGTCCCGCAAACGCAATCCCAAGGTACACACACGCACGCATGTGCATGTCTGGTTTACTATATTTGTGGGGACTCTCCATAGACGTAATTGTTTTTATAGTGTACAAACTGTATATTCTATCCCACTTTTGGCATTTTCAACAAAATAAAAAAAAAGATTTATAATCTTGTTTCCTCACGGGGACCTCAATTTAGTTTCCCACTGTGACACTAGTCCCCATGAGTTAGTGTGCATTCAGACTGAATCCTCACCGGAATAGAAAAACCCTCACACACATACTAACACACATACACACTTACAATTACACAACTGTTCTGTAACTGCTCTGTTCATCTATTTTTCATCTCTATCAGGATAAGAAAGAAAAGGAAGCAGAAGGAAAGCGGAGGAGAACAAGCCAGGCTGGCCAATCAGAGGAGGTGAGGCATTCTGACAAGCTGTTTACACACACAAACACGTGTGTGTGTGTGTGTGTGTGTGTGTTTATGTTAGATCACAATTAATTTGACAGCACATAATAGAACATTATTTTTCCAATTTCTGTTTAATATTTGTTATATTTTCCTGATTTAGGAGGACGCTCCTCACGATACCAAAGAAAATATGACTTCAGCAGTAATTCCTGGGTCAGAACCGAAGGTCACTGAGGGTCACAGCAAAGTTCGGTCCATGGCAACCCTACTGCTGGCTAAATTTGAGGAGAACTCCTCTTCATCTGCCTCATCTACTGCACTGCGAAGACAGGTGTGTGAGTATTTTGTGATGCTTGTGTACTTTAACATGTCATGACCTGGTGCAACATATTTTTTCTGTACTAGAAGCAAAATATACAATTAAGGACGGGACTAGGAAGCATGACACAACAGAAATAGATACCAAAAGAAAACAGGATTTAATATAGCTTGATTAGTCAAGTTCTGGTTCTAACAGCCTTATATTTCACTCATAATCTTTTATATGAAATAAAGTATTTTGTTTTGGTTGTGATAAAATGTCACAGTGCCTCTGTTAGCCATTAGATGTAATGTATTCCTAATATAGAGTGAATTAGCTCATCTTGCCCCCAGCGAAAGCTGCTGACTCAACCTGTGTCCTCTGCACAAACTTAGCATACACAATTTAGCGTAGCTGCTAACAAGCTGAACTAGAATTGGCAAAGCCTCTTTAAACATACTTTAGAATAACGTTCATCAGGCGTTTTATTAGATTAAAAGCCATTTAGTCGATTGACAGAAACAACTGCAGCATTAGAAGATGCTTCATTGGATGTTTAGTTTTACTGCACAGTGTATAACATTGTGATGTCCACTCTCCCTATTGAAGAAAAATGCACACTGCAATAGGGTTTATGCTACAGGGAAAAGATTCAATCTCTGCCTTTTAGCGAGAAGGTAAAAGACAAAATGGATCCAGTAGGGTAAATTATTGCGATAGAAATGGCTAATCTGGTGGTCTTTGGTGTTAGTCAGGGACTGTTGGCCCACTATGAATGGGTTGTGAAGGAGCTCTGTGTGTGAAGTGGCCTGGGGACCTGGAGGTTGTGGGACATGTGATTTGGGGGTCTTAACCGAAGAATATCAGATTCAGAATGATTTATTATCTCCATCTTATCTTTTTTTATATTGACTGACTGACTATTTTTTAAAGGGGTGGTTCCGTGTTTTTTTCTAGACTTTGTTGTGTTTATGGGGCACAGTATAACATGTCCTTATATTTCTTCTTTTTTTTTTAAACGCCATATTTTTCTTATATTTTACCTTTATTCCACACACCGCTGTCTCCACTGTCCTTTGAACGGCTCGTTTGCTTCTATGAAGCCCATCCTTCCGAAAAACGATCTTAGATTGGTTAGATGGCTAAATGTAGTTTCATGTATTTTTATTGGCTGAAGTGCCAAGCACAGGTTGTCCGGAAACGCCACGCCCCTTACCATTACGGGCAGTCACATCTGCGGTGACTAAGGGTTTATGATGTCACCAACCCGAGAAGAAGCTCGTAGTCCAATCCGGCCGTTTTTGTAGGCAATAAACTGCCATAACTTTAAAAGACAATATCTTCGTTTGCATTGAACTTTCAGCGCTGTAACTTTGCAGATACTGTTTATGCTCAAGCAGCAACATTACACACTAACTAAAGCTAAAAAAGTGAAATTGCATGCAACCACTCCTTTAAAAGATCTTTTTAATAGATAGATAACTAGAACTTATAACTAGAACTATACCGTTTTAAAATTATTTCTAATTCTATGACAACACAACTATACAATAACGACATAGGAACCATTCAGAGCACTTTTTACCAGCTTAATTCGCCTGACTTTTAGGATCTTAAACATTTAAAGTGGCAGACATCATAACTGCAGTGCACTCTTATAATAAACAGAAAGTTATTGTCAAACAGAAAGTTATTGCCAGTTTTATTGTTCTTGGTGCTTTTATTCTCTACTTTCCTAGACCAATCTGTCAAGCCTTTTATTTTCATTTGATAAATTATTTATTTTGTCTTTGTGATCGTTTTCATCTCAGGAGCATTTTCCACTCGTGCTTGTTTTTTTCCATGCTCATCTTTTGATTTGTAGAGCTACATTCAGATGTATACAGGCGGAGTGAGCTCACTGGCTCAACAGATAGCCAATCAGATTCAGAGTCAGCAGGATCAAGCTCCCATGCTCCTTCACAGGGGGGAGTTGGTAAGAGTTCTCCTGTAGTGCTGACAACAAAGCTTTCCTAACATTGTGAATAGATTTGTGTCCCTTTAAGTGCCGTATTACTGTGTGTTTGAGGCCTGTAACCCAGTGCTGAACTTTGTTTGATGTTATATTTATTACTAATTACTGTGAATGTGTGAGTTCCTGCTGTAATCCCATTTCTTTTATAAGGCCCAATGCTTGACAGCTTTGTTAGACTGATCACACCCAAAGTGTTGTTCCATGAAAGTGCTGCAATCATACGTAATTTATTTTAATGACTGCCAACTTTTGTCAGTGGGATCTGGTCAAGTTTGAGCTTTTGTTTGAAGCATTTCATTATATTAGCTATATTTTATTGATTGTATTAAAATAGTTTATATCTATTCAAATTCAAATTAAATATTAACTTAAATAATAATGATAATATTTTTTTTAAACTAACTACTACTGACCCATGTGTGTGTTAGGCATCTTTATTCCGACTGTTTAACTTTTGACTTCTCATCTGTAGGGATCTCAGAAGGAGTTTCCTGTGAATATGGGTGGCAGTGATGTGTGTTATTTCTGCGGCCGTCGCGTTTATGTCATGGAGAGACTGAGCGCGGAGGGAAAGTTCTTCCATAGGAGCTGCTTCCAGTGTGACCACTGCAGCTCCACATTACGCCTTTCCAACTACGCTTATGACCAACTACATGGTGTGTGTGCACAATTAACCATTTAATACTTCCACTAATAAAATTATCATTATCATTACTTAGTGATTCTAAGATTTTATGCTCTTAATACAAATAATAGATGTTTAGCATTTATGGACGTTGTCACAAGATGGGCGGCATGGAGTGTGAAAATTCCCTGTTGTTGCTGTGGGCTACTGTTTTCGGACAAGCAAAATGCTCTTTTGTTACCATTGCTCAGTCATAAGGTCTGCAATGTGTTGTGAGACAGGGCTTTTATTGTTGTCCAACAGTAGAAGACATACACACACAAACTAAAAGCCCTCAGCAAATGGCCCCTTAAACATTTTTTTTTTTTAAATAAGGGTCAAAACACCAAAAAGTTCTAACTGATAGGGTTATGCTGGGGCGGCGTAGTTTGCGGGTGGATGGGGGGTGGGGTATTTATGCCATGATTAATGGAAACATATAATCAGGCTATTAATTAATTACATTGAGCGCTCATAGCTTTTATAAGCACTAAGTTCCTGGAAGAAATGAACGGACCAATTAGAGCGTAATATGACTGAAGCACGGTTTATTTAATTGTGCATGCATGGCATGCAAATCACTGTATACTCTGAAAAATTACACCAGCAACTAACTAGGCTATTACTTTGTTGCAAGTGTTATTAATGCGTGTTTGGATGACACCACGTAAGACCATTTTGCAAAAAATATACAAACAAACAAATAAATAAATCTCACGAGGGAGCATTCCCCAGGACCCTGCTAAACAGTTTATTACACTTCAAACCCCCAATGTTCTAACCAAAACTACACCCTTGGGGGTTATGTACATCACATGACTCAAACACTTCAAATTTTAAAAAGAGGCGGCATTCAGACCGACTTCTACTAGAGTATAAATAAGACATTTACTCCTTGAATTTGCTTTTTTATTTTCTCGCTCTCTCCCTTCCTTTCTTTCGGTGTGTACAGGGAAGTTTTACTGTAAGCAGCACTTCAGCTTCAGACTGGCCAGCGTGGCTCAGAGAAAGAGACCGGCCCCACCGGGGGCCGCTCGGCCTGCTCAGGTAACCTCATCATTCATCAGATCGCCATTATACTTTAGATCACCTTTAGATCCTCTATGTGCCTGTTTTTATCTATATTCATGTGTACTAAAAAAACAGACATTTTAGAAAGTTGTATAGTTTTTATATATTTTATTTACATATATAGTACACATCTATAATTAACTTATATACTGCATATATATATATTTATGTATTTTATTTATGTAAAATATAAATGCAATAAATTACAATATATTATCATTATATAATTGTTCAAATGATGTGTGCTTACTGCTTATCATCATCCGTCAGTGTGGATGCTAATATAGTTATTCTTATAGTTATTGTTCTTGGTTCCTTTATTCTCTATTTGTTCTCTATTTCTGTCAAACTTTTTATTCTCATCATTTATTTTGTCTTTGTGATGGTCTTTGCGAAGCATTTTCCATTCCTGCTTGTTTTTGTTTACAGTGTGTGTGTGTGTATATATATATATATATATACATGTGTAAATTAGAATGGAAATTAAATGATAGTAATAGATATGCTGTATATGTCTGTGTTTCCGTCTCTTCAGGCTCCCCCTGTTCCTTCCTCAACTTCTGCGTCCTTGTCCTCTCCGGGGTCAGTGGGCACAGCCACTCCGCCAGACTGCTGGTCCTCCAGCGCCCACCCCGACATGGCATCCAGCCTGGCCAAGAGACTGTGTGGTACACCAGAGCGTATTGAGCTGGAGAACTATAAACCCTGTCCACAGCAACAGGACAGCCCACTGCATGAGGTTCCAGAAGAGACGCTTGCGCAGCACAACCTCAGTGCTAGCCTGCAGGAGAAGAACACAGAGGAGCAGTCCAGGTATCCAAACATGCTCTTGCTATCCTAATATTCACTGGCATGTTTTGTCCTGGTAAATATGTTTCTTTTTTTTTTTGATCTTCAGTAGCTCTGAGTCAGACCTTGAGGAGGAGGAGCTTGTCTGGAAGAAGGGGGAGGGTTTGCACTCAAGGACCAATGAAGAGAGAGAATTAAGTCTGGGGGAGGGGCTAAAGGAGGAAGAAGGAGGGAAGAACCAGGAAAAACAAGAGGAGGAGGAGGTAGAGGAGGAGGAGGAGGAGGAGGAGGAGGAGGAGGAGGAGGAGGAGGAAGAAGGAGAAGTTTCAGAAGAAGAACAGGACGAGGGAGAGTCCAGTGATGGTGAGTGTTTGTTTATATTCAATATTTATAGAAATGACTGATAAAATAAACAAAGTTAAATCTTATCTAAAATTGTTTATGACCTATATAGCTTGTTTATTTCAGAAATACCATCTTATTTTGAGTTATTGTTCAATTTAATGTCCTATCCATTTTTTGGTGTCATATTCTCACAATATTTTGGTCAGTGTATTTGTGTGAGGTAAATATTGTCACACTTGTTTGTATTTTTATTATTGTGTATTCACCACTGAGTGGTAAATATTGAGTTTATTATTGTGTATTCACCACTGTATTTGTGTGTATTTCGGGCTGTTGACACGTTAATGTGTATGTATGTGAATAGAGGGTGAGTACTGCCCTTGGGAGAAGGAACGGCTCTCGGGGGTGTGGCTTGAGGAAGAGGAGGCGGGGTTTGTTAAAGGTAGCACCACCCCCGATGACCATTGATAGCCTTCTTTAACATTTGCTGCATTAGATCAATTTAAAATATCTTGTTTGTAGGTTATTTCATTTGCAGGCTGTGCATGAATAATAATCTGCGTATATTTTGCAATTATTTTGGCTTTGTATGTTTTTTGCGTTGTGCTGGATTTTATTGAAATAATGTGCATTTGTTTTAGTTTGGCTATCATAACTGTGTGTCCTAACCAGTCATGACATGACAAGTTTTTATGTTGTAATTTATCTGCTGCCCACACGAAATAAATAATGCTGCACAATGTAAGCAGTCAACATATTGGCTGTCCATATAAATGTGTGAGCTGCCATTTGTAACTTGAATGTATGATGATTCAGTTTGACCCATTTCCAGTTATTTTTAGCTGTACAAAATGTCTTGTTATGCTGCTTCATACTGCAAACTGGTATATCTTATCATATTACTTTAATATATTGTCATATTTATTAAGATACTGGTTTGTAGCACAAATAGGTTTGCCATTTACTGCACTTAAATAGCTTACTTCTTTGTTTCAAAATAAGTTGTATATAGTGTGATAATTTTTA
Source organism: Pseudorasbora parva (assembly GCF_024679245.1). Classification (NCBI taxonomy): domain Eukaryota; kingdom Metazoa; phylum Chordata; class Actinopteri; order Cypriniformes; family Gobionidae; genus Pseudorasbora; species Pseudorasbora parva. The sequence goes on from NC_090191.1 coordinate 35,435,766, forward strand.
ACCAATATGATTTCACTAAGGAGAGTCTTTGTAGTGTGCCGCATACAGAAATCAAAAGTAAATGGCCAGGCCAATAAAATGTTTTGACGGTTTAACAGAATTTGCCTGCCTGGTTATCACATTCAGTAGTGTTAATCACTTTTGCAGTTCATGAAGTATAAATATTTTTTAAAAACTTTCTAGATCCTAGACAGTAATAAAACTGATGCACAGAAAAACATCCACAAAAATGCAATATTGCACATCATACATGGTATAAAGCATAATACATGGCATACAACTTTTAATCTTTTTTTTTTACAATTCTAATTGTATTTATTTATTTATTTAAAAAATGCATTTGCTAATGTACATGCTTAAGAATTGATGGAAAATATAGTTCCAGAACATCTGGATCTGTGAAACGTAAAAAACCTCCAAAATGATCAAACTAACTATTATAGTTTATTTATATCATGATTGACCCATACCATTTTTATCACCTTTATCATCTTTTTTTAGGCTGCTTCATGATACTGCTTATTTAAGAGCATCTGAACGGATGCACTGCTTCCCTCGCAAAACTGTTTTGTTAAGAAGAATTTAAAACTCAAGAATTTTTCTAGATTATAGAATTCTTTCACATTTTCATTTGATTTTTTCCTTTATCCTTTTATTCTTTTATTAACCAGAGTCCTGTGAAGGTTACAGCGACGACCCAAAAATAGAGGGCAGCGCAGTCATAGACTCCAAATCATGCAACCAACAGGAACAGGAAGAGTCCATTCCATTCAACCAATCACCTGCCTCCACAGAGTTCCCACCCTCCTTGAAACAACCAGAATTTGGCCACACACCCACACATGAGCTGTCGATGAACTCAGAGAACTCACCTGCCAAGAGGTCAGAGGTCGTAGAGGAGTTCTGGCTGAAAAGTGCCGAGATCAGGAGGAGTTTAGGCCTGACTCCGCTGCCTAGAGAATTCCTCCCCAAACATATAGAAGCCCAAACATCTAATGTTAAAGAAAGCTTTTACACCTCAGTCGCATACATACCGTCCTGCAATACCGCTGCTTTGGATTCTGCCAACCAAATGGCAAGAAACTGTGACTCCAGCACACAAACTCCCTCTCTGACAGACTTTAAAAGTACATCCCCACCTGGACCACCTCACAATATTGATGGCGATGCAGGCGTCTCTTTAGAAGAGGCGATAGGTCGCTGTTCTGTAATCCACAGACTCAGCATCACTGTAGAAGGTTGTGTGATGGAAGACAAGCAGGGTTTGGACCTCAATTCCACTTCATTTTGTAATGAAAGCATTTTGAATTCAGACGCAGGTCTTCCGACACCTCCCTACAGCCCATCTCACTCCCCTCTTGTTAGCAAGCAGTGTCGCGCCCTTCGCCATTCCGAACCCATACTGGACCGAGAAGTTATGGCCTTCACATCGACCTACGCTGCTCGTGTTTCGCAGCTGGGCGGTTTAAAATCAGAACTGGATCATGCTCGGAGTCTTCCCCCGAATGAAATTGAGATCCTGTGTGGGGATGAGGCGGAAGAGGCTTCCAGACTGCCAGAAAGATCTGCCGTTGTGGAGAACGGAGACGCGGTCAGCCAGACAGACACCCGTAGGCTAGAGCACAGGAGGACGCTCCCAGACCGGCTGGTCGCCCCACTGCTGGCAGGGGGACCGGAGGTCAGGCTTCGTAGGTCAGAGATAAAGCTGTGGGGGGCAGACACGGGTGTGAAGGAGAAGGAGAAAAAGCGCAACTCGTTGTTTTCTCCCCGTAAAAGCAGGAAGAGCATGAATGCAGCAGCTGAGACCGAGCAGGAGCCAGGGAAGCCCAAGTCCCTCTGGAAGAGCGTTTTTTCCGTATATAAGAAGGACAAAAAGAGGAAGGAGGCAGTGGTGGTGGCGGAAACTCTACCTGCCGCAGCTAACAATGAGAGCAAGCGGAAAGTGCCGAGTATCAACAGAACCACAGGTGAGATCGAGGATATATAAATAAACGGTATCACATAAAGTAGTGGCTGTGAGGTTTTATTTCTTTCCACATCTCAGACCTGTGTTTCCGGAAGAATCCAAGTTTTTCTGAAGACACAGATTTGTCCTGTCATGCTCTTCTAGAAAGATGTCCTCTCAGAGTTCAGGTAGAGTAAACACTCCCTCGTCTTGCTTTCTCACTTTATTTTGTTTCCTTTTTGAATGTTCATATTTGAATTAAAAAACATGATAAAAATATGATATTATAATTTTTATATATTTCACATATTTTTTAACCATTGTATTTTTTCCCCATGGGTCACTTTAATATTAACTTATTTATATGATATATTTGTATTTTATATCATATATTCTTTGCATAAAAATGATTTACTTTTAGATGACAGTTTCACCCCTCTGTCTAATCCTTGCAATTAAATGGACCATTTTTGCTGCTGTACCTTTAAAACGTGTACAGTGCTTGTACTGTACATAAACGTCCTTTTCACATGTGGAGCTTTGTGTCAGAAGTCTTAGAATTTCAAAATGTGACATTTTTGCAGTTCCAATAAATTTTGTTTTTATATTTTGAAATGAATATATTGAAATATATAGATGAATATATAGATGAAAGTATGTTTACATAGTACAATGAACTCTTTCTGAAAAATCAAGCACAATTTGATTTATCACAATATAGCCCCTTTAATCCCTTGCTTTTTATACAGTTTTCTTCTTGTATTGATTTTTGTCTTCTACTGTACGCATTCTTATGGTTGTCTTCAATCTTCGAATAGTTAAATTATTTTCAACCTATACAACGATAGGACCCTTTGTCTAGCATTCATCCGTGACACCCTGGCCTAGAGTTGTATAGCTGGACTGATGGAATCATTTAACACTTTGTGATTTTTATTATTAAACTTTAGAGGCAATCAAATGTCTTTTTTTCTGGCTGCTGTGCTCTCAGATGAGTGAGGAATTATCTGAGATCAAGTCAGACCTTCTGAAAGAGACCATATATGAAGAAGTATATGAAGGGGAAGAGGTATCGTATCATTGCACTGAATGTTCTTCAGACTTTAGATTGTGATGCTGAAACTGAAAGTAGCTTTTGTGGTTGGTAGCACATAGGTGTGTGTTTTGTAGTGGTTAGTATTGAGATTTGTGCTGTGGTTAGCACTGTTTACCTGTTGAAATACAGTTTAGAATAATAAAATTTCTACCTTCTCTCTCCCGAGTCGCTTTACGTTCCTCATGCGTTGGCGTTCAAGAGGGCTTATGCTGTTAAGGTAGCATCTTTTTATTTCATGTGTTGAGCCCCTTCAACCTTTAAACCCGTTGGCTGAATCAGAAACACTCGGCATCTTGTTCCTCAATAGAAACACAGTGTTTTTCCTGAGCGGCCAACCAAGGCAGCCACCTCAGTTTCATCATGTCCGTCAGAGGTGGTAGGTGTTTGGGTGGTGTTCCCGGACCCCTCCAGCATAAGTTTGTGTACCACGCTGTTTCAGAGAGCAGGAACAGAGGAAGAACTCAATGCAAAGCTGACACGCCGAGTGCAGAGAGCAGCACGCAGACAGGCCAAGCAGGAGGAGCTGCGGAGGCTGCACAGGGCACAGGTGTGTGTGTGTGTGTGTGTGTGTGTGTGTGTGTGTGTGTGTGTGTGTGTGTGTGTGTGTGTGTGTGTGTGTGTGTGTGTGAGTGTTTGTTTGTTTGCATGTTTTAAAGCATGCTTGTTTATTTGTCTCTTAAACTATGTGTATTTAATTTTGTGTATGGTGCCTCAGATAATCCAGCGTCAGTTGGAGCAGGTGGAGGTAAAGCAGAGACAGCTGGAGGAGAAGGGTGTGGCTGTGGAGAAGGCCCTCAGAGGTGAAGCAGGTACCCGTCAATCACCTCACTTTCTCGTCAAAAACTGATGAGACTCTGGAATAAAATTTTATAGAAATGTTTTTATCAGTTTGCATTCAGTTATTTAAAAATGTATATTATTGTCAGTTACATAACTTTAAAAAGTACTTCTCTGTGTTTTCAGAAAAATTATGATGAAAAAAATAGAAATAATATTATTTTATAAAATAAAATAACTTAAAAGCTAGATAATTTTATACAACAAGAACATGGTAAATTGATTAAAGTTGACAGTAAAGACAGGGATTTTATTCAAATAAATGCTGTTCTTGTGAACTTTTTCTATTTATCAAATAGAATTAAAATAATATGATAAACTTTTTTTAATAAAAATTATATATATATATATATATATATATATATATATATATATATATATATATATATATATATATATATATATATATATATATATATATATATATATTAAAACAAAACCCTAAAACATTGCATGAAACATTAAAACCCTGTTGAAAAATGCTGCTTAAACCAGCCTAACCTGGGGCCAGTTGCATAAACCGCTAACACTAGTCTTACAAGTTAGTCATCAGTTTGTTTTCTTTAAGACTGTTCATAGCATTTTGCCTACGGTTACATAAATCGTAGGATTGGTCTTATTTGACACTGAAAAGTTAGACTGACTGCCCCTTGATTGACTGGGTCATACTAGACTCTATCTTATTAGAATGGCTATGTTTATGCAACTGGCCTCTGGTTTGATTGTCTTAGCTGGTATTAGATGGTCTTCACTTGTTCAAACCAAACTAGCCTGACCAAGCTAGTATTTAGCTGGTCTCCCAGCCTGAATAGCTAAGAAATGCCCAAAATCACTTTAAAACCAGTTTATTCATCCTCAAGCCATCCTATGTGTATATGACTTTCTTCTTTTATATTAAAAAATGTTCAGGCTCTTCCGAGCTTTATAATGACAGTGAAAGGAGGAGAAGATTTAAAAAGCCCCAAAAAGCACATCCATCCATGATTAAAGTAACCCATACGGCTCCAGGGGGTTACTAAAGGCCTTCTGAAGCGAAATGATGCGTTTGTGTGAGAAAAAGATCCATAAACTTTATACATTAAAATAAATAGCTTCCGATAGACGGCCTAAGCAAATCGAAAAATGTAAATGGTGCAGGAATAGCGTAGCCTAAGCTTTGACGCCTCTCGTGGTTCAAACAAATAGGACAGAGCAACAAACTCAAGCTCTTTTCTTATATTAAAATCTTTCAAAATTTCTCTTAAAAAAAAATCTTGTTTTAGACTTCTAATTTGTGACTGGTGTTTTGTTTTGCTCTATCCTCTGCACCGCTGTGTTTGTCAGTACGTCATGCGTTAGGTCAGGGGTTGTTCTTTCGCTGTAAATCACGGGTAATTAGGGTAATTTTACACGGGGTAATTTTAATTTTAGGGATGAACTATCCTTTAAGCTGGTCTAAGCAGTTTTTCAACAGAAGGCGGCTTGTTTTTATAGAATGTCTTGAATATAAGTGTATTTTGTAATTTATATATTTGTTCACTTTTCTTTAAGATTAAATCTTACAAATATTTTATGAATTATATTTATATATGTAATGTTTTTTAGGCATCTTATGAAGTACTATGAAATGTCATCATCTTTCACTGTTCATACCCATTATATGTTTGTTGCAAAGTCTTGCGTTCATCAAAAACACCATCTTTTATTGCTACATTTATTATATTTGCTGAAACACATTGAAGAGACAGAGCAGCGCAGGATATTATGTTTCCTGTGACTTTTAAGGGTCACGGTCCTCATGATGTGTCCTTCCTCATGATATAGACTTCTGGGAAGACTCTAGTACCTCTGACCTCTTGGACATACATCTGGGTGGTATGTACAACACATTCAAATGAGCGCTGACAGTGACACTAACCAACAGGTTTACGCAGGCTTATTAGTTAATGTGCTAACATCAATTAATCATCCATTTTTTGTGTGGTGGTGTTTTTTTCCGTGTTCCAGGACACTGTCCTGTCTGCTTTCTGTTAGCTTTGTGTCTGCATATAATCTAGATGCTCGTGGTAGCATTATTTGAGTGGTATCGTCTGGTGGGTGTGACTGTGAGATGAGGTTTGAATGGCAGGACTGTTTGTAATACAAACACAGATTTTAGTCAGGGAACATGGTGTATTTCTGCTTTTCTAACTTAGAAACACATGGGGACATTTAGGCAAATCTCTCTGGTGGCCTACTTTCTGAGACGGCAGGTTTTCAGTCAGACCACTGCCTGAACATGAACATCCAACTCGACCCATTTCAGCTTCGCACCTCCCATTCCTCCATTATTCCTTCCCTCACTTTATTTCTCTCCTGAATACCTCCTCTCCCTCTTTTTTTCTGCTTGTCTTTTCGGTCTTAGTCGAGCCTTTTCTAGGTTCACCTCGTAGAAGGCCTGTCTATCTCTGTCCTTGCTGTTCCTCTGAAGGTAACACCACCCCAGCTTCCCGTCTCACCCTTCTAGTGCAAATTTTGTCAGAGCTATAAATTCTAAATCCTTCCTTTTATTTCCTCTCTTCTCTTTCTTCTTTCATCCTGCTGTACACAGCCAAAGCTAAAGGGACAGAACACGATCATTCAGTTTATGTCTGTACAGTGTTTTTTCTTTATGTAGTGCAAGAACCTCCTCTTCACCAGCTAAGTATGTTATTTCTCTCATGCAATGCCAATTTACACTCTGTAACCTTTCGTGGTGGAGTTGCATGGGCATGGCCGTCATTGATCTACATGGCTGTCAGTTGATCTAAAATGTCACATCAAGTCTTATTCTATTGCTATATGAAAAGACAGAGTGTGTGTGTGTGTGTGTGTGTGTGTGTGTGTGTGTGTGTGTGTGTGTGTGTGTGTGTGTGCGCGCGCGCGCGCGTGTGTGCGTGTGTATGCAGATGTTTTGTATTATTGTCTTGTCTGTATCAGTGTCCTGTTTAGTTTTGTCTGCTTGCACATTTTTAGTTATTTATATATTAGTGCTAACAAATGCATCCAAAATTAAAGTTAAAGTTTGTGTTTACATGATATATGTGTGTGTACTTACACACTCATTCATGTATATATTCAAGAAATATTTTAATGTGTATGTACTGTATATAATTTATATGAAATTATATATAAATATGTTATATGTAAATTAAAAAAATGTTTCTTGAATATATGCATGCATGTAAGTGTATTTATATGAACATAATTATACACTGTACACACACATATTATTTGTAAACAAACTTATTTTGGAGTTAATCAATTTGACAGCACTAATTTATATAAATTCAGTTCAAACATTGGGTCAGTAAGATTTTTTTTTGAATGAATGAATGAATTAAAGATGCATTACATTTGTAATGTTATGGGAAGAAAAGAAAAGAAAAAAAGATATATAATATATCAAATAAATGCAGTTTTTTTCATTTTTTATTTATCAAAGAATCCTAAAAAAAATGGTTTACACAAAAATATTAAGCAACACAACTGTTTTCATAATAATAATAATAATAAGAAGAAGAAGAAGAAGAAGAAGAAGAAGAAGAAGAAGAAGAAGAAGAAGAAGAAGAAGAAGAAGAAGAAGAAATATTTCTTGAGCACCAAATCAGCTGATGGATCATGTGACACGATGCTGAAAATTCAGCTTTTCCATCACAAGAATCATTTAAAATATATTCAAATCGAAAACAGTTATTTTAAATTGTAATAATATTTCACAATATTAATGTTTTTACAGTATTTTTGATCAAATAAATGCAGCTTTGGTGAGATTTATCTAAAAAAAAATCTTAATGACCCTAAAGTTCATAAGATCCTTGACAAGTGCTCATTTGGACCCTTTTATAAGCATATTCATGCACATGCATATATCGTGTCCATCACATACAAGGTCCCATCCTCCCTCTCTCTCCCTCTCTCTCCCTCTCTCTCTCTCTCTCTCTCTCTCTCTCTCTCTCTCTCTCTCTCTCTCTCTCTCATAGGAATGGGAAAGAAAGATGATCCCAGTTTAATGCATCAGTGGTTTAAGCTGGTGCAGGAAAAGAATGCTCTCGTGCGCTATGAATCTGAGCTCATGATATTGTGAGTATTTTTCATTCAACTTTTTAAATGTTTAATAGTTTCTAAATGGTGTAGATTGCACTCATCTGTGCGGTCAGGTATTATGTAAGTGTTTTCTTCTCTATCTGGTCTAGTACTATTTGCTCTGTGCTCGTCTGTCCACAGTGCACGTGAACTGGAGCTGGAGGACAGGCAGAGCCGTCTGCAGCAGGAACTGAGAGAGCGCATGGCCGTGGACGGTTAGTACACACGGAGGATATAAATAGTTCCCCTTTCTCCTCTGTGGTTCTTCACTTAATAACAATTACATAGCAGTCACACAGCACGTCCTTCTCTCTCTCAGACGATCTAAAAGGAGAGGACGAGCTGGCGGAGGAGAGGCGTATTTTGAGCGAGATGCTGGATGTGGTGGAGCAGAGGGATGCGCTGGTGGCCTTGCTGGAGGAGCAGCGAGTGAGGGAAAAAGAGGAGGATGGAGACCTGGAGGCCGTGATGCTGTCTAAGGGCTTCAGTTTGCACTGGGATTGACTTGCACATGCACGAATCTCATACCGCTTTAAGGGCTACTCTGTCCCTGTTTGTGCTACAAAAATATGCAGCTGCTCTGTTTTCATTGGTCCAATCAGGCCTGTCCACCTGTATTCTTGGTCGAATGTGCAACTACATAATAAATCAGGACTCCGCAAGATATTGGCCCATAAATAGGACGAGTGGCGATGTCTTGCTGCCAAATAATGCTCCTCTAAGACTGCTATGCTACTATGCAAATGAACATCTTTTTGTCTGCTCTGTTTGTAGTCTTATTTCAAGCAGCTGGGTAAAGTTAAGATACAGCTGTCATTTTACCCAGATCCATCATGGTTTGACTTGACAGAAATGAATATGAAATGGCATATATAACCACATTGTCATTGTGCAGTACAGGCCGACGCATGCAAACTTAGATACAGAAGATAAGATTTTTATTTTATTTTCCTTGTTTGATTGTTTTTCACCTAATTTACATCGGTTCCTGTTGTTTAACCTGCATAATCTAGCCTAACACACAATGTTAGTCAATGTCAACTCAATGTCAGTTCTCAGTATAAAGACATGCATTAATTTATTGGCTGAAATGTGTTTTTTAAATTATCTAGATTTTTTTCAACATAATAACATTTTACATTTTGTTGTTATATTTCCTTCTGTAACACTTCCTTGCATTAAACAACTTTTTATTTGAGAAAAATGTGTGGACTGTTACATTTTCATTTCAAATATCTGGATATTTATCTATAATTTGGAGTTTTACTACCATGTTGTTTTTTGACATAAAAACTATGAATAAGGTAGACTTTGTTGTCCTATAACTTTTTAATACATTAGTAATAATACTAAATAATTAAAACAAAATTGTACAAATGATGTAGTATTATAACACTATTTAATTGTTTTATTAATGCCTTGTTTATTGGCAGAAAATAATACAATTACAAACATCAGCGTTTAAACTCTGTTGTGACCAAACTTTTTGTAATAGGCGCAGAAATGTCAATACCCAATATGTAACAAAAAATCAACAGCTCATATAAAATTTTATTTGACCTCTTGAGGCCAGTCAAAATTATAAAAAAAAAAAAAAAAAAAAACTGCATTTCTCCTCTTCTCTATCTTGCTTCCTAATCTAGTTGTCAAGTAAACCTGGCATTGTATATTGCCAATAATGCTGGCTTCTTGACATTGTTTTTTGCTCCTGTATTGTTTGGATTAGACCTTCTGCTAAATAGGCCTGTAAATGCAGTATTTGCATCAGGCTCTTTGTTGAGAGAAAGGTTTCAGGGACCAAAAGTGCCTGGTGCACACTTATTTTAACATTTAACATTTCTGGGGGTCTATATATTGTTTATTATTATTTTGAATAATCCTCGTGTGGGACTGCGTGTAACGTGCGTCCCCCTGCTGGAAAACGCCAGTATTGTTTTCCCCTTTTACAGCAGTGACGGTAAACGGAGTGAAGTCACGCCTCTCCATCTTTCCTGCTACACTGTTTCCGCTCGTGGGAAAACTTACTGCCTTTCCGATTTTTTCGACCTCCAGAACTTTTTCCGACTACCATGAGAGCAAAAGCCTGCTTACCGATAGATTATATGCGTTTAACTTTCATTGGTCACAGTTAAAACGCTACGTTACCTCTATATAATCAACAAAGCAAACGAAAGTGAGGGAGAGTCATTCGGAAAGAAGAAAGAAAAGTCGGAAAGTTCTCCTTCCAATAAGGTGAGTAAACCTTTAAAAAATGACGAAAATATTATACTTTTATATGAAAATGACTTATTTTTTTATGTTTACAAGTGTTTACTTTTGCAGTAGCCTATGTTCTGTTCTCTTAGCTTTGTTGTAGCCTACTGTAGATGTTTATCAGTTTCTCGTTTATGTTAATTTCAGTTTAGGGAAATCGGCTACTTCCAGTTTTGTTTTGTGGGTATAATGTGTTATTATTTAAACAAAAGTAAAAGTATAGGCCTGTGGAAATGAAACTTGCGTCTTGGAATAATCTCCGCTACAGCGGAAACTAGCTTTCAGATGTGGAAAGATAGCCATGCTTATTACGCAAATGTAGATTGGGTAGTTTTGGCTGTATTCATCACTTAGGAGCTCTCGGGAAACTTCTCCTCAGGCTCAGTTGTTCAGAGAGGAAACGTTACGTTACGATACGCCACTGTTGTGCGTGTGTGTGTGCGCGAGCCGCAGGCGCTGCACTGGAATGTGCAGAATTGGCGCAACTAAAAAGCGCATAGTTGAAAGCAGCTGCTACATGCAGTGCAGAGTCATGGAAACATTGACAGCATGTGCATACACATCATTTACCTATTAAGGTCTGTGTTTACTGTAAGTCTTTAATCTGAAAACCCTGCAGAACAGACTGTAATATTACTGTAAATCAACTGTCAAGAAGCCAGCATTATTCGTATGCAATGCCAGGTTTACTTGACAACTAGATTAGGAAGCAAGATAGAGAAGAGGAGGAATGCAGTTTGTTTTTTATTTTATTTTTTATAATGGAAGTGCATTGGTTTTAAAATGACATTTTGACTAGCCTCAAGAGGTCAAATTAAATATGCCAAATATAGCTATATTACATCGGATTTGACCAATGTTTCTCATTCCAATTTAAATAATTAAATGTCAACTCAATATTTTATTAATTCATTTGGGTCATTTGTTAAGATAAATATGGTATAAAGAATGTAAATACATATTTAGATACACTTGCAATATGAATGTTTATTATTTGTAGATGGATAATAAATAAAAATACAACATTATATTTAATATTAGCTATTGCAGCATTGTTATGGTTTTATATTATTATATATAAGTTTATATATTATAGTTAGTGCTATCAAACAATTAATTGCATCGAAAATAAAAGTTTGTGTTTACATAATATATGTGTGTGTACTGTGTATAATTATGTATATTTGAATACACATACATACATATATATACAGTATATAATATTTATATATGTAAATATAAATATTGTATATATAAATATAAAAACATTTCTTAAATATATACATGCATGTGTGTCTATTTATAAATACATAATAATACACAGTACATGCACGTATATATTATGTAAACACAAACTTATTTTGCCTAAAATTAATCATGATTAATCGTTTGACAGCACTAATTATTGTATAACAATTTATACTGTATAACACAATTTACCAATATTAACAATCTTATTTATCCTGAATAAGATATTGTACACAAAAGATTGACATATTGTCCACAAGACAATTTAAAGTTGAATTTATAAAAATTACCCATTTGAAAAGTTTACATACACTTGATTCTTAATGCTGTGTCTCGTTACCTTGAGGATCCACGGCTGGTTTTTTTGTTGTTGTGATGGCTGTTTTTGCTTGTCCTTCAGAAAAATCCAGGTCCCACATATGCTTTGGTTTTCCAGACATTAAGAACTGGAGGATGAAAACTTTTGAACAGAATAAAATCCATGTCTTTCGGAAGACAAAATAAGTACAATTTACCTTGATCTTCAAATAATAATAAAAAAAACTTTCCTTCTGAAGCATCAATGAATGATTGAACCTTTTTATTGAGTCCATAAATTGTCCTCAGTGTGAAAAGATGGATCTCAAAATCATACAGTCTGCTGGAAAGGGTTGAAATATGCAAAAGATATTTTAGGGACCTGGAGGATTTTTCTGAACAACATTAGGGACAGGACAAATAAGGGACTCAAGACCAACCATCACAAAACAGGGTCATTTTTATAAATTCTTTTATTTTGTCTTTTGGGCTATATGTAAACATCTTTCATGTAAAATAATTGATTTAGGACATTACTAAATAAAAAATAACATGCATTTTGTATGATCTCGCTAAAAAAAAATTAAATAATGACCATATTTGCAGATTCTGCAAGGTGCATGTAAACTTTTGACCATGACTGTATACAAATGTTCAGAGCATTGTTTAATTCTGTGGTCTTTACAGATCAAATTTTACCTTTATTTGGAGAACTAGTTATGACCTTTTTCACCATTTGGCCTTTCTGCATTTTATGCTGTTAAATAAAAAAAATCTGGATTTTCTGGATTACCACTCATTGTTCTGAGAAATGGTTGTCAATGTTCACTCAAGCCTCTCTACATACTTTATCACTTAAGTATTAATTTCAGACTGACCGAGTCTAGCCAAACCACCAAATGTAATACCACTAGAGGGCAGTGCTTCACAAAATTGCTTGCACCCCCAAAAAAGGTCACATGATTAGCGCTAAATAGTGTAATTAAAACAGAGAAAAGAGATCAAGTGTGAACTGGAGTCGGTCAGAGCACAGCATCTGTGAATAAAGAGCAGAATAAAGCACTAATGACATAATTAGAGACAGAGACAGCGCTAGAGACAGCACATGCCCTCAGGCTGTCATGCACAAAGAGTACGTCATGTGCTGAATGTTCGCATCAAAGGGCATTTTTACAATAACTGATCCTTTTATGTCGCTCTTGAACTAACCTTAAACTCCACAGACATTCAACATTCAACTTGTCCACATTGGCTTGCTTTTTTTTTGTAAGGTTTCAGATGCATTAAAGGGAATTATTTTACCTGTTAAAGGTAAAATCTAATTTATCGAATGCCTTTTTTCCATTCTGTAATTTTCTGCTTGAAATGCATCTTTAATATTCATGCGTGTGCAGGGAAACTGTTGGTTGAAACAGTTGGTCTACTGAAAATGCCAGTTGTAATAAAAATAACAGACAGGCTGTTCTGTTTCTGCTGTTTTAGTCATGCTGCATATGTCATCAAATGTGATTATATTATAGTTCAATGTGACTCGTAGTATTACACGCATTACTTTCTAGCATGGCCATGATGTGTGTTGACAGATATTTCAACAGTACTAAAGCTCATTACTGTTGTACAAACCCAAGAGAATGGCTTAAAATGCTTTTATGTGTGGATACAGAAGTGTTGGAAAATATCGTATATTGCATCATAAAAATAATATATGTGGCCTTGTTAGGAGATGATCAACGATATTCGCTTCACCTATGACTGGTCCTAATGATTTTGCTCATCACTATACAATTGCATTAGAAAACCTTAGCAACATTAGCACTGAGAGTAAGCATTTTTAAAATAGTTTGTATCCTTTAAAATGCTGTTTTTAAAGTTTTTAAATCATATGATGCGATTTGTTGTTTTCCTTTCTCTTTAGTGTGTTATGTAGCTGTGCATATAAGATCTTGCATAGTTACAAAGCTCAAAGTCTCAAACCTAAAGATATATTCTTTGTAAAAGTTAAAGCTCAGCCACAGCCATAACAGAGTTTCACAACACCGCCGTGGGGGCACCGTGGGGGCAGTTTCACAACACCGCCCAAATGTATACGTAAAGAAAGAAGGCGAAACTTTTATTCTCGCTGTATTGTTTTTGCCGGCATCACCATGTCATGGAGATGCTGTGTTTTTTGTTGCGAAAGCCAAACTACTTTGTTTGGCCTTCCAAAGGAGGGGACAATTAGAAAACAGTGGACAACTCTGCTGTCCAACTCTGTTCCAGGACAGTACAACCAAACATATTTGATTATCTATGTGCTGTGCATTTTTTGGAGGAATGTTTCTAGCACCTGGGAGAGTACAGGCCATTTCTATGATAACAAATGCAAACTTACCAATCTGATATTTTCTGGTACAGTAGCGCTGGAGTGAAATTAAATGGCTGAATGAAAATTGTTGTTTCAAACCCGTAAGACCTTCGTTCGTCTTCAGAACACAGATGAAGATACCACTTTCAAAGTCCAGAATGGTAGTAAAGAAATAGTGACTCCAGTGGTTCAACCTTAATTTTATGTAGCGACAAGAATACTTTTTTGCGCAAAAAACAAACAAAAATAATTACTTTATGCATCAATTTTTTCACGTCTGGGTCAGTCTCCTACGCTGTTAACATAGTAAATATATTTTACAGCAATTCCGAGTTACGTCAGAGCTATGCCAGATTTTTTTGGGGGGGGTGAACTAACCCTTTAAACCTTTGCTTATACCATACGTGACTTCAGCTGTATTTTCATGCTTTTTATTGACTGTAGCTGCTGTTTAAATCTTAGAAAGAAAAAGTATATCAGGTTGAATAGCTTTTTGCTTGCTGGAGGATGAAAACAGCACTAATTCTCTTCCTTCTTTCCCAATACGCAACTTCCATTTCCCTAGAAAGTGTTGGAAAGTGCTTTTTTGCCAGCAAGTCAACCGAGATTCCCTGGATGGAGAGTTAATGGTGGTTGATTTACATATAGGGCAGACTGTTCGGGAATAAATCCCTCTTGAGTGCCCTGAGAATGCGGTTTACTTGCAAGCTGGCGTGTCCAGATGAACAAAATGGCCTGTTTGAAACCACAGTCATGTACAGTGAAAAGTGTTCCCATATAAATACTAGAAAAGTTTGTTGTCTCAGAAGGATCTATACACAACATTGTTGTTAAATGGTGTATAGTGATAAGGCGTGCGATGTGTGCTTGTGTAACTCTGAGCAGATTGACAGGCAGATGTTCATTCATTATAGCGTTGTACGAGGTGGCAGATTGTGCTTCCTCAGAGTCTATTTAATTAATGCTCCTTAAACACACATCTGTGCAGCATTTACTACATACTGTGGGATCCAAAAATCCACACTGACCACATTGAAGATCTGGGAAATAAAGAACAAAAAATAAAAGAACATGATGTACTATTTCCCCCACATAATATAATATAATATAATATAATATAATATAATACACTGATCTGGCACCTGTTAGTGGGTAGGATATATTGTTTAGTTAACATTTTGTCCTCAAAGTTGATGTGTTCGGTTAGAATCAGGAAAATGGGTAAGCATATGGTCATGGACGGCCAAGGCTCATTGATGCACATGGGGAGTGAAGGCTGGCCCATGTGGTTCGATCAAACAGATGAGCTACTGTAGCTCAAGAAGTTAATGCTGGTTCTGATAGAAAGTTGTCAGAATACACAGTGCATTATAGTTTGTTGTGTATGCGGCTGCATAGCTACAGACCAGTCGGGGTGCCCATGCTGACCCCTGTCCATCACCAAAACAATTGTGATGCTTTGGGCAATGTTCTGGGAAACCTTGGGTCCTGCCATCCATGTGGATGTTACTTTGACAAGTACCAGATCGGTCCGATATGCCTGATCGGTATATAATATAATATAATATAATATAATATAATATAATATAATATAATATAATATAATATAATATAATATAATATAATATAATATAATATAAATCATATAATATAATAAAGTACATGTGATTTTTATATGCTGAGTAGTTTTCTGGAATGATTTACATAATGCCTCAGCACCAATACACGATACAATACACATTCAACAAGATTTAAATATTAAGAAAACCTTTTTTTAAAGAATACTTATTTTACTTCTCTCCATCAAATGTCTTGCAATCCTCTTTGTCCTCTATTCTCTGTATGTATAATAAATGACTTCTGTTTCTGGCTGTGGATGCGTTAAGTACCTGTGAACAGATATATGCGCTGCTTCTCCTGTTATGTTCTATTCAGGCTCCGAGACACCAGCCACGTGAGACGCACTGGCCATAAAATATTCCATAAGTGCATTCAGTATTATGTGCCGCTGTTCAGGTCTAACAATGAGACATTTTATGTTTTTGGAAGAAATGTATTACTATTACCAATTAACTTTTTTTTAACATTACATATTACCATTATTACCATTTGTAGTACAGTCATGGCTGTTTGTCAAACTTCAGTTCTGGTGGCAAAAATTAACATTATTTCAAATATTATGAACAAACATGAATTCACAATAAATTAAAATAAAATGAATTTGGTTTTAATCTAGGTCAGTGGTTCCCAAACCTGTCCTGGAGGACCCCCAGCACTGCACATTTTGCATGTTTCCCTCATCAGACACACCTGATCCAACTCATCAGCTCATTAGCAGAGATAGCAAGACCTGAAGTGGGTGTGTCTGATTAGGGAGACATACAAAATGTGCAGTGCTGAGGGAACCACTGATATAATTTATATATATATATATATATATATATATATATATATATATATATATATATATATATATATATATATATATATATATATATATATATATAAATAAATTAAATTTCAAGTGTAGTATATTGAAACCTTACAGTTATAACTTTATTTTATAGTTTATTATAAAACTTAACCTTATGATGAAAATTTCCCAAAAATATGCAAATTAAAAACTTAGGAGCAAAATACATTTTATGGGAGGTCCTCAAAAGTATAGGTGTAGAAATTAGATGGCAGTGTGTGGAGCTGTGGGAAAGTTTTATCCACCGTTACAGCAAAATAAACACTGTTCAGTTAATAAAATCCTGTCTAATGAGTTTCCTGAGAACATCAGATCTTACAAAGTCACCGCAGGGTAAATACATAGTCAGCCCCATACAACACACACACACACACACACACACACACTTGCACAATATCCATTGTGCTATTTAATGAGAATGGAAAGAGCACTGGAGGGAAAGAGGAATTATGGCTCAAAAAATTAATCAAAACAGTAACAGGAGGATTTCTACAGAAATATACGCACACAAACATGCAATAATTCAAAATATGCAGGCTAATCCTAAAATATACATCTTTTGTTTTTTCAAACATTGATATACCGAGGGGTATATTTTGTCAGAATTTGCTGAAATGTGTATGAATTTTAGTTAGGGTAGATGCCCTATTTAATTTCTCGTAATTAAAAACGTGGGTGCTGTACCAGTGTCAATCATGCAGCTGATGCAACTCTGAAAATATGTCTTACCAGAACCTTCTCTGGGGGTAAAAAACTAAATAAAAAACCACTGGAAAACATGGATTGTAAAATTGAAATGTGACAGGACCGATGAGAAAATACAAGCTATTGAACAGACTGTATGTTTTTAATTTGGACCAAATGTTATTCTGTTTGACAAACTGCATCATCCACATTTTACTGCAGCTCACATTAGAGGTTTAGTAATCCTAGCAGTGGTTAATTTAGGATCACTAGCAACAGGCACGACTCTCTTTGATTGTGACATTGGTTTGATAGATTGAAATGGGAATAAGAGACTGCAGCCTGGACTGGCATCCGGAAGTTTGTAGCTTGAAACCCCTCAAAGTTGAAGGTGATCTATTAATATAAAGCTGTTCATGGTAGCTTCTATGGCATTGCTAAGCAGTTGGTATGGTGCATTCATTGGCTGGTTGAGTTTTTTGTGTTCATTGTGGCCGATACGATATCTGATAATTATTTATATTTGAAAGCTGATAACCTGATGGCCGATCAATCTATATCCACATTTTTGTATACTTTTTGAGAGCCTGATTGCAAAACAAAAGCCTCACCATTAAAGGCCCTGTCTCAAGCACACATTTATAATGTTCTCATTAAAATTTGATGTATAGCCTATATAACGGACTTAAACTGCACAAGTTGCACTTATTGAGTCCAATCATAATTCAAGTGTCCAGGCTGAAGGAAACAATCAATTATTTATCTTTTACTTATGTTTTAATATATTAGCCACATTGTCTTATCAGGTCCAAAATAATAACATTAAAAATGAACAAATATAGGCTGATACCGATATGGTGACCAATATATTGAGCATCCCAGGTGTTTTGTGAGGTCGTTGGTAGCTGGTTGGTAGGATCTATCTATCTATCTATCTATCTATCTATCTATCTATCTATCTATCTATCTATCTATCTATCTATCTATCCATCTATCCATCTATCCCTCCATCCATCCATCCATCCCTCCATCCATCCATCCATACATCCATACATACATACATATTTAACCCCTCTAATGTGAGCTGCAGTGAAGTGTGAATGATGCAGATTGTCAAACAGAATAATATTTGGTCCAAATTACCACACACAGTCCATTCAGTAGGTTGTATTGTCTCAAGGTCCTGTCACTTTTCATTTTCACAATCCATGTTTTCAAGCACTGCATGTTGTCTGTGCATGTGAAGTGTTTAATGTGTAAATGTATTTTTAAACTTCATGAAGAGCACTTCACACAGCACCAAAAACAACAAATTACATTCACTCTTTACACTTATGTGATAAACTATGACAACAGAAAAATTATATGAAAACATGAGCACTGCTCAATTCCTCTTATTAGGCGAGATGGCATGTACACACATAGGCAAACGCGCACATACTACTGCACATACATGTGCTAGGATTTGTTTTATTCCCTCAATCAGCTTTAATTTTCCTGCTTGGCTTGTGATAGGCCTACTTTCAAAGGGTATGTAGGAAGGGAGATAACGCATCCATTGACCTGCAAACAGATTGGCCGAAATGCTGGAGGAGGAGCCAAAGAAATAGAGAGAGAGAGAGGGATGAACAGAGTAAGGTAGGAGGATGCAGAGAGAGGGACGGAGCAGTAGTTGGGATGGAAAGAGCCGGGAGAGGAAATCTCTAATAATAGCACTGCAGGGAAGCAAGAGCGTGCAGGAAAAAAAGTGGTACATGCAGCAAAGCGAATCATGCCGAACCAGATCAGTGAAAGATTGCGATGGAGCGAGAGTGGGGAAAGTTGAAAGCACATGCTCCATGGTCCCACATGCACGATAGAAAAGGCAGAAAGAAGAAAAAGACAAATAGGAAGCACAGGGAGAGAGACGTGCCCAGCGCAGAGGAATTACGGATCAAAGACCCATTGGAGAAAAAACCTCTCCTGAAGGCATTAAGACCGCTGTAACCTCCAAAGTTCTCGTGGTTATGTGTGCACGTCTGTTTGTTTTATTTAAATCCGTTTCCTTCAAATAGCAACTTTGAAGACGTGCTAAGTTGCTGCCTGTGTGAGTTTTTGTGTGAAACATGCCCTCCGCACGGCCTTCATCCGATGATGCAGAGGTGTGAGAGCCACGAATCCGAGGTCCAGCGGAGCCCCTCATTGGACAGCACAGAGTCAGAATTCACCCGGGCGGCCCGTCGGGGTCACCGCCTGGCCGTGGGGGCCTTCTATGGCTCCCGGGGCCCAAATGTCAAAGATCAAACGGCACAGAACGACGGAGCCGTTGTTCCCCTCCCGCCAGGAGGAAAGCCTCAGGATAAGCGCGTGTCTGCCGGTGGGAAATATGTTGTGTTTTACCTGGACTTGTCGTTTGTGTTGCTCCTAGAGTTCGAGAAGCTGAAGATGGCTCGTGGATGCCTGTGCTGTGTCAAATACATGATGTTCCTTTTCAACCTGCTTTTCTGGGTGAGTATCAAACTACAGCATGAATTATCCAGAATACTTGTTTTAAAAATGCTTTCTCTTATCTAAATTTAATGTGCGTTTGAGACCTTTGTAAGTAAGCATTGTGTAAGGTGATTTCTCCAAAAAGAGAACACAAGGTCTCTGTGGCACTTTTTCAATGCACTGTCTGTTTGGTCCAGCAATGTTAATTTCTGGCTCAGCCATTGATGTGAGTTTGCAGCAGATCATTAGTGGTGTCTGAAAAGCATCCACTCATACTTTGATTGGATTGTAGTAGAAAGATTTTTCTTAAGAGAAATGTGCTTTTACTTTGCTTGTATGCTATCACTTAAGAAAACACAATCCGATTTACACTTACTAGTTTTTCTCGATTGCTAAGACATTTCTTGAAAGCTGCTCTCCTTTTCTCTAAACTGTGAACACAAAACCCAATTTTCAAGCTACATTCACAAAACCTGACTCTTCTTGCAAAACCAAACTTTCACCTCAAAACAGTTGTCAAAATCTGTGGTCAAAACTGAACTGCTGTCAAATCGTTCCCTGAGTCAATCAAAAATAAAAGCTCTACTGAACAGTCACTAAACACAATGCCCAGGACATGAAGCTGGATAAATCAATGTTTATTGTTCACTGTTGGCTAAATTTTGCATGTTGCAAAACAAAAAAACCTGTGCTTTTAGCACTTGTACAAAAACACAA
The DNA here is from genome assembly GCF_024679245.1 of Pseudorasbora parva. Lineage (NCBI taxonomy): Eukaryota > Metazoa > Chordata > Actinopteri > Cypriniformes > Gobionidae > Pseudorasbora > Pseudorasbora parva. The sequence continues at coordinate 35,456,212 of NC_090191.1, forward strand.
AACAGCATTCTTATGCGTTTGCTATACTTGTGTACAGTACTCTTCCTCACAGATTTCTATCCATTGTAGGGACTCACAAACCAGTGCTCTCTGAACTGGCTTACTGTATATGTTCCCTCACATCATTAGCCACAAGTGTGATCAAATTTGAGTTGTGTTCAAGTGGTGACATCTGTGCTTTGTGTTTGACTTTTGTCTCCTGTGTTCACCATTATGCAACACGGGTGCATCACAATGAAAATGTGTTAGCAAGTTTTTTAAAGTGCTTATGGTTTTGCCAAAAGAGGGGTTGATTCAATCAGTGGGTTCAGGCAACTGAGCATTTGGTTCAGACAATAGGGTTTAGCAGTTGAGAAAAACTGTAAAGAAGGATGTGAATCACCCCTTGAGACCACGATAACATTCTAAAACATCTAAGTAACCATGATAGCAACGCCCTGGCAACCACCCACAACACCCAAGAATTGTGGTGCCAAACTTTGCACAAGCAAATACCACTTGTGTTTTCCTTAGAAAATGAAATATTATCACTATTTACACTACTCTAGTGCTGCTAGTTGTGCCAATGGTGGTAACATTCTTAGTGGCGGAGAGTCTGTAGGTTTTCGGACAGTGGATGGATGTTGATGTGAGATTATTGACAGATGCAGTTTGGCATAAGATGTGTGGTATTTGTGTGTTTTGCACATAGATACAATGTGTTTTTTTTTTCTCCCACAATCATGAAAATATTAGATAATATAAAAACAGCAATTTTGGCCTGGAAAAGTCATTGAAATTGATTAAATCTTAATGTAAAATTGTTTGAAAAGTTAATCTAGTTCATCCCTGAAGTACTTTAATAGCTAGAAACTGGTAGTCTGTATAAAACAGTTTCTAAAGATCCCAACAATTACTAACAACTGGAAAACCATGCAATATGATATAATCCTCAAAAGAAATTCCTTTCATTTTTAAAGATATTAATTATTTTTATTTACTTAAATTATATTCAAAATGCACTTAGCTTAGAAGCTAGAAGCTCTTGTTGTTACCTGTAGTAAATTGGTGAAATGGATACCATAGTCAATGTTTGAAAGGGATGTCATGTGAGCTGATGGAAGGAGGTTCCTCATGAGGTGTTAAATGCTCTTAGATCAAAGGCAGTGATACATATTCATCTGAACCAGAGCACTCATACGAACCCCCTCTTTCCCCCTCGCTCTCTCTCATTCTGACTTTTCTTATAGGCTCACCATTTAACTTTTTATTCATCTATGTTGTTGTTGTTGTTGTGTAAGTACAACAGGAAGTCTGTGTGTCAGATTATGGTTCTGTGAGTTGCGAGATTTTACTCGTTTGATCTGCGGTGCTTGTGTTGTTGTTTGTTAGATTCCGAATGGGTTTAATGACGGAAGCACCAAATCACAAGCAGGAAACTTGAGAAAAACTCCCGACTGATCTGAAATCTCCTGCTATACACATATACACCCACATATACACCCACATATACACAGCATGTACAACCATATAGCAATGAAAAGGGTACATAAAAGAATAGGGAAATTATTTTTTTTTTAAACGCAAATGACTGGAGATTTTAAACACTTTAAACAGCGGGTGGCGAGGGAATAAAAGAGATGGAGGGGGGGGGGGCGATTGAAAGAAAGATAAAAGTGATTTAAAACGGAGATGCAGAAAGCTTTATAGAATTAACTTGAGATGGAACGGTTTGTCTAAGCAATTTGGTTTGCTAGAACCGGAGTTCATTTTTCTATTGAAGAGAAATGACTTGGTTTACAGAGGCATTCAATACACTCTTTTCATAACATGATGCAAAATTACTGATCTTCTTGCTTATGTGAAAGACAGTTGACAAATCATGTGCATTTTAATTATATTTTTGACTGGGATGTAAATGTGGTGGTAATGATGTTTCTGAGTGGAGTTGAGGAGGTGTTTTAGGTCAGTCTGAATCTATATTTCATGTGTTTGACATTACTGAGCCTGATGGCTCTCAGCCCCATGTTTAATATATGAGCCAGGAATTTAAGGCCAGACTTCAACTTTTCACAAGGTTTTGCATGTGGGGTCTGTTAACGACGGACTCAACTTCTCTCTCTCTCTTTTGGTATCTTTTTTCTAATACTTATTCATCAATGCTTTCCTTTCCATTCTACTTTTTTCTGAACTTTTCTATTCATTTATTTTTGTAAATTTCATTTATTTCCATTTTTCTATCTTCCTGTCCTTTTCTATTGATTTCTTTCCTTTTTCTTTTTCCATTTCCTTTCCTGCCCTTTTCTTATCAGTTCCTCTCTTCCCTTTCCTTCCTTTTGATTCCCTTTCCTGTCGTTTGACCTTTTATTTTCTTGTTAATGTTACTATTCCTTTCTTTTCTGTCATTTCCTCTTTGTCATTTATCCTTTCCTATTTTCATCCACCTTTTCCAGCAGCAATGGTTCCGGAGGTTTTTTTCCCCATTCATTTCTCCCATAGGGATTTAAAAAAGTCTTTGATATAGTGTTATAAGTCGTTGATATAGTGACTCAAACCAATCAGCTACAAGGTGAATCATAACATTACAAACTTTGATTTAAAGCTAAATAAATGAGGAAAATCTGATAAAAAATAAATAAAGAGGGGAAGATCCATGAAGCATTACATACAGCATAATCCACTTAAAAACTATGGAAATATATCAAACTATTTAAAAATGTTGATTGTACATAAAAACATTGTTTTAAATTTAAAATTTATTGCAAAATATGTGTGTGTATATATATATGCTGGACACTTTACTATTTGTGATGTTTTTGAAAGAAGGTTCTTCTCCTCATCAAGCCTGAATTTATTTGATCAAAAATACAGAAAAAAATGTAATATTGTGATATATTATTACACTTTAAAATAATTGGTTTTCAATTTATTATACTTTAAATTATAATTTATTTCGATGCAAAGCTGAATCTTCAGTATTATTCCTGCAGTCTTCAGTGTCACATGATCCTTCAGAAATCATTCTAATATGATGATTCATTTTCAAAGTTGGAAACAGTTCTGCTGCTTAATATTTTTTCATAACCATACTTTTTTATAATACTTTGATGAATAAAAAGAAAAAGAAAAAGAAAAAAAAGGAGCAAATGTTTTTAAAAATAGAAATCTTTTGTAACATCAATATACACTACTGGTCAGTAATTTGGGGTCAGTCATTTTTTTCTTTCTTTTTTAAAATAAATTTTATTCAGCAAGGATGTGTTAAATTGATAAAAATAGTAAAGTAAAGGAGATTTATATTATTTGAAAATATGTTTTTATTTTGAATAAATGTAGTTCTTTTGAACCTTTTATTAATCTAATACATTAGGCAGCAGAACTGTTTCCAACACTCATAATAAATCAGAATATTAGAATCATTTCTGAAGGATCATGTGATAGGCTGGAGGTCACATGTGACACTGAAGACTGAAAATTCAGCTTTGCATCAAAGAAATAAATGATCATTTAAAGTATAATAAATTGAAAACCAAATATTTTAAATTGTAATAATATATCACAATATTAAAATAAAAATCTGTATTTTTGATCAAATAAATGCAGGCTTGATCAGCAGAAGAAACTTCTTTTAAAAACATTACAAATAGTAATGTGTTCAAACTTTTGGCCTGTACTGTATATATGTTGAAGTATTTTGTGAGCATATAGGGAGGCTAATTCAGTTACATCGTTTGCAGTGCTTCATGGGAGTGGGCGGAGCTAACAAGATCATTTTGTGCATTTTGTTTGTTTGGACTCTCAGATTTTTCTGTACCTTCAGCATCATGGGTAATGTAGTTTCACCACAAAGTCAGCTGTTAAACAGGATTATTTTATTTCTCTATGGAGAAAATGAATGGTGTTTTACTTCTGACGGTTGCACCCTATTCCTTTTCTTTTCCCTGTCCATTTCTGTTTATTTCCTCTTTCACTCCCTTTTTACTTATTCTTAATAAATTTTTTTCCTTATTCCTTTATTTTTCCATTTCTGTTACTGTCTTTTCTATTATTTTCTTCTCTTTTTGTTTCTTCTTTTCATACCCCTATCCTTTGTCTTTTCTTTTTTCCTGGTTTTACAGTTCATTTATCTTTCTTAGGTCATTTCCATTCATGTCCTTTCCCTTTTTTCTTCCTTTTTCTTTTTCTTTTGTTCTCATCCTTAATTATTTGCCCCCCTATCTTTTTATTGTCTCCTCTGTCCTTTCTGCTGAGTTCTCTTCACGCACCTTTAATTGTGTTCAGTGCTGGCTATTTCAGACCATTTATCTAATGTGCCTCAGTCTGCTTGTGTTTGTATGGGAAAACCTCATGAACAAACTGTCCCCCAGTTTGAAATGCAGGATTAGATTAAGAACAAACCCATTATGAAGGATTTTCCAAAGGTAGAAAGAATAGATTGAATTCCATTTGATTTGTGTATGTGTTTTCATTCTGGTAGTGCATCATGAATACTAAAATTTGGGTTAAGAGCTGTTTATTATCCAGCCTGGTCTGTCTGCTTCTGTGGACAGAATAGTCTTACTCTCTGCTCTTCCTGTTTATGTTTTATTCTGTTATTTTCTAGTCTGTGTCCTCTTTGGCTTATTTTTGCTCCCTAATTATTTCCTCTCAGACATTTTGATTACTCTGCCATACTTTTCATTTTCATGGCTTTTAAAAGTTTTCATCATCTTTAACCTATTTCTCTCTCTCTCTCTCTCTCTCTCTCTCTCTCTCTCTCTCTCTCTCTCTCTCTCTCTCTCTCTCTCTCTCTCTCTCTCTCTCTCTCTCTATCTCTCTCTCTCTCTCTCTCTCTCTCTCTCTCTCTCTCTCTCTCTCTCTCTCTCTCTCTCTCTCTCTCACACACACACACACACCTGTTTTATCTATTATTTTTCATACTCATCATTTTCCAAGCGTAAGGATTCTGGCTCATTTCAGATTCTTCATGGTTCTCAGAGTGCATGCTGGGTATTTTCTCGAGGGAACTGAATGACACAGCTTTTCACCTTCAGTTAAACTCAAAAGAAGAGTGTGTGGGGAGCCAGACCGCTGCACTGTAGGGCATTTCTTGCAATGACACATAAAATGAGAGAGGATTAACAGAAAACATCTTGCCCTGCTAAATTTTTCATTTAAAGACTAAAAATATTTATTTTATAATATATATTTAAACTTGAATTTATTATAAATGAATGTTTAAAAACACTAATAATTTAGCATTGTTAAATGTAATCTTTAGCATAAAAATGAATGTCCATTTTTCGTACTATAAATTATAATGCTGTTGATAAATTCACTTTGTAGCATTTAAAACGACCGATTTTAGTTTTTTATGGATTCAGTTTAAAACATTTTATTTTAATTAGTGCTGTAAAATCGATTAATCTCAATTAATCACATCTAAAATAATGTGTGTGTGTGTGTGTGTGTGTGTGTGTGTGTGTGTGTGTGTGTGTGTGTGTGTGTGTGTGTGTGTGTGTGTGTGTGTGTGTGTGTGTGTGAGCCTGTTTATGTGGTTTATGAGGACACAAATTTGTATAACTACATGGGTATTACACTGGTATTACACTATAAATGTGGTTTATGAGGACATATCAAATGTCCTCATAATTCAAATGGCCTTAAAAACATACTAAATGATGTTTTTTTGAGAAAGTAAAAATGCAAAATGTTTCCTGTGATGGGTAGGTTTAGGGGCAGGGGCAGTGTAAGGGGATAGAAAATACGGTTTGTACGGTATAAAAACCATTACGCCTATGGAGAGTCCCTGTTAACCACATAGACCAACATGTGTGTGTGTGTGTGTGTGTGTGTGTGTGTGTGTGTGTGTGTGTGTGTGTGTGTGTGTGTGTGTGTGTGTGTGTGTGTGTGAGTGTGTGTGTCTGTATTTACAGTGAGGAAAATAAGTATTTGAACACCCTGCTATTTTGCAAGTTCTCCCACATGGAAATCATGGAGGGGTCTGAAATTGTCATCGTAGGTGCATGTCCACTGTGAGAGACATAATCTAAAAAAATCACAAATTCAGAAATCACAAATTTAGATTATGTCTCTCACAGTGGACATGCACCTACGATGACAATTTCAGACCCCTCCATGAAGTGCTTGCTAAATAGCAGGGTGTTCAAATACTTATTTTCCTCACTGTATATATGTGTGTATATTACAAACTTTTATGTTAGATCTTTTTGTATGTTAGATTAATTTTGACCGCAGTATTTTTTATATTTATTTCATATTTATTTCTGCTTGCATTTGGATCGGGCCTCTCTTTTTTTCCTGCACTGACTATGTTACAATCTTACTGAAAGATTATATACAGATGTGATCTTAAATATGTGAATAGTTGACTCTGCATGGTAAAATATAATTTAGCAGCAATTCAGAAAAAAAGAGCTTCAATTTTTATCTGATTTAAAAGCCCTTGCACACGCATGCACACACCTTTTGCTGCATTTGCACATTCTAATTTTTTATTTGGAGCTGGTCCAGGTGTGTTAGCTAACTTTCTCCTTTTTCCTTGCCTTTGACTACTTTTACATTTCGCTTACCTGAGCATGAAATTACTAGAGTTTCTCCCCATATGAGATGTGAACAAGCACACCTTGTACGGTCTAGGTACACACACAAAATTCACACTTCAATACTCAACAGCGACCTTTATTGCAGTTCCATTAGCATTTATATTGCTCTCACAGCAGGGAGCCCTGACACCGGTATCATTTTGTTGATTAGGCATGCGCACACACATCTACTTCAGTCCTGCAGCAGTTACTATAACTTACCTTGAGTGAAGTTGAGTTCACAAAGTGGCGCACAGGTGCTCCTGTGACCTACTGACTTCAGTGATAGAAACTCAAGAGTCTGTCTAATATTTAACTTTTGCACAAGTAAAACCCTGACAAAATACTGTCGAATGCAATGTTTATGCATGTTTGATCCAGTTTCTGTGTGTTTATTAACATGAAACACTCTCTCTGTCTCTCCTTAGTTGTCGGGATGTGGGTTGTTGGGTGTGGGCATCTGGCTGTCCGTTTCTCAGGGCAGTTTTGCCACATTCTCCCCCTCCTTCCCCTCCCTCTCAGCCGCCAATCTGGTCATTACCTTGGGCTCTGTCGTCATGGTAACGGGCTTCCTCGGTTGCCTTGGTGCCATCAAGGAGAACAAGTGCCTGTTGCTAAGTGTAAGTTGACACAACTGCCACAATGCACACTGCATAGTCAACTAATTGTTATCCCAGGATTTAACCCTGGGTTAGTGTAATCCTGGTTTTGAGATTTTCACATAGTCCATTTGCAAAAATGTTCTTAATTATGGATGTTATCTTTTAATTCATCATCTACAAAGCACATACATATTTAATTGTTTAGATATGCTGTTTGTCAGCCAAGACCTAAAATATTTACTTAAGTACCCTCTGAAATTTGAAGTTAATAATTCAGTTATTTAACAGAACATTATGTTCTTTGATGTCAGTTTATGGTCACATGACAAATCAAACATTAATTTTTATTAAGTTTTTATTTAAAACATATTTATTTTAAATGTTTGTAATTTAATTAATTATTAGCTTTTCATCAACTATCCACCACAGTTCCCTCACATAGCCCAGTTTGGGATACCTAGTTTATGATTGGTGGTATTTTTTGCCAGATATCTTGCGGTAAAATACAGGTATATAGTGATAAACATTAAGAGCCAGATTGTGACAAGCAGGATGGGCGACAGCCGTGAGAGAGCGGTGCGAGGCCGGTGCGTGATTTGATGATGAGCGCCAGCTGCAAGTCACACCGGTCTCGGATCTCTCACGGAGAAGCAACGGAAGCATAAAAGGAGGTGAAGGACGAGAGAGGACCAGGCCTGGACTTTATGTTGTTTTGTTTGTGTTTTTTTGTGTGTGTGTGTGTTTTTACTTTCGTTTGGTTTATTTTAAGATTAAAGGCTTTTAAAAGTTTGCCGGCTACCTCGTCCTTCTCCTCATTAAAACATACTGTGTTACACAGATTTACTAACAGCTTGTGCCAGCGCGAAACCTCTTTTGGCGTTAAAAAACTACTCTCAGGATTTACTAAAGACACGCAGTGAAAAAATAGCACTAAAAGGCCGTAGAGACACTTATTTTTGTGGCTGACCTTATTGCATATGCATTTTTAGGAGTTTCCCTTTCAGACGCAAAATTTATGGGAGGAGAGTATTTAAATGAATCACGCAAGGTGATTTACTAAGATTTGCGCTGGTCAATTTACTGGTGTTTGCGACATTATTTACCACCCAAAGAAAGTATGTCTTAAAACTAGACACTAATGGGTAGATTTCATTGGTCATTATGGAAATGATGCAGCTGCGTCTGTGTTCTTTAATTTGCACGTTGTCAGCAAATCACTTTCCACTCACATCTACACTGTTTTTGGTTTTGTGCCTTCATGCAAATATGCCCTGTTTAGTAAATCTGCCCCCATACTAAGATATTTTTTTCTACCTTTAAGTTCACCTTTGAGTATTTCTATATAGTAAAGCATTTTTAGCAGCTCTCCAGAAAACTACTCAAGTAGTTGGTGGATCAGTGTGTACCTCATGTAAATGATTCACAATATGGCGTGTGGCATCAGGGGTCTTTGTAGCACTGCGCTGATGGAGAGTGTGGGAGTGGAGTGAAAGCTGCGCTGCTGCGATGTTGTGAGTGAAAAACAAAAGCGTGCCTATCTCCATTCCCACATTCAAACTGCTACCATTGTCATGAATGGTGCAAAAACATGTAAAATTCCACTCATGGTAACACTTTAGTTTAGGGTCCAATTCTCCAATTCTATAGTTTAGGGTCCAATGCCTCGATAAACAACTAATTTCTACATTTTTTTGTTTGTTTGTAAGGTAGTTGTTAAGTTTAGGTATGATATGATTAAGGGATGTAGAATGTGGTCATGCAGAATACTGCATTAATATGTGCTTTATAAGTACTAATAAACAGCCAATATCCTAGGGATGTGCCTGCTAATAACCAACTGGTTAATAGTGAGAATTGGACCCTAAACTAAAGTGTTATCACCATATATGATTGAAATAAATTGACAACTTAATTGCACAATTGACCACACACAATCACTAAGTATTCAGTATATATCTTCTGTAAAGCACTTTGCTGTTGTGTATGTTTACTTAAAGTTACTCTCTTTTTACTTGTAGTTCTTCATTGTTCTGTTAATTATTCTGCTGGCAGAGCTGATTATGCTCATCCTTTTCTTCGTGTACACAGACAAGGTACAGTGCAAACACCAAATATCACACACCCTCTCAATCTATCTATTGCACTCACACAAATACAGAACTAACCACCCACCGTGCACATACTCTCATTACCCACACCAGTGCTGACAACAGCCCACACACGTACTATCCTGGTTGACTCTCAGTATTCTTAAAGTTTTCTTCATTTCCAAACATCAGCTGTGTAACTCATGAAGATAATGTGACTTTAAACTCTTCTGTAGGTGAGCGAGAACGCTAAACAGGATCTTAAAGACGGCCTGCGGCTCTACAACACGGACAATAACGTCGGCCTCCGCAACGCCTGGAACATAATCCAAGCTGAGGTGTGTGTGTATGAGTGCAGGTGTGATATACGGTCATCAGTGGCAGTAATGGGGGTCACTGAGAGTTCAGGTAGTTGATTGGGCCATGTCTATCCACAGCTGCTCTCCACAGAATTATGGAAGATCATTCATGATGCCTCTTGTATCGAACAATATGCAGGCGTCTGCAAAAAATCTTTTTTGCAGTGTGGGAATGATGCATCTGAATATTGACTCTGTCTCTCAGTGGGAGTGTTGTGGTGTAACTGGGCACACAGACTGGCATGATGCCCTGCAGGAGAAAACAGTGCCCGACAGATGCTGCCAGGAGCACTACAGAGAGTGTGGGCGCAACGCCACTAACATCTTCTGGTCACAGGTGCGCCTGTTTTTATTTATTTATTTATTTATTTATTTATTTATTTATTTATTTATTTATAACTGAAACATTATTTTAATGCCTTTATTTTAATTAATATTTTTCACTATTTTTACTTATTATATTTTATGTCTGGAGCCTTTTTTAAATGCCTTTATTTTAATTATTATTTTAATGTATCATTTATAGAGTTTTTATGTTATTTTACTACTGGAACCTTATTTTAATGCCCCTTTTTTAATCCATCCTTTTTATTTTATTTATTGTATTGTATTTTATCTCTGATTTAAACCTCAATAGCAAAAATGCAGAGTGGCCAGACTAATTTCTGCCAATCAAAATTATTGTTTCAGTGAATCGGTTCAAAGCATTACTTCATCCCTACTTTTTTTTACACTTTATTAATATCAATTTATGTTGGATTTATTGGGGCACATAGAGGGAAAAAATCATTTTATTGGGGTGAATGAATGAATGAATAAATAAATAAATAAATAAATAAATAAAATTTAGACTAGATTTTACTGTATTGTACCAAACCAAACCCATTATTTAATGCAAAAATATTTAAACACTAAAATGTTTTTAATTCAATGAGAGCTTTCTCCTTTTTAGCTGGTAGTTTAAAAGTCATTTAGATGAAATTTCCCTGGACATGTCACTCTATTGAGGTTGCCATAAATGCTTCTGTGATCGTCCAGATTAATAATGTAATTGAGTTATATATATTATTCCCCCTTTAAATATCTTTTGCTACTCTTTGTTAGCTTGTGCTGTAGCTGACTGCTTAAAATGTAGATTGACTATACTTTACTTTTAAATTATGAATATCGTTTCAAAAACAGCCTCCCCAATGTGACTCATAATCTTACTGTACATTCCAACGCACCTCTTCTTTCTAACACTTAGGGCTGCTACGAGAAGGTTGAGGAATGGCTGAACGACAACAAACATTTGCTTGGAACCATCGCGATGTGTGTGCTGGTCTTACAGGTGCAAGCATCATGATTACACTCATCCTAACATGTTTCGAAGATAGCTTTGCATCTACTGTTGTCACATGCTGTTTGATGCACACCCATGCTTATGTAATTTCCCCTATTCTGCAGCTGCTCGGGATGGCCTTCTCCATGACATTATACCAGCAGATTCACAGGGCGGGAAAGAAGTATGATGCCTAGAGGACGCCCAGTGTTACACAACAAAAACTCTATGAACACCTTATGTATTATTTCAAAGCCCCTTTCATGCCATCAAAAACTATTACCATTGAAAATTAAGCTTTTTTTTCTGAGTCATCAGGTTTAATTATGTAGAACAGGCTGTAGATATTTTTGTTCGGCTGCTGAGTGGCTAATTTTTCTTTTTGCCCTGCGGTCTAACAGCAACTGTAAGATTAAAACTAATGAAGGGAACACATTGTGAAAAACATATATAGATGATTGCAGCCGTTAAGCGGGTCTTGAAAAATAGTCCATTACTGTATGAACTATACAAAACTGCCCACTTCATGTATTGGACTCTCGTAATGCACGATAAAGGATACGTTCACTACTTCTCTCTTTGATGGTTGCATACTCATAGATGCAATTCCCTTTGTTGATGTAATATATCAAAGGCATGCTGTATATATTTCACAATGACATACGTGTACTGTACAATTGCACACAAACAATCCTTTATCTGATGACTTAAGTGTTAGGGAGAGTGGGGTAAGATGTTTCAACCCCTTAATCTACCAAAAACTGCACAAATTTCAGAAAAGCTCTAAATGTATGTTTGTAGCATGTTAAAGTAAAATGCATGGCAAGAATGTAATATGTACAGTAAATTTTATTCAGAATATCTCTAAATTGTGTATATATATATATATATATATATATATATATATATATATATATATATATATATATATATATCTGAATAAAATGTACTTTACATATATTCATATTTTTTTACTTTACATATAGTTACATAAATTATTTTACTAAATTTGGGCTTTACATATTCTGGATATTTTCAATTTCATATCAATTTCATATTTGAAAAAGTGTCACAGCTTACCTAACTCTCCCCTACTTCAGTTAATATGAGTATGAATGTGTTTATTTGTAAAAAAAAAAAAAAAAAAAAAAGTTCTTTCTATGAGAGAGTGAGTCTGGGCTAGTCATCTGCTCGCTCTGGGGCTTTGTGTCCTGGTGACTCTCATCTTGTCTCTGTCTACTCTCTTTGTTTTCTCATTCACTGATCTTTTCAAAGTGCATCTGTACTGCCAGGAGGCAAACGAGCTGTCCTACTCCGCCTACCGTCAGGGAATAGAGGGAGATGAGATCAAAGGATGCAGGATATAGAGGTTAGGAAATAGAGGGGGAGAAAGACCTAATAACGGCCTCTCCTGAAAGCAAACAGGATCATGCAATGACACCTGAAAGAGTGCAATGAGAGTTAACCTATAAGCCATAACCTCGGCGAGCTGTTTCTGTCAGTTTCCTAAAATACATTCCTACTCGTAATCAGTTTTTGAGGTCTATAGGTATATTTTAATCCACAGATTAAATAGCTGCATCATTACAAAGTATTGAATTATCAGGATAATTTATTACCATGTGATATATCTGCATTACTGTTTAACCAACATATTATTTTAAATAAAAAGAAAAAATGTTTTAAATAAACTGTTCTTGTCTGACATAAATGTAATACAAAATATCTGCCTTCAAAAACTTGGAGAAATATTAATTAATTATATTCCTGCATAAATTAAGCACTAGCAAGCTGAATAATAGTGAGTAGCCATTTTTCTGGTAATTGTAGAGAGTCCAAACTGTATTTGTTGACGCACACCATGGGATGTCCAGATAATCGGTCCCTTTCTCAAAGATGTGGATTCTCAATTAGGTACTCAATGATTGAGCTGGGTAAGTCACAGCCTGTGTTTTTCTGTAATAAATGTCCTTGCTGGAATATTTAGCATTTTTGTAATACATTCTGCAAGACATTGTCTGTAGGAAGACCTTGGACTTTTATTTATTTGAAGGATCTTCTAGTGAAATGGTCCTAGTAGCTGAAGAATTATAATGCTTTCTGTACACTTTAAGACACTTGCTTCATGTTTAAAGCGCTCTTAGATTTTATTAAAGCATAAACGGAATCAGGGAGTAAAACAAAACATTATAACAACTTTATACAGCTCAAAATACACAACAATACAAAATACAAAGTAGAAAACTGTACTGTCTCTTGTTCTCCTTAGAAGAGAGATGTGGAGAGAGGATGGACCTCTCTGTAATACATGAAGGAAGGGCCTTTGTTGTCTCTTTTAGATCTGCTGCGTGATGTTTGGCATTGAGATGAAACTAAAGCTGCTGTCTAAAGAAGCTCTGTGTGGCGGTAAGGCTCTGTCTCCATCTGTTGGCCAAACACTAGATATAGTTGTGTGAATGCTAGTGTGTAAAAAATATCACTTAAAATTAAGATATTCTTGCAAACATACTCATATACGCATACCTGCAAACATATGGTTTCAGGCTTGTTTTGCAGTGTACATCAGTGGTTTCAATTATTCACACACACACACACACACACACACACACACAAACGATTCAAATGTGTCTCTGATGCAGCTGTGCTTGGATGGTTGTGTGTGGGTGTGATTTCTGTATGCTGAGTATATTGTTTCTGAGAGCAATGCATTGGGGTATCTTTGCTTTTGACATGTCCTAGCAGTGAAGCAGTTACTTCATAGGGTTAAATTTAATTGTACATAGAGAGATTTCCTGCTTTTTGACTAACAACACATTGTATTGAGACCCTACAGAGATCTGAGACATTTGACAGGGGGTGGCTGTAAATTCTGAGAAACTGAAAAGGAAGTGTAAAAACACTGAAAATCCATGAGTATTTGTCTCTTTTTCTCCGTCAGTAGTGGTCCTCTTTTTTCCCCAGTTATCCCCAAACCCATCGCTCTGCCTGAGAAGACTTCAGCTGTACTGACTCGCTGTTGTCTCCATCTGCCTGCTGCCAAACAAAGGTAAATAAAACAATGAAATGACAACCAAAGCTACACACAAGCTCTGTATGGCATGCTGTCAGTGACCGCAGAACGCTTGTAACATCTCGCTATATATGGTATATACCATATATATATATATATATATATATATATATATATATATATATATATATATATATATATATACCATATATAGCGAGTTTGTTTATTTACTATTTATATGCAAAAAATTTAGGTTGGTAAGAATTTAGTACTTTTATTCAGCAAGGGTGCATTAAACTGATCAAAAGTGACAGTAAAGACTTTTACAATATTGCAAAAGATTTATATTTAAATTAAATGCTTTTCTTTTGAACTTTCTATTCATCAAAGAATTCTGAAAAAGGACATGTATCATGGTTTCCACAAAAATATTAAGGAGTACAACTGTTTTCAGCATTGTTTATTTTAAGAAATGTTTCTCGAGCACTGAAATAGCATATTAAGCATACATAAAATATATTAAAATAAACAATTAGTGTATTTCACAATATTACTGATTTTACTGTATTTTTGATCAAATGAACACAGCCTTTCTGAGCAGAAGAGACCAAACTTTTAAATGGTAGTGTAAAAAAATGAAAACATCAAGTAACTGACCTTGCTTGCGATAGCTTTCAGTTTACCCAGTAACGAAGGAGTATTTGAGTAAACGACATCGTCCTCATTCTCCTCCCCCTCCCCCTCAGCTAGTGCACAACTGTCCGCTGCTGGCAACTCACAGTCCTTATTGGCTGACATCACTAGTCTGGAGTATTTATATTCAAGCCTGTTCAAAAAAGAAAAGGATGTAAAAAATCAAAAAGCACTTTTTACATCTGAAGATGAATTTACATTTGACAGCTTGTTATACCTCTTGTTCTTTTTCCAGAAATAGCACGTGAGAGAAACCAAGAGTGCGGCCATGAAGGTTCCGCCCCCAATTCCGGCCTTCACCCATAGGCTGACCACCTCACAGTGGGCAGAGGTCTTGTTCAGGAGCGAAACCCCTTTAATGCACAGTTTTGGTTCGTTCCACACATAGAGGGTGTTCTGTTATGAGATGGGCGATTGAAAGATCAGTAAGAAGTCAAATAAGTTGTACTAGATACATTTGTGGTACAATTAAAGATGTACCTGCACTCCTCCTTTGCACGCTCCTTCTATCGAGTGATAATCGGCTTCAGTGCAGAGAGGACAAGCACTAGAGCTCTCCCAGAGGAAATGAAACTCACAGCCATTACATGTACCTGCTGGGCACTTGCTAAACACACAATCAAGAAATGTCACACAAGCAAGAGTGCAGTTGATTCAGGTCAACAGCTTTTACATCTTCAGGCTAACTGCATGACTGCGAGTGTGATATTGCTTTGTTTTATCTAAACATTTAAAAAAGAAAATAGTTTAGGCACAATATCGGGAGTTACTTTATATTTTTGTTCTGGTGACAAAAATAGTTCCAAACTAAACCAATGTACTAGAATTGACGATTACATGTCTCCTAAGAAAGCATTGCTGATTGAATCAATGAATCTATTAAGTGAATGATTCAGTGATTCACTCATAAAAACGGTCACTTGTAACCACTTTCTGGTGTTATCATTTAAGAAATGGAAAAAACCCTACCACTAAATGCACAGACTCACTGTCTTGAACACACAAACACTGAGAAGTGGATTTATCATCTCTCTTGAAACTCATTTTAGCCAGTCAAATTCAAAAACCGGAACTTTAAAAAACAAAAAAAAGTAATCAAAAAACGTATAACAATTAATTTTGTTTTTTGTGATTAATGTATTTCCGCATTGTCTTTTCTTTAAGCGAAGAAAATTGTTTGTAAATATAATTAATCGCTCCGGCAATTATTGTGGATGAATCATACATTTCATTGCATTCCTAGCCCAACACAATCACATAATCAACATTTCTCATTTCACACATGGGAAATGTAAACTTGAAAAAGTAAATCTGCAAAAATCCGATATTCATTGCATATTTTGCACGGGCTTGCAAACTGGCTTGGTTTTCGTATTAGCATATATATTAATAACGGAGTTTCACTCATGGGTGACATTTCATTTGTTGAGCTTTGATGATAATTCACCATATACAAAGAATGCAACTGACTTTTTTTCTTTCTTTTTTTACACGTACTGTCTGGGTTTTATTTATAAATAAATGATCCATAAAGAATGTTTTTCTGCATTTAGTGAGCTACTCTGATATGCACATTTTAATGGAACATTACATTTAAAAAGGTTATGTCAAATGGAATAAATGCATCCTAAAATAGTCCAAAAAAAAGATAGAAAACACACACACACCTTGGCACAGCGAGCTCCCCGCGTTCACTCTTTTCGGGATTGCAACGCAGAGTCACGACTGTGCTACGGCCGTTCAGACATGATGCTGTGGGCTGCGGAGAGCTGAGAGTTGGGGTGAGAAAAAAGACTGTTATTAATGTAATATTATTGCACACATCAACTAAGCATTTTTAACATCTTTCCTCATTTACCGATAGAAGAAGTTGATATCTGGAACTTTCCGTGACGACTTAGGGAAGAGATCTGTGCTGACAGTGACCCCATCCAGACTGCTATCAACAGAAGCTCCTGAGAAATGGAAACATGAAGGAAGAAAGACACAAGTAAGCAATTCAAACACCTCTATTCTGCAGGGAACTAAACATAAAAGTGTCTTGAAAACAGCCATTTGTAGTGGTGTCCAACACCATAGTGCATACTATTGGTGCACTCATTCAATCCTACAATGCAACACAATAAGAAGTGTACAACTTGTGTGCACTCAACAGCTACAGAATACCCATAATACACTGTGAGAGTCACAAATTAATTCCACCATCTGACCAGAAGATGGCAACCGCAGCTGAATTAGCTGTCTATTTTCCAAAAACGCTGGTCCAATGTGGCTAAAGCATAATATCTTCACATATAAATTGCTTTTTATACTTTTTAAATAGTTAAATTATGGTTTATACATGCTAGTTTCCATGACAGAGTTTCAAGATAAATATTTTCATTTGTATTGGAGCTGCCAGTTTGCTAAGTTTCAAATGATTATTAAACAGCACAAACTATGCAAAAGCGTCTGTCCTTCTGGCACACGGTCCGAATTCACTCACTTGTTTCCATTTACTCCCTAAACTCTGCAGGGAATTTGATCTTGAGGGCTAGAGTTGCGATCCCCTGCTGTAAATTAATGCAGGTTAAGGGTTTTACTGTGACAAAGGCACTGACACAGACTTGACACTGATCCCTGAGCAGATTTGCTTAGAGGCAGATAACAGACTGACATCAAATTACAAGTAATTAAAGTACACTCCCATTCAAAAGTTTAGAGTGAAGGATGCATTAAATCAATCAACAGTGCAAGTAAAGGCTTTTATAATGCTACTAAAGATTTCAAATAAATGTTGTTCTTTTGAACTTTCTAGTCATGAAAGACTAAAAAATTAATCATGGTTTCCACAATAATATTATGAGCACAACTATTTGTATGGATAATAATGAGAAATGTTTCTTGAGCAGCCTATTAGAATGATTTCTGGACGATCATGTGACATTGAAGACTGGAGTAATAGCTGCTGAAAACTTATGTTTGTAATTACAGGAATTAATTATATTTTTAAAAAATTATATATATATATATATATATATATATATATATATATATATATATATATATATATATATATATAGATATAGATATAGATATATATAGATATAGATATAGATATAGATATAGATATATATAGATATAGATATAGATATATATTAGTGTATGTTAAATGTTAAATAACATTAAAGGTTAAACATAATCTCACCAAGGAAAGTGTCAGCCAGGCTGATGGACTGAGATGACAGGGCTGTTCTGAAGCCCCGCCCATCTGCAGGAATGATGGTAGATTGGCACACAAAAGTCTCAACGAAGTTGTTGAGGTCAGCAGATTCGTTTTGCACATCCTTACTGGATAGATCTGTGACATTGTCAGTGCATACCGCCACCTTCTTCCCCTGTGACAAAAGTAAAATGTGTTGACTTTGTAGATCATTTTTAGAAGTAAAAAAAGCAGTTGTTCCTGTTTCTATTTTTATATTAAAAGTAATCTATTATTAGCTAGACTGAAGTGGGTAAAGATAGAGATGTGAAAGTACCTCAGCCCCACACAGACTGATATTAAACTGATGGTAGTATTTGGTTCCCTTGGAGGTGAAACTAGGCCCATTCATGATTGACCCCACTGAACTTAAGGCACTCAAATCATAGGTCAGCGTTCGGTTCTGATCCATATGCGAGAAGGTGCAGTCGTTAAAACACACAGAGTGTTCCTGGAGACACACACACACACAAAAGAAAACACATTTTGGATGTTAACACTGTCATACATAGTCATGCATTTCCATGGTTTTACACGTACCTTGTTGCTCTTGCTACCAGGACCGCAGGGCTGACAAGCCTCGTGCCCATAGATGTGATGCCCAGAGAGGAAGGTGTTGGGCGGGCACTCCTGGCACTGGTTAGTGTCTTTGTTGATGAAATGTCCAGCAGGACAGGGGACACAAGAAGAGCCATCCTGCTGACTCATCATTGCACAGGCGTGGCAACCAGACGCCGAACCGTCCATCGCATTAGTCACCGTGATTGAATAGATCTTTGCAATGTCATTTACATAGTGACGCACCTGCGAATGAAAGACAGTGAATGAGAACTTTTTCCATGTAACAAAAAGGAACTTTAGACTAATTTCTGGTGAAAACTTACATCAATGGCTTTGTTGGTACGTTGGAAAGCCCATGTGTAAGACACAGAGGCATTTTTGGTCATGATGTGGGTGTACGCTTGTCTGAGTTTACTCCCTACCCACGATTCCACAACATTTGTGCTCTTCCTGTTTACATCCTACACAGAAAACAGTGATTCGGTAAATAACTTCATCCATCATAATGATTGGGCCACTTGTTTAATTGAATATGCAAAATTGTGAAGTCATGGGACAGTGTAGCATACTAATTGTATTTATCTTTGCATACAGCATAATAGTTTCGAATAATGTTTATATGTAAATAATTTAGTATTACTATCATAAAATAGAGTTCACAGTCTGTGCTGCAGTTGGTCTCAAAGATAAATGTGATTCGGCCAAACTCAGTAGCTGAAGCATCGTCCACAGAAGTTGGAAGTCTGAGAGAGATAAAAGGTGAGGTAATCTGTAAATGTTCCATGCACAACTAGAATTTTTACATTAGATTTGTAGATTTGACTCACTTAAATCCAGGCACTCGTAAATTTAAGATGAGGTAATCGTTATCTGAGCCGCCCACTCCACTGCGAATATGGTCGCCAGCCACCTCCCAACCTACAGGAGCAAATATGCTATGCATAATATGATGGCCAAAAATGCTTAGGAGTCTATGATTGTACACTTTGTCCTTTTCCAATTATTGGGGGGGACTTGTCAATGCCTATGGTGGATACTGCCCTGTGTGGTACGTTTGCAACCGTTCTTCTAACCCTAATTGATGGAGTGCAGCTTTTCATTTCTTAAACAACCATGTAGGAAGACACATCATGGTCATATGGTCTAGGATGACAGTATCCAGATTCATCATGGTCAAAAATTGTGAAGGGGCATCCCTCCGAGCACGAAGTCTCATTTTCACACTTGAATTGGCGTCTAGACTGAAAATTATTGTAAAGTTTTATAGCGTACTCGACTCTTGTATTTTCAATACAAGATCTTGACCAAAAATGGTTGCCCCTCTTGATGGAAATAACATCACAACATTCAATCATAGACTCTTGACCATTAGCCTATTAAAATAAACATACACACACATATTTTACACTTACCATTCATTTCATCACATTTAGAGTTGCCCACATTAAAACAAGATGTTTTCATATTCCTCGGCAGGATGTTCCACCACTTGTATTCATATCCTAAAGAAGGTTCGGTTCCTCCCGGGCATCTTTGACATTCTGTGCCAAATGAAATCTTTTCCGTTAAAGTACCAGTAAACCAAAAGTGTATAATAACACACACAAATATGTATTTATGTATGTTTATGTGTGTGTCTATATACCTGCGGTACCATCAGAATAAGTCCCCTGTGGGCAAGGTAAACAGGTAGAAGTGTTGTGCATGTAGAAGCCTGGATTACAGGGTGGACAGTCCTCTTTCTCTCCAGAAGGGGGCAGTGTCACAGCACCAGTCACATTCTCCACGCACACCTGAGGCTCCACCCACCTGTACAGTATCTGGGTCTAAAATGATACAGCAATATTAACAATTAACAAATCATCCACACAACCTTTACAACAAAACGTTAAAACATTCTGCATTATATCCTACCTTGCCTTCACCATCACAGGCCGTGTGGATTTGAAAATAATCTTTCTCCGAACAAGGAGGCCTCTTTTTACACTGTGACCATCCCTCTTCTGGAGCATGCACACATGTAGAAAAAAAAATACACAAATGTGTGTTGATTCATGCTAAAATCATCCCAATAAGCCATATGTAGTTAGTTTGGGACAACAAAGAATGTAAAAAAAAAATGTATTGCATTCATACGGGAATACTGTGTGTCGGAGCAATGTGTACATGAACTGGCTCCCTTTCCAGAGTAAGTATTCCTGGGACAAAGGTCACATGCGGAAGAGCCTGGAGTTTTACTGAAGGTGCCCGGCCTGCACGGAAAACACTCTGACGTGTACGCCACACCTGCTCACAAAACATCCAAAAAAAGATATTTCATTGATTTTTCATAGGATATGCGTCACACAAGTAGACATTATTTTGTCAGAATCTCCCACCTTCGATCTGGATGTTCTTCAAGAGGACCGGCTTCACAGGTTTGCCACCTAAGAGCATTCCTGTGGTTCTCCAATACAGAATATTTGTTCCTGACTTCAGATTTACCTGTGACATACAAAAGCTATTAGATGTCAATTTACTTTAATCATTCATTATTAGCCTAATAAAATATGCAAGATTACTAACAGTATGGGTTCCCCATTCTCCGCTGGTGGTGAGTTTGATCCATTTCTCACTCCCTGTCTGGTCCATCTCCTGACATTGGTCATTCTGAATCTGTGCACCAAAGGTTATTTTTGGAGTTATATTTTCACTTACAACACATTTGTAGAATAAACTGCAAGATATATGAAGTAAAACACACAAAGAACTCAAAGAAGACGTTGCTGTCAACATATTGATAGTCAAAGGCGACGGATCCCTGCTTCATGAGATGCACCGCGTACACCAGCGACACTGTGCAGTCGTCACGATTGGATTCCAAGTGAGTTCCCTGAGCTGTCCATGAAGAACTGCAATGGAATAACACAATGCAAACAGGTAGATCCGGAGATGTAGAAACATCCAGAGAATAGATACTGATATATAAACAGAATTTATATTCTGGCACTGACTTGTTGCAGGTCATTGACTCGTCTCCTGAACCTCCCGAGTCCATGTATGTGGCGAGACTGCTGAATCCCGCAGGGATGGAGTCCCACTGGTCGAAACGCACACCGCTGCCCAGCGAATAAGAGCCAGCCGCACATGACGTGCACTGCTGGGATGACATCTCTAAAAACTCCCCAGCTTCACAAGAAAAAGCTGTACAAAGAGTAAGAACAGACTCTGTTTTCATACTGATACAATATACTCTTAAAAATAAGGTTCTTTATTGGCATCAATGGTTCCATGTACAACTTTTAACATTCATGGAACCTTACTATTGCACTAAAGGACCTTTATAGTTGGGAAAAACGGTTATTTAGATTAATAATATATCAAAATAGGTAATTTTTTAAAACCAAAAATGGTTCTTATAGAGCATTGCTGTGAAACCCTCCTCTTGGAGGACCTTTATTTTTAAGAGTGTACACATAAAAGCATTTAAATGGCATGAATGTTATTGCTTTTGATAACTAAATATAAAGCCAAGGAAGTCCCCCAGAGCTTTTCTCAAAACTAAATACAGCATTTTTTTTCTGATCTAGTTTTACAAGGACTTATAACCTGGTTTCAGTGTGATTCTATGTATGAAGTCAGTTAAATTATGAACATGCATATTCCATTAAAAGTGTTTGTTCTTTTTTATCCTCATTTTCAGCAGCATAGTGTTTTTTTTAAAACTTTTTTCTTGATTTGATATTTCAAGTAATGTAATGCGTTTTCATTAAGTATGAGTGTATATTTGGTAGTTTTCTTACTGCAGTCTGTGCCTCTGACTGGCTCTGGTAGGCCCGTGCAGCTCCCCTGTCTGTGAGGAATGGCAACTCTCCATCTGGAGCCTGTGCTGTCACACTCCGTGTACTCAAAGTAGTAATCTGTCTGAAACACATGCAGATATCGACATATTTAGACATATTTACATTTTAAAAAGATGTATGGTATGTTTTTTGTTCATAAACCAGCAAAAAAAAAATATATATATATATATATATTAAGATTAATTAAGATTTGCTTTGCTACTACTACTCAATTTATGTCTGAAAAATATACACATGGACATATTCATATACATCGGTGAATTGTTTTTGGACATTTTGTAAGTGTTTCATTTGGTGGCAAAGCACATTGGTTATTTTATTTGAGCCACTGGCACAGTTTACCCGTTTGGTGCACAGCTACAATTCTGTATGAAATAATAAAAATACAATACAAAGAAAAGAAAATACAATATACACTGTAAAAAAAAAAGGGCAAATTTTGAATTTTTGCAGTACAACCGACTTGGATGTTTAAGTTATTTCAACTTAAATTATGTTAAACTGACTTTAAAAAATGAGTTACATCTTGTTTGACTAACTAAAAAATGCTTACCATTTCTTAACTTATTTTGATGAGTTACAACAATGTAAAAACATATGTTGTCATAACTTATTGATCATATAATTTTTTACAGTGTAAGGGTAATCTTTAGCAAAATAATTTACATTGTTTCATACATTCACCAGCAAATAAGAAATATATATAATCCTGGATACATTTGCAAATAATATTGTACCTGTCATTTACTACATTTGCTTTACAAAAACTAAAATCTCATCTCTTTACAGGCAGCTCGGGAAGCTTTACAGAATGTGCCCTTTTCGAAAACATATGGTCCCATTACATAATTTCTGAATTTTTCCCCCCCGATTAAACAGGTGACACATCTTACCTCACTAACCACTATCTTATCTTTTACTGTAACTGTCTCCAACACAAACTCCCAGATACATTTAACAGAGAGCAGTGTGTGTGTGTGTGTGTGTGTGTGTGTGTGTGTGTGTGTGTGTGTGTGTGTGTGTGTGTGTGTGTGTGTGTGTGTGTGTGTGTGTGTGTGTGTGTGTGTGTGTGTGTGTGTGTGTGATGGGAGGGGGATTGGGATGATCTTCTGTCTATCTGCCTTCTGTCCCCGGACAGTCACCAGGGCAACAGCCAGGAGCCCTGGGATTGTTGTCATGACAATCACTCATTGCTATTGGTGGCTGGTAATGTATTAGAGTCTGATATACTTTGATAACAACCTGAAATAATGAGGCCCCTAAATACCTCCCGTGTGCGTCTTTGTTGACAGAGCTGTTATGCAAATCAGTGTGTGTTCAATGTCCTGAAACACACACACACACACTGATTGTTCTCCTGTCCTTTAGGGGCAGTCACAAACAAAAGCCAAATCTACTGGATACACACAGACACACACTGAAGAGTGCATGCCATGTATTAAATTACATAACTTAGTATGCCACCATAATAGTGATGGCTACACTGCCTTAAGTAAAATGATAAATACACCCCCCTGGAGGTGCTTGTCATCTGGTAATGCTTGGTTACAGCACACCCATTAACACTAATGGTGCACCTGCACCTGCCACTATTGCCCCAGCCTCCCTCACATATGCTTTTAAAGGAACAGTTCACTCCCAAATTAAGATTCTGTCATCATTACTCACCCCATGTGATATTTAGATATCATTTTTTTTCTTCTATACATTAAAATCAAATCCATCATCAACAACAACAACAACAAAAGCAGAATCCATCGGTTTCTTGTGGCCGTTTAAATGTGTGCTTCTTTGTATGCAAACATGGATAAGGAAAATCAGTGTAGTCTAATTCTACAAGAACAACACCACAATCTTTCCTAATCAAATGGAGGGTGGAGATCCAGAAAGGTCATTCGCGTTGCATATAAAATGTTTAAAGTTCATATGAATTTATTTCACAAGCTCTAGCAACTGCGGCGTATAACGCACAACAATCGAGCTGTCATCTGATTGGTCGGCTGAGCAACGCGTCATCATATTATAGTCTCGGATCTAACCATTTTTATATGTCAATAACAAGATGTTCTTTTTGCGTTTTCATTGCGGATTTTGTGGGTCGAAAACCCTTTGTGTTTTTTAATTAAAAATGAATAATACCTAATAATAACAAAATGCATTTAAGGCATTTTAGATGATCACAGTCATATAGCACTATCTTCCGTAATATCTTAGAATTATTTTTAAATGGTTATATCATAAGCAGAAACAAGATTTGTCAAGGTTGTGACTGATTTAAATGGTTACATGTTTTAGAAAAAGGTGGCATGTTGTCGTTTACCTCTTTACACTGTGGCAGGTTGCCTGACGCTCGTGCGCAGAGGAAGAGGGCTACAAAGCGCACAAAATAACAGGATGTCCAAAGTGCCCTGTTCTCCATCTCATAAAGGCAGGATTTAAAGGAAAAACAAGAGATGCCAAGGATCCAAATAAAGATAGTGAGGTTTCGCGATGTCTATGCATAAACTACAGACTGAGATGCGAACACGCTGTCTCTGTTCAGCGATAAGCTCTACTGTAGTTGCGCTTACGGGGCTTTGATTGACAGGGAGCGTCTGACGTCACGCTCGTCTCGTCTCCCAGAGTCAATTCACATGGCATCTTTTATTTAGGCAAAGTTAACCTTTTTATAAAATCTAACATTTCGGATTTACAACTGATAATGTTCCACAAATAAATAAATAAATAAATAAATAAATAAATAAATAAATAAATAAATAAATAAATAAATGTGTAGGCTATTTATAATATAAATAAAATAGCTTATAAAATGCCTGGCATATGACTGTTCAGTGGTCTATATGTGATGCTTTGTTATTATGCATAACAAGTTGGATACTTACATAATGCTTATTATTTATTATTTACAGTCAGTGACCCTCAGGAAGAAAGTCATGCTGCAGGGCACCAGAGAGACAATGCACAATAAATAATTCAGTAATATTACACAATTACACAAACTCATTTATTTATTGTCAGGATGTAACAAAAGTTAGCCAGCAAACCCATCCATCCATCCATCCATCCATCCATCCATCCATCCATCCATCCATCCATCCATCCGTATGTCTATCTAGAAATACATGTTTCTATCTAATATTTTTTTCCCTGTATGACTGTAAAATATATTTTTTAATAATAATAATAATCATTGATTATAATTTTTTTGTAAGAATCTTGTAATAATATCACTAATCGTTATATAATTATAATATCTATACAATTATATATTTCACACTATAACACAGATAAAACCTATAAATGAAACACATTTTAATTTCCTAATTGTTGCAGCAAAAAATATCTCGTTAATTAGAAATAAACTAGGCTACAGTAGTATCGTTTTTCCAGGTAAATAAACAAAGAATAAAATGTATTATTATTATTATTATTATTATTATTATTATTATTATTATTATTATTATTATTATTATTATTATTATATAGAGTTGAATAAGCCCCAGAATCAACAGCAGATGGCGCTGCTCATACGGCCACTGATCTGAACCTCTATGATCTGAACGCGTTTCAGTACATCAGTTTTAATTCAAATAAGTGTGTTTTACCTACATAGTAAACCTTTAAATTCTACGGACGAGTATTATCGAGATATAAGGTGGCAAGCCAATTAAACGCGCACTTTATACAGTAAGACGCACACTCGAGCAAAAAACGGAAGTCACCACCGGGCTTCTGTAGATACTTCCGCTCTAAATGAAGAGAGGAAAAAAAAAAAAAAAAAATCCTTTTTCCTCCATCCTGGTATTTGCCTTCATCCTGGTCACTGCGAAGTCCCCGTACCCAAAACAGGAAGTAAGTACCAAAATCATACCTAAATTTCACTTTCGGTCTCAGTACGTTGGACCTGTATTGTTTTATTCTTTACATAACAAAATTATGCACCGACATCGAATAAATGTCGTCGATACGTCAAGGCTTCTTGTTGCACATAAACATGGCGTCTCATTATTCCTCATCTGCTTATATTAAATGAGCAGATAGGAAATTAACAACAAGGCAACACTCACAATGGTGCATAATATTATTTAATGCTGATATTATTCAGTTTGTTCACATTTTTTTAACCGAGGTTTCGAGTCGTGCATTTGTGGGTTTCATTCAAGTTTGCAGTGTACTGGCTTAAATGTCTTATGGATATATTGAGAAATATATACAGAAGCAAACTGTCTGAATTTAAATGAAAACATGTTACAATAGTGTACCGAGTATCCAGTACAATACAAATACAGTGTTAAATGCTTATCTTTAGCATATTTTAAGTGAGTCTGTTTGTCTGTGTGTGTCAATTAATGAACCTGTAGGCTGAGCATGAACACAGGGGATGTCCCGGCAACTGTGACCCTTGAATCCGTCAATTCTGTCACATTTACTCAGGACACAGATGGAAATATAATTCTACACTGCCCTCAAAATGGTAAAACACAGCTCACCACAATCTGTGACCTCATTATATGCTGCTGTATTTGTTTAATATTCTTTTGTGTTTTGGACATGTAGATGGGGATGACCTGGGTTCAGACGGGACCACTGAACCCGTTCACAAACGACTGCGACTGTCCAATGAAGATGGAGAAGACCCTCAGGACTCTACCTCAACGGAGTACTCTGTCGTCCATCTTCCAAGTGAGTAGAAACACACATAAACATGTTTGTACACATTTTATACCAAATGATAATTCTAACATTGACTGTTTTTAAATAACTTTCCTGAATGCTCTCCCTGTCATCCATTGGTTATTTAAACAGGTAGTCACTCCCCAAATGCCCTTAGGCACAATATGTACGGTGTTTGGATTAAAATATCCAAAAACCACTAGAACAATGTTACATATGTTGTTGACTGGTGTAGAGAGAAAAGCAATATTAAGCAGGACACGGACTGTTACACTCGATTTCTGGTTTTCTTTTGTAGAAACCATGGAAATACAAAATACTCTTTAATATATTCTTTTTTATTAGACAGGAGAGCAAATGTTTGGATGCATTCATCAACAGAAAACGAATGATTGTTATATAGCTCAACACATTTAATCTTACTGTTTAAATAACGTTTTCTTGATTTACAGTGAGTACCATGTTTTAACATGCCTAATATCGATCTAGCTTACAGCAGTGTGCGACAAGTGTCTAATAGTAGCTGCGGAGCGATAGCAGAGTAGCACTATAACATATTTTTCGGCACACTCAAATGTATGTAATATGATAAATCAGCGCTGCTTCCCACATACACATGACCGGAAGAAGCGGACACAATCTATAGTGACATAAAAGCTCCATAAAATCAAGGTGTCATCAAGCTACGCCTTTGTTTTGAATAAAACTAGCCATATTGTGGCTTTAATATTTTAATGAATGCTTTATTTACAAATACATGTCTATATCATGTCTATATAATAAAAAGTGGCATTCATTTAATGATAATAATGTCAGTATTTAGTATTGTCTGATTTTAGTATTTAATTTCAAATTATAAAAAAATATATGAAAATAATAATTTAGAAAAAAACACACCCATCACTTGCACTAAACATTAAATATGGATATTTTATGAACTGGTTTGTGCTGATTTCAGTTACTGAAGGTGATGAAAGCTTCGAGGTGACAATGACTGCTACAGAGATGAGAGATGGGGAGCTGGAATCAGATGATCCTTGTGAAACACCGGTAGCAACCCTAGTTCATATGTTTATGAATATATACTGCTTATTTATCACCTTTCAGTGCTAGCTTTGCATGGATTCAATATATATAATTTATTTATTTAGAATAACATAGACCGATGTAAAAATGTATTTGTCAACAGGATAAGGATTCTCCTGTGCAAAAGAAAGGTGAAGATGTATCAGCTGTCAGTCAAGCCTGGTTCACCACAAAAGAAGATAAAGACACACTGGTTAACAAGGGTAAGTTTGGCATCTTCTGCATATACAGATCTGTATTATCATACACACTCAACATAAGAAATATAGGACCTGATATCAACAAGCACAGTCATATTATTTGTCATATATCCTCAGGTCACAAATGGAAACAGGGTATGTGGTCAAAAGAGGAGATTGATCTTCTTATGACCAACATAGAGCATTATCTAAAGGTGAGCATGCTTTATGAATGCATCACATTTGCTGGTGGTGCCGTCTTTGATCTGCAACCTCACTCTTCATCCGTCTGTGCTTCCAAACTCAGAACCGAGGGATCCAGGACCCTGCAGAGATCATCTTTGAGATGTCGAAAGAGGAGCGAAAGGATTTTTACCGCAGTATAGCGTGCGGTTTGAATAGACCACTGTTTGCTGTATACAGACGTGTACTACGAATGTACGATAACCGAAACCACGTAGGCAAGTAAGGGCATAGCTGATTTTATTTGTCTGTTGAAAGAGATTTACAAATCATATATAAACCAAGCATATCTGATATGTGCTTTTGTTGTCATTTAGATACACTGACGAGGAGATCAATAAATTGAAAGAGTAAGTTCAACCTTCAATGCCATGAAGTGTAATCTGAATGTGAGTCTACATTGTCAGATTTTGGTGTGTGTTATTAGGTTAAGGGAGAAACATGGAAATGACTGGGCCACCATTGGGGCGGCACTTGGCCGGAGTGCATCGTCCGTGAAAGACCGCTGCCGACTCATGAAGGACACATGCAACACCGGTCAGTTTTCCCACATTTTATTTTAGGGTTTTCATTTATATTCGTTTCTATTATATATACGTTTTTTATTATACTAGGAGAAACATATCCATTTGAAAGTATATTAAAGTTACATTTTCCTGGTTTATATAAAAATACATAATAATATATAGAACACAGAAATGTATGTTATTTTTTACTAGTTTATTAAAAGATATATACATATAATTTATAATTAAATATATTTATATATAAATATGCAGTGTTGCCACAGTTACTTTGAAAAAGTCACCTGATTGCTGATTACTCCTTTAAAAAGTAACTTAGTTACTTTATAGATTACTTGATTTTAAAGTAACTAAGTAAGATTACAAGTTACTTTATTAGTTACATTCAGCAGTTGCCGACAACACCCCTGCCGCCTCAACATAGAAATGACAACCGTTTTTGCCAACACTCACTTTATTGGAAGTGCATTTTTAACAGTAATGTCAACAATGTATCTCCTGACATTTTAAGTTGAAATTAAAAAATATTTCTTAAAAAAAAACTCTCCCTGAGATGCAAGAAGAAGGCAAAAATATGTTTTTTACTAAGGAA
Source organism: Pseudorasbora parva (assembly GCF_024679245.1). Taxonomy (NCBI): domain Eukaryota; kingdom Metazoa; phylum Chordata; class Actinopteri; order Cypriniformes; family Gobionidae; genus Pseudorasbora; species Pseudorasbora parva. The sequence goes on from NC_090191.1 coordinate 35,485,789, forward strand.
AATGACTAAAATAGTAACTCACAGTGACTTGGATAAATTACTTTAATCTGATTACTGTTTTGGAAATAGTAATGCGTTAGATTACTCGCTACTGGAAAAAAGTAATCAGATTAAAGTAACACGTTACTAAGTAACTAAGTTACTGGCATCACTGTAAATATGTAATCTAAAAATATTTGTATTATATGATTATAAACTAATATATAAAACCTATTATTAAACTAAACTGTGTGTATATATATATATATATATATATATATATATATATATATATATATATATATATATATCAACACTGAGAAACTGTTAGGCTATGTTTCCTACTGCAATCAACTGCTTTTCATGCCTTCAGTCAGCACTCAGCAGAAGAAGTGCAAAAACGTGCGCGACGGACTACACTTCAAACAACGATTGTTTACAACGATTGAAGTGAAACGTGTGACGAGTCTGACGACGCAGCCATGCGCACTTTACCAGACGCTTCGCGCTGTTTATCAGCCAAATCAAAATGAACTGGAAATACCACGTTTGGATTATCATAAACAAGCCCAGAAATTAGCGGATGCTTGGGGCATAAATGCCATCAAACAATAATGTATTAATTATACATTTAAAAAGCCCTTGAGTTAATCTTTATCACACATGCTGTTTAAAAAAAATACTAAATGTATATAATGAGCGAGTATATCATGAAGATTTTTTCCAAACCGGGTTTTTGTCTTATTCTGAATCACTGTAACGTTACACACAAAATAAATTATTCCCGCTGCGGATTAGCACAATATCTGCGTGACTCACCACAAACAGAGAGAAGTAGATCCGGCTGCAATGTTCTTTCGCGAGACGCATGCGGTTCTGTTTATGAAGCGCCAGAGCGCCAAAAGTTACAGCTTGCTATAGCTCCGAGTATTGGCATGATTGCAAGTGTGATACTGATCTCGTACAAAAATCTAATAGACAAGTTGATATTAAGTAACAACGTTTTAGCCACAACACTGTCTATTTGTGAAAACCAAAGCCTCACCAGAACTGATTCGCATCTCCAAGCGATTCGATTCAAATGAATCTTGTGTTTTGAACTATTGACTGAATGACTTGCCGCCACCTACTGGCGGTTTTTATTTTCATATTTATACTTTGCATGGACTTTTTTTTATTTAAAATATTAAACTTTTAAAGTTTAATTTGTACATATTTCTAAATTCAAAAACTTATATGTAAAACATTCATACAACATTAACTCATGCATTAAATGCATAGGTGTTTTATAGTATGAAGTCCAGTTCTGCTTTTTGTGTGTATTTGTGCTGTACTCTCAGAAGTTAATGATAATATAATGTCAGAATTATGTTGAATTTAAGAAATTGACAGATGATGGGTGAAAGATTGAAGATGAAGATTAGAAAACATTGCTCTTATAATGGTTAAATGACCCTGGACATTAAAGGACAAATATCGTCCTGTAATGGGAAAGTTATAATTGGAATGTGTTTGATGGATTAGAATGTGCTCCTAAATTTTTGACTGTGCTCCTAAAATTTTTTAATTAGGAGCACAAGTGCTCCTCAAGAAAAAAGTTAGCGTAGAGCCCTGTATATATATATATATAAATATATATATATATATATACACACACACACAAAGTTTTATATGACAAAATATGCAAATAAAAATATTAGTATTATTTTATTAAAAATGATTATATTCACTTACATTTTATATATATGAACTACAAGCAGTTTTTTCTTTTGAAAAAGGTGTGATCCTGAGTTACACTAACATCATCTTAAACTCCCACGCTTTAGGTAAATGGACAGAGGAGGAAGAAAGAAGGCTGGCAGAGGTGGTCCACGAGTTGACTGGCACGGAGGCAGGTGATGTTGTAACTCAGGGAGTCTCTTGGGCGTCCGTCGCTGAACTTGTCGGCACTCGTTCAGAGAAGCAGTGCCGCTCCAAATGGCTCAACTACCTTAACTGGAAACAGAGCGGTGGCACAGAGTGGACCAAAGAAGATGATATCAACCTTGTACGCAGGTCGGTCACAGCAAAAGGGCCAGCATGTTCTGTAAATCTGTTCACAAACTAAATATGAATCATTAATCCGAACTCTGTATGAGCAGGATAGCCGAGCTGGATGTGGAGGATGAGAACGACATTAACTGGGACATTCTGTCTGGTGGGTGGAGCAGCGTTCGCTCGCCTCAGTGGCTCCGTAGTAAATGGTGGACCATCAAAAGACAGGTGGCCAATCACAAGGAACTTCCCTTTCCTGGTGAGTCTTCAGAGTTCAGCATGTCTGCTATAATGTGAGTTCAGACACTGAAGCAATGTTCTCTGCCTGTGTAGTTTTGTTGAAAGGGTTGCAGGATGTTGTGGAGGCACCGCCAACAACGATGAACAAGGTCGTGGTGGTTGGTTCCCGATCTGCTAATGCGTCGCCCAGCCCTGTCACTGCACTACAGATCCCGGTCCAGATTCCAGTGCAGATCACACATGTCTGTGAGTAAAATAATCCTGTGACTGTGCTTTGTGAACAGCTTGTGATGTTTCTTGTATGTGCAGTTGTCAGTTGAGGGGACATCTAGAAAAATTATTGTGGTTATGTGAGTTTAAATAGATTCAATGTGTACCGTTCCTCTTTACACAGCTTCAGACGGTGCAAGTGGTGCTTCAGACAGTGAAACGATCACATTGAACTCCGGAGCCTTACAAACCTTTGAATTACTGCCTGTGAGTGTCTCAGATTTCATTTTGATCATTTTTGTTTTCGAAACTATAAGAATTATTAAATAACTTATAAATAATTTCCTCCTTAGTCATTTCACCTGCAGCCCACTGGCACTCCTGGAACTTATTTCCTCCAAACAGGAACCAATCAGAGCCTCACACTCTCAGCCAATCCCACGGTCACACTCACAGCTGCAGCTTCACCGTCTTCACCAGACCAGATTATTTTACACAGCCTCACGGTAAAGCTTTTGTGTGCACAAGGGTTATTATTATTATATATATATATATATATATATATATATATATATATATATATATATATATATATTATTATTATTATTATTATTTTTTTTTTTAATGATATTATTAAATAACATTATTTTCCCTGTACCCATCAGACTGACACTGAGAATGTGACCGTCCAGATGTCCCACCCTGGCATTATCATCCAGACAGTGACCTCAGAGGACCTCTCGGACCCTCTCGGCCAATCAGAGCTGGAGGGAGAGCGGGAGCTTGTGAAGGAAGAGCTTTCGGAAAACCACAACAACTCTGGGGAAGAGGAACAGAGTGACCAGAGATCAAAAGATATACATGGAGAAAAGGTATCGTCTTTTTCCAAACTCCTTCCAGAAATTCTCTTGCAGCCTTCCTGTTAAAGGGTTAGTTCATCCAAAAATAAAAATTCTGTCATTAATTACTTACCCTCATGTCGTTCGACACCCGTAAGACCTCCGTTCGTCTTCGAAACACAAATTAAGATAGTTTTGCTGAAATCCGATGGCTCAGAAAGGGCTTCATTGACACCCAATGTAAAGACCCATAAAAGGCACTGAAGACGTCATTACAAAGCCCATCTCACTACAGTGGCTCTACAATAATTTTATAAAGCAACGGGAATAGTTTTTGTGCGCAAAATGTTTTAAATAACGACTTATATAGGGTTGGTCCGATTTAAAAAAAAAGATTTGAACGCTTATGAATCAGCGTATCGATTCATGATTCGGATCGCCAATGTCATGTGATTTCAGCAGTTTGACACACGATCCGAATCATGAATCAATACGATGATTCATAACTGTTTGAATCTTTGTTTTGAAATCACTTTATAAATCGTTATTTAGTTTTTTTGTGTGCACAAAAACTATTCTCGTTGCTCCATTGTAGAGCCATATTGTATAGCCACTGTAGTGAGCTGGGCTTTGTAACGACATCTTTAGTGCCTTTTATGGGTCTTGAGAGAGGAAATGACATTGGTGTCAATGAAGGCCTTTCTGAGCCATCGGATTTAGACCAAAAAATATTAATTTGTGTTCCGAAGATGAACGGAGGGGTCGAACAACATTAGGGTAAGTAATTATTGATAGAATTTTCATTTTGGGGTGAACTAACCCTTTAATATAATTCTACTTCTTTTGGTTTAGACTCTTGAATCGCCTAAAGTCGAGGAAACGGTAGAGAGTTCTGGGATGGGTGAAGGAGCCGTCCTCTTGGTTCCTTCTCCAAGCAGCTTTATTCCATCTAATGAAGACATCAGTGCCAATTCTGTCCTGCCCCTTGGAACACTGACAGGTACTGTTTGGTAAGTTATTTAGAAGACTAACAGCTAGTGAAAGCACTCCAACAATTTGTTTTTCCATGCAGATCCCATTCTGGAGAACCAGGAAGAGGGATCAAACTGAAGCATGACTCATGGAAAAGCATAACTCTTGCCATGTTAACCAGGATGGGAATTCCAGCACAACAAAAAGACACAAAATACTGACTTTAGTGGATATGTTCCCTTATATATGGACAAATACTGCATGCAGGATCGCTTAAACATCATCAAAGAGTCTTGCGTGCATCAAAAAATGTTTCAGTATTTATTTATCATGCAAGTTCCTGAGCCTCGTCTGTGTCTCAGTGCAGTTAAGAACATGAAATACTCAGATTAAGCAACACTTGTTTTTTATGGCATATTTAAATTATGTATTGCGTTCATTATTTTAAATATTAATTTTTTGTGTAAGTATTATCTAGTTTTTGTAACCTACTTTCCTGCTTAACAGTAATACTTGATAAAGCTAAGTAAAGCTGCACTGTTCTGATATTAGAGAGGTTGTACATGAATGTTTGTCATTCCAAATGTCCACTAGACTAGATGGCCATTATTTATCAAATGGTTTGAAAATGTACCTTACCTGTAAATTAGTGCCTGTGTGTTTATTTATTGAATAAACAAAATGTCACCACTTTGCATGTCATTCGTTGCTGTTTACCATGCTGTTTACCCATTCAGATGAGATCTATATTCTTATTAATACAATTAATTGGACTATAAGAGGTCAAAGATAAAGTAACAGGGCAGTAGAGGTGAATGTTATTGGTTAAATCTTAAGAAAAAAATTGACTTGGTTTTGTGATTTCATTTATTAAAGGGACAGTTTGTCATAAAAATCATAGTCATAATTGACTTATTATCAAGTTGACTTCTGTAGTCTTTTTTTCCTACTGTGGTTGTCAGTGGGTGTCGAGATCTGCTTTGATTACAAACATTATTCCAAATAGCTCTTTGTGTTCAGAGGAATAAAGCAATGTATATAGGTTTGGAACAACATGAGGGTGAGTAAATGACAATTTTCATTTTTGAGTGAACAAACCCTTTGACACACTTACTGACTTATTCACTTATTAACCTGATACACTTATTGACCACGAGAGGGAGTTGTTGGACACTTATTTTGCACAAATAGTACACAATAAATAAGGGACTTTTTTAAAAAGAAGACGAGACGTTTTGGAATTAAAACTTTACTAAAACCATAGATTAAAAAAATACGACTCGTAGCTCGTATGGCAGAAACTGAAGTGCAGTTTTTCATCCTCTCCACTAGGCGGTGTCAGCAGAATCACGTTCGGTCTGACTGGTTTCGGATCCTTGACAACATGACGCCGCGATCGCTTGATGACAGTCACACTCTATGCAGTCAACAACATGTGTACAGATTCTGCAATAGGCCTATGACAGCTCAGTGAGAGACACCTAATGTCTTTAAACAGTACATATTCCAGCTCAACAGCAAATAAACTCGACAAAAGCTGCGATAAAAGCAGGAATATGTGAGTATACTTCAGCATAAAGTGAAATTGTCTTGCAAAATGACCAACACGCGCTATAAAACAGTCCTTACGTTTTTGTAAAAGTCATGATAGTTCTGCTGAAATGTGATAGCATGGCTAGTCTGTCTGCTAATTTAGATGCGTGTTAAGATGGATGGATAGTGTTCAACACTCACAAGGTGAACGACTAAAAGCAGCAAAACTAATACTGATGGTGTCGTTAAACCTAAAATCTAAAGGTATTTTGACAGCTATTTATGTATGAAGGCAGTCGCGTCTTCTATGAATGTTTATCACATAAGTTACTTTGTTTATATTCTTCTCTCCTGCTAAACTCACTGACAACTTTAGAAGAACAAATTAAACGTTAGTAGTTGTTGCGTTTGAAGTGTACTTTGAATGAATTGCCATTTGCTGTCTATATTATAAAGTAGAATGGTAAGGACTCGTGGCTTTTGTGTCTGTTGTTGTAGTGTTTCTGTAGGAGTGTATGTAATCTACTGGATTCAGTTGGAGTGAGAAGCTCTGATGTTCTGCTGCTGTGCTTTTGCTTCTAATGAAAGCCATCAAATACACAGTCCAGAACAGAGCTTATCATGAGCTTGAAACCAGCCTTTTAGGTTTTCAGTTTATATGCCTTTTTTTTTTCTTTTTTACATATATTTACTAGTGTTTAGACTAACATTCACAATCTCATTTTTTAGATGTAGAGCAATGTCCTTTTGTTTGTCTTTACAGAAGAAATGTGTCAGCAGAAGCCGAGCTCAGAGTCGTGTGGACAGACATCGGCTGTAATGATGGACTTCTGCTCATGGACAGGTAATGTATATAATGTGTGTGTGTGTGTTTTATTGTGCTGAACATGTAGGTTCCCATCGTTTTCTTTTTGAAGGGCCTCCCCTTTGGAAAGCAAACGATGGGAACCTAAACGGGTGGGGAAGGGACGGCGGTTGAGCATTTTTATATATTAATTTTTTTTTTCTCTCCTTGTGTCCAAAAGTATAACCCCTGCTGGAGATTGTGCCGGAAGCTCCGGGGGGAGACCGCACCGGTATCCCCCCTCCTTTGGGCACGCCACTCACACACACACCACATTCGCTCGTATCGCAGAGACCCGGCTGGGATTGAACCAGCAACCTCTGAACCCGTGAGGCAGCGCTCATACCATTGAGCCACAGGTCTCTTGTCTCAACATGTGAAGGAACTTATACTTCACTGTTATCCTGAGAGTTTCCAATAAAGCAGTTAAAGTGAGATTTGAACCCGTGTCTTCATCACAGCCTCGTCCTCAGAGAGTGTGTGTTTATCCACTCGCCCATCATGGATCTTGTGATGGTGACTGGTTTTCAGGACATCTTGTCTAATGAGAAGAGTTTAAAGTCAGCAATAGTGGGATTTGAACTCAGGACGCTGCGATTGAAACGCAACTCTTTCTCTCCTGAGCCACTGAGACTGCAGAGATGAGGAGCGTTTGAACAGGTTTTATCCAGAGCTTTGTGTTAAATGAGGAATAACTTTAACAAATGTGGGATTTGAACCAGGACTTTCTGGTCTGAAAGGGAGACGACTATCCGCGGCGCCACAGAGCCTGTGAGGCAATGATCCTGTTTTAGATTTAAAGTTCATCTTAACGTATGTTTGAGCTGGTAAAAGATGCTCATCATTGATCGATAACTCATTGACTTCTCTGTCCAGAAATAAACACACACACCATGTTTCAAAGTATTTCTTTAGATTTATTAATCAATTGTGATAAAGCCAAAGCTACTTTTATAGAATGTTTTTTTATGTATATGTATCATGTGTGAAAAGCAGTTTGACATTCTTTGTACCAACTGTATCAGTGTCTGTGATTTGTTTGTGCCCTATCTTTTTAAATAAATATATGTGCCAAAAATTCAGATGATCTAAAAATTTTGCCCTCCTGTGGTGATATTTATGAGTTACACCACTGCAAATCGAGTCAAATTTTCTTAAAATTGTTTCGCCCTCCTGTGGTGATTTTTATGAATTACACCACTGCAAATCGAGTATAATGCATTTTAAATTATTTTGCCCTCCCATGCTGATTTTGTTTTTTTAATTATGCCACTGCAAATCAAGTCTAAAGAATTATTCTGCCCTCTTGTGGTGATTTTAGTGAATTACACCACTACAAATCGAGTCTAATGAACTGGAATGGAATTTTTTTCTGTCATCTCTGCTCATTTGTTAAAATACATTTATATACATGAGCGACCAGACTTTCTCGATTTTTAATCACACGAAAGTAAAGGTCAGTTTCCCCTCCGCTCCTCTAGGCGGCAGAAGCGGTTTCACCTTCAGTCTGACTCTTCGGCTGCTTGACAACATGACGCTTGATGACAGTCACAACAACACGTGCAGATCCTGCAGATGACATGACAGCTCTAAATATCACTTTAACAGCACATATTCCAGCTCAACCGCTAATAAAACTGACTCACAGACGGATACAATGAGGGGCCGAGTGTCACGCGACTCACCTGTAAGTAACTTTCAACATATCTCTTGCCAAATAACGTGCACGCGCCACAGAGCAAATCACTCGTTAGTTAGCGTTTCCTCTTCAGTCTCTGAATGAATCGCCTCTGATAATCACACTATAAAGTGGAATAAGAAGGATATTGCAGCGGATTCTGGATTGCTGTGAGAGTCAGCAGGAGTGTGTGGAGCTCTGGTGTTCTTCTGCTGCTTCGGGCTTTTCTACTTCCTGTTATGACTGGAATATGAGAGGAAAACACAGCCTTTAGAATTAGTGTGAATTACACCGCTGCAAATCCACTCTAATGAACTTAAAAGTGTCTCGCCCTCCTGTGGGGATTTGAGTGAATTACACAGCCTTTAAAATGCTGTTTTAACTAAACCTGTCATAATATTACTACAAGAATCAAACATTGACCAGACACTTCATTGCGTATCATTTAGATTTAGTTTTTATTTCTTATTCAGTGTTTTCATAATTTTGTCAGTCATTGAATTATCATCATCAGGACTAAACGAGACGATTGATACAATATTACTGATCTATAACAGATCTCATTGTATACTGTTATTTTTAGTGTTTAATTCAGATTTATACCGTGTGTAACGTGTGTTTGTTTGTGCCGTGACTCTACAGAATCAGTGATGTGTTGTGGGGCGTAAACCCGTCCAGCAGAAGCCGAGCTCAGAGTCGTGTGGACAGACGTCGGCGGTAATGATGGACTTCTGCTCATGGACAGGTAATGTATATAATGTGTGTGTGTGTTTTATTGTGCTGAACATGTAGGTTCCCATCGTTTTCTTTTTGAAGGGCCTCCCCTTTGGAAAGCAAACGATGGGAACCTAAACGGGTGGGGAAGGGACGGCGGTTGAGCATTTTTATATATTAATTTTTTTTTTTCTCTCCTTGTGTCCAAAAGTATAACCCCTGCTGGAGATTGTACCGGAAGCTCCAGGGGGAGACCGCACCGGTATCCCCCTCCTTTGGGCGCGCCACTCACACACACACACCACATTCGCTCGTATCGCAGAGACCCGGCTGGGATCGAACCAGCAACCTCTGAACCCGTGAGGCAGCGCTCATACCATTGAGCCACAGGTCTCTTGTCTCAACATGTGAAGGAACTTATACTTCACTGTTATCCTGAGAGTTTCCAATAAAGCAGTTAAAGTGAGATTTGAACCCGTGTCTTCATCACAGCCTCGTCCTCAGAGAGTGTGTGTTTATCCACTCGCCCATCATGGATCTTGTGACGGTGACTGGTTTTCAGGACATCTTGTCTAATGAGAAGAGTTTAAAGTCAGCAATAGTGGGATTTGAACTCAGGACGCTGCGATTGAAACGCAACTCTTTCTCTCCTGAGCCACTGAGACTGCAGAGATGAGGAGCGTTTGAACAGGTTTTATCCAGAGCTTTGTGTTAAATGAGGAATAACTTTAACAAATGTGGGATTTGAACCAGGACTTTCTGGTCTGAAAGGGAGACGACTATCCGCTGCACCACAGAGCCTGTGAGGAAATGATCCTGTTTTAGATTTAAAGTTCATCTTAACGTATGTTTGAGTTGGTAAAAGATGCTCATCATTGATCGATAACTCATTGACTTCTCTGTCCAGAAATAAACACACACACACACCATGTTTCAAAGTATTTCTTTAGATTTATTCATCAATTGAAAGAAAACCAAGGCTACTCTTATAGAAAGTTTTTTTGTGCATATGTATCATGTGTGAAGAGCAGTTTGACATTCTTTGTACCAACTGTATCAGTGTCTGTGATTTGTTTGTGCCCTATCTTTTTAAATAAATAGATGTGCCAAAAATTCAGATGATCTAAAAATTTTGCCCTTCTGTGGTGATATTTATGAATTACACCACTGCAAATCGGGTAAAATGTTCTTAAAAATTATTTCTCCCTCCTCTGGTGATATTTATGAATTACACCAATGCAAATCGGGTAAAATGTTCTTAAAATGGTTTCGCCCTCCTGTGGTGATTTTTAAGGATGTTCACCCTCCTGTGGTGATATTTATGAATTACACCACTGCAAATAAAGTCAAATGTTCTTAAAATTGTTTCGCCCTCCTGTGGTGATTTCTATGAATTACACCACTGCAAACCGAGTATAATGCATTTTAAATTATTTTGCCCTCCCATGCTGATTTTGTTTTTTTAAATTACGCCACTGCAAATCAAGTCTAAAGAATTTAAAATTATTCTGCCCTCTTGTGGTGATTTTAGTGAATTACACCACTACAAATCGAGTCTAATGAACTGGAATGGAATTTTTTTCTGTCATCTCTGCTCATTTGTTAAAATGCATTTATATACATGAGCGACCAGACTTTCTCGATTTTTAATCACACGAAAGTAAAGGTCCGTTTCCCCTCCGCTCCTCTAGGCGGCAGAAGCGGTTTCACCTTCAGTCTGACCCTTCGGCTGCTTGACAACATGACGCTTGATGACAGTCACAACAACACGTGCAGATCCTGCAGATGACATGACAGCTCTAAATATCACTTTAACAGCACAAATTCCAGCTCAACCGATAATAAAACTGACACACAGACGGATACAATGAGGGGCCGAGTGTCACGCGACTCACCTGTAAGTAACTTTCCGCATTAAGTCGATTTCTCTTGTCAAATGACGTGCACGCGCCACAGAGCAAATCACTCGTTAGTGTTTTTTACGGTCTATGGTTAGTGTCCACATAAATGCTCAAAAAAATTCACAAATGTGCACACAAAATTTAAAAAGCACAAAAGATTCACAAATGCTTTTCTACTTCCTGTTATGACTGGAATATGAGAGGAAAACACAGCCTTTAGAATTAGTGTGAATTACGCCGCTGCAAATCCACTCTAATGAACTTAAAAGTGTCTCGCCCTCCTGTGGGGATTTGAGTGAATTACACAGCCTTTAAAATGCTGTTTTAATTAAACCTGTCATTATATAACTACAAGCAAGAAACAAAGGGCAGTGGCCAGACACTTTATTGTGTATCATTTCTGTAATCTTTTTCTGATGGTTTTCTTTGAATGGATTTAGCTTTTGTTTCTTATTCAGTGTTTTTTTTATTTTTTATAATTTGGCCAGTCATTGAATGAATATCATAATCAGGACTAAAACGAGACGATTGATACAGCATTACTGATCTATAACAGATCTCATTGTATACTGTTATCTGTTGTTTTTAATTCAGATTTATACCGTGTGTAACGTGTGTTTGTTTGTGCTGTGACTCTACAGAATCAGTGATGTGTTGTGGAGCGTAAACCCGTCCAGCAGAAGCCGAGCTCAGAGTCGTGTGGACAGACGTCGGCTGTAATGATGGACTTCTGCTCATGGACAGGTAATGTATATAATGTGTGTGTGTTTTATTGTGCTGAACATGTAGGTTCCCATCGTTTTCTTTTTGAAGGGCCTCCCCTTTGGAAAGCAAACAATGGGAACGTATTTGAACATTTTTATATAATTTTTTTCTTTTCTAGTTGTGTCCAAAAGCATAACCCCTGCTGGATATTGTGCCGGAAGCTCCGGGGGGAGACCGCACCGGTTCAACCACTGCACCACTGTGGCTTTCACTAGTAGTTGGGGCACTTTAACAATCACAACAATTGAATGTCAGCAATAGTGGGATTCCTGAGCCACAGAGTCTGGAGTTCATTGCTACGGAGCCCTGCACATGACATGCAGTACAAATCTAGAAGGCTAAATCGTGCACACATTTTTCTAATGTTCCCTCTAATGCTAAATTATGCGCACGTTTAACTAATTAGTTCTCTTGATTTATAAATCATGCGCATGTTTTACTATTTCGTTCCCTTGATTTACAAATTATGCGCACGTTTAACTAATTCGTACCCTCGATTCACTAAATCGTGCACACAATTTATAAATCAAGGGAACAAATTAGTTAAACGTGCACATGATTTGTAAATCAAGGGAACAAAATAGTATATCGTGCGCACGATTTACCTTTTTTTTCTTGCATGTCATGTGCGGGGCTCCGTAGGCTACATTCCAGCTCTGGAAGGGGTTTTATTGAATGTTTAATACAAACCTGAACAATCATAGGATTTGAACTCATGACTTCCACGCTGAATAAGCAGTTCTTGAAGTGTTTCTTCATGTTTAGTTTTTGCACCTTTCTAATCTGAAGCAGAGTATATTTGTGTTCTTGACTTTGTCAGCTTTTACTGGCTTAAGAACAGGAATCACCTAACAATTCCTTGCACATTATCTGTTTTCATTTGTATGACAGAACTTTTGTCTAACTTTTAGATGATTGAAAAAAATTCTTTATGACATTTTGAGTCACGTGTACAACAAACAATAAAAAATGTGTCAGATTACCGAAATGAGTAATGAGTGACTGAAATATTACCAAATATGCACACAATCATAAGACCTGTTATTAAGAAATGAATTCTTTACATGTCAAACTCAAACTGCTAAAACATATATCACTAGTTTATTTAAGTAAATAGCTTTATTTAAATACCAAACAGTTCATCACACCTACCTGGAAGTTTCTCTTAATCCAGAAGACTTTGATTAGCTTCAGGTGTTTTTAATGAGTTTGGAGCTAAACTCAGGAATGTAGTGATGGGTGTTTCGAAACAGCGCTTCGTGCATGAAGCCTTTGCGAATAATTTTTGAACCAGTGGTTCGGAGCTTGTATCAAACTGCCAAAGTCATATGTGATTTCAGAAGCCTGTTTTCAGGTTTTGTTACCTTGTTTCAAAATGTTTTAAAAATTAAAATGGCTCAATCTCTGCCAGGCGGTGATAATCTCTGTGAACCCATGAACCAGTGTCTAAGGTTATCTTATCGCGGATCAATTTTTATAAATATGTAGATATTTAATGTCACATTTGTATAATAAAAAGGAAGGACTGAAGTTAATATTGTCTGATTAATCAAGCTCTCCACAACAAAATAAGCCCTACAATTTAATAAAATAACAGACATTTCAACTCATGGTATTAGATTATTTGTTAATATGAAAAAGAAACAAAATGTCGAATTCACTGTGAAGAGTATGTAGATGGTAACACAAACATAACGTTTTAAGGTCTTTACACACCACTGAATTTTTAAAAATGTTTATTATATTGCATTTGTGTCAATAAATCTTAATAAATATCACACACCGCACTGTTGTGTCTTCCTTTATCCACAGTGCTAGAAAATAAATGGCTTACTTAGATGGAAACCCTTATTCTGTGAAAATTGTGTGTGACCCTTCAGCAATTGATTGTTGAAGGGGTTTGTGCAACCTTCCTTAGTGGACAGTTCAATGCTGTTAGACAAACTTGAGATAAGTGTGACAATAATGGCAAATTATCTCATATTAATTACTGTATATGATTTATATATTTATATTTGGACTTTTTACAAGATCACCAGCTTCAGCAAGTAATAAGAAGTATACATTGATTTACCTACATTTACATTGAAAAATAATTTAAACCGTCAACGGCTGATTCAATAACGCGTAGATGCGTGTCGAATGTGCGCACAGTAAATCGACCCGAAAATGAATTGTGCACGTGTCTGTGTGACACGTCATTCAGTAGCTCGAGCACGGAAGTGTTTGCACGGATTGTCCGTCAGAAAGACAGTACTAATAAAGTATTTCATCTGAAATGGGTAGGTCTACGCGTTTTAAAACATATTTTGTTAGACATTATAGACAGTTTATACTTCTATCTTAAAGTGTAGTTAACCGGCTAGCTTATTTACGTGCTTACAAAGGGACGTTTGTTCATCACGCTAGTGATGCTAGTATGTTTGTTAGCATTGCGGAACACTAAACTTCTATTAAACTTACTTGAAAAGCTTATTATGAAACTTGTTTTTATAATGACGATGTTTTATTCGACAGTGTTCGGTATAACTGAGATCGGTGTTTAGTATGATGTCATGTTCAAATAAAATGGTGTTATTGAATGTTATTTTCTAAATCTTTTACATATTTTCACAAAATTGTTATATTTCTACAGGGGGGTTCTTTTCCAGCCTCTTCTCTGGCCTGTTTGGCACCAGAGAGATGAGAATCCTCATTTTGGGTTTGGATGGAGCTGGAAAAACCACCATATTGTACAGACTTCAAGTGGGAGAAGTGGTCACAACAATTCCTAGTATGTGTTTATTTCATATTTATATAAACAACTTTGGATATGATATGTACTTTGAACTAATGTGCACTTTTTTGCTTTTTTTTTTTTAACTCTCAGCAATTGGTTTTAACGTGGAGACTGTGACATACAAGAATTTGAAGTTTCAAGTATGGGATCTCGGTGGACAGACAAGTATCAGGCAAGGAGTTTTGATATCTTTTGCTGTATCATAAAGGGCTGCAACTAAATGCTTATTTTGATAATCGATTAGTTGGTCAATTATCAATTAAAAAGCCCTTTTTTTACTGACAGCACACTTCCATATCCTGCCCAATGCTGTCCTTTCAACAAACGTGTCAAGTGTGCTATGAAAACATGCATAGTGAATATACCTTACAAAAGCCCCGTTTCCACTTAAATTAAACCCCATTTCCACCACAGGAACTTTACCCAGGAACTTTGGGTGGTACTCGGTGTGTTTAGACCGCAGGAACCAGGGTCTAAATGAAGTTCAGGGTAAATATTTCCCCCTCCGAACGGCCCTCCTCGTGAGGTAGTACTTTTTCAAAGTTCAGGAACTTTTGAGGGCGGGCGACTTGGGCGCTGAAGATGCTGATTGGTTTAGCTCACGCAGCATTTTATTTCAACCGGCATTTTTAAAAGTCTTTCTCTGTCTGATGGCGCGCGTTCGTCTCAGCCATCTCACGTTCAATGTCTGTAATAGCTGATAATAATATACATTGTCATTTTAAATCTAGCTTTACAAGCTTTCTGAATATGCTGCATGCTTCTGAATCTGCATATAAGTGCTCTTCTGTCGTTGTTAATTACCTTTAGTAAACCTATACATAACCAGCAAAAGCAGCACAGCTTGAATCTCTTCCATACTCGTTATTCATTTTTTTACAGTCTATATTTTTCACCATGTAAACGACTTGACTGATTACTTTTAAGTGTGCGTCCAACATTATCTTCATAACTTACGAAATAAAAAGTTTACCCCTCAGAAAAATTTGCTTTCCTCTCTTGTCAACCTGAGTGCGGCACGCGCTGTCACGTCATGTAAGGACGCACACTTTAAAGTAAATTGTCAGGTCGTTTACATGGTGAAAAATAGACTAAAAAAATTAATGACGAGTATGGAAGAGATTCAAGCTGTGCTGCTTTTGTTGGTTATGTATAGGTTTACTAAAGAGGTAATTAACAATGATAGAAAAGAGCACTGACATGCAGATTCAGAAGCATGCAGCATATTCAGAAAGCTTGTACAGCTAGATTTAAAATGACAATGTATATTATTATCAGCTATTACGGACATTGCACGTGAGATGGCTGAGACGAACGCGCGCCTTCAGACAGACCACAAGACTGATATTTACTGAACGTAGACCGAACCTCGCAAAAGACTTTAAAAAAAAGTCCCAAGTCCCACCCTCGAAAGTTCCTGAACTTTGAAAAAGTACTACCTCGCGAGCAGGGCCGTTTGGAGGGGGAAAAATTTACCCTGAACTTCATTTAGACCCTGGTTCCTGCGGTCTAAACACGCCGAGTACCACCCAAAGTTCCTGGGTAAAGTTCCTGTGGTGGAAACGCAGTTAAAACTAACCTGGCTTTATGCAACCAATAATAATAAGTAAAACAGGGTTATTGTAGTTATTCCATGGTAACCACAAATTAACCATATTTTTGCTTCAATCCATAGTTTTAACTATATGATATATGTGGTTATACAAATGGTAATCGATATGCCAAAAAACATGGTTTTTACTATCTAATAGAACCACGGTTCGTTATATGTGCTTCACATTGTGCAAAAAAAGTTACTACCTCAACGGACAGTTTAAATCCCTACATTAAGATATGAAAGAAAAACACCAAAAACATTAAAACAAACTATGTCACCAGATAAGAGGAATATTTTGCAGAAACACGCACTCTCTCTATGGACAAAGTGACCTGGGGCCTGTACCATGATGGTAGTTTAACAAACTCAGGGTTACAGGATTACCGTATTTTCCGGACTATAAGTCGCTCCGGAGTATAAGTCGCATCAGTCAAAAAATGCGTCATGACGCGGAAAAAAAACATATATAAGTCGCACTGGACTATAAGTCGCATTAGGGCAGAGCTGGAGCCGCGAGCACCCGCGCGCGCATGCGAGCACCTGCTCGCGTGCACTCGCTCGTGCCCGCTTCACTGCATAACCCGAGCAGAAGAAAGAAAGTTTGAAGTGAGTGAGAAACTTGTAAGGGACTGGCGAAAAGCAGAGGTTACTTTAATTGTGATGAAGAAGAAAAAGAAATCTACTTGCGGACTGTAAGCAAGATGGCCAGAGCTGAAGGAACGAGTCCACAGACGCTTGAACTCTGCCGGGAGAGGCTCTGCCGCGCGAGACGAACGCTGTGAGACTCGTTCTCCGCTGCATATTTTACAACGTCCTGTTTGTGTTTTGCAGAATAAGATTTTCTTTATGGGGGCATTTTGTTTGTGTTCAGTCTTTCTAAGTTGTTGTCTATAAGTAAATATTAGGCTACAGGAGCAGCATAGAGCGCATTCTCGCGGCTATATGTTTATTCTTGTCAGTCAGTATGAATTAAATTTGATATATAAGTCGCACCTGACTATAAGTCGCAGGACCAGCCAAACTATGAAAAAAAGTGCGACTTATAGTCCGGAAAATACGGTAGTTTAGAGTTGACAAAACCAAACCAATCTATTCAGGCTTTTTTGGTACCATGATGCTGATCATCAGCTTTCTCTGTCAACTCAGGCTTTGATCCTGAGTTCAGGAGTTTAGCTGTGACATCAGTAGTGAACAGCCAATCACAGGCTGTGGATCAGTGGAACTGAGATTTCTCGCAAGAGAAGCAGTGAGATTAAGTTCTCTCTTCTGCAGATTATAAAATGATAAAATTATTACGAATTTAAACAAATTTACACAGCACAAAGAGCTGTCTATGAAAGAGGACAACTTAAAGGAAAAATAAACGTCAATGCAAGTAAAAGTTATGAAGTTAGTTTAGTTGATATATTGAGAGAATTAAACATTTAAGATATTAGTGCCTACTGCCTATTAATGGATTAACTAAAATGATAAATGGGTAATTAATTAAGGGTGTAATAATTACCTAAATTATATCAAAATCATTCAAAATTATTATTATTATAAATAAGCATTGTTAAAAGCCAGATGCTTTAGTCTTTAAAAAACATTTGCTATGTAGTGACCTTTAATTTGGATTAGAAACGGGGAGTGGCTTTATTGCATCAGAGGTGTGTCTTATCCAGATCTCTTATCCAGAACATAACCTACCCTGGAGCAGGTTAGCCATGGAGCGCAAGTTACTTTGGAGATGAACACAGCTAAAAGCCAAACTGCTTTAATGGTACCTAAAACCCAGGATTGGCACAGACTAAGCTCAAACATATCTGGCTAACCAGCTAAACCGGCTTCATGGTATAGGCTGTAATTTCTTTATGCTGTAGAAACGTCATATATTTATATTGAATTACACACTGTTATCCCTTTACAGTCACTACTCTCATAAAATACAAGAATTACATGTTGCTAAATTTAGCATCCAACAGCAGATACTTCAGCTGAATATCAATGTTCTCCCTCTCTTCTCCACGCCGGCACTCATTCAGTGAAGTTTGAAGCTTAATGTAGACCGTAAGGAAGCGCTTTCAAAATGGAAATACTTGAGAATAAGTTGCATTTACAGAGAAGGACAACCACTGTTCTCTATATAGATCAGTGGATATAGACTGTAAAATGAACGTTTTGTGCTGAGGATGTGCACGCATCTGTTAAAGCACATGACAGGGTATGTTAAACACTTATGCATTAGCTTGAAGCATAAAATAAAGAATACTTACGTTTTAGGCGCTTGGATCACGTACCTTTCCCGCAGTGGCTCGCTCTCGGTTTCCACTCCAGTATTTTTAGATGCACTTTGTCAATTGAAATGCGTTATTCAGGGCTGTAAATTGGCATGACTGGTGGAAGTTAGTGGCAGACCTGACTAATCAATTTTATCAACTATTTGTTGCAGCTCTAGTATTATATTATAGCAAGAAATAGGCTTGCTACAATAGTCAGTGTTGCCGGTGTTCAGACTCAACAAAGATTAAATCACTTGTCCATTGTGGCACCGCCCATGCACTTTTTTTTTTTTTTTTTGGTAATGTAGTTCAGTTAGAAAAAACAATAAAGAAAACTTTTAAAAAAACGAACGTGTCTGCTTAATAAAGCATATTCCACAGCACAGACTAGCAGCAGGAGTCAGATTTCATTCATCACGAGAGTAAGGAGCTGACTGAGATGATCGCGGAAGATTTAGTTTCAAACCAAAATGTAAAAGCATCCATTTAAATGAGTTTGTTGTATTGTTTTTCATTAAGAATATGCTAATTAGCCCACAATTCAAGCAACTGCCCCCGAATTGGCACTAATTCTAAACCGAAACGAAACTGTGCACAGCCGAACTGTTATTCATTCACGGCCATGATAGAATTAGTGATTTAAAATCTCCTCTAATGATACCGGTGTTGTCACAAGTCGATTAACTGGTGGGAAAATTTCTTCACCGTCACATCCCTAAGAAAGAAACCAAGCTGAAGGTGTGATGTTCTTCCTCCCCAGGCCGTACTGGCGGTGTTACTACTCCAACACAGATGCAGTGATTTATGTGGTGGACAGCAGTGACCGTGACCGGATGGGTATCTCCAAATCTGAGCTGGTGGCCATGTTGGAGGTTGGTCAGATGTGGTTTCCATTACGTCACGTAACATTCTGTTATCAGTACATTTGAACATGATCTTTTTGTGTTTTTCAGGAGGAGGAGCTAAAGAAAGCCATCTTGGTGGTGTTTGCAAACAAGCAGGACATGGAACAGGCCATGACCCCTACTGAAGTGGCTAACTCTCTTGGCTTACCTGCGCTAAAAGACAGGAAGTGGCAGATCTTCAAGACATCTGCTACTAAAGGCACAGGCCTGGATGAGGCAATGGAATGGTATGTTTGATTTCCTTTTTTAACATTTATTTTAAAAATGAATTCTTTGCACTGTTTACCAAATACCACCTTGTTCTTTTATATTTCAGGCTAGTGGAGTCACTGAAGAGCCGGCAGTAAATGCACTCGCAAAAATATCTTGTATATAGGAACTTCAGAGACTTCTTATTGGGGGTCCTTTGGACCAATGACTGCTGCTGCCTATTGTGTGAAGACCATCCTCTCTCCTGTCTAATATAGAGAGACTGACGTGAGTCAAGCGGCATTGAATGGACTATGAACGAACTCTTCAAATGTTTTCCCCCTTTTGCTTAGTTTTGGTGAACAGTATCCACTACGTTTGTAATTTCAAAGGTATTTGCTTTCTTTTTTTAAATTTAGCCTTTTTCCACCTGATTTGGAGTAATCATAAGCAGTTGGTATATAAGTTCAGTTTTAATATAATGTGGGTAGATATTTAAGACTTACTGTCATTTGTATGCTCTGGATTTGTTATGGCATATTTATATCTGCACGTGTACAGGGGAGTGCACTCCTGCAGTATGGCTGTGAAATAAATATGCAGTCAACACATATTGCATCATGTATAACATCAAACAACGGCTGGGCTGTTTTTGCAAGTTTTTTATTTATTTATTTAAAAACATTGCACAAATCAATAAATTGATAGACTATCAGTCCTCTTACCGCTGAAACCAGGGTTTAGGCAACGTTCCCAGGGTTCCTTGCGGTCTCCCACTCTGCTATACTGTTTACATTTGATTGATGAAAAAAAACATTAACCAATCAACTGATCATGGCCAAGTCCTTCAGTGAGCTGCCCTTGTGTCTCTTTGCTTTAAGTCCTGTACGCACAAACTCCATTTTCCTCTTTTTGGCCTCGCTTTTCTTCTGCTGCTTCTTTACCTTCTTTCTGGCAGCAATGTCAGGATTTACAACAGCCTGTTGGGTGAAAAAAATATATAGTGAATATATTTCAATTCTATTTCTGTCATTAAGATAAGTAACCTGGAAATTAACCAACAAATGGTTTAAAGGCCCTTTCATACCAACAATTATAACCATATTATATTCATTCCAACACACAATAACATTCTTTTGCCAGTCTGCTGCTTTAACGACACCATGTAATTTTATGCAGCTAGAGGTTCAAAACAATAACATTCAAAACAAAGGCGTAGCTTAATGTAAGCTAGATCAATATTAGGCATGGTAAAACATACTCACAGTAAATAAGAAAACGAGATTTAAACAAAACTATGTTGAGCTATAACAATCAGTTTTATGTTGATGAATGTATCCAAATAGTTGTTTACCTGTCTAATGAAACACATATTAAAGCCTATTTAGTGTTTCCATGGTGTCTACAAAATAAAACCCTGGAAATTGAGGATAACGCAGGTATGATGTCAATAATAGGCGACGCACGGACACAGTTTGTGTCCTACTTAAAATTCCTTATTTCTCCTGATTTAAACATTCTTGGAAACATTTAGGATAATGCAAGTCAGTTAACAAAATATATATCTTACAAATCGTGCCTTACAATGTGCTGCCTTAAAATTCTGATTGGCTGTCAATGTTATCATCATTCTCCAGTTAGGGAAAAAAACATTTTTATATTGTTACAGTTGTGGCTATTGTTTTAAATTTTGAAACAAAATCATGTATTATTGTCCTTGGTGTGAATGGGCCTTCACTTACAGTCTAAATATTAGAAGAGGAAATATTTAAATGACACTTCAGGTTTAAGACAAACACAAATGTTCTGGGTAGACTTGAGCAGTATTTAGAAGTTCTCAGTGGTTCTTACCTGCAGGGCCTTGACTTTCTTGCGTGAAGCTCGTCTTTGGGTGGCTTCTTTCTGCACTGCGACAAAAGCCAGAGAGAAACGCTCCAGGCCGACCAGCTTCTTCAACAGCTCGATCAACTCCTGAGCCAGGTTCTTGAGCGTGGGGTCTGAAAACAAGCCAAGAAAAACTATTATTGAGAGGCCAGTTTCAGCCGTATACTCACTGGCTGAGGAAATAACAGAGCATCAATGTTTTACAGATCTTTAGTTTAATATCTATTTTACTTCCAATAATATCAGCCTTTTTGATTTAAAAAGTTTTACTCATACAGGTTATATTAAAATACAATGCATCAAGTTACAAAAAATGTTTTTTTTTTTTAAATTAAAAATTCTCTTTAATTTATTCTATTAATTCCCTATTATTTTTTTAGGTATTGTTTCCTTTTAGTTTTTCAAATAAAAACGTTCATCGCATTTGGTCATACCTTATTCTTTCCATGCAATAATAATGGTAACTATAACACTTTACAACATTAACAAAAAAACAACAAAATATTTATACAGCATTTATTATTCTTAGTCATTATTGGTAATTCAATATTCACTAATACATTTTTAAAATCCAAAATTGTATTTGGTGACATTTCTGCACTGTACACTAACATGAACAAATAAGAGCAATTTGATTATTACTAATGTTAACAAATGAGCTACTATAATAGATTTTATTTGTAGTGCCTTTCTAATAGTCAATACTACAAACACATTACAAAATAATCAAATATGAAAGAAAAAAAACTACATTCAAGTTATTGTGTTGATACTGTGTGGACTGACCTTGGTCTGCATATGTGCTGTCCAGCTCTCTGTAGAGAGGACCAATGATAGTGGTCAGATACGGTCCAAGCCGATCTTTTCCGAGATCCACAGCTATGGCTCCCAAGAACTTAAAAACACAAGTTCTCTAAAAACAGAAAAGAGAGCAATAAGAAAAAAAACACAGCTAACTCACTGAGCTGGACATTCACCTGCCAGCAGCGATCCATCAGTTTCAATCAAGGGTAAACACAGATTTAACACCCACCTTCAGAGGGACTTTAGGTGTGTCTGCTGCTTCTCTTTTGGCCAATAATGAAAGCTTCTTCATCACCCAGAGGAGAGACGCTGGTTTGTTCTTCTGCTCCTTATCTTCTTCTTCTCCTTCCGCTTCATTCCCCTCTGTTTTATCTGTCGTTTCTTCCTCCGCACCCTCTACCTCCTCCTCCTCCTCCTCTTCTTCAGTTAGATTCACGGTATCCGACTCTGGTGAGATGAGGTAGATCACCTTGGCCACATAAAGCAAGTTCTTCACCACCTGATCAGGGAACAAAGAACAACAGTGGCATCAGATCACCAAAGCAGATACTATGAATGGTTTCAGCAGTTTTTGTAACTTAACCCCATGCCCTGCCCTCCAAAACCTGCCTTTTGAAGATGAGCCAGCCAATCCAAAAACAGATAATATCAACACAAGATTCAAAAGTTAGATTTTTTTTATTTATTTTTTTGTCACAAGATACATAATAATAATTTACCATGAAAATTTAAATGAAATCTAGTTTAAGTCGTTGATTGAATCTAACAATTAAAATCATATTAAGTCACATTTTATACCGTTACAATTTTTTTTTACTTTAAAAATGAATCAAAAGGTTAAGATATTGTGTTAAAAAAAACAATGAAAATTAAAACCCCAGAGTCTAGAAAAATGTAATTATAATACAGCTCAAATCTTAAAATGAATATTCACTGACATGATCATAATTTTCTGTTGTTTTTAAAATAAATAAATAATTTTAGTTTCTATTTTATTTTATTAATATATTGAATTAGCTTTTATTTTTGCATTTTTGTATTTTAGAAAAAAAAAAAACATTTATATTTTATGTTAATTTTAGTTAAATTTGTAGTAATTTCATTGTGATTTTGTCATGTCATTTAAGTTTTTCAACAAATATTTATATTTTATTTTAGCGTTATAGCTTTAGTCAACAATGATGAGAATTATATAATAAAAATTATTCATATTTTAATTAAATTATTACCCGTATGTAATATTATTAAATAAAGACATAATTAAAACACAACAACAAACATATTTCATTATTTCCTACCTGCTCCCCAGCAGAAACATCCAAGAACTTAGACTGTAGTTGGTAACAAAAGGACAGGACCAGCTCTCTCATCTAACAGTTTACAAATGAAAAAGGAGGAATTCAATCATTAAAGTCTGTTTTTGTAAAATTACGGTTTTAGGTGCATGTTCTCTGGAAAACTTGCCTTCTGATAAAGGTTGTCTGTGATAAAAACGGTGGCCACAGGGTGTGTGGTTTTAATCTCCTGAGATCTCCATAAAGCCAACAGATCCTCAGGTTTATGAGCAGCAAACACCAAACCGAAGATCTGAGAGGCGGTCAGCCACACCCAGGAATGAGGGTAGCGCAGATGGGCATAAATATGACCTAGGGAGGGAGGGAGAGAGAGAGAGAGAGAGATTCATGATGCATGCATGACAATATCTCTGGTTCATTAGCGCACGTTGATCAACTCTTTCCCTGCCATGTTTTTCTGTCATTTATGACACAGCGCTTCCTTGCCATTGATGTTTTTTTTTTCTTCATTTCAGGCAGTTAAGAATCTGTTCTTTCTTTTGGAACACAATAATTCAATTTATCGAGCTCTTTGAAACTTTGCAGAACTTTTACATTCACAAACAGCTTTATATCACATTACATGCAAGTAATATTCAAAATATCCCAATAGGGGAACTTTAAATATAAAACGCTGGCAGGGAAAGAGTAAACACTGGCTTTTTGTCTGTGGTCATACCCCAGATGTCGTTGAGCAGGTCTGCAGGTTTGCGGAGCTCCAAAAAGCTGCAGTCTTTGATGATTTTGACGATAAGCGTGAGGTAACAGAACAGCAGTCTGTCAGCAGCCTTCTCATCCTCCTCTTCCTCAATCTGATCAATCATATCATTGGCATTGTCAGACTCAAAATCACGCAATAGAAGTCCATACTATAAAACTTTGCACTCACGTCCTCAAAGTTGGAAGCGCGGATCTCTTTCTCGATGAGAGGAATCAGAACATCCAGTCTTCGGCTGAACTTTTCCCCTTCAACTTCCACAAACAGCCCACAAACCTGAGCCCCCAGTCTCCTCAAAGCTGCCTGCAAAAGCACAAACTGTCAAAACCCAAACACATTTCAGCAGTACTGGATTTTTTTCTACATGTTGCTTTTCTACTCACCTTCTCGCCTGTAATCCAGCTGTTAACCAGGTTAAACATGGAATTTTGATGCTGCAAAGACAACTGATTCAGCAGAGACTTGATGGCCAGAGCCGCCATTTTCTTACAGGACGCAGAATCATCGTTCAACATGGCCAATGACAAAGGCACAAAGAACAAACCACAGTGCTCGTGCAACAGAGCCTGTGAACAAAGAACAGATTAATCCCACATTATCATAAATATCAAGTATAGAAAAAAATTTTTGCAAAGCATTTTCAAGTCGAACAAGCTGTTCAATGAAAAAAGGTAGACTGGGACCATAATTTATTTATAAAGGATTTCACTTGATCATGCCAGACTAGAGCAAGATTTTGGGTTTAGTTACAATAATTATAATAATAATAATATAAAAAATATATATATATTTGAAATATCTTGCTTTGTACATTGAACAATAATATAAGGATTAATTAATGTTTATTATAATGTAACATTCAGGGTTATTATTATTATTTTTATTTTTTTAAATAAACATCAACTGAAATAAAATATATAAAAAAACTTAAACAATATTTGTTTTATCTAGTTGCCAAGGCAAAATTTCTCATTTTCATTAAATCTAAAAATAAAGTAAAAAATATTTAGACTATGTAAAACATGAAAAAAACAACCCATAAAACTAACAAACTCAAATTCAAAATATTAATAAAACGTATACTAAAATAACAGGTTTCTTTCAACCATAGCACTTTATTTTACAGTGTCAGTTACATGTTTCATGAAGTTACTGTAGTAATAACTATAAATTATGCATAATTACAGTGTAACAAAGACACCTTAAAGCTGCACTATGTAACTCTTTATAAAAGGAGCAAGTACATCATGAATCCATTTTCCAAAACGTGTTTTTATCTTATCCTGAATCACTGCAGTACACATATAATAAGTGTTTATATTCAGACTACTGTAGTCCTTTTTCAGGTCGCACCGCTGCGAGGTAACCCAGAGTGACTGACTCGTCATAGACATAAACAGAGAGAAGTAACTCCAGCTACAATGTTCTTCTGCAGGACGCATGCAGATTTGTTTATTAACTGCTAGAGCGCTGAAAGTTACACAGTGTTGCTTTACAGTATAACTCTTTCAACAATGCATGACCATTTCCCACCCTTTCTTTGACCCTTCAACTGGTTTTGTTACAGTACCTGAGGAAATTTCACGAAAATGTAAGCCATCAACTCAAGGGCAGACTGTCTTCCAGTGTCATATTCATAACTGAAATTAAGAAGAAAAAAATATTATCATTCACTTCACAATGATGGAAACAATTCAAATCCATCCATTATTAATCAGATGCTAAAAAAACGTACGCAAGTTGAGCAACTATGAAGTCAAAATGTTTCCTCAGTTTCTTCCCCAGGGGATAGTCCATCAGGTACTTCAGGTAGATCTGCAGTCACAGGACAGATACGGTTACGACAAGCAGGACCACAATAAACCTGGAGGATGATGAGGACTGCAATATCCTGACTGACCTGTCTGCAGCGCATGCGGACCTGTTCATTTGACCCATCGATGGCAAACTTGGCCACTTTTTTCATAACATCCTCCATCTCTGGCACCACCAGTTTCCTGGACAAGATTGCCTGAAAGACAAACATATACCTATATAAACACATTTAAGTCTATATCGTTTTTTTTAGTTTTAGTTATTTTAGTACTTCAACAAACTTTAACAATAAAAAATATATTAAAAAAAAAAAATTAATGGTTTTAGTTAACAATAATAACAACCCTGAGCATAACTACAGTAGAAATGTATGTCTCTTCCTTATAATTATTTTCAGGTTTTCCATGACCACAGGAAACCTATCACGAGTAGATGAGTAGGTTTAACTTACCCTCAGGAGGCCGAACGCGGTGGCTTGACGAGAGTGGTCATAAATGTCCTCCTCAACATATCCCAGAAGCACTTGCAGCTGCGTTTCTGTTATATGTTTTGTCACACTCTTCACCAAAACAGTTATGGCCTATAAAAGAGAACATTTCTTGCTGGATGATTGACGTTTATCATTTAAAATGAGGACATAATAAATGTGAGGGTCTCCCGCACCTTAAAGCAGTTTTGAACCAGGTGGAAGTTCTCGCCACGGCCGGCTCCAGCTTTGGCGTAGTCCTTCAGCAGGACAAAGAGCTGCTTGGTCAGCTGGTCGTAATTCTGTTCCACTGCCGGCAAAGGAAACTTCAAGATCCAGATTAAGGCCTGTAGAGCTTCGGTAATCACCTAATGTGCACAGGACACAGGAGTTTTCGCTGTATTCATGCAATCATGGGTGTATAAAGGACCAGCAGTGCAGAAAAAACTGATCATGTTCAATAAAACACAGGAATCAAACATATAGTACATAGTACAGACCTTTACATGCATGGAGTTCAGACAGTCCAGGAGAAGAGATACAAAAGGATCCAACATTTCCTTTACAGATGGCCCAGATGAGTTGATCTTTGAACTCTTCAGACTACAGTGAAGCAACTGCGTACAGAGACATTTGGGGGTTTAAAGCAATATTGCAACAAAATGTAAGTGAATATTTGTAAACAATTCAGTGTTTCCTCAACATATCATGTGACACTGTAGACTGGAGTAATGATGCTGAAAATTCAGCTTTGCATTACAGGAATACAGGAAAAACATATTATAAATTGTAATATTTCACAATATTTCATAATATTTCAAAGTCATAAATATAAACAATTATTGTTGATCAAATAAATGCAGCCTTAATAAAAGACTTCTTTCAAAAACATTGAAAACTGTACTGCCCCAAACTTCAGCCGCGTAGTAAAAAAAAATGTTAACAGTCTAAATTGGTTGCTTGCCATTTAGCAATCATGATTTTATTCAGTTTAATTCAGGCCATGTCCCAAATATCAATCTAGGCATCAAGGGTAACCTAACCCTTCTGAAACCTAAATTTACCAATGGGACACCCAACTGTCTTGTGCAGTCTGTGCCCATTGTAAGTCAATCGTTAATAGTGTGTGTGAAGTGTTTCAATTGAGACAGGGCCACTTATGTACAATTCCTATGCTCATGGGAAACTCATTAAACATGATTTTAAGTAATATCTTTTTTGTCACATTCTCCCAGCAGTCAATCAAAAACTAATGCATATTTTCTTACACTGAGACCCGTTTCCACTAGGATGTGCATGTTTGTTCTGCTACTAATGGCAGCTTTCACTCCTACTCTCTTAGGAGTGGACGGCAGCAGTAAACAGCTTGGCGGAGGCAGGCGAGGATCTGGAGGTGGACGTTGCTTCTCTCTGAGTGAATATAAGATGTGAAATTGTTTAAAGTAGATCTGATTGAACCAGTGCTAATGCATCCCCGAGTGTGTGTGACGTACTTGTTCTTGCTGGTAATGAGTGGGAGACTCTGACTGACGAGTCCGTGGCTGAGCAGAAGGATGGACTGAGGGGTCAAGCTCTGATTGAGCAAAAGTCCCGCCACAATCCTCCTAAGCACAGCATGCACTCGCCTGGACACCTTCAAACTGGCCGTGTTCTCAAGCACCTGAGAGGAAGATGAGGATCAGATAAGTCTCTTGAGAAATCATGAAGGTGTTGTTGAGAGGCAGCTCACTGGTCATTCACCTCTTTGAGTGGCAGAATGAGGTGGACGACGCGCTCCTGACTGCAGAACTGTCCGAGGAGCTCGTACGAGTCAGAGCTTTTGCTGTGACGGGCCTCCATTACTTTGGAAACGATTCCTTTGATGTCCTTCTCCTCGGCTACAGCTCCGAACAGCTCGTTGTTGAAGATCTGAGAAAAGAGTTAGCCAATGAAAATGTACAATTGTTTCAAAATTATGATTGACAACGTAATATTGATGGTGCCCTTTACCGTGATGAGCATGTCCATGCATGGGTCAAGATCCCCTGCAGTCAAAGATGGTTTCAGGACAGTAAGCAAATGATACACTGTGAAGGTCAAAACATGGACCTGCAGGGAAAGATTATACATGGGTTAGTGACATGAAATTTTTTCTGTTTGGTCCAGGTCTATTTAATTATAAAAATAAAAACTTTAAAATTACAATTCATACAGTCAGTGACAAATCTTCTAAAATGAACATCAATATCTAAATTCATATTTATTTTGTATATTATATGTTTTGCAGGTTGCAATTCTTTGCCATAAGTATGGTAAATATGGAATAATGTATTATTTCGTAATGAAATGTAAAGCTATTGTGTTTTCAAATATTAATTTTATCTAGCAAAAGTCTTAAAGCATTTAAAAAAGTTTGTTTTTTTGGTCAATTTGATATATCTTTGTATACAAAGATTACATTTCTAAGGACTTTGCACCAAATTTGTATGATTTCTCCTGTTAGATCATATTTATCAGTGAAACTCATAATTTATGAAATATTCATACATTACACACTCATGTGCTAATAAAGACAATATTTTACCTGATACCCCTTCACCAAGACCGCCTGCATCTCGTTGAGCAGATAATGAAGGTATTGATGCCCAAGTGTCTCTATAATCTTCACCAAAGTGTTTCGAGCAACATCACGGATCTCCTGGAAACGGCTCCTCAGGTGGACACACACTTTCAGAAGGATGCTGCATATAAACAAACTCCCATTATTTACCACATTTTTGCAATGATGATCACTCAAAAGAAAACATTTGTAGAACAACCACTAATCTATCACTCTCACACTCAGACAGACACTTGCATTAAAGAGGCTATATTATGCTAGCTACTAAGTCTTGATTTTGTTGCTGGGGTCTACTAGAATTGGTTTTCATGCTAGAATATTTATAACATTTTACATTATTCCAGCACCTCTCTTTCCAGTCTGTCAGTAACATTCTGTTTACTTCCTGTGTCGCTGTACCCCCTCATTCCGAAAAGCGCAATATGCTCTGATTGGCCGGCTGAATGAGTGTGTTGTGATTGGTCAACTGCCTCGAGCGTGTTTGGGAAATTGCATGCCCCTTACGTCAACTATGAGTTTCAACACACTACTAATGGAACTCAACCAGTCCTTGACTTTTTTTGCGCATGCTTTGGGCAGGAATTATTTAAGTGAGGAATATTGTGACGTGTACGTTCCTGGAAGAAAACTCAAGACTACAAATGACGTGTTTCAGGGAGTTCAGAAACAGTGCTTAGTGCTTGCGGATATGGAGAAGATCTGCCCTTTTTTATGCTTAGCAACGTTACACACTAAAGAAATGTAAAAATATACAAAAGCATATTAGGTCCTCTTTAAGAAAATGGGTATATATTGGGTAATAAATATACCCTGGCAAGTTTGCTTCCATGACATCCTTTGGCAGAGACTTCATGAGTTGAACCATGGCGAATGCAATAGGCACTCTGGCCACTTCTTCATCTTTCACATCCTTAGACTTCACCATCTTGTGCTCGTCGTCTCGCTTAACCTGCAGAAATCAGCATTGGGGTACAATTAGTTCATGCTGAAAACTTTGTTCACTTGTTTCCAGTAGAGAGCACTTGGATGGTTATAAACACAGAATATATATTTGGGGGCTGGAGTCATTACAGAACAAACTAATAGAATCAACTGTTAGTCGTCAATTATTAGTTACAGTATGGCCAAAAATGATGTCCGGCTTTGGAAAATTGACAGATATTATTACAAATTTGTTAAAGATTTTGTAAGCATATTGTGTAGTTGTGCTCAATTGTTTTATTTGTGATGACAAAATGAAACATGCCAAATTGTCAGACAAAGAAAATATGAACATGCAAAAACAAGAGACAACTAACAAAATATTAATAACTGATTATGTTGTAGTCAATGCAATTTGTGTGGTAAAATAACACCTGTATCTGTCGTTTCGCCACATAATTTTGTCTGATAAATACCAAATTTAGTATCTTGCTCTTCCCTCATATTTAATCATTTCCTCATATTTTGATGGTTTAATTGAACTTGTAGGATCATTCAAACCAATTTCCCCTACAGACATTTATTTTGCCCACTACTGTACATCCTTTTGTATAATTGAGTCCATGGCGAGTCTTGCTCTCCTGTAACCTAAATTCATTAAGTTTGATGAATGAGCACACACCTTTGCAGTGAGGCACTTGTGAAGTTTAGGCAGGACGCTCCGAGTGACCGTGTTATGAATGGAGGAAACTAGAGCCTCTAGATCGTTTTTACTCTGTGGAAGCCCACTGCTGACAACAGGAGGCACTTTCTTCTTTTGGCTCTCTTTGACTTCCTTTGGTTTTGCAATGCCTTCAGTCTCAGCATCCATTGCTGTGGAAACAGCTGCTCGGGCCTCATCGGTTTCCATGGCACCTTCAGCATCACTTTCATCTGTGTCCATGGTTTCGGTTGCCTCGTCTTCTACCTCTTCCACCACAACAATGGGCTCTGAAGTTGATAGATCACGTTGGTCAAATTAAGCACTGTGTACGTTTAAAAGGAAGCATAATGTGGCCGTTATATTCTCACCTTCTGTCTTCCTGTTTTTGGCTGCCTCAATTTCTTTACTGAGAGTCTCATGGTCAAAGTGGAACGCATCAAGAACAGTCAGCAACAAACTAAGCCAATGAAAAGATTCAGGAAAGTCTTTCAGTATCATAAACAGGACAAAAACATCTCAGAAAAGGAACAAATGTCACTTTTCTGACTTTGGAGGGGTGGGGGAGAGATATTGTATTGTATATTGTATTGTATAATTTGCAATTATATATGCCTACCTGACAGCCAGTTTCTGCTCCGCTATTCCAGACTGTAAAATATGGACGAAGTGTTTTATGTAGAACAAGTACTTGGACCAGGTCAAGCGTCTGCACACAGCACCGACAACTTCTACAGCGGCTGTTGTCATGGGTTCATACTGGGGACACAAAGAATTTATCCATTAAAACACATATCATCCAGCATGGTGACAGGACAATTTAAACAGTTATTAGACGTAAGTAACAACCTTCAACAGCTTTTCGTCAACTAGAGCGATCATGGCGTAGGGCATGATGTAATTCTGCATGGAGCGTGATGACATCACAATCTTGCCCTCGGTCAGCTGCCTGGCAAACTTCCTGAGCGCTCGACCCCTTCTGTAAACCTGAAATACAAAGTAAAAGAGTGCTTTACTCTGAGCCAATTTCAAATAAGGTTCAAAAAAGTGCACACAATTTTCATTTATTAATATATTAATTACTATTATTAGGTACTTTCTAGTTAATTAATAAAAATATTAGAATATAGTAATTAAAATATTTATATAGTACATTTGTTTATATTTACATTTCATTTATTAATATATTTAACTAGTTTTTAATTTAATTGCATTTAATATACATTTTTCTATATAAAAGTATTATTTGATGATGTATTATTTGATTATTTGATGTATTGCTACGATGAGAATTGAAACTAGTTTTCAGCAGCATTATGCGGCGAGTAAAACTGAGTTTTCATTAAGAAAAGGAGTGCACTTACATACTATTACACTACATATTTAAAATTCAAAATTTGAGACCCTTTTTCTTTAAGTTCCACCCAATTAAGATTTAGGATATTTCTCACCAGCCAAGTTTCCATCCACTTTTTCCAGTTTTGTTATCGACAAAGTTAATATAAATAAATAAAAAATTGCAGAATTTGCTGTCTTCCATCCAATGGACCTTTTATCGATAAAATGTTGTGGAAAAAAAAAAAGCACTCTCGTATAAGTTTTGTTGTATCACTAAAAAACCCTGCCTTCAAGTTGTTTCCATACAAAATTTCACTTATAATCGCAATTTATCATATCTTTTGCATCCCAAATATTAATTTAAAATGCATAGAGTAATGAGAAGATTGAAATGTACTTAATATTTTCAAAACAATAGGCCTATTACTAAATCAGAAGATCACAGAAGTGGGACAGTTTGTCTTACAGGACTGCATGTAACTGCATTTATGACGAAGCTCATAATTGTAGACACATAGCAGCTCAATAGTACTGTATGCAACATTCTAGTATCCATAAAAAAGATTGGTAGAGTAGCTAAAATGTTCTTTCTTATAGCAACAATCTTTTACATACACCGGATCACATGCAGTCAAGCTGTGGTTTGATGTGGCTGAAAATGCATGTCAGATCATCATCAAAAAATAAATAAATAAATAAACCTTATTCGTTCTGGTCTAATGTTGTCTTAACAATTGTAAACTTCATTTAGAGCTTTTTAGATTCAATCCACTTTTTTTTAGATACAATTTTACATATTAAATAAAATATTTTTTATTAACAAGTGTCATGTTTGTGATTTTCGTTTGACAAGTAGCCAGATCCTGCTCATGAAATGGGGATTTCATGATCGCAACGAGTTGCCGAGATTTTCAAGGAGCTACATTTTCCTCATCCATTTTTAAACAAAGCTTTAATATTAAGTTGTAAGTCCTATACATAAAATATTTATTAGCAAGTGTCATGATTTTTTTTTTAAACCATGTTATAAACACTATTTAGATCAATACTTGATCAAACAATATTCAGAAACGGGTGCAGTTAGCTATTTTTCTTCTGAAATTTTTCTGATTATTCTGAATTTTAATTAGATTGTAAAAAAACAGACAATTATAAGGATCAATGATGTATGAGATAATACATCTTATTCTTACCAATGCTAATACAATAATTTAATATACAATTTAATAATATGAATAGGCTATAACAGATATAGTGCACCTTACAGGGAAATAGTGCTTTAATGGGAGCAATACCGTCCTATATAGGCTAATTCAGTCATGTGACACCACATTTATTTGTGTTAAAGCCCCTTTTCACGACAAAAAGCGTTTCCAAACTAGTTTTCACCACATTTGAAGTATCCATATAAAATTAATGTGCTTAAGTTAAACGGAGGACTGTGTCAACATTTGCAAAAAAATATCGACAATTGGCATTTCCATCAGCTATATCGGTAAACATTTTGATGCGCTACATTTTTTTGTGTGCAAAAACCTGGCTACTGATGTGTTTTGATTAAGTGTCCTGACAATACCTGTATGTGCTTCATATGCTCAAAGAAATCTGATTCGGGATCATTATGATCAGTCAGCTGAACCAGATCGCAAAACTCTGATCGGTTTGGAAAGGTCTTCACCAGGCAGGCCAGAATCGTAGTGTAATCATTTCGAACACTCTGCAAAAAAAACCAGCCAACTATAAGTGTAAATTGTATGTGAAATGTTCATAGAGCAGTGCAGTAATGACTGTAAGCTGGCATGTCGCTCGTTTTCACCTCAGTCTTGCTCTTCAAACCCTTTCGCAGTGCATCCAGTATCATGTACTGAACAATCTCCTTGTATTCTGCCTCTGGGCATCCGACTTCTGAGAGCTGAATTATTATGGCTGACAAACACATGGTGGCGCTGTCTGCCAGAGACATGTCACCGATCTAACTCGGAAACACAAAAAGCATTCAAAACTCAAAGCAGTTCAAGACACAAAAAGATACACATAAAAAGAAACATTAGAGATCTTCAAAGCTAATAGTAACGTCACAAGAAACTCAAAACACACCTCGAATGAATGGAAGCAGTTGTGCATGACAGCAGTTAGGTATCTCATATCCAGTGTACTCATCTCTTTTATGTGCTTTGTGGCCTTCTGGAACGCCAGCAGACGAACATCAAAGTGAATCTCGTCCAGATGCCGGCTGTCAAATGCGTTGAGCTGAAGGAAGAGAGTAAAGATGGTCAAATACAAACATGACTGGAAGAAACAAAACTAAACCCGTTTCTTAAGGCCTCAATGGACATTCACCTGAATGACAATGTCTGTGATGTACTTCAGTTCACTGTCCATGTCTGACAGAGTCTGTGGAGAGAGATACGGTCAGTCGGGAACAGTTTGAAATAGACGAAAGTGATGTTTAACATGGCTGGAGATGTGGAAACTGACCTGGAACGCTTCACACAGAGCCTGACGTGAAAGTCTGTTGTGGATGATGGATAAAAGTTTGCTGAGAGGCTTGAGAAACACGCTGGGCTCTGAACACTGTCTTAGCAGGTTCTGCACAGTGCCCAAGATGTCCAACTCGGTTTCCTGAAAGAAAACAACAAGAAAACAATGACAATGGTTTGAGATTTAAAGCAATAAAATATTAATATACAGGATATGAGGAGTGTACCTGGGCAGTATTGGGTTTGTGGAGGTAAGGTAGAAGTAAGCCAGTTAGTGTTGAACTCTGTCCCTTTTCAGTCACAAATCTGCTGATCCTGGAACACAACAAAGGCTGATCATTTTTGAACATTTCACATGGTAGCATTTCCTATTATCAATGTTGAAAATGGCTTTGCTGCCATTTTCAGGTGGAAACCTGATTTTTTTTTTTCAGGATTATTTGAAAAGTTCAAAAGAACAGCATTTACTCGAAACTATTTTTTTTACTGTCACTTTTGATCAATTGAATGCATAATCATTTTTGAATGGTAAATATAAGCAGCACAAGTGTTTTCAGCATTGATAAGAAACATTTCTTGACCAGCAAATAAGCGTATTAGAATGATTTCTAAAGGATCATGGGATCAGATGGATTATGATTAGCTTAATTGTTCAACTGCTAGAAATTCTTTCTGAAAATTATTCCACTGATACCGTTCCCCTGTATCGTTATCGTGTGGCGAGGACTTTGCATTTGACAATTAATTAGTATTAGTAATAACTATTAAAACTTTATTGTTATAGTTATTGTCAATGTTCCCTCTAATTTCTTTTCTCGCTGAGCGAAACTTTCTCTCTATTGGGCAGTTTTTGTCACCGGAGCAAAAACATTCTTCATACCATACCTGTACAGCATACATAAACAGACAAAAAAAGTGGTTTCATCATGCAGTTATAACTTGAACCTTAATGTGCCATTTCTATTTTATTTAACCCTTGGTGTAACTTAGTGATGTATATTTTTTTAAGCAGTTAAGTCACTTAAGCACATTTTAGATTGACCGAGAATTTTTTTACAGTGCTTAAGAAATATAAAAAAAAATCTTCCTCATGACAGTTAAATTCTTTATAATAATATAAAATGAAAAAAATTAAGCAGTTACACTGAGATGGTTTTTCATGTGCTTTTGTACAGTCAATTATTGGTGACAGATAGCATAAACCATCAAAATTAATTATTTGTTTATTGCTTATGAATTTCCAAAGTTTTCAAACTTTTTAATGGCAAAAATTCCTAAACTGCTGTGCCCATCATCAGTTAATTCCAGCACTTTATCAAGCCACTCCTCTTTAAAACATGACTTTTTTTTCACATTTCTTTGTGTTTCATGTTGCGTCTCAGCTTTTGGACCTCAAACATGACTCTCTGCTGCTCACACGGGACAGCATTCTCTTTCTATAATACCTGTAAACCACATTCACCGGTTCTAACACTATAGCGATACTAACTCTATAGCGGTTGAACAGAGCACTGCAATCATTTCTCATAATAATTTCTCCCCAAATTTTGCATCTGTGTCTGTCAGCTGCATTTTATTCTTTCTGAGCAGCCGCAGCATCACAAGTGCGCTTGGAGGGAACATTGGTTATTGTCTTAGCTGTGATGGGCTCTTTACTTTGCCTGTATGTATATAAACAGATATATGAACATACCTTGAGAGGATGTTGAGCTCTTTGCTGACTTGAACTCTGAATTTCTTCTTTTTGAGGCGTTCAGAGTTACGCACAACTCCGCCGAGGTACTGCAGCAGTGCTGGGATGTGAGGAAGGAGCAGACGGCAGCCGATAGTCAGAGTACCTACCAGAAGAAAAGAAACAGAGACGTCAAATATGCAAAAAGTGGGTCCTCAAGCATATTCATAAACACCCACTGTCAGTACCTGATGCATCACAGCTTTCGGGGATCACACAGTCATTCACAATCAACTCTGTCTCATTCTCCTTGGGTTCAAAGTCTGGAGTGTTCAGCAAGCTCTCGGCTATGTCCATCACCATGGCCACTGTGACGGCAGACACGTTTTTGGAGGATAACAGAGCAAAAACATTGAGCAGGACGTCACACTCAGGGTGGCCTGGTCTCTGCTTTGCAAGCAAAGGGAAAAATCTGACAGAGAGAAAAGACAACATTTAAAGGATAAGATTGCATTTGCAAAAACAGGTCAAACCAGCAATACAATCTGCATACATAAAAATAAATAAAAATAATAATTTTAACATAAAGGCGGTACTTGCTATCACACGTTGCTTAATTTTTCTATGAGAGGTTCGTCTTTGCATGGTTAATGATAAACTTACCTAGCGTTTTGGGTCCACACACGAATGACTTTCAGGAGAGGCGTTGGTGCATAGGTGCTTTCATTGGGCAGACGACACACCTAATAAATAAAACACAACCTGGTCATCTGTGATACTCACTGAATCCAATACATATTTAAATAAATCAAAACTGCATCAAGAAGTAAATTAGACCTGCAAATTTAAATTAGCTCTTTTTCTTATTTTTAGACACTTAATGGTTGTTATTTATTGTGCTGTGCTGAATTTATTTTCTAAGAAAGTATTATGTCTATTAATGGCTATAGTTATAGTAACGTCTTCAGCTAGTCAGCTTGATATTCTTTCCATTTAAGCTGGTTCTATATCTTAATCCATGTAACAACTGTTTTATGAGCAGTAGGATAATCATATTTATAATCAGTGTCAAACAGAGCCGAAGCACAACCAAAACAATTTAGTTTTTTGACTGTTAGAGGCCAGAGTGTTTCTTTGTGTACCTTTAAATTTACTAAAGCTATCCCGTCAGATTTCTCTTTTATGCACATACCTGAGGCCACACCACGGCTTGGAATACAGCGTCCAGCTCATCTGCAGTAAAGTTGTAACACTCAAAGCCGTCAAAGAAGTCTTGTATGCGCAGAATCCCCAGACGACGCAAGTACTTCAGAGGATTGATGCAACCAGGCTTGAGCTACACAAACAAAGACCAGGAGCTTTTGAGATTAGCCCCCCAAAAATAGATTTGCCCACCACCCAATAAAAAAAAACTATAAAAAAAACATCTGATTATTAACTCTGAAGATGAACTCCAGGAATATTTCCTAAATTACACAATTTAGAGCAGTATTTCACATATACAGGATGTGTGTTTTTTTTGTTGCATTCAGCTCACCTGCTCTCTGTGATCCAGTATAAATGACACGGAGGCTGTGATGCACAGCAAGATCTGCAGAACTTTGGGCAGGTAGATTTGGATAAGATGGCCTAGTTTATTGATGAGCAATGCTATGGTGTTGAGTAGGCTGTGCTGGCGACCCACAGGGAGAACAGCAGACAGGTTTGTTTCACTTATGGCCCGATCTACAGCGGCCAGACACGGTCCTGCAAGCAAAAAAGTATTAATTTTCCAAATTCAATGCTTGCTTCTGATCTATCTTTAAAAAAGAAAAGAAAATTTGTAATATTTTAGTAGCTTGTCTCAATAAAAAAAGTATCCATTTATTAAACTTCAAGCATGTTGCATATATGGACATGAGTGAACTATTTTTAGCTAATTAACTTTTCTAATTCTGAAAATAACCTTAATATTTTTACAACCTTACAGTGTAAAGCATAAATGTAAACCACTTCATGATGATGGACCTCTATTCTCTATTCTAATATCTTAGGGTGTGTTCACAATTGGCAGGTTTGGTAAGATTACAACAAACTCTGGCGCAATTGTTCTGTTAGTGCGGTCTAATTCAATAAGTTTGAAGGCTACCATCTGAACCTTGGTGAGCACCAAAGTGGACCAATACCCCTGAAAAGTTGGTTTTACTGAATTATGAAGCAGATCTTTGTTTGTGTGTATGATGGAGGAATCCCTGGCACTATTTTAACTACTTTAGCTATCATGAGTAAGGAGTTTAAAATACAATCATAAGTACGCACATGCAACAAGCTCATTTAGCCCATTACACAGCATTATTTTGGATGTTCTGAAAACTTTCTGGACCAAAAGTACTAAGAGAACCAAATTAAAAGCATGAACACACCCTTAACAAATAATGGCAATGCCTAACTGCCAATAGGTGATTATAAGGTGTATGTTAGAAGGTTTTGTTAAGATTTAATAATTTTAATAAGCTTTAAGTAGTTACCTTCAGCGTGATGACGAACAGGCTCCAGCAGAAGATCTATAAACATGCCCATCTCCTCTGGCTGACAGGCCGCCAAGAAGCGCAGCACTATGGAGGAGCGTGAAGCCGTGCCTGCCTTACCCTGAAACCTATTACCAACCCTGCTGCACATCCTTCCATATAGTATCCTGCAAGAATAAATAACAACTATTGCTTGCAGGAACATAGCATTCACGTTTAGACAGTGAAACACTTATATCATTAATATGCATTGTGTGTAAACACACACCTCATAAGCATGGGAATGAGTTGGGGTCTGTGTGATGAAAGTACCACAGCTCCTTCTTCTGAGATGTTGAAATGGACAATCTCATCTTTAAAATGCTTGTCATCCAGAAGTCTCTGCAGATTCTCTCTGTAAATGACACATCGACAATTGTTATGGGCCTAAAACAAAGCCCTGAGAGGCCGCTGCTGCAGTAATGTTTAAAAAAGCTTTCACAGTCCCGCTTCAAGCCATCATATTAATAAACCCCAAAAATATAATGTCTGCACAAACAGAAAATGTTTAAAACTTTCTTTAAGGTTTAAAGCAAGCAAGTTTGAGGTCGGAGAAAAGCAATCTCTGATAACAGGCTTAAAATTAGGTCAGCGAGGATTGCCTCTAGGTATTGTTTTTCCCTGCACTAAATGACAAAAGTGGCTCCAAGTAACTCAGAGAAGTGAAATGAATCCAGAGATGTAAAATCATAATAGACTAAATGACTTCCTGAGGTAATTGGCACATTCCAGTATGCCAGTAGTGAGAGCTAGTAAGGTAACCAAAGAAGTTTTTTGGAAGATACCATCACTCTCAGCTCTCAATATAAAGCATTCTATTCATAAGCTGACCTAGTTACTATATAATAGTTATTCCTGAAAATGGAAAAACGAGTGGGAAGCAAGAAGAGAGGGGGAAATTGTATTGCGGTGCTTTGTTACAGGTCTTACTTGTAAGGGAGAATATTTGGGTCTTTGTATGTCAGCAAACAGTCAAGTGCTATTTTCTGAATTTGTTGATCTTTATGGCACAGGAGCTGTGGGTTTAGAGAAAAGAATAGACTTAGCTAGCTCTTTCACCATGTATTAATAAGCAGAATTGACTTTGAAACAAAGCTGAGAAACCACACCTGGGTGTACAGCTCACTCAGATTTGCCTCCATGTATAAAGCTTTTGGGTTGGTGAATTTGGAGAACACTTTCAAGTGAGCAATGAGCTGCCTGAAAACAAAAACGTATATATATTGATGAGAAACAAATGAATGCTTATTGTTCTGGTATAATAGACATGCACATCTAATTTGTGTGAGTTCTTCAAGTAGGTAACCAGAGGACAAAGACGGATGTTAGA
Organism: Pseudorasbora parva; assembly: GCF_024679245.1. Lineage (NCBI taxonomy): Eukaryota > Metazoa > Chordata > Actinopteri > Cypriniformes > Gobionidae > Pseudorasbora > Pseudorasbora parva. Next base: position 35,525,836 of record NC_090191.1, read on the forward strand.
GGATAAGATCATCTCTTACTTGGCCGCTGCTCTTCTTGGCACCTTCTTCTTGGAGTGTTTGGTATCTTCCTCCTTTTCTTCTTCGTCTTCCATGTCAGCATCTACATCTTCACCCATTTCCTGCTCTGATGAAGAGCTGCTTTTCTTCATGAGGTCCTGAGTGGGAGCTACCATCAGGTCAGATGGGTAGAACTCATTACTGTGAAAACAAAGACCACAGAGAAAAGGCTGTTATGGAGAACTTTTTAGAGAGACTAATAGGTTGATGCCATAAAGCTCACACACACCTGATGAAGCGCAGCAGTAATGGGCTAAGCTCTCGGCAACGCGGCTCCACTTTTTCAGGAAACTGGGACATGGCTCGCCAAAGCAAGCCACGGAAGTTTGTGAAGTCAGTTCTCTCAATGGGATTCAGCACCTGGTCCAGCTCTTCCAGAAACAGAACTCCCACATCCCCGCTCTCCAACACACTTGTCCCCGGACCTCTGAGCTGCTTTGTGGCTTGATGTTTTTCAGCACCACCCTCGTCATCGTCGTCGTCATCATCTGCCTGGAGCTCTTCCTCTGAGAATAAACATTCATAACAGCTTATGACTAATGGGAACATATAACAACAACCATCATAAAATTATTATATTGATAATGACACTATTGCCGTATGTAGAGCTGCTTTCATAATTGTTGAACTTTGCAACATTGACCGAGTTACTGAACTGAAATGAAACAACATTGATCTAAATTGAGCTGAATTACACTATTGTCTTCTTTAGAGCACTTTACAGCTGAAGTTGTTTGATAATTGTCATAATTATCCAATAGTTAACACTGTTATTTTCCTGTTTATTAATGTGTAGCTGCCTTGAAACAATTGGTATTGTATAAAGTGCAAACAAGTAAATTTGACTGATTTTGAATGCCTCCTCATTAAGAACTCACCAGCTAGACCAGCAACCATCTCCAGATGTTCATAATAAACATTCCAGAATAATTTGTTGTCCATTTCTTTAGCATGCGACCTGAGCAGATGAAAGCATATTAAACCAAGACAGAAATGATACAGAGAAATAGAGAATAATGCGGAAGACATAACCTTATGCATGAGGGTTTAAAGGCAAAAGATCAACAATGAAACTGAGACTGATCATTCAAGTAGTGCATCACACTTACACAATCAGATCAATAACAGCATCCCAAAGAGGTTGGAAATTGACAAAGAGCATCGCAATAAGATAACGAAGAGGAACCTGTAAAACACAAACATATTTATAGCACAAAGCAAAACTTTCATTTAATATGGAGTAAAGGGCATTATCTACCTCATGGAAAGGTCCCTTAGGCAGACAGGGCTGCACCAGGTCATGGCGGAGTTTACGAAGGTGTAGTAGTTTCTCCCTGTAGTCCTGCACGGTGGCTGGGACCTGCTCTGCCTGCAGACACACGGCGAACACCGTCTGCGCATTTGAGCTCTCCTCTCCCTGAAGAGGACATGAGTAATTAATAAATGCATCGATGTGCTTTGCTTGAGAACTTGTTGGAAAATCTCACAAATAATACCTCTGCAGGTTTAGGAAGATCAGCCTCAAAATTTGACAATATTCTGAGGCTCAGCAAACGAATCTGTTGAGGACAAGGACAAATTGATCCTTCAGAATCTGTATATTCATAATAGCAGGGTCCACAAAGATAAATAACAAATGTATTAAAGTTTTAATTACTTTTCTAGCCATTTGTGATGTATGCATTAAGGATTTAAAAAAATAAAAATAATAATAATATATATATATATATATATATATATATATATATATATATATATATATATATATATATATATATATATATATATATATATATATGTATAAATAAAAAACAAAACATAATATAACATTTTTTGATACATGTGGTTACAATTATTCATGAGTCAATACAGTGCATTATAAGTTGCATTAGAAGGCATAAATAATGCTTTTAAACGCTCTGGTTTGGTTACAATCAGTTCTGAAAATATATAATGCATTATAACGTACATTATGAATTATAATGCATTATGCACTAAGGCTTTACGTAAATTGTATTATATCACTGAATTGTATCACTATTTTATGCCTTAAATCCTCTGATACTGCCAGGTTTTCCAGGAATGAGGGAATTCTGTGCTACTCCAAGTTAACAACAACCCTCACTGGGCTAAATCTGACCTTGGAAATGTTAGAAGAAAAATTGGAATGCAGTTTATGGTACAATTCCAGCAGAGACTCATGGTCCAGCTGAGCTGAGCAGCCGTTGAGTGCCAGTCTGGTATAGTAGAGATCGCCTAACAACAGCGCTGAAAGATCCGTGGGGAGTTTCCTGTAGCAAACAAACAAAAATGCAAATTTCTTAATGTAACAGACAAGACCCTTTTTTACTGGGATGTTTAGAGCAAATAAACATTTAAATACTAAAGCACATACTCAATTATGTTTCTGACCAGCTCTACAGGCAGGAGTGACTGTACCGCTGTCGTCTCCTTGAAGCTGAGCAGAGTGCTTAGAGCCTGGCGGGCTACAAACAGCCCTCCTGAAGGGACAGAAGGATGGCATTAGGACATAATTTAACACTAAAAACATTTAACATTAAACATTTAACATATAGCCTGAGCCAATCATTTACACACACACTTGACTAACCTCTCCCCAGAGTTTCACTGCGCACCTCCTGCAGTAACCTGTTCAGTAATGCAGTGACGGCTTGGATAACCCTTGATGCTTCCAATGGTCTGCAAAACATTTAAATTGCATATTTACACAAATACCAAATTATACAGCAAAAGACCACTCACCTTTTAATACTAAATACTATAAAATGGGATTATATATAAATACTGGATGAGAATGCAAAATAATTTTACAGTAATTTATGTTGTATGCTATTTGACACCCAGAGGATTAAGGGTAATTAAGTTTTTACCTGATGTGTGGGAGGAGCACCAGTGCAACCCAGGGTAGAGAAAGGTCTGAAATCGGCTGATCGATGGGGATGTCTATGAGAGAAAGAATCCGCTGGGGAACAGAGACCAACTGGTCTTTTTCAGGTCCAGTTGACCTAAAAGAAATTTTAAATTTTTAAAAAGCGTAACGTGCTCTGATCGGTCGACTGAACCAGTTAGTTGTGATTGGTCAACCCAAGTGTGCCACAAAGCAAAAAAACAAATCATGCAGTCCAGGTTTTTTTCCCCAATAAGTTTGGTTTTAGTTATTTGATGCTATAAAAACGGGATGTAATATGATTGACAGCTGTGTTTACAATCGAGTCTGCAGGAGCGGGAGTTCCAACTGGACCTTGATATCGCAGCTCCACCTCAGGATCATTACTGCGCAGACTCGGGTCTTCGAATGACGTAAACGGCAACAACCATTTCTGGGATATTTTGGCTTCATTTTCATGTCCAGTGGAAGGAAGTGGAGAGGAGTCGTCCATCTTTTTTACATTTGAGCATGTTTCCAAAATGTCATGCCCCTTACTTGCCTAGAAATCTAGATGCACCCTAGCGGCAGCAAATCTAATCTGCCGCGAGTGCCATCTAGCAACTCTCAATACACTTCTGAGCTGTAAACGGCAAACTGTGGTCGGGCCAATCGCATCGTGTATAGAGTCAGTGGGCGGGGCTTATAAATGACGGCCAAGTTGCATTTGCGTGCTTCTAGTAAACACAGAAACTCAGCTTTGACCGCGACTCTGGAAGACTTGGAGTTAAGCTTTTCTCTGAGAAAAGAACGGCACTGAAGTCATTCTTAAGGGAAGATGTGTTCTGAGTTTTGCCGACCGGATACTGCGAAATTTTAATCTTTCAACGAGCTCTGCTTCACCTTCGTTGCTCTGGTTGGTCGTAGCTCTATCCAGTTGCATGCAGGCCGTGCAGAGGGAGTTTGAAAGACAACCGTTTATCCCGCCCCTCGGATTGAGCCCTGTCAATGGTGAGTTTCCAGACCAAACATCTTGATGTGGGTCTGGCTAGTCAGGCTAGGCCCTTACCATAACCACGGGTTTCAACACACTACTACCTCAAGCAGCCCAGGTCTTTTTTATTCTCAAACAACAACATTACATACTAAAGTTGAAAAAGTAAAAAACCATAATAGGTCCACTTTAAATGTTTTCTTTAAAAGTAAAAGTGCATAGAAATTCAAAGCCCTACTAACCTGACAGTCTGTCCAGTGAAGACCAATGGGTACTTCTCAAAAGCCATGGATCCGTCAGTGGGGGGCGGAGCTTTGGACAGAATCAGACCAACCAGCAGTTCCAGAACCAGCTGTCGGTTTACAGTGTCCTCAGTGCAGAATATCTGCTCCAGATACTGCAGCAAACTGGGCAAGAACACCTAGAGAAACACAGATCAACATTAAAACAGACGCAAGTTAATCTTAAAGATGGTTTCACACCACAGTCTGGATTTCACTGACCTGCTCAAACTGTTTCATGTTAAACATCTCTTTTGTAAATGACAATATGAGGTCTCGGTCCATCCCGCTATTGAAGACCTGCGTGAGGGAGCAGAGAGGAAACAAATGAGGTCAACAGGAAATCAGACAGATAAAGATGGACAAACATTTGTGCTGGTGCACACTAAACAAACCTTTTTCACCAGTTCGTGGATGCTCTGGGCAGGCAATGACAAATTCTCCCCCATCAACAGTGACGAGACCACTTGTAAAAGCTGCCTGGAGCAGGAGTAGGACAGTCCTGGTGCCTGAACTAGCTGAAGAAGTGTCTAAATACAACAAAAATTGAGAAAAACATATCAGATATGCACCAGCACTCTGATGCAACAGTCCTCTGAGACATTTTACATGTATTAATAAATAGAGCCAAACTAAGGAAACTGCTAAGACTCCCTATTTTAATATCAGTGTCAGGCAAGTCAGGTAACTGCTCAATTTGTGCAAGATTATTATAAAGTCACTTCTAAAAACTTAATTAAAAGTCATGCATGTCATACGTGATGCAAGCAAGCAAAGCACAAGAACTTTTGTAATGTTCACATCTAGAAAACACAGACTCCCACTAGTGTTTGTGATAAACACTGAGATGTTAGTCCATCCAAGTCGGTACATGAAATCACAGACGTCGCTCGATAAGAATTGCAGTTTAAAAATGGTCCTGTCCAAATAGGGCTTTTGAGTGGTAGAAAAACACACACATACAAACCTCACAAACAGACTGTGGTTTTGTGATCTTTGCACCTTTGCGATGCTCCACAAGTGTATGGTAGATGTACAGAATCCGCTCCAAGTGTTCATTAGCTGGGTCGGCATGGCTTGTCTCTAACTTTCCAAGAACTTCTTTCAGAGACCCCTGCAACACACAAATATACAAATAAAGACCATTAAAACACCATAATAATATATTAATAATAAACTGGTTCTTAATATTTATATCTGCAATGGGATTGTATAAAATAAATACTGATTTTTTTGACGTTCATGTATAATATATATATAAATATATTAAATAACACACACACTGTATATTTACATGGACAAAATAATGTTCAGATGATTAATATGTTTAGCTGATTAATATGTTTAGCCGATGTATTGTTCCATTACAAGCAGTTACTATAGCATGTATTTTAACACAACAGAAATTACGAAAATCAGCATCTAGAATGGGAACAATCACTTTATAAAAAGGGCATAAAACATTCAAGTCCATATTATACGGTTTGTCAGACAAACTTGATTATCTTACCTGTAAGGAGTCCCACAGGACCAGCATGTGTTCTTTGTCAACATAGTTAGCTGAAGACTCAGCCATGTGGTCCAGAGTTTCTTTGATAGTGTCCCAAGGCAAATCAACCTCCTGACCGACTGCTGGGCCAAGCTTCTGCAACACCGCCGGAAGAACCTGACAACAACAACAGTACTGTTAATCCCTGACAGAACAAACATTTATTATGTGATGCGTTTGGTTTTCTGTGATGTGGTCTCACCGTAGAGGCACAGGAGTGGAACATGTTACGGACACCTCGACACATCTCAAAGATCAGCTGACCGGCTCCTCTGGCCTTCTGAGGATGCTCTGACAGGTTGGAGAATATGAGTGTGAAGAGCGCATCATAATCTGTAACCTTTTGGACAAGAGACAGATGCGTTAGTTTAAGCTTAGGACTTGATGAAAATAACATGAGATGCTAAAAGACTGACCTTTCTCATCAGAAAAGAGAAGCTCTCTGCAGCAAAGTTACGGATGTGATCCTTCTTGTGCGCCAGAAGTTCACTGTAAAGACTGATTTAGAAAGAGTAAGACTTTACTATAACGATCCATTTGTTAACATTAGTTAACACTTCTAAGGCATTTATTCATCTTAAATTCATAATTTAATAATACATTATTAATATCAAAAGATGCATCCATTAATATTTAATTGACCTCAAATTACATGAATTAACAATAAACAGTTGATAAAGTTGAATGAATGCTGTAATAAATGTCTTACTCATTGTTAGTTAATAAAAAAAAATTAACTGTCACCCCTCTTTTTGAGCACAGACGTGAATAACTCAAAAAGTTGTAATTCATAAATTATTTGGAATACAGACCTCTAAGGTTGGTCTCTTGTAAAAGAACTGAAAATTATTGCTAAGGTGAAATGACTTGAATAAACCTGTAAAAAGTTTGTTTACTACAAAGCAAATGTACTGAACTAAACATGTTTTTTTATACAAAATATGTATTTCACAAAATAATTTGGGCTTTAAAATTGCTAGAAAAAAACCAAGTCATATGCCTAACCAAGTTGTTTTCCAAATTTTAAGTTCAAGTAAGATTTTAGCTAAGCACTCTGCCATTGAATCAATATACTGTATATATATTAAAAATAATGTAGGACATGAGACATTATCAGGATTCACAAATTTCCCCCATTGCATTATACTTTATATTTATTTCTACTTCTCACCTGTATATCTTGTCCATATCCTTCACCATCATCCTCCACAGGTATTTGTACAGGTATGACAGACACGTGAAGGCCCATTCCAACACTTCAGTGTCTTGTGTGTCCAGTATAGACGTGATGATGATGAAAAAGTCAGGGAAATGGGGGTAAAAGTCCATCTGGAGGTCCCGAGCCAGTTGGATTACAAGACTGAAAGCAAGAGTGGAGTTAACATGGATTCGTCTGCCTGTTTATTTTAAACAAAGACTGAGAGGTACTCACTCCAGAAGAGGCTGGTAAGCCATGTTGCTCTTCACTGACAGGTGGGTCTTCAGACTCTCCACAATAGTGTTTTGGTGAAACACCAGCATGTTGAAAGACTGACTCTTGCTTGACACCTCTCGAAAAAACGTTGCTGTAGAACCGACAAGAACAGATTAATACTCAAACCAAATCTCTTATTGTCACTATACCATATTCTTGACACTAACAGAGAGCAGTGTTTATATAGTTTATTCTAAATATTTTGACTTAGTTTGTTGTGATTTTTTTCATGATTTTGGTTAACTACAATAACACTTACAGAGTGACAATAGACAAGGTGTACAGATCCCAAATTAAATAAAAAGTATGTACAATATCCTCATTACATAGTGTATTGTCATATTAAAAGCAAACAGAACATTGTTACTTACTGAAGTGCTCTGTCAAATTCAAGTCTTTCCATTTTATTAGAGCTTCATAAAAATAGGTTTCTACCTCCTGAAAAAATAAAGAGAATTCAGCAGGATTCATAGAAAACACAAAAAACTACAACGTTGATAACAATGAGTTATTATCTGAAATAAACAAGACTCATACCTCAGCATAACTTCCAGTCCTGTCAATGCGATGAATGACATCAATGTTTACTTTTGCGAGCCTTTCAGAAAACGTAACAAACTGGAAAATAAAAAATATGAAGACATCTTAACTGAATGGAAACTTCCTCGCGTTAGAACTAAGTATATTGAACTGTATAGATGAAAATGTCATTATTAAAAGCAGTCTTATATACAGCCAATTCAATATGTTAAACTCTATTCGTTTCGATAAATGAAATAAAACATTATGTTTGTCAGATAAGTTACATGAGCTGCAGTCTCCAGCATGCGTTGTTCAATAAACTTACGCGGAAAGTGTTTTCTGATTTATGAGACGGGGGTTTGGCTTTGAGCTTCATTTTGCTGTATTTTCTGACGACCAAATATAGAAATTAAGGGTATTCCGTGAATTTAAAAATATATATATATGCGTTATCAGTTGCTGTGAAATTGTTGCTACACATGCCGTCTCAGGGAATCGCCATCTTGAATGATGCATTATGGGTAAAGCGTAGACTTTTCCTTTTTTTTTTTTTTCAAAATAAATGTCCTATTACGTTTAGAAGAGCATTAGGAAAGATCATGCCTCGTTAAAGGTTTTTTTTTTTTTTCAGTCATTACCAAAATATTTAGTTTTTGTCTTTCCGTCCACCAGGGCTGTTATTATTATAACTGAAACTAGACCGAAAACCATAAAAAAATGAAAAAAAATAAACATTAAATAAACTAAACTCAAGATAAAATAAAATAAAAACATTTTATTTCACCTACATGCCTATATAGACATGTTTAAAAATTGTACATGACAAACACACAACAAAATCACTAAAACTTTAACTGAAATGAAAATAAAAATATAAAATATAAACATAAAATAACAATAAAATATCAATAAAAAAAACCTGATACTAAAATAACACTGGTCATTTAACCAAGGGTTGAATTATGTATAATAATAAATCATAAGATAATATACAAAATGTTCTATACATATATTTAAAATTACATTTACTTATTTCTAAACATTATTGTGTTGCATGCATAACCAGTTGCCAATTATGCTAAACATTATCTCCAAAAGTTGTATTACTTAAAGCTATACACATACATACAAAAAATGAATAAGGTTAAAAACATTAGGCTGCATTTGTAATTAATAGGGAGTGAATTATCTGTCTGTATCACACACATACGAATAAACACATTATGTTTATTATAATTATTCCAGCCCAACTGCTGTATAAGGAGGAATGAATGTGATACGGGTGGGATGATGACAAGCATGCAGCTCCAGGAACAATCACAGTCTCTCTGACTGACTGCACCGCAAAGAGGCTCCTCAGACTGTCAAGACAATCTCTGAGCTAAAGTAAGCTGTCAGTGAGTACATTCCTAATGATCACTGATAATATTTTGCAAACAGAGCTACAAAGGCTGCCTTGCAAATTCAAGAGATCCTATTAAAGAAGTTCAGACGTGCACCAAGATGTCAAGTGGACCCTCCTTTAGTGTGTGGGACTATGTGGTCTTCACCTTAATGCTGGTCGTCTCTGCAGGCGTCGGGGTGTATTACGCCTTTGCCGGAGGAGGTCAGAGCAGCTCCGCAGACTTTCTGGTGGGTGGAAGGAGTATGACGGCGTTACCGGTGGCCCTGTCCCTGACGGCCAGCTTCATGTCAGCCATCACTGTTTTGGGGACCCCCGTGGAGGTATATCAGTATGGAGCCATCTTCATCCTCGTCTGCTTTTCTTTTGTTCTGATGGTGGTTATTAGTTCTGAGATCTTCCTGCCAATTTTCTACAGACTGGGCATAACCAGCACCTATGAGGTGAGATGAGAAAAAAAATAACTGGAAGGAAAAGACATAAACACCTTTTATTTAATTCAGGGTTCAAATTGTAAGCATTTCTGAAATGTTGCCAAGGCAATTAAGTAACTGAAACATGTTAAAGTTAAAGCATTAGAATGATTAACTGCACTGAAAAAAAGCAAAACACACATTGTCCAATTTATTTAATCTTATTATTTGCGATCTATGCAACAAAATTGTTTTTCTCTTCTTAACGTGATTTCTTTGCTTTCGAATAATGTAATACTCTAAAATGTGCAATCTACTAGATTACATTATTTGGGGTAAATGTGAACCAATTAAGTACTTTAACATGATTTTTGCTGAAACTGTAGTTCCCAGCATGCTTTGCTTGGGACTTGACGAGAAGAGTAAAATTGTTGAATTTAAGTGTTATTTTATGTGTTTTTTCTGCAAAATTAGATAAGGGGGAGACTTTCTATTGTTAAATAGTGTTTCATGTTTAATTAAGTTGCAATAATTAGAACCATTTCAATTATACTGGGTTACGATAGTGGAGAAGAGTGGAGCGATTGCTTAGGCTGTGGACTGAGACATGTCATTAAAGAGAATTACATAGCACTTGGCATGTTCATAATGTGCTATTGCTGACTAACAGAATGAAAACTAGTTAGTACAGTCTTATAAATCAGTTAAGTGACCACAAAAATGTACAAAAACAAAATAAGCTTGTGTTTTTGATTAAAGAGGAAGGGTCTCAAGCCCCCTGAACATACCACTGTTGTTAGGAAGCCAAATTAAAATCCTTTTGAGATGCAATGGGTTACTTAAAAATTACTTCTTTCCATGATGTTAAAGTTATGTGAACAAATCATGTTTGTTTAACTTAATTGAATCATGTAGAACTGATGTACATGATTAAATCATGTAAATCCAACACATCTTTTTTTTCATTGTGTAAATACATAATAACTAAAAAACTAATAATATAATACTAATAATTTAAACCTAATAAAATCACAAAACATAATGAAATGACACAATTTGTTACTATAATTAACTAAACAAAAAAATAAAAACTAATTTCAAATATATTAAAATGTGTCAATAATACATTCATTCTGATGTAAAAGCAATGCAAGCATGTTACTACATTTTTGCCCCTCTACTGTTTTAATAATTTGTTTCAGTATCTGGAGATGCGTTACAATAAAGTAATCCGACTTTTTGGGACAGTCCTGTTTATCATACAGACAGTGAGTTTTTGTTGTTGTTGCTATTATTAGTCTTATAATAGCAAAAATCGTAGCTCAATGTAGTTTAGAGTATTTTCCATCTCTTCTCAGGTACTGTACACTGGTCTGGTTATTTATGCTCCAGCTTTGGCTTTAAACCAAGGTAGGATTTTTTTTTTTTTTGCTTTAAGTTTAATTTTCTTCCTTTTCCATTTAAAAGGTGGGATTTTAGAGTCTTTTAAAACCATTATTTCTTAATGTGAACAACATTTTAATAATATAATGAACCATTTTCTACAATAAAGTACCTTACAGTGCTATGAAAAGTTTCCATGAATATTTAAGATTATTCATGGAAGTATAGATGGCAATAAAGAACCTTTATTTTCTAAGAGTGTAAATTCGAACTGCATTATTTGTTAAGTGCATGGTGTAACAAGTATGCTTAATAATGTGCAGCACTCTATGGTCAAGTGAACTCCTCCTCTCTCTCTTCTCAGTCACAGGTGTGGATCTCTGGGGTGCTGTCATGTCAACTGGAGTTGTCTGCACCCTTTACTGTACATTAGTAAGTTTGAAAAAGTGTAGAACTGCACAATTCTGAATAAATTGAGAATCACAATTTTTGGGTTTAAAATATTCTTGTTATTTTTTAACCCTTAAATGCATGAATCTTTCACCAATCATCATTACATATTTTGGTCTGGATCTCTGAAGATCTGGATGGATCTCTATCTTGTTGCGATAATATAAAACTCTCCTGATATTAGAATAATAATTACAGAATAATAAAATAAAGCATGTTTTGTTACCTTTTAGAGCTTGGAAGGGTTCCATTTGAGTAATGTTTTATACCATCACGATTGTCCTCGTTTCCCAGTATATTCAGCATCTGGCTCATATTCGCAATCGCAAACATATTCTCAAAACTATAATTTTCAACATCTTCAAAATTCATATTCTTTAACAGATCCACCAACAAATGGCACCGACACTAATATTTGATTGCGTTCAATACTTGCTCTTGAAATCGCTGAGCTATTGCAAGTTTTGCTGATGATACTTCCTATTCTTTTGTTTTCCTATTATTTCTTTTGACAAAAAGTTAATACAAACCTACATATAACAAAACAGGCATTTAATTGTATTATTTTTTCTTGTTATATTGTTTATTTTGAATTGATTAAGGAATACTAAGAAGGCTGATGTCTAACTTAAAAAAAATGAATGAGGATGGCAGGGACGATGGACTGATGGAGCACTGATGGAGAACTCTCTCTTTACCTTGGCAGGGCGGACTGAAGGCAGTGGTGTGGACAGATGTATTTCAGGTTGGCATCATGTTGGCTGGTCTTTTGGCTGTCATCGTCCAATCAGTGCTGCTGCAGGGTGGGATCTCCACTATCATCAGTGACTCTGCCAAGGGCGGCCGGCTCAACCTATGGGAGTGAGTTGTGACATGACTGACAAGTACAGGAATGCATAATTAAACACTCTCATATCGTGTCCAACCCCTTCAGCTTTGATCCAAACCCTCTGAGGAGACACACATTCTGGAGCATCACAATTGGAGGGACGTTCCTATGGACCAGCGTCTATGGCATTAATCAAGCTCAGGTGCAGAGATACATATCATGCAAGTCCCTGTTCCATGCTAAAATGTGAGCATTTCACAAAAAATAACTCTCAGATTTAAACTACTAAAAGAAATGCAATGTGAAACTAAACCTTTGTGTGTGTGTGTGTGTGTGTGTGTGTTTGTCTCCATCCAGGGCTTTGTACATTAATTTAGTGTCTCTCTGGGTTATTTCATTATGCTCAGTGTTTTGTGGCTTGTGTTTATACTCCATTTATAAGAACTGTGATCCATGGACAGCAAAGAAGGTGTCTGCTCAAGACCAGGTATGCCACAAACAACAGCAATGCATCTCAAATGCAACAACATTATAATCTGTGCATGTTATTATAAGTACCCTATTACCAATCGACTCTATATATGCAACATAAGTGTCTCTTTTTATAATATACAATAAGCTTATGCCATACCTGGTTCTGGACATCCTGAGCCAATACCCTGGTCTGCCTGGACTGTTTGTGGCAGCAGCATATAGTGGCACTTTAAGGTTTGTTCCCTATTAAGATCTTCTGTAGAACACAAAATAAGGTATTTAGCAGAATGTCCAAGCAGCTCTTTGCCAATGAAACTATGGCTTAAAAAAGTACAACTACGTTTTCTTAAGCATGTATTATATTTATTGTCTCCAGTACAGTCTCCTCCAGTGTAAATGCTTTGGCTGCGGTAACTATTACAGATCTGATGCGTCCGTACTTCAGTCTGTCAGAGAGGCAGCTGTCCTGGGCTTCAAAGGGCATGAGTGAGCAAATATCTTAATTTAGAGCCCATTAACGCATAATCAGTGATTCCAACCATTAAACTAGATGATGTCCCCCAATCACAGGTGTGGTTTATGGTGCTGTGTGCATTGGAATGGCTGGTCTTGCATCTTTGATGGGAGGAATGCTGCAGGTGGGTTACTGATGAATCATGTGAAAATAGCACTGCGAATGATGGCATAATCCCAATTTTCATGTCTGTTTGTTCCTCAACAGGCCGCTATTAGTATTATAGGAGTGGTTGGCGGACCTCTACTCGGTCTCTTTTCTCTTGGCATTCTGTTTCCATGTGCCAACACAAAGGTCATTATGGCTACATTTTAACCTCAAATCTCACCACCTTTTTTTTTCTTTTAGTGTAGACTTAAATGGTTGTAATTGATTGGTCTCTTTTTAAAAAAAGATTCTCAGCAGATTTTTTTTATTGTAAAAAAAAGTTATAGAAGTTAGTTTTATGTAGCAAATGTACCAAACTAATCATTTTTTATTTTAAATTGTCAATATGTATTTAACAAAATAATTTAGGTCTAAAAATGCTAGAAACTATATGTCTAGTTGTGTTCCATATTTGAATTTAATATTACAAAAGTTTTGCCCACTAAAAGGGTTTAAAGTACCACTTCTATGGTAAAGCAATATATAATTTCAATAAAAATATTTCAATAAAAAGTAATAAAAATGGCTACACAGGATGAATTTTAAGGGGTTAAGCTTTTAAATGATTCTAATTCATGCATTTCTGCATTGCTGCAGGTTTTATGAAGGTAATTTTAAGGCCCTTTTAAGGACCAAGTAAAGAACATTTCAGGGAATAAACTGAATAAATAAATTGAACAGTTCAAATATCTGCCAGTGGCTCGGAAAATCTGAACTCACTAACAGATATTTGTTCTTGCTTTAAGCATAAATTCACTTACTTTAGTCCAGCTTTTCACAACTTCATTTCACATTTCCACCTCATGTAAAAGTATCTTGATTTAAAGATTTAGATATTTGCCCTGGAAAATAGGACATAAATACTGGGGAAGAAAATCACTTTTTGCAATACATGCCTTTATGAATAGATTGTCCGGTTTCACACATGGCTCAAGTAGTCCCAGACTAAAATACATTTTTGAGCTATCTTAACTGAAAGCAACTTGCAGTGACATATCTTAAAATAAGTCAAGTGTCATTGTTTTGTCTCAAGAAGCACACCAGGGTTTTTAAGGCACATTTAAAAAGCTATAAATGTCCTAATTTAACTAATGCATAGCTATGGCTTATTCTGTGAAACCATTCCTAAGACTTTCTCCTCTGATTTAAGACCTTCTTTTGTGTAAGGATGAATTAAGACATTTTAAGACCTGCAGAAACCATGAAAAGCAATACAAAGTGTCTGTTAACCGGCTAAAGTGTATTTTTCTTTATAAAATGCAAAAATCTAGTGGTCATTACAATGGCAAGTCTGTCTGTTTTAGGGAGGTTTGGCAGGGCTGCTGTCTGGTTTGGTGCTGTCATTGTGGGTGTGCATTGGAGCACAGATATACCCTCCACAACCTGAGAACAGCAGACCATTGCCTCTGACGACACACGGCTGTAACTTCTCAATGGCACCAGATGGCACTAACTGGACTGCAAACATGGACAACTTCATATTAAAAGAGGAGAATCTACAAAGGTAGGTTGTGGAAATCATTTGAGTCAAAATCTATTGGCTAAGATGTAACAAGATCTATTTCTCAACAGGCCTTTCCTGGCTGATAATTGGTACTCACTCTCATACCTGTACTTCGGCCCATTGGGAACTGTGACGGTCATCGCCGTAGGGCTTATTACCAGCATACTTTCGGGTACGAGACATTTCGACATGTGCACTCTGCATAATGCTGTCATTGTTAAGAGTAACTGATGTTTTCTATATGTGTCTCCAAGGGGGCAGACAGATGATTCTGCAGCCCGGGCTCACGCTATCAAAAGAGGACCTCACCTGCTACAAAGCCTACAACATATTCAAAGAAAAAGTGAGTATACATTTTATTGCATATAAAATTGTATATACAAGTCTATGTACACACACAAATTTACATATACTCACAGTGTTCCCATTACTTTTTCCATTTTCAACTATTTGCACTAAAAGTTTTCCAGTAGGTCGGGCAAGCTTGACCTGGTGCAGGAGCTGGAGAAATCCTTTGGAAAAACCAACCTCGCTTTCGGTGATGTTGAATTATCTACTCAAACAATTCCTTAAAGCACCATTAAACTGAAGGGTCTTTAAATAAACATGCATGCATAGCTATTATGAAACATGTCACTTTCATTACAATTAACGGCTCCATTGTAAATGTAACAAAGATGTAGTTATAGAAAAAAAAACATATGTCCAAATCTGTTGTAATCATACAGATATTTGAAAACTTTTGAGACATAGTCTGGCACTTGTGACCAAAAACATTGTTGATTAATGCTCTGGATCGTAATAGCGTCTCTTCATTGCTCTGTATTTCCTGAGGAAGTAAAGTGCCTCGAGTTCTTTGATCACAAAGTCTCCACGGTCAATCAGCTGTTTGATTTTCTCAGGATCTGTGACATCTTTGTTCTTCATGAAGGCAGCTTTCAGGCGCTCCCTGAAGTATGTAGTGCCTTTTGGATATTCCCGTCCAAGATACAAAAGCTGCAGAAAATAAATAAATTAGTCATCATTACAATTTTACACATCTTTATGTATTTTGTAACTCTGTTGCAATGCAGTGTTTTGTCTAGTAAAGGAATCTGTCAGAAAATGCTTACATTTTTGTACAATCTGACCACTTCTCCTCTAAGTGGATTAGTCATTTTAACTTGACTAGGTCCTGAGACAAGAGAATATACCTAAAACAGACAAAGTACAAATAACATACATATATATACACACAACACATGCACACAATAGGAACGTGGAAAGAAATTCCCCTTGTTGCAGTCTACATTTTTCGGTTATGGTAGTACGCTAATAATACGGTACTAAATGTCGACGTACCGAGGGGAAAACGTTTAGTTTGGTAGGCTGTTTTATTACAATGTTTGCTCACCTACAAGATCATGACAATGTGTTTCCCAGGACGTGCGGGGGCAATGCCATGACATGGATGCTCTTCAAAATAAGCCTGGAAGCGCGAAGGCTTCTCAAAATAAAAGCCCACTTGCGTTTATTTTTTCATAATAAAAGTCTTCTATTCTATGTATTTTAAGGGCCGTGTATACCTTCATTCCATATATTTATATCTTCAGCAATAACTTGAGATTACAGGCAACATCATTTTAAAACATATTATTTTTATTGCACAATATCCATAAACTCCACAAAATAATCACTTCCAAACCAAATGTCCTATAAACCCCAAATCAACAAGAAAATATACTGGTGACTAACATTCTTAAGCACCTCTCTTCATATGCATACACAAAATATAAATACAATTTGGTCCTATTCCTGGAATATTTCTCTGCATTCAATCATTAAGGAAAACTTTAGTACTGTAGTGTTCCCAGTGGTTATCCAGATGAATTCAAGGTCTTCTTCCTGTACAGAAGCAAGTAGGCCGTGTTGTCTCTAAAACAGTAAACAAAATTATAACCAAGAACTAGAAGAT
The DNA here is from genome assembly GCF_024679245.1 of Pseudorasbora parva. Lineage (NCBI taxonomy): Eukaryota > Metazoa > Chordata > Actinopteri > Cypriniformes > Gobionidae > Pseudorasbora > Pseudorasbora parva. The sequence goes on from NC_090191.1 coordinate 35,542,671, forward strand.
ATTGCAAAGTGAATAAAGTAATCATTATTTAACGATTCTGTGTTTGTATGTTGTTTTCTTTTAAAGTGTCTGTGACAAGATAACATGGTAGGCTTAGGTCAAGAATTACCCTTCATATGTGTCCTGCACGTCTGCCCATGTGGCCTGAGAAAAATAAATAAAAATAATTACTTCACCAAATTACATATCAATCTCAGTATGATCTACTTCAGATTCTTCTGTTTCAGTTTCTTACTGGTTGCACGTAACTGTCATTAGCATAGTACCACGCCTGGTCCTCAATTGGCCTGACATAAGCGGTGTAGTGACCAAACATAGGATATCCTATATGAACTATTACTGCATAGAGACTGTAATGCTCATCAGCCCCGGGAGCATCATTCACAACCTAAAACAAGCATACATTAAAATTAAAATATACAAAAATTTGTATTATTATTACTATAATTATTCTTTACAAAATATATACTACACATACATTTTCTGATTGTGCTGTAGCAAAAACACTTGTGTTAAACGTTTCAGGGAAGGTGACTTTGTTGAAGAGTTTCCTGGTGTAGCCACGTTCGATTCTGAATCTTTTCAAGTGGACACACATAATCGGAGGCAATGAAACAAGTTTCTGTGCCTACATGACAAAAAAAAATTCAGTTGTGCATTGTATTGTTAGCTGAAATCAAGTTAAAATCTGGTACTACTTTATTTTACAGTCCTGTTCCTCATGTACTATTATTCTGATTATACTATTAGCAAAAACTGGATAATAATAAGAGTTATAATAAGAGATAATAACCTCAGTTCATTAATTGCCTTTTATAGGTACATGTAAATGCACATACTGTAAAATAAAGTAAATAAATGGAATATTGCATCATTTATTGTAAATTATTAATGACCCATGCACATCAACAACAAAAAAAATGATTCACATGCCCTTGTGACATATTTACTTGTGTGGGTTAGGGCAATCAGATGATATCAACCCAACAGCAAAACACAACTATCTAAACAATTCCCTGTGGACAAAACCAAGTCCTGTTCGAAAAGCCATTTAACTTGGATATACACAGATCAGGCATAACATTATAACCACCTTCCTAATAATGCGTTAGTTCCACTTTTGCTGTCAAAACAGCCCTGACCTGTTGAGGCATGGAATCCACTAGAAGCCTGAAGGTGTGCTGTGGTATCTGGCACCAAGATGTTAGCAGCAAATCCTTTAAGTCTTGTAAGTTGCAAGGTGGGGCCTCCATGGATCAGACTTGTTCAGCACATCCCACAGATGTGCTCGACTGGATTGAGATCTGGAGAATCTCCACAGGGAATACCGTTTCTATGAAAGGTTGTATATGGTCTGGAACAATGCTTAGATGGTACGTGTCAAAGTATTATCCACATGGATAGCAGGACCCAAGGTTTCCCAGAAGAATATTGCCCAAAGCATCACACTGTCTCTGCTGGCTTGCCTTCTTCCCATTGTGCATCCTGGAGCCATGTGCTCAGTGTTTGTGCAATGCACTATGTATTCTGACAATTTCTATCAGAAGCAGAACTAACTTCTTGTCTGTTTGTTTGGATCACACGGGTCCGTCAGTGCATCAATGAGCCTTGGGCGCCCATGACCCTGTCGCCAGTTCACTACTGTTCCTTCCATGGACCACTTTTGATAGATACTGACCACTGCAGACCGGGAACACCCAATCAAAGCTGCTGCTGGGGAGTTCGGATATGCTCTGAACCAGTCTAGCCATCACAATTTGGCCGTAGTCAAACTCATCAACTTTGAGGACTAAATGTTCACTTGCTGCCTAATATATCCCACCCACTAACAGGTGCCATGATGAAGAGATAATCTGTGTTACTCACTTTACATCTCATAATGTTATGCCTGATAAGTGTACATTACAATAGAGAAGAAAAGACTACTGCAACGTCCGTTCCCTGTGACTTTTTTTAAACTGTCAAAAATATAATAATTCTGGAATATTATATTGTTTGAATAATGGCAAAAAAAAATAAAAGCACACACATGAGTGGACGGCTGCTTCTTCTCACACTGGCTACAGTGATTCTCCTCACCATCCACCAGGTTTTGAAGCTGGAAATAAGAGTTAATGCAGCTCTCCTGAAGAACATAAAGAGGAACTGTGTCATTTACATTAAATTGGTATCAAAACCAGTGTATCAATGATTAACAAAACATAATTGATGAATGTTTAACTTGTTTACCAGGGTGTTTCCCCCTTCACAGATCGCCAAAGGAAGGCTGAAAAGTGAGCTGGTGCACCGTTGAATGAATGTGCAATGTGAACATTTCACCTGTGTCTCTACCTTTATCTCATAGAGACTGCGGATTTCCTGAGCCTGAAAGATTGAAGGCATATATAATTTAATATTCTGATTTATATAATAGTTCACACTAAAAAAAAACTCAAGGATACAAACCCACCAAGGAAAGATCAGGCATCTGCTTCTGGGTGAGATTGAGTATAGTGTGGAATATTTCATCCGCATCCTGTTGAGTGCGTCCTACAGCACAATAACAGAATACACTCAGATTGGCACCATTTTCATAAGTATACAATTTTACGTTCATATGATGCATACGGCAAATGGTGTGATGGTAGAGGCTTTTCAGAAGGTCTTTGTGTGGAGCAGGATGTGATGAATCCCTCATAGCTAGTAGGGCATTCTTTAACTGCAGTGGGATGATACTCTGTTTCATCCCATCAGATGGATTCCATCTTTAAACAACAGGAATAAATATTATTTAGCACGTCTTAGTATCTAGTTTTCAAGTGTGCAGCATTCAATATATAATGCAGCTTTACTTGTTCAATATGTCCAGTAGTTCAGTGGTGGCAGAAAATGACTGAAGCAGAGAATTAATACAACAGGACAGACTGTCGTTGAAAAGGCCTCTCACTTCTGAAACATAAAATCATATTTAAGATAATTTTGTTAGTTCCATCATTAGTTTCTGCATATACTTAAAAAAAATTGTTCAGGAGACTAAATTACAATCGTTCAGTTTGGGCTGTTCACACGGAACACTTTTTTTCCAGTCCACTACAAATTCCAAACAGTTGAGACCCATTGACTTCCACAGTATGGGAAAAAATACAATGGAAGTCAATCAAAAATATCTTCTTTTGTGTTCAGCAGGAGAAAAAAAACACATTCATACAGGTTTGGAACAATTTCAGGGTGAGTAAATGTGACATAATTTTTATTTTTGGATGAGACCTTTAAAAAAAAAAGCGTCTCTATAGACTTTGCGTTTGTTGTTGTTCCACTGACCTGCAAAAACGCGTTCTGTTTAAACTGGTGTTCTAATAAAAAAGATTTAGTATGAGGATTTAAGATGGTAAATTATTAAAGCATCTGCTGTCCTACCCAGGGGCGTAACTACAGACAGTGCAGGCAGTGCAGCCGCACTGGGGCCCGTGCGGCAGGGGGGCCCGCAGCACACACGGGCCCATGCCCACATTGCAAACGGGCCCATGGCGACAAAGTGACTCCGCAGAATATTGTGACACTCACATTTCAAATGAAAAGCACTGGCTGTCGCGCTCTTCCGTCACGCTTAGGATAGGCTACTGACCACCTTTTTCATCAGAGCATGTGAGCGGAGCACAGTTGCGTGACGCTCGATCCGCTAGATATTCCGCTCTATGCCAGTGAGCTCCACAATTCACTATAAAATGTGAATTATTTGATTTTAATCTAGCGATTTCAAGCTTTCTTTAGACGTATGTTTCATGTTTGTCATGTATTCACCGAGTTTCAGATTCTCGCAGATAGAAAGCGCACCTTTTTTATTTATTTTACTAAAGCACAAAGTTTTGTTTTTATGTGAGTGTACACAAATAAAAGTAGACAATTAATAATAGTTTATAATTATGTCTCACATTTATCTGTATGGTCAAAAATTACGGAGTATTGCGAGTTATAGGCTATCCCCCGTCATGACTCGTGAGGGGAAAAAGAAAAAAACAGCCGGTACGTGCGTTCTTCAGCCAGAGGGTTAAAGAAAACGTAGCCCATTTAGTTTCATATTTATGTTTAAATAATAGCCCATAATATAATTTATTAATATTATTATTCATTATTTTAATTAGGGATGCATCAAATATTCGGGCGAAAATGGACCATGTGCATTCTCTCGGTGCATTCTTGGCCGAAAGACTTTCATCACCGAAACAATACGTCCGAAATGTGGGCTTCGTCCCGTTTTTTAGCCTGTCTCTCCAATCCGTAGCGGCTCTGAGCAGAGCGCAGCGCACGTCAGAAGCAGAGGTGTGTGTGTGTGTGTGTGTGTGTGTGTGTGTGTGTGTGTGTGTGTGTGTGTGTGTGTGTGTGTGTGTGTGTGTGTGTGTGTGTGTGTAAATCTGAGCGTCATTGGTCTGTCACCGCTCGTCAATGTCAAAATATTTGATAAAACCAATCAAATCAGAGTAGCGCCATAAAATGGCCATTTTTTTAGGAGCGCAACTCGACGTCAAGTAAGATAAATGCAGCTAAACTAAACATTCATGTTTGACAGCTGCTGCTTTAAGTCAGAAATGTTAATCAAAAGAAAAAAATATTTAGGCGAATGAATAAACTTGTTGTGTCTAATTTTTAGACATTTTTAACTGGAAATATGCCTATGTGATTCATAATATAGGCCTAATTAACGAACAAGAAATATTAACAAAGCCATTTTCATCAGATTAGGCATAAGATTAATAATAAATGTGTATATATTGTAAATTAATATAATTCTATTTTTAACATTCAGTAAATAATTTTTTTTTTTTAACTCAGCTTTTTCAGCCTGTATTGGGCATAAGATTAGTATTGAATGTGTTCATATTGTGATTTTAATAAACTTAAAACTTTGATAAATAGTAAATTAAGTAAGTAGATTATCTTAAAAGAACATCTTAAAATGCTCATATGTAGATCATAGAAATAAAAAATTTCTCGGGGGAGCATGTTAGAACCCCCTAACATTTGGGATCTTGGTGATTAAAAACCTGCCCAAATTATTGGGTATGATTAATGCATGTACAGTATGGCCATGCAGTAAGGTGTTAATATTTGCTTTATAAGTAATGATAAACAGCCAATATCTTAGGGGTATGCATGTTTGTAAGCTATTAGTTAATAGCGCAATTTGGACCCTAAACTAAATAGTGTTAACATTTTTTCTACAGGCCTACCCTCACTGGGGGCTGAGCCCCCCTAAAATGATAATCATAGAAACGCCCCTGATTTTCACCATCACCCGCGTGTAGTGCCAGAAGACGCGAATGAGAACATCTGTCTCTGTGCACTCATCCGAAAGCGCGCAGTCTCACAGAGCGCAAATATTGAGTTCTCTTCCAAGTCTTGCGTTTGAACGGACAAACTCACAAAAAAAGTAGCCTATGTCAACATGTCCATCTTGATGAGTCTCTAGTAATATTGTTATCTACTTTTTTTGGCCTTCAGAACATCTTAAAATACACATATGTAGATCCTAGAAATCTAATTTTTCTCGGGGGAGAATGCCCCCGAACCCCCCTAAATAACTGGGGGGCTAACTGCATAGCCTGCACTGGGGCCCATCATTAGTAAGTTACGCCACTGGTCCTACCCGCTCAGGGTGTTCTACTGGTAGTTTAAGCTGTCATGTTAATCAAAAAATATGAACAATTCTTTCTTAGAAATAACCACCTTAATAAAGTAAGTAAAAGGTGTAGCACATCTTGACAGTTCTGAACCGTTTACCCCTTAAAACGATTTGCCACCGTCAGTTCTAAACACCTATCAAAAGTAACTGCCACATTAAAAAAAAATGTTATGGATGCAAGTCTCTGCTGACTTACCATAATTCCTGGGATAGCTCCACGATGTGTAGAGTCGATAATAAGCCATTTTACTCCACAACTCTCCCATTCAGATATATAGCCAACCGCAAAAGCTTCTCAGTTCGAACTCACTAGATCTAAGATCTTTATCTACCGAAACCAGTTATTTTTATAACACAGTGAGCTTTAAACTGTGCATTATTTTATTGGAATTGATATAAGCGCACGCATTATTTACCTTCCTCAATATACTTCAGCTCACTGTTTTCTCGTAGCATAAATGCCAGTTCAGTTTCAGACCTAAACAGAGAAGTCTGATTTTACTTTCAGTTTCAATTCACGCGTCAGTTTCTGTCACAGATACGAAACTAACATAATTAGGTAACATTTTAAAACAACTTTTGGTAACACAGTTTACTATAAGGTCCCATTAGTTAATACAAATGTTATTACGTGTTAGCCCAGGTCAGTGGCGTAACTTACTAATGATGGGCCCCAGTGCAGGCTATGCAGTTAGCCCCCCAGTTATTTAGGGGGGTTCGGGGGCATTCTCCCCCGAGAAAAATTAGATTTCTAGGATCTACATATGTGTATTTTAAGATGTTCTGAAGGCCAAAAAAAGTAGATAACAATATTACTAGAGACTCATCAAGATGGACATGTTGACATAGGCTACTTTTTTTGTGAGTTTGTCCGTTCAAACGCAAGACTTGGAAGAGAACTCAATATTTGCGCTCTGTGAGACTGCGCGCTTTCGGATGAGTGCACAGAGACAGATGTTCTCATTCGCGTCTTCTGGCACTACACGCGGGTGATGGTGAAAATCAGGGGCGTTTCTATGATTATCATTTTAGGGGGGCTCAGCCCCCAGTGAGGGTAGGCCTGTAGAAAAAATGTTAACACTATTTAGTTTAGGGTCCAAATTGCGCTATTAACTAATAGCTTACAAACATGCATACCCCTAAGATATTGGCTGTTTATCATTACTTATAAAGCAAATATTAACACCTTACTGCATGGCCATACTGTACATGCATTAATCATACCCAATAATTTGGGCAGGTTTTTAATCACCAAGATCCCAAATGTTAGGGGGTTCTAACATGCTCCCCCGAGAAATTTTTTATTTCTATGATCTACATATGAGCATTTTAAGATGTTCTTTTAAGATAATCTACTTACTTAATTTACTATTTATCAAAGTTTTAAGTTTATTAAAATCACAATATGAACACATTCAATACTAATCTTATGCCCAATACAGGCTGAAAAAGCTGAGTTAAAAAAAAAAAATTATTTACTGAATGTTAAAAATAGAATTATATTAATTTACAATATATACACATTTATTATTAATCTTATGCCTAATCTGATGAAAATGGCTTTGTTAATATTTCTTGTTCGTTAATTAGGCCTATATTATGAATCACATAGGCATATTTCCAGTTAAAAATGTCTAAAAATTAGACACAACAAGTTTATTCATTCGCCTAAATATTTTTTTCTTTTGATTAACATTTCTGACTTAAAGCAGCAGCTGTCAAACATGAATGTTTAGTTTAGCTGCATTTATCTTACTTGACGTCGAGTTGCGCTCCTAAAAAAATGGCCATTTTATGGCGCTACTCTGATTTGATTGGTTTTATCAAATATTTTGACATTGACGAGCGGTGACAGACCAATGACGCTCAGATTTACACACACACACACACACACACACACACACACACACACACACACACACACACACACACACACACACACACACACACACACACACACACCTCTGCTTCTGACGTGCGCTGCGCTCTGCTCAGAGCCGCTACGGATTGGAGAGACAGGCTAAAAAACGGGACGAAGCCCACATTTCGGACGTATTGTTTCGGTGATGAAAGTCTTTCGGCCAAGAATGCACCGAGAGAATGCACATGGTCCATTTTCGCCCGAATATTTGATGCATCCCTAATTAAAATAATGAATAATAATATTAATAAATTATATTATGGGCTATTATTTAAACATAAATATGAAACTAAATGGGCTACGTTTTCTTTAACCCTCTGGCTGAAGAACGCACGTACCGGCTGTTTTTTTCTTTTTCCCCTCACGAGTCATGACGGGGGATAGCCTATAACTCGCAATACTCCGTAATTTTTGACCATACAGATAAATGTGAGACATAATTATAAACTATTATTAATTGTCTACTTTTATTTGTGTACACTCACATAAAAACAAAACTTTGTGCTTTAGTAAAATAAATAAAAAAGGTGCGCTTTCTATCTGCGAGAATCTGAAACTCGGTGAATACATGACAAACATGAAACATACGTCTAAAGAAAGCTTGAAATCGCTAGATTAAAATCAAATAATTCACATTTTATAGTGAATTGTGGAGCTCACTGGCATAGAGCGGAATATCTAGCGGATCGAGCGTCACGCAACTGTGCTCCGCTCACATGCTCTGATGAAAAAGGTGGTCAGTAGCCTATCCTAAGCGTGACGGAAGAGCGCGACAGCCAGTGCTTTTCATTTGAAATGTGAGTGTCACAATATTCTGCGGAGTCACTTTGTCGCCATGGGCCCGTTTGCAATGTGGGCATGGGCCCGTGTGTGCTGCGGGCCCCCCTGCCGCACGGGCCCCAGTGCGGCTGCACTGCCTGCACTGTCTGTAGTTACGCCCCTGGCCCAGGTCAATTACATAATATGCTAACAAATGCAACTTTTGATAAAAAAAAAATGTTTATTAGTAATTAATGGTGAAATTAATATGAACTAAATATTAAGTACTAAGATTAATACTGTTAAATGCTTTACTTTTTTGCTAGTTCATGTTAAAGTTAACTAATGTTAACGAAGTGTTACCCAACTTTTATCATCATCATTAATAAACAAACATTATTTAATCACTAATACATATTTAAAATTAATGGAAATGTCAAGACACTCTAATATACATGATATAAGCTATCTATATTTTAATATATATAAATCTCTGATTCTTAATTTATATATATATATATATATATATAAAATAAGATATTTATTAATAAAATGAGTCAGTCTTAATAGTGACTAAGTTGTATGAGGTATCTACAGCACAAGTACAGATGCACAGAAACTAATACATTCACAAATACATTTTATTATTATATACTAAAATTACATGTCATCAACATTAAATATTTATCTACAGGATTCTGTCCATTTCAAACAGGCTATCAGTACTATCTTAGATATAATTCATAGATTTATCTATAATATAACTATATTCACCAACACTTGATGTTCATAGAAAACAGGATCTATAACATTTTGTACGGCACTGTTTTCTCACAGCGCAACTCCAGTAAAACTCTAACTTCTGTTGTTGGTCTTGTAATAAGGTCCAAACATGGTGTTCCACATCTGCTGAAGGAGTCCATGCAGGCGGAGCAGCCATGGGAAAGCTGAGGGAAGAGCTGAGAGCGGAGAATTATTTCAGAACAGACTATAGAGTAATTATTTAGAATGCACTGCATAAAGAGGTGTTTCTTGCCTGGGTCCATACGGATGAGAAGGAGATACAGCAACATTAAAGCCAGAAAAACTCTGCGCAGAGAGATGGATCTAATTCTCAAATTGGCTACTGAGAAACCTCGATATAACAGCCTCATTAGGGAATTCAGTCGCTGGGTCGATTTACCTGTCAGTAACACATTGTTGAATCCATTATTTGCTCAAATATTCTACCATAAAAATTAATTATATAGTTCTATATATACTGCACAGAATGTGTTAAATAGAGCATTTTGACTCCAAACAAATAAATTCCAAGAAAGTCACCTTGTTTTGAAGCACTAGTTGTTGCCACCACTGCCACAGATTCAGGATTTGAATTTGACGATGCTGCATTTTTCTCATTTTGAATGTCTAATAAACTATAGGCTGTTTGTCTCTGTTCATCACTGAATGCCACCCGACCCACACTACTCTCCAGCATTTCCAGAGCTTCAGTCGTGTGACCCAACGGCACCAGTATGTGGAGAAAATACAGCTCAGCCACAGTGCTGAACCCTGATTGGCTCATGTTACCAGAGCAGTGCAGCCAATCACAGACTGCTTCCTTCATCACAGCCCGTTCACCCACTTTCACATAGAGTAGAATGCTGTGAAACACAGATCATCTACATTAAGTGTGATGTTGTGGTACTTTGCCCACATTCAAACTGCTTTTAATGTTATTTGTGAGATTAAATGGCAGAATTTTCTCACCACATTTGAATAATCTTGGCAGGAATTTTCTCTGTTTCTCCATATTGCTGCAAAACCCATGACAGAACACCACGCCACTGATTGAGCTCAGCCAGTGCCTGAATCCCCACTATAGTCAAAGCTGCTTTCAGTTCTAAATACTTGAAGCTGTGGGGACAAAGATTTAGTATGAGGATTTAAGATGTTAAAATTATTAAATCATCATGTTAATAGTCAGTTCAATTTACCAGCAGTCCTGGGTCTTATGATTACATGTAACCAGATTCCAAAAATTAAGAACTTGTAAATAGATAACGAGTTTTAAAATAATCACAACCAAACTAGTTACTTTTTTTTTATTGATTAGGCCTACATAATTATTCTCACAACGGTACAATTACTGTATTCTTTGCCTCCTGCGGTTCCATTAGGAACCCCAGGGGATACCCTGAAGTAATGTAATATTTCATGCACTTAATTTTGTTGACAATGATAACAATGTAATGTTTTCTTTCTCTTTGCATTGCTTACCAGTTTTCCTCTTGTTCTACAGAGGAGCCCAAACTCTCAAGTCCTTTCTCGCACGTGTCCAGAGCAGCCTCAAAGTCTTTCTTTACCATTAAATATTCAACGGCAGCGTCTACCTGAGGGGCAAACGGGCACGCGGGTGGGCTGATCAGCCGAACCGAGGCCGAACCACGACCGCCCGCCAGAGACACGGACGAACTGCTCCTCATAACGGACTGCTATTGAGCTTTTAGTGCATTACAGACTTAATATCGAAATAAGAAATTATTTGGAATAATTCAATCGAAATTCTCAATGTCGTTAATTCATTTAAACACTACACGTGGACCATATTCATTCTGTAAACAAAAACTCAGCGCCACTTCCGCAATGGACGTAGTGTAGTGTAGTACCATAGACCGTAAAAAAATATGGACGACTCGACATCATCCGTTTCCGCTTGCCATATTTGAAGCTTTCAGGCAGGGGTGCACGGCGCTGACATCTTGGGACCGAGTCTGCGCAGTAGCGATTTCGGGACCGGAGTTGCGCAGTAGAGCGCAGGAAGTAGAGCAGGAAGTACAGTCACGATATCGAAAGCCCGCCCACACTCTCGCAGATGCAGAACAATTAATTATGTTGGTGTGTGTCACTACTCGATCCGTACCGGCAACACGATTTGTTCTGCGCATGCGCGAAAACGTACTTTTGACGTCACTTCCTGTCATCGCCAAAGTTTTTTGCGACAACGGTGTCACTTTTAAAAAATATATATATTATTATAATTTTTTTATTGAACAAATAAAAAAGCAAACAGCCACAGTTCAAAAAGGATTCAACAACAACAACAAAACAAATAAAAACAATAGACCGAGGCAGCAAAATGAATTAAACAAACAAGCAAACAAATACATAATTAAATAATAAAAACGAACACTATATATATATATATATATATATATATATATATATATATATATATATATATATATATATATATATATATATATAAGGAAACTATTAAAAAAAAGCACACAAAAAAACAACAACAACAAAATTGAGCAAGGGGTGACATGCAATTTATAGTAGCCTAAATTAGGTTCAAGAGAGTGAGACAGTGAAAAATATGCCAATGCCTTTTTTCCCTTTTTACATTATAAAAAGGTATATATACTTCTTGCACCGCATAGAGGACTTTAAAGCTTTGGCATTGCTGGAAGAAAAGACAGTATCTAAATTACATTTCAGATCTTTACAAAAAATAATAAAGAAAGGTTTAACAGACTTGTGTATAAAAAAAAGTAGCTAAAAAAATAAATAGATTTATAAGAAAAAAAAACTTGTCTTTAAGACTATTGTCAGAGTTATACAAAAAAATACAAATGGGACATCAATATAATTTTCTAAATTTCTTCTTCTTCTTCAAAAAAAAAAGGAACTACATGAAAACAATCCCAAAAAGGTGAGGGACAGACTCATCTTCCACTCCACAAAAGGAGCAAAGGCGATCCATCCCAGGAAACATTTTTTTATATATAAATAAATTGTCCCGTGTGTTTCTTAAATGCAGACATATGTATTCTTTATATTGTAGACAAGTATGTTGAAGTAGAAAAAAATAACTTTTTCATTTAAAAAATGAAATATTGAATGCAAATGGGGTCAAGCAAGTCTAAACTATTTAATCAATGTAATTAGTGCCACATAATAATAACCTTGGAATATATAGTCTACATTTGTATTTTCCAAGTGAGGTCTCGTAAATGTGGAGACTTAGATTCTTATAAAGATTTTATTTAACTAGGCTATATGGTATAAAAGCATCAAAACAACTACTTTAAGCTTACAGACTTGCTGCTTATTTGTTGTTTTTTGGTTACATCTTATAAATCAAATTGTAGTTTGCATTTGAATATCCCTCTACTAGTTTTACAAGGGTTTGATATCCTAGATGTTAAGCCTACAAATCAGTTTTTAAGGAACTTCTTCACTGTTAGTGATTATTCAATTAAGGCTTATGGGAAATTATTAGCACTTGTATTTCACCAACTGTGTAATATTTCTGTCACTAAGGAAAGTAAAGAGCTGGATGATGTCTTAAATTTTATTTGTATGATGGGTAAATATTATATTGACAAAGCAAGATAGGTGCCAGATGGTTACGTTGACAGCAGGTGCAACAATTCTTCCATTCTTACGAGACCTTTATATAGGTAACAACATGTGAACTATAGCGCCATCTCCTGACAAATACACAAACACAACAATTAACATTTATTATCAACTCTTCAAAAATCACATATTCATTGTTCTTTATTGTTTATTTTGTATTTATTTATAGTTATGCAATAAATAAAAAACTATCGCGGTACGGATCGAGTGGTAGTAATTCAAATAACTGCCGTAAATTGCTTTGCCATGTCAAACAGGAAGTAGAAACATTTTCGCGCATGCGCAGAACAAATCGTGTTGCCGGTACGGATCGAGTAGTGACAGTGTGAAATAAACAGTTATGGAAATGTAGAAATTAAAGCTAAAGCTCTAATCTGCTCCCAAAAATTTCGAAAAAAGTCCGTTAGTGCCTCAGTGACAACTTCACTCAGAGAAGCCGTCAGTCTCAGCTGTCAATCATGACGTCACACCCCCCGTTTTTATAGCATCAAATAACTAACTCAAAGTAAACTTATTTTTAAAACGAACACCTGAAATGAAATCATCGTGATGATAACTGCCTTCAGTGACATAAACTAACTTTGGGGAAACATTTTTAAAGTGTAATTTTATTATTTAGTTTGCCTCGCGTCCATTAGAAAACACAGAGGAGCGGCTATACTGGGACCGGTCACCGGGGGGCGATCGAGGCGCGAAAGCTTCAGTAAATGAGAGGGAGACTGCAGGCTTGTGTAGTACCCATAGACAGTAAAAGAAATGGACGGAGGGATCCCATTGCCTTCTACGGCGTTAAGTGAGGTCAGTATAGGAGCACTTACTTCCTGATGGCTGAGCGAACTGCGCAGGCTCAGACTGAGCTTGACGACGTAGATGTGACGTGAGCCTCCTGTCTGACAGCTGTAGGTCTTCTAGTAGATGTGGAAAGTGAAAGCTGAATCACGTTGTTTAAATATTTTCTCCCGTTGCTTTTGGCTCACTATGGGCTTCTCCCCATTCTTCCCCCTTGACTTTATCAGACTTTATGTCTCCACGTCCCCCCGACTGTCTCTTAGACAGTAAAAGATTGCCTACGAGCGTCTCCTCAGGTCTATACGGTAATTTCTCAACTGTGCGACACAGTCGCGTTGGTTATGACGCAATCGTTAGCCTATTTTTACAAAAACAGCTTCTACGGGGCGATAGTGTAAGATACAAGGTAACGGAGCCTTTTATGCATTGTCGTGTTTCTTTAGAAATAAACAATGGACAAATGGAGTCTTTAAACGTCTCAGATGTAAAGTTATTCACTGTCAAAGTGACTCAAAAATGAATGGGAGTCAATGGGATGCTAACAGCAGGTGATGGCTTGGTTAGCAATGGCAGCCCCTAGGGGTGGAACGCTTTCCAAGCGCTAGATTACCCCCTTGGTAGTACCCCGGTTACTCCAATGGACGGCTAGGAAAATGCCCGTCAAGTTAAAAGTCGACACAAAACAAATAATAATAGATTTTTTTTTAAAATACATTAAATATATCTATCTATCTTTTATTTAAAGCAGTGATGCCACTGATTTTTAAGTAATATGATATTTGAGGTTCATTTATGTAAAAAAAACAAAAAACAAACAAGACGTATGCAGAAAAACCATTACTGTCAACCCTCATTCTGACTGAGGGACGGCACATTTAAAGGGATATTTTACCCAAAAATGAAAATTACCCCATGATTTATTCACCCTCCCTCAAGCCATACTAGGTGTATATGACATTCTTCTTTTAGATGAATACAACCAGTTATATTAAAACATGTCCTGGCTCTTCCAAGCATTATAATGGCCGTGAATGAAAGCACAAAATTTAAAGCATAAAATAAAAAAAATCTATCCATTATAAAAAAATAATCCACACATCTCCGGTGGGTTAATTACCCTTCTGAAGCGAAATGATGGGTTTTGTATAAAAAATATCCATAGCCAGGACTTTTTAAATAAATCTCAGTTTGTATCCATCTGAAAGAAGAATGCCATATACACTAGGATGGCTGAAGGGTTGAGTAAATTATGGGATCATTTTGTTTGGGTAAACTACCCCTTTACGGCTTGTCACTAAACAGCCACTGTTATAAATGGCTAATGTCATTGCATAGGAAACAGTATCAACAGACACTCGCTACTGCATGCAAGTGTTTTTAAAATGTTCTTACATTCTTCCATTTTCCCAGTTGTTAACAGACTCAAGAGCGTGGACAATGTTAGAAACTGAAAGCACATCTGTATACTTTATCCAATAATAGCATTAATGATTATAATGTGTTCTATTTGATTTTTTTATGGGGCATGATGCTCAGATCCACTGTACAAATGTCAGGTTATGCCAGTGGGCGGGGCCTATAGTGCATTGATGTATAACTATTGGTCAATGTCCTGCTCTGGAGGCAGTCATATGCAAAGGTATTTAACATCATAGATCCCACAATATCAAAATGAGCTGTTTTTGGAGCTTGATTAAATAAATGCTTTGTTTATAATAAGGAGGACGTTTTAGCCTATTAAAGGCTATTTTAGGCTAATAGTGGTTCAAAGACTAATTTGCAATAGGTACATTTCATTTCTAAAGTCATGCCCCCTTTAAATGTCAAAACTGTGAAATGTCACAAATGGAAGTATAGGAATTATTTTGTGACCAATTAAATTAAAAAAAATATATATTTAAGAGTATATCTTCATGTTTCAGCCGATATTTTACAGATTTATTATATTTAATAAATGCATTTTAGACTATCTTTTAACAAAAAATATTGATAATATAAAAATAATAAAGACTTTTTTCTTGCAAACACAAAATATATACAAATGCCATTCGGAAAATAAGTTTTAGTACATAATTCACTGATGTCCAACAGAATACAAAATGTGCTTCCATTAAATGAGGCTGGGGACATCAAAATGACATAATACTCACTTAATTTCTAAAGTGCTCATATATTAAAGGGTTAGTTCCCCCAAAAATGAAAATTCTGTCATTAATTACTTATCCTTATGTCGGTCGACACAGGTAAGACCTTTGGAACACAAGTGAAGATCTTTTTGTCGAAATCCGATGACTCAGAAAGGCCTCGTTTGGCAGCAATGACATTTCCTCTTTCAAGACCCATTAAAAGGTACCAAAAAAGTCATTAAAAAGCCCATCTCACTACAGTGGTTCTATAATTATTTTATGATGTGAGAAAGCGACGAGAATAGTTTTTGTGTGCAAAAAAACAACAACTAAATAACGACTTATATAGTGATGGGCCGATTTCAAAACACTGCTTCCTGAAGCTTTGAACCATTATGAATCAGCATATCAAATCAGCAGTTTGGAATCAGATTGCAAAAATCATTTAATTTCAGCAGTTTGACACACATTATGCTCCGAAGCTTTAGGAAGCTGTGTTTTGAAATCGGCCATCACTAAACAAGTCGTTATTTTGGGGGTTTTTTGCAAACAAAAAATATTCTTGTCGATTAATAAAATTATTGTAGAGCCACTGAAGTAAGATGGACTTCTTTAGTACCTTTTATGGGTCTTGAGAAAGGAAATAACATTGTGGCAAATAGAGGCCTTTCTGAACCATCGGATTTCAACAAAAATATCTTAATTTGTGTTCCGAAGATGAAGTCTTACGGGTCTGGAACTGCATGAGGGTAAGTAATTAATGACAGAATTTTCATTTTTGGATGAACCTTTAAATTTTCTTAATTGTAAGTCACAATTCCCCAAAACGTAACTCTTCAAATTTTTTTACAGTTTTGGTTAACTTTAGTCATGGTCTATGTCCACACATTGGCAACTTCTGCATCTTTCAGAAGAAGCTGACCTTTGTCAATCAATAATTTCATCAGTCCTTTCCTTCGTCTCCATGTTACCCTCAGCCCATAGTCTCTCTCAGGTGTGTCCTTCACCAGAATGCTTGTGTTCTCGGCCCGGGGAGGAGTTATTGTTTGGTTTGGGGAGAAAAGTAGATGTTGAACGTTGGTCGAGGTGCTGGAAAAATGTGGTATTTCTGGCGTCTCTACATTTGGTGGTTCTGGAATTGTGCTCGTATTGGGTGTGTGAATGGAATCTTTATTTATTCCATTTCCATTTTTGCAGAATGGCGGGTTCTTTGAAACATCTGTATGCCTAGAGCTAGCAGATGTAACACGTGCAGCCATCCTCCTCTCCACCACTTTTCGAGTTCTTCTTGAGGTTTCTTGAAGCTCCTTGCGATGACTGTCTGAAGAAACGAGTCTATCATCCTTCGTCCGTGAACTACGAAGGTTTTCACACAGGTTTTCATGGCCTGTGGTTGCCTCAAAGGACAAAGGAGTATATTTGCAGACCCTTGTTTTTCTAGTCTGAGGTAAACCCAAAACTGACACCTTGTTTGATATTTTAGTACCCATCTGGTTAGCTCTCTTCCCTCGACCACCTCGACTAACCGTTGTGGTCTCAATCGAATTAAACTGTGGAGACACCTAAAATACAAAGAATATTCATCAGTTTATAAAAAGTCTTCACCCATAACATAAAATTAAGGGTTGCAAAGCATGCACATACCCACAAGGTACATGGTGCACCACTTTGTTGTTGTTTTTCTGATATAAATGACCTGGGATGAATGGCACTCCGTAGCTGTGGTCCATATTCATGTTTTGGTCCATTGATGGGCGCCTCTACAAACAACAGCTGGGACTTGTGTGGATTCAACAGCCTCTTCTTAGTTGAAGTACGTGGCATTAGAAGACATGATATCCTGCTTGAAATGAAAATAAGATCACGTTGACTCCAACTTCTGCAGGATTTTAGATGACAACTCTGAATCAACATGCACCAATGCATTTATATATATATATATATATATATATATATATATATATATATATATATATATATATATATATATATATATATATATATATATATATATAAAATCCTAATCAATGTTAACAGCATGTATTATTTACTCAATTGAGCTCAGTGTTTCTGCCTTGCCTTAATACATTGTTTGCTAACTGTGTGGTATATGTTTTTTCCCATGTAGCACTTTGAGATTCTTCGGAATGAAAAGTGCGTTATAAATAAAATCTATTAATATTATTATTTCTGAAATCCATAACTTGGACGCTGATGGAAAATAAAATCACTCTAAATTATAATGTTGACGCATGCATGCATTTATGTAAAGCTGCTTCGAAACGATGTGCATTGTGAAAACGGTTAAAAAATAAATGTAATTTGGATTGAAAAGCCTTAATGCTCGTGTAAAACGTCTTACCGAATCTCATTAGCATTTTATTATATGTTATATGCACTGTACCTCGACATTCAGTTAACGATGGTGGTTGTTGCAGTACTACGAAAGTTCACACGTGGATAAAATACATGTCATGCAATGAAACATTAGCCGATACTTACGCATCGCTTTGTATTTCTTCTCATTCGCATTGTATTTTTTCTTTGGACAATGTAAATTTGACAAAGAGATTGACAAACCGTCTGCGCGAGGTTTGTGGGGAAAGTTCATCCCCCATTCACATGATTCACACAGCTCTGTTCCTCCAACAGAACTAGAAAACGACTTGAATTTGGTTAGCCAAATAATGAATTACTACAAGAGGCGGAGCTTCGTGGCCCGGATGTTGTTGTGATTGATCAAGTAGAAGTCCAAATAGCATTTATTATTTTGTAATTATTATTAATTGTGGTTTTTATATTATTGTATTTCCATTATTGTTTATCCGTGTGTAAAATATTGACCAGACCGACCAAATACTAATCAGATATCGACCAAAAATATATCAGACTATTTCACAACGGATCAATTTACGTTCGTTTGTAATTACCTGATTAGGTTTACAATTGCTGTAGAATGCTTCCCTCCGAGAAATGTTTTAAAAATTCATAGAAATGTTAAATGTTTCCAAGAAAAGTGAGGAACTGTGTATTTCTGAGCCACCGACCGCACCCTAAAGGAATATATAACTTACTGCACCGTAGAAAACAGCAACACTCGACACTCGACGGATCCGCCCATGTGTAGTCTCTATTGGGCACAGTGTGATCACGTGACAGCGCTGTACCGCTCTGCGCCAAAATTCAAAATCTTAACCAAATGCGTACAAGTCTCCGGAGTCTTCCATTTACCCTAATCAAAGTATATTTTTACCTCTCAGCATTGTCCGATTTACTCGAATAAACCACCGTCCGCACGGCTGACATGATATGAAGGTTTGATCCGCTTCGTATTATTTGTTATGTGTCTTGTTTTTAATTAATTGAACAATAACGTTAGCTGTACTGTAACGTTAGGATAGTTGGTTAGATGAATCACTAGGCCGCATGTCAGATAATAAAGGAAGATCGATTATAATTTAATAATTAAGTGTATTAATTATATATATATAATCTTTTTTTAAGACATTATCAATTGCATGTGTTTTAAAACGACGATCAAAGCTTGAAAGAAATATAAATAAAAGCAAATTATTTTACAGACCCTTGCACAAAAACATGTTTCTGAATGATCTGTCATCGTAATAATAATGACAACAACATTAATACAGCAAATTGAAAGTAATCAATTTGTAACGGTATTTTATATTTTAGAATTTGATTCGTCATTTAAGAGTCGTTGGGCAAAAGTCGTTTTATCAACAGAGTTTCTTATCGGTACATTTGGACATTATCTGAAAATATATGATATTTATATATATTATGTATATTTTATATACACAGATTTGTTTTAACACTTAATCTGCTTTTGATTGAAGATAGATTATTATTTTGTTTGTATTATTAATCTTCGCGCAACTGTTGCGAAGCTTTCCGTTTTTGTAGACTGTAACATTAGTTCCTATATACACTGTATTTAGAATAAAAACGTATTACATATTATGGTTTAATGTTGTTAGACAGGCATCAGACAGATCCCTTTGCTGTGAGCAAACAATGAGAGAGAGCCCAAGGAGACCCATCATCCTGAAGAGGAGGAAGCTGCCATTTCAGAAGAGTGAATCTGATGTAACTTTAGGGTGTGATGAGGCTGACGGGCCACGCTCCCAGACCACCCTGACCCCGACTCAACCCACCACGCGCTGCTTTCCCTATGGCATCCGCATCATGGATCACCCCACCATGCCAGACACACAGGTGGTGGTGATACCAAAAGACGCCGATCTGAAAAGTGTCATCAGCGCTCTGACAGCCAAAGGGAAGGAGTGCGGTCCTCAGGGCCGAAACAAGTTCATCTTGCTCAGTGGCAGCACCAGTTTAGAGGAGAGCAAAACCCTTGGGTGTTTTTCTACAGAACCTGGGGCTGATCTTGGGAAAGGTGAAGCTTACGAGCATGTTTGCTGGTTATTGATATTGTGAGTAATGTAAGATGACTGTTTTTCTGAAATGTTGTTTACCCATTACAGTAGTGAAAAAGGAGAATGAGTGCTACCCACTTGATGACAGTCTGACAAACATCCAATGGCTGGGAAAAATGAGCTCTGATGGACTCGGACCAGAGTCGAACCAAAAATGCCCCAGCAAAGACAATCCAAGTGACTGTCTTCAGGTACACAACAGTAAAGTTGGCATCAAACAAAAAATCAATTTTTTCCAAAAAATGAAAGTACTTACTCAGCTCATGTCATTCCAAACACATTGGACGTTTGTTCATCTTCGGAACACAAATGAATATCTTTTTAATTTTGATTTCTGTCCCTCCATAGACAGCTATGCAAATACCACTTTGATGCTTCAAAAAAATCTTAAAGAGATTGTAAAACTAATACATATGATTAACATTGATCAGCGAAGATGAACATGAAGATGAAGCTCAACTGAACCTACTTGATGTGCGGGAACAAACCTCGTTGGTTCTTGCATGTCAAGTACACATGCTTGGGTTTCCGTTTACCGCAACTGATGTGTGAGTTGATGAATGTTTATATGTGAATAAAAGCCTAAATTCAATCTGTTCATCATATTAAGTGATCGTGTCTCTTCAGAACATTTGGACTAAACGGTTCATATCGATTAGTTAGATTTCATAAAAAAAGATCTTCATTTGTGTTTGCAAAAATGAACGAAAGTCGTACGGTTTTGGAACGACATGAGGGTGAGTAATAATGACAGAATTTAAATTTTGGGGTTTAATAGATTTTTTTAACCCTTTAAATCTTTACAATATGGGTTTAGAAGTAGTAATACATATATTTTTTTAAAAAAAGGTACAATTTTGGCTTTGTTCTAAGTATGAGATTGTTGTGTATCGAATAAATCATGAAATCAGTCTATTGTTGTACCCCCTAATATTTTGCTTTTTTAAGATGACATTTTATAAAATTGTTTGTTTCCTCTTCAGCTGCCCAAATGTCCAGAAAAGGAGAAGGACCCTTTGTCCGAGAGACCCCCGTATTCTTACATGGCAATGATCCAGTTTGCTATCAACAGCAAGAATAACAGACACATGACCCTGAAGGAAATTTACAATTGGATCGAAGACCATTTCCCATACTTCAGAAATGTTGCAAAACCTGGATGGAAGGTAGCGTCTAAAGTGAATACTTTTTCAGTTTACACAAATCTCTAATGTATGATTTCTGAGAGAGATTTTTTTACATTTTTTATTAGAATTCCATACGTCATAATCTCTCACTGCATGACATGTTTGTCCGTGAGACGTCTCCTGATGGCAAGATCTCCTATTGGACGATTCGACCAGAAGCGAACCGCTGTCTCACTTTGGACCAGGTCTACAAGGTCTGTCTTAATACAAATCACATTCTCGCTTCATTATACCCCAGTCTCTTACAGTGCTGCTTTGTCCATATGCCATTTGATGCTTCAAATGTGGTCATCTCTCATTTCCTGGCTCATCCCACAGCCTTTGGTTGACCCAGTGACCCCCACTTGCCCTCAGATCACACAAGTTGGTTACCATCAAGTAAGATCCCCTTTTCTTCTTTAATTCATCTTCTCAAGGGCAGATCGACAGGGACCAGGCTTTCTTCTTCTACAGGAAGCAGTTATTTTATTTCAGGGAGATTCAGACAGACAGGAGAAGCATGTTCAGCTCGAGATCATCGCTTGTTTTGTTTTTTTCCATCATCTACGAGTCCTCAGAAAGGCAGACAGCACAAACGCCGTAGTTTTTTTGAATGTCACACTTTGTACAAATCTAAACAAAGCCTCTTTGTTCCCATAGCAACAGAAGAGAGTTCCTCCGGAGGTGAAGAAAGTGATACCCGTCGCAGGCACAGGTGAGTGTTGAGCTGGATGAGAGAGATAAATGTCTCCGAGCACATGAGTCTGTTTCCTGATGGTCAGTTATCTCCGCTCGCCCTCAGAGAGGAAGATGAAGCCACTTCTGCCTCGGACTGACTCGTACCTGGTTCCCATCCAGCTACCTCTGGGTCAGTCACTCTTCCTGCCCTCCTCCAGTCCCATGTCTCTCGCCACTCCTCCACACACTCAAAGCTCTTCAACTCCCAGCTCCAGCAGTGCAAACAAGAGAGTCCGGATTGCTCCTAAGGTAAAACCTACTACTTCGGCAGTCCATGTGATGTAATTTTCGTCGTCATCATGATGACTAAAAAGACGATGGAGGAGGATTTGGTGCACAAATTTGGATTGACAAATATCTAATCTTGTAAAATGTGTGGTACCGCCCCTCCCTGCACACAGACTAGTATGCATGATTATGAAAGTGAAAAGTGTGATCCTAATACCCCACATATTAATAGCAGCTCCCTGATTCTCGCAAATTATAGGTCTATACACAGAGTATGCATGATTGCGAATTCAAAAGCAAAAACGCAAAGTTTTAAAAATTCCCTGGTATTATCGGAAATATAGGGGTTAAGTTTATTTAGGTGTGAACATTTCTTCACCATGACATCCCTACTGCAGTATTCGAAGAGTGTGTAAAGAGCAAACCATAAACAAAGCAACATATCCTTCTCTATCCTTTTTTTGTTAATCTAAATTTTGCATGCAATGGCAGTAGGGCTGAGTAATATAATGGGGTATTTAATATGCTTTATTATGATATTGATTTACATGCGTACAATCTATTTTAATTATATTTAAAAACTGAGAATGATACCATTTATGTGTTTCACATTCTCTCTGGGAAAAGAAAGCATCGCTATACCTTCTGAAAATGACCAGCAGTGTTTTAGCAAAAAATTATGTAAGAAATCTGATAATATAATTTTAACATCATGCCAATATTTAAATTCCAAAAACTCTTTGCTCAACTTGGTAAAATATAGTTATATTACCCTAAAACGTAACATCAAGAACATCCAGGTGAGGTAAACAAATTGACACAAAATTATGTTTGTCATTTTAATTTATCTTTGTTAAAAATAAGAACTACAAACAATAGGATGCATACAATAAAACAAATATACAAATGAAATAAACAGTGCTTTAAGTTTTTCAGGTAGGCCTACATTAAAGGGTTATGTTATTAAGGTCTCACCCTAATGTCGTTCCACACCCGTAAAAAGGGAATAAAAGCATCATCAAAGTAGTCCATATGTGACATCAGTTGGTTAATTAGAATCTCTTGAAGCATCGAAAATTGTATACATTTTGGTCCAAAAATATCAAAAACTACGACTTTACTCAGCATTGTCTTCTCTTCCACGTTCCTCAAATAAAGATTCAAACGGTCATGAATCAGCGGATTGATTTATGATTTGGATCGCCAGTGTCACGTGATTTCAGCAGTTCAGCAGAGATCCAAATCATGAATCAATACTTTGGAGTCATTAATGACATAAATTTCATTTTTGGGTGAACTAACCCTTTAAATTTATTTAACAGTAGCATTCAAGTAAAAAAACAATGCAGAAACTAAATAATCAAATGTAAAACTAAAACACTACACATAGTCTTCACATGAATTAAATATATACTGAATCATAATAAAGCTACAAAGGTTATTCAGGTAATTTCTCTTCTTCTTTTACTGTATTAGCACTATCACTTTAAGACATAATGCATGGATCCTATTCACATGTATTCGGTTTCAACATAACCGACTGTGTTTACATGAATACGGCCATTTTGACATAACTTTGTGTATTTTACAGATCGAGATAAGTTTGTAATGAGGCGTAAAACAGAACTTAAGGGATCACATGATTTTTAGAGGAAGCTTTTGTGCGCAGTGGGTGCACAACAGACAGCGTGAGATTGTTTTCCACAGCTTATTGGGTTTAATAATTATTTTTAACATCAGTCATGTTACTTCAGAAACAGTCATGTGCCCAGTCTATTTACTGCTGTGTGTGTCAACCTAAAATGTTTTAAAGTAGCTTATTAAAATCATTCCGATATCGCATGCCTTTGTGAAATGCATATCACCATAAGTACATTTGCGATATATCGTGTAGCCCTAAATGGCAGATATGTTACTTTTAGTCTATCCTTCCGAGCAAATGTTCTGTAAATGACATGACTCAGTTGTTGCCCTCTGACATATTACACATGCATCGAATAGGTCCACCCCATGTTTATCTGCAGTTTAGTATACTTTGAAAGCTGTGAGGACACGACTGTGTGTAAGACGTGGAAAATTAAATATACCTGGCAAATATACAATGGTTGATACTAGTTCAGAATTCAACTTTATGGTCTTTTTCAGCAGAGAATTAATTACTTGAGGAAATAATTTTGAAGAAGTGTTTAACGCTTGTGTGTCATGAAAGGTTTCGCAGAGAGACGTGAGCTCGGTGATGCTGTGTAATCCCGCCTCTCAAGAGATAAAGGAGGAGCCTGTATCTATGTCTCTGACTCCTGTGGTGTCCGAAGCTCCGGCCTCTAAAACCAGACCGCAAGAAACCAGCAGCTCCCGCCGCAAACAACGCCTGGTCCGGCCAGCCACTGAGGAACCCGTCCTGCTTTACCCCGACAGCACTCTCTTCGACTCGGGCGTGGTCTCCGACGTCTCCACCTTCCAAGACACACGGGAGGCGGAGCCTGATCCAGAGCCCCTGCCCACCTGTAAACCTGACTTTGACAGCCCGAACAGAGAATACACTTTTAAAACGCCCATCAAAGGCAGCCACCCTTCCTCATCTACTCCCAGTAAACCGCCCACAGTGCTAGAGCCCTGGAGGATCACTCCCGTTGGGAAGGGAGGTGTGCTGGACTTCAGCCCCATCCGAACGCCCAGCGGGCCACAGCTCACCCCACAGCGGCATGAACACACACCCTTCAGTTTTAACAGCACACCTTTCAAGGAGCTTCCGCTTTTTAACTCCCCTCGAGAGCTGCTCACCTGTGCCCGACGCTCCCCGAGACGCTCCACTCCGGCCTGCTCCAGAGAGCTGCTGCAGGTGGGCGTCGCCAACCGCTCTCTCACCGAAGGGCTTGTGCTGGACACCATGAACGACAGCTTGAGTAAAATTCTAGTGGATATCAGCTTCTCCGGGCTGGAGGATGATGATCTCGGAATGGCAAACATCAGCTGGTCCCAGTTGATACCGGAGCTGAAGTGACTCCTGACTGCCTTTATCTGAGCTGCTCAACTTTCTTCACTGCCTTTGACTCTTGCTCTTGATCTCTTCTACTTTTATAAGTATTTTCTTCATTTCTGTGTGTTGCTCTGTGTCACTGCCTTTTACTGTAAGTGTTTGTGTTTTGGATGTGTAGGCGTTTATTTGTGAGCGGAACTGTTAGTGACGAATGTACTTAGATATAATTATTTTGCACAAGTTGTAATATATAAATGTGAGCGTGAGCGAGAGTGTGTATTATAAGTAATTGGACATACAGATTTAACATATTCATTAATTTACACTACCCAACTTTGCAGTATTTCTTTGTTTTGGAATAATTGTGAACACCTTGATTTAGCCAGAGATTGGCAGTGAAAATGATTCGCAAAGAGATTTTAAGACAATTTGGGGATAAAATAAAATTGTATGCAAAAC
Organism: Pseudorasbora parva; assembly: GCF_024679245.1. Classification (NCBI taxonomy): domain Eukaryota; kingdom Metazoa; phylum Chordata; class Actinopteri; order Cypriniformes; family Gobionidae; genus Pseudorasbora; species Pseudorasbora parva. Next base: position 35,568,360 of record NC_090191.1, read on the forward strand.
CTCACATTTGTTCTCTTAGAATGAAGGGTTGTTAGTTAATTGCAGGTGGTCGTCTAAATGTTGCACTTTTTTACTGTTGTAGACTTTAACAGTCGTTCAGATGGAGTATCAAGCTGTTTATAACATCCCATAATGGTTACAAGCATGTCGGAATAGTGACTCATCTCTGCTGCTGCTGCTTTTCTGCATTCATGTTTTGTTTTTCTATTAAGAACAATTTAAGACGCTTTAAGTGTTCTGGATGTTGGATATGACCAAGATGAGCATTCTAAGAGATTTGTGTTGCATTCCACAGCTTTTAATGTTCATTTCCATGTATAGAGTGATTAGTGAGCATGCACAGAGTTCATATGCTTAGAAGACTACCGTCAAATGTAGCTGCATTAATTCATGTCACAGCATATTGTATTCTTCTGATGTAAAAAAACTAACAAAACAACAATGCAGGATGTCAAAAAATATACAACAACTACACAGTTGACATTTACGATGAACTAAAATATCGGACACATATGAGCATTAGAAATTAAATATTACATCCTAAAATATAATAGTATACATTCATGCACAGACATTTGAAAATCTCACTGTCAGTACCAAGTGCCTTGATACGTTTCTGTCAGATTTTGAAGTCATGTATTAATCAACTTTGACATTTCTCAACAATGTAACTTTTGGTCGTCCCGTTAAGACCCACTGCCATTGAAAAACACATAATAAGATGTGTTTTGTGATACTTCTAAAGACCGTATTTAAATATTAAATTTATCTACCTGGCATTTCACTAATCTATGAAAACATTTGGCCTGAATCTGCAAGTGTCATTTCCAACAAAGCATACAATTTGGTTTCTCTTTCTATTATACTTATTTTGTCAGAATAAAGGGATACTTTAAAATGCTTTTAAATGAGAATTTTCAATCCCTGTCTTTGACTCTTCGATTTGAATAAAAACTAGAATTTATAATGGTGAAAATGTGAGTGTTGATTGATTTGATGCCAGGATGTTGCTATGCAGTTGCTACACTAAAAAAATGTTTTTTTTCTTTCTAAATTGGCATCAATGGTTTTGTCACACAAAAGGTTCTTTTGATTGTTAAAAACTTCACACTAAGTAAATAATGGTTCTTTTAAGGGATTTTTTTTATTTCTTTCCACACAACTACCAATTTGACGCTTCAAAAAGTTAATAAGAGATCGTAAAACGAATCCTTATGAATCGAACGGTTTACTCCAAATTTTCTGAAGAGACAATCGCTTTATGTGATGAACAGATTGAATAGGCTTTTTATTCACATATTCAACATTCATCAGATATGGTAAACGGAAGACTTCCGTGAGAACCAATGAGGGTTGTTCTTACACATCAAGCAAGTACAGCTGACCTTCTGGTTATGTTCACTGATCAATTTTCATATGAGATTTAAAGCCTAATAAAGCGATCGAGTCTTTCACATGGATTAGTTTACAATCTCTATGAACTTTTTGTAAGCAAGTGTAGTTGCATGGCCTGTCAAAGGAGGGACAGAAATCTCTCATTTTAAATAAATTTGTGTTTCAAAGATGAGCATAAGACTTACAGGACATGAGGGTGAGTAATTGATTTGTGGTTGAACTAACCCTTTAAGAACTGATCACTGTAAGGTTCAATATAGGGAACCAAAATGGTTCTTGGCATCGCTGCAAAAGCCCCCTATTAAAAAACTTTGTTTTAAACAGTACACTCTTAGAAGAAAAGGTTCTATCGGCGCTACGTGTTTGGAACCCCTAAAAGGTTCCATATTGAACCCTTTTTAAATGTCAAAAGGGTTCTTTTTTGTCATTATAGAACATTTTTAACATAAAAGGTTCTTTGGAGTTGAGTCTACTCAAAAAAACACAGCAAAAATGCATTTATTATTTCGTATTTTTGTCTTGTTTCTAATCTAAATATCTAAAAATTCTTACATTAAGAAACAATTACAAGTATAAAAGTATTATCCTGTGTTGGGAAAAAATAACTAAAAATTAAGAGAGTTTTTGCTTAAAGCTACACTGTGTGATATATTCCCCCATTTAGCGGTGACATTCCAGTGAATATTAGTTTTTGTTCCTCTCAATTCCGATTTCGTTTTAACTCCTACGGTGGCCGATTTAGTCCAAGATTAACATGGCTTCCAGTTCGACCTCGTCCATGAGTGCCATCGAGTGTTAAAACGCGAAGCTTGAATTTACGGGTATGTCCCTCTTTGGCTAATGTACTTTCAAGATGGAGGGGCAACATGGCGACCGGCAATCAAACCCCTCAGCCTTATGTATTTTCAAGGGCATATTATAAACTTACGAGAATACATTATTACTTGAAAAGAGTAAATATACATTAATGAGCACATATATTTTTGAAAGAACTAAGTGTTTTTTGCTAAGAATAAACAAAAAAAAGTTACACAGTGTAGCTTTAAAATAAGCAAAATAATCTGCCAATGGGGTAAGTATAATGTTGGATTAAGATTTGCTCACCCCATTGGCAGATTATTTTGCTTGTTTATTTTTCCCCAAAACAAGATAATTACTTTTGCTTGTCTATTAAATACTTCTTGTTTTAAGAATGTTTTGATGTTTGGACTAGAAACAAGACAAAAATACTAAGTAAGAAAAGCATTTTTTACAGTGAACCTTTAGAAGTTCCAAATACGTAGCGCCGATAGAACCTTTTAAGGTTCTATATAGAACTTTTTCTTTTAAGAGTGTAGGGTGGTTTGTTCAAATGAGCAATAGTAATAGCAAGCAACACTAAAATGTAAAACATTTTTATGCCATATAACAATGTTTTGTTAACATGAGTTTCGCTGGTGTTTAGTGACGCTCCATCAGTAGGTCTGAACTTCCTGCGGAGCCACTTCCAGAAGAATCTGCAGCTGTTGACTGAAATAATCTGCACACAATGAAGTTCTGGTCAGTGACTGAACCCAGGAATAATTGTATTGAAGAATCATTTCTACCTCTTTTTAAAATAATATTTATCTTATGGATTCAATACATTAAAGTTTTTTGCCGCACTTACTTAAGGCTTTTTTCCAGCGTTCAGGTATATACGACTTCTTGACTGTCAAGTAATACACAGGTATTCCTGAGATTGTGAGGGCACAGCTGCCTCCTGTGTTCCAAGGGTCCGAATACAAGGACAGGCCCACGATGAAGAAACACACTATGGTAAAGACCAACGCAACTGCTAGAGGGACCTAAACACAGTCACAGCAATGTTCAGTGACACATTCCTAGTAATATACCAATTAATAAACCATATAAATGGACCTTGAATGGCCTGGGATGTTCTGGAAATCTGTAACGGTGGATGATCAGTCCTAAGGTCGCCAATGCAATGAAGAGCCAACGGGAGAATGACGCAAAGTTGATCAGTTGAAAGATCTCTCCTCTTCCCAACATGATGATGACCAGAGGGTACTACAAACATCAGGAGAAACATGATCACGGAGGAACCAGTTTCGGCTAGTGAATGGGAAGAAATTGATTGCATGTAATCTGAATTACTTATCAGATTTCTAAAAATAAGCAGGTCTACTTGTGATTAAATTATATTGCATTTTCAAGTATACTTGTAATCAGAGTACGGCTACTCTTTTACATGTTACATACAATAGCAGTAGGCTACATTATGGCAAATGTATTGATTCTTCTTATTTACCACTTTTAAATGTACCTACAGCTTTTACCTTTAAAATTTTACTTAAAAAGATTTAAAGTTAAAATTCCAACTCCATTTCTCAAGTTCACAGTTGTGGTCACATGACATGCAGGTAAACAAATAAAATATTTAATCCTGTTTTTTAGTGTTCAAGTTATGATTTATTATAAAAGCAGTACCTTCACAAACCCCAGTTTCTGAAACACTAATGGAATATGTAATGTTTAATGCACTTCATGTTGTTGAAAACAAAGAATGCGATATATTTTATTTATATTTTTATTTTTATGTCAATATGGTATAAATAAATCATGTTTAAATCTATGCGAAAAATGATGTGTGTTAGTCAAAAGTAATCAAAAAGGGGTGTAATCTAAAAGCAATTTTCATCATGTCATTTGTAATTAGTAAAGGACTACAATTTGCAAGTAATAAACACTAAAAGTAAAGGTTCTTTATTGGCATTGGTGGTTCCATGAGGAACTTTTAATACCCAAGGTTCTTTATAGTGGAAAAAGTTATTTAGATATAAAATATTACATAAAAAAAATATTTTAAGATTTGTTCACTGACATGTTTGGGGAACCAAAAAGGGTTATTTTATGGCATCGCTGCACTTAAAAAAAACAACAACAATATTTTGATTTTATGTTGATTAAACCAACCTCCTTCACTGAATTAACTCAAATTTCTAATTTTAACTCAAAGTTTTAAGGCAACCATGTTACTTCCTTTTGTTTGTTACATTTATTTATAGTGTGTGAAAAAAAACTTTTATTTTTGAAAGTGTACTCTGCACTGGATGTGGCTGTACCAGAAAAAGCACAGCTGGCAGTGGTGTTTGTCTGCGAATATGGATCATGGAAAAGATCACCGGAAAGTGACCCTCTCTGGCTCCTACGAACAACATCCTGCAGAAACAGAGTTAGAAATCTTAACTTTTAACCTTTCATAGCCTTCACAAATACAAAATCTAGTTGCAAAACTTATTTTGCCTTTACATTTCTGAGATCCTTACCTGGGTGAACCAAAAAAGCCTCCATTTAGAGCTCCAAGGCAGGAAAGAGCAACTAATATTGGTATTGCTGGAGCTAAACCCTGCAGGGTGCGACCTGCAAACGTCTGCAATGCATTTAGGACAGCACAGTCATGACATTTACTCTCCAATTACTCTCCTGTAATACTCATCTCCAAATCTGTGGTCCACTAACCACTGCCACGGCATCTGATATCAGTAACTCATCTGCAGTCATCACTGTGTAGTAAGCCACATTAACCAACACGTAACACACGGTAACGGTCACCATGGAGAAAATGATGGCAAATGGAATGGTTCTAAAAAGAACATTTGAGAAAGGAATCTTAGATATCTTCATGTATTTATGTCAAGTTAAAAATTTGGCAATGCAAGAAGTTCTGTATACCTGTTGGGGTTAATGACCTCTTCAGTTATAAAATTTAAATAAAACCTGTTTAAAAAACAAACAACTTCACGTTATTTTTTTGAAATCCCTTCCTTTAGATTTTAAGATATTTGGTAATGACAATACCCACCATCCGCCATATGCATAAAGACCTGAATAAAATGCCAAAGGAAGTTTGGTCAGAGATAAAGAATCAGAGTCAAATGCATTCTGGAAATTTTCCGTTTTCCCTGAAACAGAAAAAATAAAAATAAAAATATTAAAGTCACTTTCGTTTTACACAGAAGCTATACATAAAATAATTCTTTAAAAAAAATAGGTTTGTTGTATGGGAAAAATTAAGACTATCAAAATACCAGGGTTATTTTAAAAATATATTTATTAAAATATTTTTTATAACCATAAAAAAACTATCTTTTTTTGTACATAAAATAAAATATTTAAAAAAGTAAAAATGTTATTTCAGCTTGTTGCCAGTTTGATTTAATGCACAAAAAACTAAAACTGAAAAGAAAAAGAAAAACATTTAGAATTTTCAAGTTTTTTAAGAGATTTTTTTTGTGGGTGTGTGTTCTGGTCCATTTTGACCCAGATAACTTTTTTGATCTATAAGATAAATTTGTCTTGAAATTATTTTTTGAACATATAATTTCCCATATCTCACACACACACTTGGGACTGAATTTAGCTAATTAATGTAATATGCATATTTTGAAAATTCATGCAAGTAAAATGAAAAGATTTTATTTGAAAAGATTCTAAAGGAAATGAATACTGTATTTAATTCATTGCTGTGTAGTAGATACAACAACATACCACTGGCAAGAGCCATGATGCCCGGGATGATGATCAGAATCAGAGCAAACATCTTGATGAAGGTCAGCGAGACCTGCGTTCGAGCTGCCATAGACACGCTCCAGCAGTTCACTGCCACTACAAACGCTAGAATAGTTTAAAGTTTAAATTTTTTTTGTCAGATTTAGTTTGCTGTACATACTAAACATTAAGTAATCCACTACTGATGGTAAAGAAATGCTACTCACTGACTCCCAGCACGCTGACGAGTTTGATCAGAGCTGTCGGAGCAGCACATGGGAAGAAAAACGGCTCCACTACATAACGGCCAAAAGCCAGAGACACATAGGAGGCCACTGCAGGTCTGAAATTACATTTTGACTGCACTAACTCAACTGAATTGAACAATTCACTGAACACGATGAAACACAAACACTTCACACACACACACACACACACACACCTGATGAATATGAACTCAGTCCACAGGCGCAGGAAGGCAGGCAGGGGCCCTAGAGTCTCCAACAGGTAGGTGTAATGGCCACCTGATTTGGTAAAGGTTGTGCCAAGCTCAGCATAGCACAGAGCACCTGAGAGAACATGCAATGTTACAAAACTGGTTAGAACTGGATTTTCCAGGCATGGGAGAGCTAAAAGTCAATGTATACACACAACAGTCAAAAGCTTTAAATGAAGATTTTTAAATGTTTTTTGAAAGAAGCTGCATTTATTTGATGAAAAACACAGAAAAACCATTTAAAATAACTATTTTCTATTTTAATATATTTTAAAATGTATTTTTGTATTTACAATTTATTTATGTGATGGAAAAAAAATGTTTCCTTTTACAACGCGTTTATCCAACAGTAAGTAGTGAAGCCAATCAAAGACATGTTTGTTGATCTCTTGAATGAAATGGCCAATCAGAGGTGTTTGGTCAGAATCCACCCAGAACTTTTTGGTATGTGCTGACTCTGAGTTTGGCAAGTTCAAACAAGTGCAGACACGATGTTAGTAAGAGATTAATTGTGAAGTGCAGGGAACATGTTATTATATTGTATGTTATTGATGATGCTGAACTCAGATTTCGTCACCTACAAAAACCTACAACTTTTGGGCTTTATAAAATATAAGATGTTTCTCACCAAAAGTGGAGAGGACACCACACAGAGCCCAGACCAGCAGGGACAATCCCACACTGCCCGAATTCATCAACACTCCTTTGGGGGCGATGAAGATGCCGCTGCCCACCACAGTACCAATGATTAAGGAAATGGATGGCAGCATGCCTATAGTCCTCCTCAGATGAACTGGATCATCTTTCATGTTTTTTTTGTTTCCTTCATCTGACACATTATCAGTAGCGGGCGCTCTTTTAGAGACCCCCATCTCTCAGTGGCTGATTCAGATCTTCACATAGAGGGTACACGCATCATTTGCACAAATCCCAAAAGTGAAGCTTTAAATCACAGTAAACTATTAACAATAAAACAAACAATCAATCAATCAAACTTTATTTCGATATTCCACTTTAAAAATTCTACCAACTAGTAACTTTGCAACTATAAGTTATTAGAGAACTATTTAGGTAATAGACTGATAAGTTAGTGTTAGGGTTTGGGTTAGTATTCGACACAGACTTTATAAAGCTACTTATAATCAGTATGTATGTTGGGGGACCATCACAATAAAGTGTTAGCGGATATTAAGCAGACAGTCTACTTAAACTCTATTGACTGCTTGTTGACATGTAGTTGTACATTTACTTATAGTTGGTAGAACGTCTAAAGTTGCCATTGAAGTGTTAACACATCAAACAAACATGCAGATTTTCAAATTGATAACAATCTGCTAAAGACACGGGGAAATATTTCAAATGCAAATCTTCCTTTAAGTAAAATGTTTTCTACTCACCAGTCCGACTCAGAGGTAATGAATATCCAAGAAAAACCAGTATACTTTTTTCATTTGCTCCTTATGCCGCTTGTTTTGCACCTCCTTTCATGCAGAGTAACCCTGGAAACTGACCATCCAGTTCAGAGCTCAGGCAAGAAACAAAGCCAGCAGTCTTCCCCAGATTCATCAACACGAGTAATTAAAGCCTTTTAGATGGGAAAAGCCATGTGCCATTGTGCTCTGTATGTAGTGTGCAAGTGTGCACAGCGGGACGCAGGAATCTACCCCGAGGACCTCTACTTGTTGAGGCAGCTGCAGCGTTCACGTCTTGGAAACATCAACATAAAAAATAAACAAAAATGTATTTCAGAATTCAAATAGTATCCAAGAGCGGCTTTTGTTAAGTCTTCCAAAGAGATTACTAAAAGTCCTTTCAGAGCAGGCTATAGAGTGTTAGTTTGTGTGTGTCAGGGGTCAGTCCTTACTGACGGGGAGGCTTAACAGTAAACTGTAATTTGGTCAGGGGCCACCAACTTTTTCTCTCCTGGTTCTGTGTCTGGCGGTCTTTTCTATTCGGTCAGACATCAGACATGTTTGTTAAAGTCTCTTTCAAACCATGAAGGGCCCCTCTTATGTTTTTTGTATATGGCAACAGGCACCATCTTATAACAAGAGACAAACATAAACAATGCAGAGGCATTTAAAAAGCATAATACCAATACTGAGATGGAAGAATGCATACAGCAGCATGTTTTCTGAACTTGTTTACTTGCTAATAAACATTCTTCAAAAGAAGTTATATTAAAAACATGCATTTTAAAGTTAGACTTTACATGTTTATGTTAATTGTTCTACAATCTATCCACAGTATTTAATTCAATTACATTAGAAGTAACTAATTAAATTACAGAAAAAACTTTACTTTTTTTTAAGGGAAAAGTAATTAAATTACAGTAACTAATTACTTAGTAACTAATTACACCCAACACAGAGCAGAACATTGCCCAAAGCATCACACTGCCTCCACCGGTTTGCCTGTGCATCCTGGAGCAATGTGCTCCCCAGGTAAGTGACCCGGCACACGCACCCAGCCATCCACGTGATTTATCAGACCAGGTCACCTTCTTTCATTGCTCCGTGGTCCAGTTCTGATGCTAACATGTCTGATGCTAACAGTTGGCGCTTTTGGCAGTGGACAGGTGTCAGCATGCACACCCTGACTGGTCTGCCTGCTATACAGCCACATACGCAACAAACTGATGCACTGTGTATTCTGACACCTTTCTATCAGAACCAGCATTAACTTCTTGAGCAATTTGAGCTACAATAGCTTGTCTGTTTGATTGGACCACACGGGCCAGCCTTCACTCCCCATGTGCATCAGTGACCCTTTATATATATTTGTGACAACCTCTTAAACTGTGCAACTTATATATATTTAATATATATATATATATATATATATATATATATATATATATATATATATATATATATATATAAGTTGCACAGTTTAAGAGGTATATATTTGTGTGTGTGTGAATGAGAGATATATATTTGTGTGAGTGTGTGTGTGTGTGTGTGTGTGTGTGTGTGTGTGTGTGTGTGTGTTATATGTATATATATATATATATATATATATATATATATATATATATATATATATATATATATATATATATATATATATTATATGAGTTGCACAGTTTAAGAGGTTGTCACAAATACCTTTCTAAATAAATTGTCCTCAGGTTAAATAAAACAGTAGAATGTTTTGGATGGTTACTGTACTCTGTTTAGTGCTTTGAAAAGTACCAATTAAACATGTAAAAGTGAATCTTGTTGTAAGGCAGTAGCCTATATTTTAAAAAATCGTACTAATTAATCGCACATTCAACATCTGCATTTTTCTTATGTTCTGATAATTTCACTGTTACTCTCCAAATTAATGTAGAAACCCCCCTAAAACATCTATCAAACAAAATAATAGATTCCTAAGATTATATTCATAACAATAAAATAATTTCATTGCCGATACAGTGAAAGAGAAACTCAAGTCAACAGCAGTGTGACATAGATGTGGCATAAACTTCCCTCTTTGATTGATTGGAGAGAGGATGAGCTGTCAATCTAGAACTAGTGGACCAATGCTGATGCTAAGAACCCGCCACTTATTTACATGAAACTGGAACTGCAACATTTGGAAACAAGCACAGAATGTGGAAACAAGAACAAAGGAGAAAAGAGCACAGACATACAAAAAATGAAAATAAGTGCAGAAAACATGATTTTGTGTGCGATTCAGATAATTCTGGAATTCATGATTCAGTTTTGAGCAATATAATTTTAAACTTGTTTAAATGTTTTTCTTACGCTTATTATTTTTATTTCTGTGACTGCGTTGTTTGGGATTCTGGCTAACTTTACATTGATTTTTCAGTTTTGTGCATTATATTTTCACATGTGGTTTTAAATATTTGATTGACGGTTATTATTTTTTTATGTGTGACTGCAATACATTTGGCGGGAATCTAATTCCATATCCGTCCCCCGTGTACCACCCGGTAGGCCCTACCCTCCATTTCTACCCCTGTATACACCCTTTTATGTGTGTGTAATACCTAATGAAAAATATTTGCATACTATTAAAAATAGTATATAATAATATGTTACATTTAATATGTATTAGGCTATATCTGTGATTGGAAATCTTATTTAGAAATACTGTAATAGTAAAACTCAGTATCTCAGGAATAACAATTAACATCCTCATTTAGCACATGCTGCAAGCATTTCATATAATCAGACTTTGATCCGTGGGTTAAACCAGAGAAACAAACTAATTCAGTTTTTATTTTATTTATTTATTTATTTATTTATTTATTTATTTATTTATTTATTTATTTATTTATTTATTTATTTATTTATTTATTTATTTATTTATTATTGCATTTCAAATAAACAAAGGCAATGTACAGTCAGAACTGCGAAACATACAAATAGAAAAAAAAAACAAAACAGTGAGCCAGGGGGAGGCTAAACATTATATAAAAATATCAAAGGATTCACAAACAGATACAGTTTTAATTGCTTTCTTATTGTGGGAATGAAGGATAGTATTGATATATTTCTGCATTTCTTTTTCAAGAACCAAAAATAAAGGTTTGGTTTTATTGTACTTACTTTTATGTATATGGAATTTAGCAAAAAATAAAAAATTATTTATAGTATAGTATTCTTTCCTTTTATTTGATGGAATATTATTAAAACCAAATATAAAAAAGAAAAAGTGGGGTCAATGTTGTCAATTATAAATCTGGACAAATCTTTCCAAAATTTTCTTACATGAATGCAATGCCAAAATAAACTGATTCAGTTACAAATATGCAAAAATGTCTTGTGTACGTCGGCAGAGAAGGCGTGACGACAAACGTCACTGTAGCCACGTAATCAGGGAAGTAGGAAGCGCTGCGCAGTGCTCACGCCCTTCAGCCGCAGAAACCAAACAGCAAAGTAAACGTAAACTTCATCAACTGTCATCATATTAAACTCATTTAATGGTAAATAACAACAAATCTTATAATTAGTTAGTGTGTTTTCTCTTGCAAGCTCGGATACTGTGTTGTATTTGTGTGATTAGAAGATTCATTCATTCATTTCAGATTGAATTAAGTTGTTATTATTTTAACAACTGTAATAATGCTATTATGTTTAACGTATATCTGTTAGTATGCGTGTTTTATTGTTCAGCTGTTCATTTATAATGCTGGGATAAACTACATGGACGCAGACAAATCTTTTTGATTGGATGGTTTGTTTTTATTATTGCATTTTTTTAATGGAGGTGTGCACTTTAAATCTCAAACTGCTATAGGGTTTTTAACATTTTTCATGTTTATAGTTCAAACTCAGCAATGGTTTAATGTCATAGTGTCTGATCCTGTTGTAAATGTGAATGCAGAATATTTTGTCTTCGTTTTCAGAGATGGCTCAGTTTGAGACGGTATCTCAAAAGTCCAAGTTGCATCCGAAGCCAGAGGGGCTGACATTGCAATATGGCACAGCTGGATTCCGCACTCACGCCAAACATCTGGACCACATCATGTTCCGCATGGGGCTATTGGCAACTCTGAGGTCCAAGAAGACTAAATCCACCATTGGAGTCATGGTGACTGCCTCCCATAACCCAGAGGTAAGAAATACACCCATGTGTGTCCACATTTACTGTGCAATTTCACTTTCCGAGGATGTTGCTGCAATGTTATCATCTTTTCCAGGAAGACAATGGGGTGAAGCTAATTGACCCCATGGGGGAGATGGTGACAGCGGTGTGGGAGGGATACGCCACACAGCTAGCTAACGCCGAGCAGGACTCTCTCCTTAAAGCACTGAAAGATGTTATTGAGAAAGAGGACATCAGCATGAGTGAACCAGCGAGTGTCTACGTCGGCAGAGACACTAGGTAAGCCTGGCTTCTGTTTACATAGCATGCAGTGCTAACTGTCACAATTAAAAGAGAAGCTACCAAACCTGAAGACTTCATAGTGGTCAAGCCAGTAAATCAAGTAAAAAAACTGGCTACAGATCTTTCAGAATCTGAAAATGTGATTAAATAGCTTTTGTAGCTGAAAGTAATCATGCTTCTTGTCATTATTATCATCAGGATTTATTTTGGTCCTCATGCACATTAAGCTATACATTATTAAATGAAAAGGGTATGAGCAGAAGCCTTAGCTTATTATAAGTACACTTTCTTTAATTATAATAATAATTATAAGCATCACTACAAGGTTTAATCTATACAAAAACAAATTATTTAAATCAACATTTCCCAAAACCTTTATACATAACTAAAGGTTACACGTTTCATACATTAATATGGTTGTTTAAAGCATTACATAAACAAACATATAACTTACATTTTTTAAATTTGTATATAACATTTGTTGCTTGTAAATTTGCAACGTAAACTGCACATTCCATGTCATCATTTTACCCATTTCACAGATATGCATCTATTCTTTATATTTGTCCTCGCCATGTCCTCTCCCATAATTATTTTATTATTTGTTTTACATTTTTAAACATTTTTAAACTAGTTCGGCTCGCTCTCATTTCATACTGCCTTTGAAAACATTTGGAAAGTAAATGATGTGCATAATACATTATATAACAATTTTGAGATCAATCAGATCACCAAATTTTAAATAATGCCCTTTGATAAATAATATTGTAGTTGGTTTATAATCGTCGGCTCAATTTACTTTAGATATTGCTCTCATGTGTAGCATGTAATTTGGTGGAATGTTATGTATAAAATATATAATTTAAGTTTACTATTTTATTTTGTTACTCTTTATTGCAATGATCCACTTTAGAAATTGTAATATCTATAACTAACTTTGAAACTAAATGTCAACTAACTCTCAGAGTATTAGTGGACTGTTAGGGTTTCATGTTAGTAGAATAAGTTGACATTTACTTGCAAAGTTACTTATAGTCAGTAAGTGAAATATCAGTTGGGGAGCATCAAAATAAAGTGTAGAGTAAATACTTTAATGACTAGATTTAGTTGCAAAGTTACTTGTACTTAGTAGAATGTCTAAAGAGGACTATCAAAGAAAAGTGTTACCTTTTATTTCTCTTTGTCTTTTTTTTAATTTAGACCAAGCAGTGTCAGTCTGTCTCAGGCTGTATTGGATGGCGTTTCCAGTTTGGGAGGCAAAACTCATGGTGTGTTCACGAGTTCCTTACAGTACAAAACTTACTGACATGAATTACTTAGTTTGAAGCTCATTTCAGAGATTTAGTCTTGCCTTTGCATTTTTTTTTTAGTGTAAGTACAGTTGGTTTAGCCAGAGATATGACAGTACAAAGGTTGGTGAATTGCTCTGTTGGTTATTCTGTGTTAATCATGGGTGTGTGTTTTTTTTAAGACTATGGTCTGGTCACCACTCCCCAGCTGCATTATATGGTGTGCTGTTGCAACACAAATGGCTGCTATGGCAGTCCCACTGTTGAGGGCTACTACCAGAAACTCTCCCAGGCGTTCCTTCAGCTTACCCAGAACGTAAGAGTGACATACAAGCTTCTGCGTAGTCTTCAAACACTATAGTGCCCCTATTATGCTATTTTAAAGGTTTCTCATTTTATTTTGGAGGTCTGCTACAATAGGTAATAATATACATGGCAACATCAACAATTTTCTCACAGTGTCTCTCTCTAAAGCCCTCCTTTCCGAGAGCCCACTCTGCTCTGATTGGTCAGTATTTTATAATCTACATCTGAATTTCAGCATCTCAGCACTTAATACATAGTGATGCAAGCGGTAACAATGCTGTTGGTTTTACTGTATCAATTTGGCAAAACGAACCAAAGTCTTCCAGGGCTAGAACTGTGGTGTTTGAGGGTGGGTAAAAGTAGACAATGTTCGCCGGCAGCCAGTGAAGATCATAGGCTGGAATTATGCAAATTTGTTACAAATCTACATAGTTTTGTGCAGGAAGTAAGTCTGGAATTAATGAAGATTCGTTTCAGGCAGTTCAGAATCTGTTCTTTCTTATGAGACACAATCACTTTAATCACTTTAAACTTTTACTTTCACATACATGAAAGGTAATATCAGAAAAAAACATAATAGGGACACTTTAATGATCCTGTTTATTTCTAACATTAAGTGTTTCCCTACTTGTATTCCAAAGGTCCCAAATCGCACTGATGATCAAAAGAAGATTCTAGTGGATGGAGCCAATGGCATCGGTGCATTGAAGATGAGAGAAATGGAGCCGTTTCTTCGCTCCGAGCTGCAGGTCGTGCTTTCAAATGATGGCAGCAGCGGGAAACTCAACCACTTGTGTGGAGCAGATTACGTCAAAGTCCAGCAGAAAGCTCCTCAAGGTCTGTCAGAACTTTTTGAGTGGTGAATGTACATGGCTGTGAACATCCCATGAGAAAAAAGAACCGCTGATCCCAGCTGGGTAAAAAACTCTCTCATATGAGATGAAATATTTGTGTTTTTATAAACCATGACCGTTCATGGACAGAGTTTATTTTACTAATATATTGAGAGAAACACAAAATTATCTGTTCATGCAGAATTTTCTGAGTAATCAATTTATTTTCTCTCCAGGTGTGTGTATGGCTGCAGGTGAACGTTGCTGCTCGTTCGATGGTGATGCTGATAGAATTGTTTACTATTACTCTGACTCTAAGGGCCACTTCCACCTCCTGGACGGAGACAAGATCGCTACTCTCATCAGCACATATCTCAAAGAGCTGCTCACACAGGTTCTAAACAAATGAATAAGGTCTAGAATGAAATTACCATGTCCAAATTTAAATGTGTCCATTAATTTTGTTGTGTGTGTGTTCAGGCTGGGTTGAATTTACAGATTGCTGTTGTTCAGACAGCATATGCTAATGGGAGCTCGACTCGCTACTTGGAGGACGTCATGAAGGTAATGTTAGAAATATGTTTTGTTTTTACTCTCCAATCCATGGATGGTGTTTTGACATGTTAAGATGACATTTGACCTCTTCATAGGTCACAGTATGCTGTACGAAAACAGGAGTGAAGCACCTACATCATGCGGCACAGGAATATGATATTGGAGTGTATTTTGAGGCTAATGGACATGGAACTGTGAGTTCACTGCAAAATAATGCTATTTCATAGCACAATCATGCTTGAATATTAGCTAAAAGTATAAGTTGTTGAGTAGTTTTAATTTGTAAGTTCAAAATACTGAATTAAGTTATATTTTCTAAATGTTGAACTTGAACCATCTACTTTAGTCTTCCATGATAATGCAAACCACACAGTTTTTCATTTTAATTTCAGTTTGCATGCTTGTATTTAAACTTGTATGGATGGGAAACTGCCCACTTGTGCATTTGCTCCATGTTTGATTTAGTTCCTCTGAGAGCCAAATGTCTTTTCACTGTGAAAATTAGCTGGTCAGTGTTCATTCAGCAAACTTCAATCCATCGAGACATCTATTCTACACGTGTACTTATGCGATTAATCCATCCAAACAGACATTTGATCAAGCTTTATAGAGGACCTATTATGTGTTTTTACATTTTACGTTACATTTCCAAAACAAGCTCAAAGTAGTTTACCAATCACAACACACTGATCCAGCCGACCAATCAGAGCACATTGCACTTTTTTGAGGGGCTATACAACAACGAGGGCTTTTTTTTTTAAAGACTTGTAAAAGGACATTAGAGTTCCTCTTTTAAGCTGGTGATTATTATAGTTTTTAATAGTGTTTTTTTGCTGATATGTTTCAGGTTTTGTTCAGCAAAGCAGCACAAAAACAGATTTTGGAGCTGATAAAAGACTCGAACAGCAACGATGAGAAAAAACGTGCATTAAAAATTCTGGAGAACACAGTCAATCTGATCAACCAGGTATAAAAACATAACATCAAACTATATTATCAGATGACTTATAGATGTAATAAAAATAGGTGAAATGTTCTATACTTGACTCCCTCGCTCTTTTCCTCAGACGGTTGGAGACGCTATCTCAGATATGCTAGTGATTGAAGCTGTGTTGGCCATCAGAGGGATGTCTGTTCAAGACTGGGATGCAATTTACACAGACCTGCCCAACCGACAACTTAAAGTCACGGTGTGTACTTGTGTGTGCTTTGTGAGGTTTGAGTGTAGGTGTAGGTGTGTGAGTGAGTGTGTTTGTTTTAACTGCTGTACTCTGCAGGTGTCAGACCGGCGTGTCATAAATACAACAGATGCAGAGAGGAGGGCCGTGACTCCAGAGGGTCTGCAGGAGGCCATCGACTCGCTTGTCAAGAAGTACAAAAACGCTCGGTCCTTCGTTAGACCATCTGGAACTGAAGATGTGGTCAGGGTCTATGCTGAGGCTGACACACAGGTACATTGTCATTATGCATACTCTCTCTTGCATATCATTAGAGGGCTGCCTAATAGTTGACTGAATGTTAGTTGAGGAGAAGATGTTTGGTTGACCATATTTAAGTTAGCGGGTTTGTCGGCGAAAACAACAACTCAAATGCAGTCTGTGAATGACAGATCAGTTTTGTTGTGTAATGGTCAGGTAGAGCTCTCAGGAAATTCCCATCTTCCAAGCTGTAATTATGAGATCAATGAAGAAAAGAAATATCTTTGGTCTGGGGCAGCCCTAAATATCACAGTATATTTCATTGTAATTGCAGTTTTGATGTGTTTATTTTCAGGAAAGTGCTGATAATCTGGCTCATGAGGTCAGCTTGGCTGTGTATCGTCTCGCTGGAGGAGTCGGAGATGAGCCTAAACCTTTACACTAATCACACACACATTCATGCATGCAGTCAATGACAATCAAATCATGTCAATGTTATAATACTGTAAACTATATTTTTTGTGGCACTAACACGTTTTTTGAAGATGACAAATGATAATAGTTTTTTTCTTGTACTGTATGAATGACCAACAATCTCTATAAATGGAAATGTATGACTATGTGGGAATGTTAAACCATGGAAATCTTTCTTCACATTCATTTCATCTGGTAAAATCTTTGCAAAGTTTGGTGCCGGTGATATATATATATATATATATATATATATATATTTTTAAGAAGTCTCATCAAGGCTGAATATACTGGACAAAACAAATTGTAATTGTTTTCTATTTGAATGTATTTCAAAAATACATTACTCCAGTCAGTCACATGATCCTTCAGAAATCATTTGAATAGGCTGATTTGCTGCTCATGGAAAATTTCTTATCAATGTTGAACACAGCTGTGCTGCTTCATATTTTTGTGGAAACTGATACTATGATTTTTTTTTTTTGATTAATGGAACATTTGAAAGAATTGTGCTTGTTTGAAATAAAAAATATTTTGTCAATGTAAAAGGCTTTCAGTAACTTTTGAACAATTTACTGCATCCTTGCTGAATAAAAATAATAATATTTCTTAAAACAGTCGTACAAACCCTAAACTTTTGAATGGTAGTCTATGCAAACAACATGAGGCAGCTCTCCAATAAAAGCCTTATTTACTAAGTAAAATACAATTCAGGTGAATTAGATCTAAAATGTAAGGCATACTGGACTGTATGTAGCATCATCCGATTTTAAACTTTTTTAGCTGTCATTAAATAAATATCTTAGCACCATCATTTTGGTGTTTTGCTGTAAAAAGTCTGTTTTGTTTCCATTGATTCTCTTTGCGTGCCATATAAGCACGTCGGACACAACAACTGAACTAAAACATTTGGAAAAACAAATGCTATGCAATCAAGCTTTATTTGTATTGATGAATCAGATGACCCACAGTTAAACGCTTAATACATGCTGTTACAGCAGATTAGTCAAAGCACAAAGGAGGTAGTAAAGGATGAGAGATTATTTGTCTCTGGTTGCTTTTCTAAAGTATTGAACTTTAGAGGTTTGGGACAAGGACTCTAATGCAAGGGTCTAATTCAATCATTCTCATCCGCGGCGCCAGAGATGGTGATGGTGCGTTCTTGTGTGTCACTTTGAATCGTGTCCTCGTCTGTCTTAACTGTTCTGCAACCAAAGAGAAATGGGCTTTAGCTTCTGGAACATCAAGAAACATTCATTTGTATTTGAATCGCCTAATAACCTGCAACAAGGAGTTTTTGCAATTTTATAAGAGAGCAGTTTACTTGTACCTAATGAGGACCGTCTTCCTCTCCGTCATCTCCACAGCCTGTTCATGGTTGAACTCCTCCACAGACTCGTGATGGTTGTGGTTGACTATTGAGCTGCTGGAGACCATCTTCTCTGAGGCGGCTGAGCTCATCGCTCCACTGACCCCAGAAAGGCTGCTGACCATTCCTGCGCTCACGCTCATGAGAGACAGACCGCTCACCATGCTGGATAAGCGATTGTCTTCTCCCTCTATCAGCTTCCTGCAGAGCCACAGCATAATGAGTTAGACTTACTAAAAAGAGAACTTCTATGTAAAACAGTGGTTCTCAACCAGGGGTCCAGGAAACATCTCGGCAAATTTCGAAACGGGTCTCAAGATTATCATTTTAAGACAAATCAAGCATTCACATAAGCTAAAACAACTAAAAATTTGAAAAATAAAATAAAATCAGGATATATGAGGTAGCCTAATTTCTAGACCTGATAAATCATGAAAATGAATAAAATCCCTAGATTTTTTGACTAAAATTTAAAGGATTTAAAGGAAAAAAGTTCTATATATGTATAAATGTCTTAAATAAGTGCAAAATACTTTATGTTTAGAGGATTAAATTAATTAAAACTAAATCCATAAAGTGATCCCTTGGTGGGAACCACTGTGGAAATAAGGTCTCGAAATATTTTTACATTTAATTCTACAACATAAATATACATCAGTACCCCCTTGTGATTGTTTTAAAAAGCTTTTAGTTGTCTTGAAAAAGTCAGTTGCTAACAAGTAACTAAATGGGACTAAAGAGGTTGTAGGGGACATTAAACGTCATCACCCAATCAGGTAAACTCATCTACTCACTTGTTATGCTAACTTCCAGATTGGCCTTCAAAAATACATTATTACTGCAGCAATGAATTGCTTGTTCACAGTGTCATGGCAGAACTGCAGTACCTGTATGTGGTGATTTCAATCTCCAGCGACATCTTAACATTGAGCAGATCCTGATATTCTCTCAGTAGCAGCGCAATCTTCCCCTTAATAGACTTCAGTTCCTCCTTTAGAGTCTCTATACGGCTCTATGACACATGAATTAGTGAGATATTAAAATAAACTTGATTTTGTGAGTGTAGCTAGTTCATGCAAAACTCTTAAGATGTTCTGAGGGATTTTAGCATGTTGCTATGTGGTTGTTAGAGCATTTTGGGTGGGTGCTAGAGCTTTAGAGATGGCCCAAGACCAAAACCAAGAAAAAAGTGGCCAATGCAGGTCTCTGATATTCTGCGTCTGAAAATCTATAGTTTATAAGTCTGACTGGTTTCACTCTTAAAAAGAAAAATTCCAAAGGTTTTTTGTTGTTGTTGCAGTGATGTCACAAATATTTTATATGCTTGGAACCTTTTCCACTAGAAGAATCTTTTGTTCAATGAAAAGCTTCCATTGATATTAAAGGTTGTTAATGGAGCCATTAATGTCAATAAAGAACCTTAACTTTTAAATAGGTAAAAAAAAAGTATGCGAAAAGAGTAGCATGTTCGAATTCACAATAAAAGGTACCTGGATTCATACTACACCCACTATATTATATAGAATGTATTTTTTTAATTGGTGAAAATTAATTACTTTTTCAAAATATTTGTGATTTCAGATGCAGCCATTGTGACCTTCTCTTTATATTGAAGGGGCGTGTCTTTACCTGTAGCTCCTCCTCCTCTTTCCTGTATCTCTCTTGGGCTTCTTTGATCATGAGCAGCAGTGCTTCATTCCTATTTTTAAGAGCATCCAGTTCTCTCTGTTTGTTCTGAATCTGCAAACACATACGAGGTAAATTATAAGGCCACGCAGTTTGGTGTTTGTGTTATATGAGGCACAGCAGAAGAAAAAACTACTTTCCATACCTCTTTCTTTAAAGCAGTGATTTCTTCTCTGACGCTCCTCGCTGTTTCCATGTGCCGTGATGTTGCTTTGTTTAGATCTTGGAACTTCGCTTTGTACCAGGCGTCCATCTCCTAGTGAAGACCAGTTGGGAAAAAACTTATGGGGGTGAAGGTCAGTATAAGGGATGATGAGGTTTATTTGCAGCCTGTTCTGATTACCTGCAGGTTTTGGGCGGCGATGCTGTCATATTGAGCCTGGATCTGTTTGAGAGCGGAGGCCAGGTCAGGCAAAGCGAAGGCCACATCTACCTTAGCCACAGACCCATAAATCTGAGCCATCAACTCCTCGATTTCCTGACATACACAACATGTTGATTAAGAAGGCAATTTACCAATATCCTTTACTGATTCAATAACTAACACATTACAATTAATGTTAGCATATGTACTGTGATACAGATTTAATTTAATTTCATCATCAGATTTCAGATGATATGTAAATGGTCTGAACCTTTTTCTGAATCCTCTGTAGGAACTCGAGCTCCACTTCTAGGTTTTCCAGTCGTTTTTCCAAGGCAATTCGGGAGGATGTGGCTGCATCTACATCCTAGTACAGAGGAAGTTTGAACCCCATCATTATGTAAATCCAAGTGATGTTACACTTTCTGTATTAAGTTGGACCTTACCGGTCTGAAGGCTTCGATCTCAAGCTCCGCCTTCTTTCTGACTTCCAAAGCCTCCTCGTATTTGACCTTCAGCATTTCTAGCTGACCTGCCATGGCATCCTTTGCTGCTACCGCCAGGTCCTACAACGGCACAGATGCAGTTATCATGGCAATCCTTGCTAAAGATGAGTGAGAGTGTGCATGTGTAAGTGAGTAAAGTCTAATCGGTCCATCTCTCACCCGCTGGACTTTCATCTGGTCAGCAATCCTTCTCAGCTCTCTCAGTTGCTCCTCATAGAGCAGTCGCAGGCCGGACGGCTTCACATAGTGTCCCTTGATGGCATCAATTTCTGCCTCCAGCAGCTTGTTGCTCTGCTCCAGAGAACGTACCTGCAACAACCACACCAGAACTCACAGGGCTGTCTTTAAAATGGGCACCATAGAGAAACCATAAGAGGGAGTAGTGTAAAGTGTCTTACCTTCTCGATGTATACAGCCAGGCGGTCATTCAGGGCAACCATTTCTTTTCTCTCACTGGTGCGTGTGCTGAGGAAAGCCTGGTTCGCAGCAGCAGCGGCATCCAGATCCACAGCACCTCCTGCAACCCCCAAACCCATGCCCAGACACAGCGTTCCCATACTAACACTGCTGTAGAGGGAAACAGAACATACATTTACAACATTTATTATTTTTAAAATAAATTTGGAACTAATTGGTAACACTTTAAGGTCTAATTGGTGGTGGTTGAGGAGATTCCCCCTTCTATGTAAAGCGTTTTGAGTGCCTTGAAAAGTGCTATATAAATGTAATGAATTATTATTATTATGAACCAGTTGCTTATTAGCATGCATATTAGGATATTGGGTATTTATTAGCACATATTAATGCCCTATTCTGCATGACCAGATTCCACATCCCTTAATTCTACCCAATACCTAAACTTAACAACTACCTAAAATAGCTTACTAAACTATTACTAAGCAGTAATTAGGAGTTTATTGAGGCAAAACATAACTAATAGTGAGAATTGGACCCTAAACTGAAATATTAAAGTATTATAGCTAGCTTAATTTTAATGTAATTTTTTAAACAAATTTTGAATTTTATTTTTATATTATTTAAGTTCTTAAATAAAGCAACAGATATGGTATAATAGGCCATTCTATTTAATTATATTTTTAACAAATGATATGATATGATATATGATGTGATATATATTATATTATATTATATTATATTATATTATATTATATTATATTATATTATATTATATTATATATACAGTGGTGGCCAAAAGTGATGTTGGAGGGGATAGGCTAATTGTTTTTAATGACCCATTAAACCATCCAAATGTTAGGAAACTCTTTTATATATATTTTTTTTGAATATGAGAGAAGATACACAATTTGGTTAAGGTTAACCAGAAATTATTTGGCAAAAAAGGGTCAAACTATAGCTACAGGTTTTATTTTAGTATGCAAAAAGGCATTTTTTTTTTTAAAGCTCACAGGAAAAAAGCATACATTGACTACACCATCATCAGTTATTATTACGTTGGTTCTCGTTTTTGCACGTAGGCTATTCATATTTTTGTATGACAGCCGCGCCAAAAATGATCAGTGTCATTCAGTTACCACAAATAAAACTATTGATTCCAAGCACCATACAATAAACAATGCTTCATATGCATAGCCTATTAGATTTAACACAGAATCTTTAACACATTTTAAATATATTTGAATAGGCTAAAGGGCGAAGATGTCAGTTGTTTTACTAGACCGGACATCACTTTTTAGCTTACCTGGTCATGCGGGATCTGCGGGATCCGGAGAGCGCCCTGCGCCCAAAAGTGCCGCTGCGGGTGTAACTGGCGGAGCGGTGGCGAGCGGGCCCTCGGGTGGGCGACGGGCTGGACACCCGGACCTGGAGCGTGGAAGACGAGGTCAGGGCACCCTCAAAGTGACGGCGGTAAGAGGACATCCTTTCTGGGCTGTGACTCATGGTGAATGCGATGGTCTTTGCGCGTCTCCAAAGATGCGGCCGACAGAAGCGTTCAGTCCACACTCATTCACGAGGGAGCTTTATACCTACTGTCCGGACGAGGAATGTCGAACCTTGAGTCTGACACAGAGTCGAACCCTTCTCTGAACTATCTCACGGGCCACCGCGAAGAGTTTTACCGCGGTAAAAATAGAGTGAGCTTTCCTAATGAAGCTGGCAAGCACGAGTCCCTTATTAATGACATTCTCTGCACTAAAACAGTCTAAAAACTTGAAACTAGTGACTTCATCAAGGAAGTGCATGCTGAATTAGGCTATTATAGAGTCACTATTGACTAGTCTGGAAAAAAACAAATGCATAAATTACATTATAATTATTATATATAGGCTATATATCTGTTAAAATGACAAGATATTATTTGTTACATTTAAATATAATAGCCTAATGCAGTAAAATTATATAATTCACAATAATTATGTATATTATAGGCTATTATTTATAATATATTATTTTATTTTTTTAAAGCTGATGTCATATTTTCATATGAACTTAGATTGTATTATTTGCAACAGTTATAGGCCCTATTGTATTAGCCTATATTATATTGCATTATATTATATTACATTACATTATATTTATTATATATATATATTATATTATATTATTATTTATATTACATTATTTTATTAGGCTATTTTATTTAAAACTGATGCCATATTTCATATGAACTTAGATTGTATTATTTACAACAGTTATATTTATTATATTATATTATATTATATTATATTATATTATATTATATTATATTATATTATATTATATTATATTAATTATATTATATTATATTATATTATATTATATTAATTATATTATATTATATTATATTATATTATATTATATTATATTATATTATATTATATTATATTATATTATATTATATTATATTATATTATAAATCTGTCCGGAACTGATGCGTCAGTTTGCTTCCTCCCGGACCGCTTTCTTTGGACAATGAAATTCTACGGAGTGTTTTTTGTGTCGCGCTCCTCTTCTGATCTAATCAGAGCATCGTTTTATTTAAACACAATTTTAACACCACATTAAGGGTTATTTTCTACCTCAAACACCTCAAGATGGCAGGGAACTTCTGGCAGAGTTCACATTAGTAAGTAGAGACGTGTTTTGTGACATAAATAGAGGACGTTAAAGGTATTTTTAGAGGTGTTGCTGGTGCTGCGAAGCTGTAAGAGAAATAAAAACTCATGGTTAAAATTCATGGTTTGACTGATTAAAGAGAACTGTTTACCAAATCTCGGTTAATGCCATGATAAAGAATAGACACTAGATTCAATTACTTGTATTGTTTGAACAGTTTAAATATCTTGATTATTAGCTTTAGCCGACTGGCTAGTGCTAGCAAACCACTGAGAAATTTAATTTATGAATAATTTGGATACATTTGTGTTATTCAAGACATGAGTTTATTTAAATCCCTTTATTTGATAATAATAAAATAATTAGTGTACTATTGTTATGTTTTGATGCGTATATGCATTTGTCTTTGAAGTTAAGAGTATATTAAATCTATACTGCAGTGTTAATTTGTGTGCTCGTATTCTTTCATGATTTCTAATCCGAAATTATTTGTTGTGCTTGTTCTTACCAGTCTGCAGTGGGTTCTGGACAAACAGGATCTAATGAAGGAGAGACAGAAAGATCTCAAGTTCCTCACAGAGGAAGAGTACTGGAAGCTACAGATATTTTTTGCCAATGGTTTGGAGATAAATTATGAATCATCTTCCTGTCTAACCGAAATATCAATAT
The DNA here is from genome assembly GCF_024679245.1 of Pseudorasbora parva. Lineage (NCBI taxonomy): Eukaryota > Metazoa > Chordata > Actinopteri > Cypriniformes > Gobionidae > Pseudorasbora > Pseudorasbora parva. Next base: position 35,593,166 of record NC_090191.1, read on the forward strand.
GGGCCTGTTCTGAATGAGACTGGATTTATAATTATGATATTTATGTATATAGAAATGTGTTATTTGCTTAATGGGCTTAAGGCTACAACAGAGCATTTATGTACATTTTTCAGGTGTTATTTAACTGATGTGTGTGTGTGTGTATGTGTGTGTGTGTTTAAGGCAATGATAATTCAAAGTCTATAGGAATAAACCTTGCCTTTAAACACTTAACATAGTTTAATTTGTCATCTTGTGGCAGTGATTCAAGCATTGGGAGAACACTTGAAACTCAGGCAGCAGGTCATCGCCACAGCGACTGTCTACTTTAAGCGCTTTTATGCCCGGTGAGTGGGTCGTTGCCATGGTTACTGCCATCATTTTTCTCCATATAGATTGATCTTCTAGAATGATGACTGGTGTATTTTTGATTGAAGAAAACTCTTGTCATCTTTTCAGGTACTCTCTAAAGAGCATAGACCCTGTGCTGATGGCCCCAACATGTGTATTTCTGGCCTCTAAAGTAGAGGTAAATGCTGTCTCGATATTCATTTCTGCTGAAAGATGCAGCAAATTAGAATTTTAATTAATGGTAATTCTTTCGCTCGACAGGAATTTGGTGTTGTTTCGAACACGCGCCTTATATCAGCAGCAACGTCCGTGTGTAAGTGATTTATAAACTCATTAAACTACAGTTGATATTACTGCTAGAAATTGAGTTCTCTAAAGCTGAATTGTACACATGTTTTTTTTTAATGATGTTTAAAGATAAATTTAAAGTGTAAATCAGCATTTAATAAATAGGTTTTTAGCCATAATCACCAAATTCGTTCTTTTTTGGCATCCTATGATAACTATAATGCTAACGATAAAGAAATTGTTCTAAAAATTGTTCTAAACATTAAAGAATAGCATAGTCCACATCACAGCTATAACGATAATGGCACAGAAATTATATAGTTGGAACTAAAGAACTTGAGGATTTAAAGTGACAGACGACAAAACTGCAGTGTGGGCTTATAATAAATGGAACAATATTGTCTGCTGGTGTGGACACTAAAATAGTTATACTAATATAGTTACATAGTTATATTTGTGCTAACGGGTCTATACTCCTGTTATAATGCCATACGAATATAATAGAATATGTTTTTAGTGATTTTTTTTTATTTTTTCATTCTCTTTTTATAATAGTGAAAACAAGGTTCTCCTATGCCTTTCCAAAGGAGTTCCCCTTCAGAATGAACCATGTGAGTCAAACTTCTGTGCTTTCTACACCAGAAAACTCATGAGACACTGCTCTGCAATGTAAGCGAGTGCGAGTTGTACCAGATGTCCTTGATATTGCAGTCCAGGTTGTTTTTTTCTTGCTGAGAATAGTTTGTGCTGAAAGAAATAGAATTACACTTGATTTTAAGGTCTCCTTGTTACAGTGCAATTATACATTCAGGTACCAAGTAAGATTAATTAACTTTATGTACTTACAATGACGTTTGGTTTAGGGTTGGTTGCCTTCAATTAGGCATTATTTAAATGTAGAACGTGTGACACAAAGTGATACCAGAAATACTTTGCTCCAGATCAAGATTTTGGAAATCTGACAGCATCACTAGATATCTAGATAATAACTTCTTGTAACTGTCTGATTCATATGTTGCAAACTCTGGCCCAGAGTCTGAGATTTGTGTGTATGGTGATGATTCTGCCTTCAGTGTCACCAAGTTTCTGACACCCAATCAGGAGTGACATTCCTCACCCTCCCGACATATTCGTAGGAAAGTCTCATTATTGTGATAAATGATTTTGGCAGCTAACGTCTCGGGTTGGTGATAAGTGTTATTTGTTTAGTGTGCCACCAGTCAGGTGTTGTAAGGGAAACATCTCGCCTCTCTGGAGTGCTGGATGACCGTTTGTGGATCATCGTAATGGGAAAGATTTCACAGTGAACTCATGCCTCTCTCTGTTTCTCTAGATCTTGGAGTGTGAATTCTACTTACTAGAGCTCATGGTTGGTGTTGATTCTTCTTCAGTAGGATGTTTAGGTGGTTGTTCACAGTGTGTGTTCATGGATGTTTGTCTTTGTTTATTTTAGGACTGCTGTCTGATCGTTTACCATCCTTACAGGCCATTACTACAGTATGTACAGGACATGGGTCAAGAGGACATGCTTCTTCCGCTGGCTTGGTGAGGAGTGTGTTTGGTTTTAGATGGCACAACCAAACAATCAACCACATTTCACTTTTCTTTATTTGTCGATATTGAGGTGCCTAAATGGGTGGTAACAGAAAAGTTGCGATGTGCACCAGACTATATACCAGTTGTCAGCAGCCTTTTTCCATTAAGTGCAATTTTTATGTTTCATAGTTTTTTGCTGTGCCATACCATCAAACATTTCTTGATCAATCACAAACATTTTTAATTAGTTATTTATTTGGTTAGTAGTAACATTGATAGTTAGTCAATGTTATGTTCTGCAATAGTGCAGAACCTAAAATATTTCTGTAGCAAATTTCCATACTTTTTCAAAAAAAAATGTTTCCGGTTTCGGTTAGACTTTGTATAAATGAGTTTGCACACCACCATCATTGTGTTTAATAGGAATCTGCATATTTTTTAATAGGACTCTATATATATTTTAATATGTCTCTATATCGTTTGTCAGAGCTGTGCACTTTCATTGACTTGTGCAGATTAATTCTCACACTTTAATATTATTTTTATGTCTTTTAACTTAAAACGCATCTTTTCGCGTTTGCTCATGTGTTAGCGATTACCCCACATGCCGAAGATTGCCAACCCTGTTCAGATTGGCTGTACAAGAATAAAATCTCCAAAAAGTTATTTGGTTTTAAAGTCATGAAATATTTTTACAATAGTCTTTTCTTCCCTATTGTGACGTATATTCATGTGAAATATACGGCTTCTCGAACAATTAAATCATGGTACAGTTTGTTGGTCTTCTCGTTATTTACCTATAGCAACTAAAGAATCAGAAGTCTTACATATTCACAGAAAATAGTTTACTTTTGTGTTGAAAATTTGCTGAATACATAAACATGAATGTCTGATGTAAATGTTCTGTCTCTGTGTGTGTAGGAGGATAGTTAATGATACATACAGGACGGACCTGTGTCTGCTTTATCCTCCATTTATGATTGCACTTGGTAAGAACAAACTTTCTTGACTCAAGCCGACAGGTCTTAAACCTGCAAAAGTTTTTGATCTAAATAGCTTCAGTGTAAATTGTCTCACACTGTCTCTTCCTTCCTTCTCCAGCCTGCCTGCATGTGGCCTGTGTGGTACAGCAGAAAGATGCCAGGCAGTGGTTTGCAGAGCTGTCTGTTGACATGGAGAAGGTACGTCGAATCAGCTGTTTTGCAGTGGCCGTTATCCCCCTGCGAGTGTACGTTAACATTGGAGCTTTTCTGCAACAGATCCTGGAGATCATCAGAGTGATACTGAAACTCTATGACCAGTGGAAGAACTTTGATGATAGAAAGGAAATGGCCGCTGTGCTCAACAAGGTGCCCAAACCGAAACCCCCTCCTAACAGGTACGACAGACTCAGTTATCAAAATCGCACCACTATATTTTTATTTATATCGAATTAGCATGGGGTGTTTTATTATTTATTTCACCACTGCAAAGAGAAACAGTTAAAAGAGGCTTCTTTCATTATTTGAAATACTCTTTATTTGAAATTAGCTCATTCGCTAGATATCCAAAAGTTCTTTGCAACTCTTAAAGGTACAGTAAGCGATTTCTGAGAAATGCTGTTGAAAGTGGATTGGACCGAACGCCACAGAACACACTTGTAGCCAATCAGCAGTAGGGGGCGTGTTTTTCCGAAAGCACTTACTGCACCTTTAAATTCTTGAAACTGTGTCCTGGATAATTTTAATATTTTAACACTTAACTTCAAAAATGGGAATTTAACTTTTAGGCGTGCTTTAAGATTTTAACGTAGTTTTAGTTTTTTTAACCCATGGTTATAAACACTGGTGTTGTATTAATATTCTTTATATACTTACTGAATTATAAATGAATGTAATGTGCTTTTATTTATTATTAATATTATATTTATGTATATATTTAATTTGAGTAGTTTTAGTAACTAAATTTATTTTATATCAGTTAGTTGGACAGAAAACATTTCTAAACAACCGTTTTTTTTTTTTAAATTAATAATATTAATATTTTATATAAATAATTGATTTAATAATTGTATACATTTTTTTATTATAAGCACTAATAGTAATTATTATTATTGTTACATTTAATATTATTTTGATTTGATTATTTTACAGCTTTATTTCAATTACTGTGAAAAGGACTGGAAAAGTCCTTTATTAAGCCTGTTTTTATCTCATCTCACTCTTCTTAATACAGTGAGGCTGACCAGAGCTCAAACGGGAGTCAAAACAGCTCCTACAGTCAGTCCTAGAGCACCACCTGGTGAAGAACCTGAGGCAGAGTGATTCGGAGAGGCAAACACAGCACATTTTGGCACATTTGAATGCTGCTTTTCACAAGCACATCGTTTTATGACCGTGGGGGATACAGATTCCTGGCACACACGTCCTCTCTTTCCTCTTCTCTGGGTTCTTCCACCAATCAGAGCAGATAGACCACCTCCTTCCTTCCATAAATCAGAGCAAGAGAAGCAGACTGCTCACCTATAGGAAATCTGCTTTGATTTAGAGTTTGTTGCCAAGCTTAAGGCTGTAATGTTGAATGTTACGGACACAAACGCACCACAACCTTTGATTTAAGAGAGGTGATGATTCCCAGATCTTGTAAGTCGATGGTCCTGACTTCCTTGAAAAGTCCTGTGAAGCTTTCTTTCAACAGAATGCTCTTTGGGAATAAAGAAAACTTGATCATTTTCTGTGTCTGAGAGTGACGAAGCGAGCGAGAGAGAGAATGAGTGTGTGTGTGCATTTATTTGCAAATGTATTTGTATGCGTGCCTCTCGTTGACCATATCACAGTTTGTATTCCTCAGGGAAACGGATCAGTCCTCTCTACAAAATGGCTGTCTGTAAACTGATTGGCCACAGGGCTATATGACGGCGATCTTTTTGAACCCTTGTACTGTGTAATCAAATCCTGATTGGATACGTTTTCTTTGAGATGCGTGTGGATGAGAGTTAGACTGCACAAGTGACACAGATAGTTGAGTTGATCACAGTTTGCTCCCAAAATGCATTTGTAAATATGCTTTCCTCGCATAGCCCTTGACTTTTAAAGATTATTTTTGTCTCATTATAAATTATCTGTATAATTATGCTACATGTACTTGCCATTACCCCAATACTGTTTCTTTTGCTTTCATTTTGTTTTGAGTTGATGTCTGTAGCTGCAGTATTCATGACGATTAATGGAGAACAAGTCAATATCTTGAGGATTTTGGACAGAGATGTGTTGATTAATGGAGGCAGTGAAGATCTCCGTCTTGGGTGTGGTTCCTATCATCAGCATCACATACACACTAAGTAGATGTTTTGCTTTGTTCTGAATGGCATTTGTTTTTTGCTTCATCTCTCACTGTGGCCCTATGTTTAACAATGCTTCAGGAGTGTTGCCACATGTTTTTTTGAGCATAAATGAGGCACTATGTATGTATTATTTGCCTGTATATATATATATAAGGATGTGAGAATTGTGAGGGTGAGAAGGCTTGGGTGTTATCTAATTTTTATTCTGTTTCTTTGTCTATAACAGAGCTCAGAAGCCTTATTGAATAAAGCTGCTGTTAAAAAAAAGTGTCTCTTTTTTAGGTTCAGAGAAAAGGATTTATATTAACAGTGACTGTATTAAGTTACTTCAGTTTTCTTACTAAATACTCTCTTAATTTTGAACTCATGCTTTAAAAAAAAAAAAAAAAAATTGTATAATTGTATAAATAACCATCATATATAATAATTATAAACTAATAACTAATCAAATACAATAAGAAAAAAGCTTTCTATTTCAGATAAATATTCATCAAAGAATCCTAAAAAGATTTTTACACAAATGCTTTCAACACTGATAATAATGTTTCTTGAGCAGCAAATCATATTAGATTGATTTTTGAAGGATCATGTGACACTGAAGAGTTATGATGCTGAAAATACAGCTTTGGACCACAAGAATAAATTACATTTTAAAAAATATTCAAATAGAAAACAGTTATTTTACATTTTTATATTTTTACAATATGACAGCTTTTTGTATGATTAATAACACGCAGCCTTGGTTAGCAGATGAGTCTTCTTTAAAAACATTAAAAGTCTTACCGCTCAAACTTTTGACATAGTTATGTGTGTGTGTGTGTGTGGCTGAAAGATGACTGCCTCAGTTTTAAATATATACAAGTTTATATAAATAAGTATAACATTTAACACAGGTTAGTGTAATTTACCAAAAAAAAACATGAAATGCTGTTCGTCTTTTAATTTATTTGCATATAAATAGAGTGCATATAAGTGCACATAGAATAACATCATTAGGCAGGAGCCACTGCATGCATTTACTTTACATTAGACATTTATGTTTATATGTGTTAGACAATAAATGGGTAAATAGAATATAGGCCTATATTGATTCCATCCAATCTGTGAGGTTAGTTGCAAAGCTTCTTTATCCACTATCTCTTCTAGGAAAGGAATTTAAGCATCTGTTAATTACTGACAAATACTTACATGTTATGAGCTATTATGAAATGTTTGTTACCAAACTGTAATTACAGCAGTGTATCTGACCAATGAGAGTGGAGAATTCGAGAAAAGGCGCGCCCCCTAGCAGCATCAGCAGCCCCGCCCCTGGTGACGTAACGCGCTCAGCTGTGCGGTAAACAGCGGCGGCGAGCCGAGCGGCTGCGGACTGATGTCGACCCCTTCGCGGGGACGGACAGACAGCATCAGGAAGCGACATGCCCGCTGCTGCTCCTCACCCGCTCGTCTTAAGACCCTCTGACACCCTCATCTCCACCACCTCCACCCTGCGGCACTGATGAAGCCTCCCCTGTCAAACCCACACCGGGCCGAAGGGCGGATAGAGGAGAGAGAGGATGTACTGGCGCGTCGGGTTCGCCTGGAGCCGCTCCTGCGCCCTTGAACTGGGCCGGAATAAGAGTTTCTCGCTCGGTTTGTGCGGCTCCGAGGAGCCTTTTTCGTTGTATGGGTACATCATCGCCTACCCTCTGCAGGAGTACGGGGGGATCATGGCTGCGCTAGGATCCGACTCCTGGTTGAGGAAAACGCTCTACATCACCGGGGGCGCGCTGCTCGCCGCCGCTGCATATTTGCTACACGAGCTGCTTGTCATTAGGTAGATCTATCTATCTATCTACCTTGTAATTGTGAAATTTGTTATTTTCATGTTTTCATATGTCAGCTAGGCTATGTGTTGTTATGACACTTAGTGATGGAGTGAGAGGGGCATGAGAGAGGCATAACAAGGTCTTTAACAACGAAAATACTAACTAAATTAATATACTGGACAAGTCAACACAGTGCAGTCCATTCATTATCCTTCGCTGAGGACGGGTGAATGAATACCTGCTAACCCTGCATTTTGAGCAGGATGCGAGAATGGGATGCTATTAATTTCCTTGTCTAAAGCGTGAATGTTGACATGTTGATCTATGCTCTTTCAAGGGCACGGTTGCAGGCCCAGAGGATGATGTCTACTTGTGTTGTTGTGATTGGACAGAATGACCTTTATCGACCCCTCGTGAGACCATGTAAATAGTGACCCGTCATTATAGCGATCAGACATCGTGAATCGGGTTTAATTCTGTGCTTTTGCTTCATCTCTGACCTTTGCAGAGATGGCAGGTATTCAGCAAAACCTCTCAGGTTACATCCTATTCGATTCACACCAGCTATTGATTCAGGCATGCATTACACAAATATAATAACGTATGATTAATTGTTTTAAGTTTATACATAGAAGAAAGAAACTGAAGAAAGCTAATGACTGTGATGCTTCCATGAATTTCAGCACTAGTAAAGCGGACAGCGACTAAATCCTGTTGACAGAAAACATTGAAAAATAAACTCAGAACTTGATGTTTCTGTCGCATTTTGAAACAAAATAGATCATTTGTGGATTTGAGGAACTTGTTGAATTAGTATATGTGTGAACTGTTTGATCTCCATTCATTTCTGTTACTCATCTATTTGTACATTTATGCTTTTAGCAGAGGCTTTTATCCAAAGCGACTTACAAAAGAACAAAGCATTCAACAAAGAACAGTTGAAGTACACAGTGCCAGGTTTATTAGACAACTAGATTAGGAAACACGCTAGGGAAGAGAAGAAATTCTGAATTAGTTTTAAGTGTGTGTGTAAGTGCACTGGTTAAAGTGCATTAAGTGCATATATTTGCTGCCCTGTAGGAAGGAGCAGGAGTTGGACTCTGAAGACGCCATCATTCTGCATCAGTTTGCCCGGCCCAAAACTGGAGTCCCTAGCCTGTCCCCCTTCTGCCTGAAGATAGAAACCTACCTGCGCATGGCGGACCTTCCCTACCAGGTATCCAACTATGATGTCTGAGATTGTGTTCTGAAAAGAGATGGATGTTGTGGTGATTTTCAAGCTGTTTTCTCCTCAGAACTATTTTGATGGGAAGCTGTCTCCTCAAGGGAAGATGCCTTGGATCGCGTACAATAAGGAGCAGGTGTGCGGGACTGAGTTCATCATCGACTTCCTGGAGGAGAAGCTCGGCGTGAACCTCAACTCCAGCCTGAGTCCTCAGGAGAAAGCCATCTCACGAGCAATCACCAAAATGGTGGAAGAACACTTCTACTGGTGAGACTGAGCTGGTTTTCCTCCAGCTGGGATTTGAACAACCTTCTTCAATTTTTCATTACATTCGGGTCAGATACATTTCATACTAAAGGTGGATTACAACTTAAACATGGCTGATACTGTAAAGCCTGACATATGAAACAATAGTCAGAAAAAAAGTGGACTGTTCATTTATCAAACCTTTTATACAAACTATATGTGTGTTTTTTTTTTGTTGGTTGCACATCATATTTGTTACATCACGCTGATATAGAATGATATAATGAGAATATGGACCTTATATTTAAGGGACCTCAGTTTTATTTAGAAGCCCAAACCGAGCAAAAATATGCAGATGTTATTTTTATGACAAAAAAAGCTTGCAGCTTGTTATATACAACTGTGAGATCTATAACTGTTTAGCAGACTACATAAAAAGCACATATACATATCAGTTATCACTCTATACCACTCTATATGGTCTTAGTTAGATGATATATAAATGCTTAGTTTTATGATCAAACAGATGTTTTTTTTCATTGTGCTATCAAAACATATAATGCAATGCAATATAATGAATTTAATGCAAACATTTATCAAAAGCTATTTGATTCTCAGATTTTAACATGATTTTTCACAGCAAAAAAAAAACTCCATTAGACAAGGAGGGGTATATTTTTTACTTGCTAAAAAAGCAAAAACTATCAATCAGACGAAATAAGGCAGGTTTTCCAGCAATGTTTTGATCATGTTGATAATTTAGAGCCCTTAGAAATCTCTGTAAATCTCTATTAAACTCTATAGGGTTAAGTACGATTTTGGTTAGGCCTACTTAAAAAACCTCAAATGTGTTGATAATAAAGATGTGTGTTTTGTTTTAGGACGATAGCATACTGTCAGTGGGTGGATAATGTGGAGGAGACGCAGAAGATGTTAGCCACAAATGGGCCACTGAGTGACCTGCTCAGGTGGATCTTGAGTCAGGTAAACGGCGGCATCGTGAAGAGAGAGATGTACGGGCACGGGATCGGACGCTTCTGCAAAGAGGACGTTTATGCTCTGATGGAGAAAGACATGCGCACCCTTGCCACACTCCTTGGTATGTTATCAATGTCTGAGGCATGGTTTATGAGCTTTATAAAAATGATTTATGGCATTTTAACGATTTAGATCATTCTTAGTGACTGAGTCCAGATCACTTTTAGTTATTTAGTCTAGATCATTTTAGATCAGGGATGGGCAAACTCGGTCCTGGAAGGGCCAATGTCCTGTAGAGTTTAGCTCCAACCCTAATAAAACTCTGCTTTCTCTGATTACTGCTTTCTAGTAATCCTGAATACATCGATGAGCTTGTTTAGTTGTTTAATGATTATGTTTGGGGCAAATCTCTGCAGGACATTAGCCCTCCAGGACCGTGTTTGCCCATCCCTGTTCTAGATCAATCTGGAGAGTTCAGAGCTTTTGAAAGATGTTACAAAATAATGCAGCAATGGATCTGTGCTGCCCTCTAGTGCTCAGCCTTGCTTTAATGCTGATTCTCCAGTACAAACATAAACACTGCTAAATTAAGACACAATTACAATTGGTAATTCAAAGTGAAAGCAAAACTATTTTTCTTACCTCATTGACATATTTTTTTCTTGCTTTAAACATACTCACTTAATTTTTACAAGTGTTAACCACAAAAAGAAAATTAGCCCATGATTTACTCACCCTTAAGTCATCCTACCTAGGTGTATATGACCTTCTTTTTTCAGACTAATAAATTCGGAGTTACTTTTAAAAAGTCCTGGCTAATCAAGCTTTTAATGGCAGTGATTTGTTGTCTCCTTTATGAAGTTCATAAAAGTGCATCTATCATAAAAGTGCATCATATAATTGCTCCACACGGATCCGGGAGGTTAATAAAGGCCTTCTGAAGTGAAGTGGCGCGTTTGTGTTAGAAAAATGACTAACTTCCGATGGAAAGCCGTACAAAATTCGACTTAAGGCAAAGGATGACTTGAGGGTGAGTAAATCATGGGCTAATTAAAATTTTTGGGTGAACTAACTAAATATACTCATCTTTTTTAGTAACACTTAATAAGGCTTCATTAGTTAACATGAACTAAGATGATACAGTACTTCTACAGCATTTAGTGATATTTTTTAATATTAATTAAAGCTTTTACTAATACATTATTTAAAAAGATTTATTGTTTCATTGCAACGTTTCGATCTTTCGATCTTCCTCAGGCATCTGATGCCTGAGGAAGATCGAAAGATCGAAACGTTGCAATGAAACAATAAATCTTTTTAATTGCGAGTTGATAGTGTGCGGGACTTCTCCTTTTCATTTGATGATAATAGGCCTGTTTTGTCCTGCTCTCCTACGCACCTATCACACACAGGTGTGCGACGTTTATGTGATTACTAATACATTATTTAAATTAAAAGTTGTATTTGTTAACATTAGGTAATGCACTGAAATAACATGATCAAACAATGAACAGATGGATTTTTATTAACTAACATTAACAAAGATTAATAAAAAACTGTAACAAATGTATTGCTCATTGTTAATTCATGTTAGTTAAGACATTAACTAATGTTAACAAATGAGACCTTATTGTAAAGTGTTACTGATATTTTTAATGTAAAACAAGACAAAAACATCAGAAGTGCACATTTTTTAAGTGCATAATCCTTAAACTAGATCCTACTTTTCCTACCGGTGAATAATGACGTTTTATATGAGCATAGTTCATATATTCGAGAGTGGAATGTCAAGCTTTGTTCATTAGGGTGATTTACTATTACTCAACATTTGTGGTAGAGACAAGAATGATCATATGGCTTGTTGAGCTATTATTATTTTTGTACTAAATGGACAAAAAATGTCCTGAGCCACTAGAAAACACATTAAAAGTATGTTTACATGACAACAATGTACTACTAAAAACGGAAAAGCTTATATAATTCAATTTAATGATAATTTCTCGCACAGGTAATAAAAAGTATCTAATGGGCCCGAAGCTTTCCACAGTAGATGCTGCTGTATTTGGTCATCTTGCTCAGGCCATGTGGACTCTCCCTGGAACGCGTCCAGAGCAGTTAATCAAAGGTGAGTTCAATAACTTGTGCTTTTTTTTGAATGGGGAATACCGTCACATAAATATTCATGTGTTTTGAGCATATGAACTGACTGAAGCTGTTTCCTCGGCACAGGTGAGTTCATCAACCTGGCCATGTACTGTGAGCGAATCCGCCGGAAATTCTGGCCGGAGTGGTTTGTGGATGTCGACGACCTTTACTACGACGGACTGAGTGAGGAGCCGGATTCTCCTTCCCAGCTTCCGGATTTGGGTCTCTACTCGCGCGGTGACAGCTTCCAGGAGCAGGACAGCACTCTGTCGCACCACAATACACCGTCACCGGACAGCGACATCACCGGACGCTCTCTGTTTGATTCTGACATGGACACAGAATGCTCGGAAATGGAGCAGTTGAAGTGATAAACACACACCCTTTATGATGTATCTGCACGGGCCCCGCCCCTTTGTCCTCCCACAAGCCCTTTAGCAGGGGAAGGGCTGGTCAAATTAAAATGTTATCGTGGTGACGTGGCGACTCTGAGCAAGGGATGGCAATAAGGCAGATTCTGACCATTTTTATTTGAGAAAAGAGAGGATTTTATTCAACGAAAGGAAAGGAAAGGAAAGACCAGGCCAGGCCAGAGAGAATCCAGATCAACATGAAGAAGGAACATCAAACAGAATTATAAAAATGGATGGAGTAAAAAGGAGTGAATGACACTTCAGCTGAATCACTCCTCCCACAGTGTGACATCATCACAGTGCTCGGAAATGACATCATCACATGTGACCACCTCCCACTTACCATGTGTGTGTGTGTTTGTAGCTAAACAGCATTTCTTACATCTTGGGATTTATTATTATACTGGTAGTCAGACAGAAAGAAGGATTTTAGGTGATGATTGAAATGTGTAGATACTTATCATGTGAAACACCTCGACTAATTTAGGCGGCACAATATTTCATAGTCCATCGTAAATTAGAAGCTCGGTAGGAAAGACCAGAAAATGCAGAGAATGAAAACTTATGGATGATTATTTTGATGTTATCAGAAATCGGCTAATGTTTTTTTTTTTTATGTTCTCAAAACCATTGCTGCAATCTTGCCATACTTATGCAAAGCATTAATGAATAATTCACCCAAAAATGGAAAATTATTAAATTAACTGTATAACATAGACATTTGAAAGAAAGTTTGTTTTTTTCATATAATGGAAACATAGTGACCAGGTTCACTGTCATCCTTAAAAAAATACCCCACAAAATTTAATTAAAGCATTCTATGTGTGCTTTATTTCAAATCTTCTGAAGGTATAGTTTAGCTTTATGTGAGGATCAGATTAAATCTTCCCCGCCACTGCAGGTCTCACATAATTTATTTGTGCACCGTTAAATCATAACAAACAATTCTATTTTTATAGAATGCAGTATGTTTATCTGTGCACATTATTATGCCTATGTTTTTTTATTTTTATTAATGTGCCCTCTAAATCTTTAACCAAAATAACTTACCCTCCTCTTGTAGCAACATCTCTTGTCTTCTCTAATGACGTGTTTACTGGCGCGAGGGCGGGGCAACATGTCACTCACATGAGATCGACCAATAGAAACCCACAATCAGTTCTCCATGGAAAAAGTCCCGTCCTGTTTTTTTCTTTATATTCTTATATATAAATCACAATAGTGAAGAAAAGATGTTTACAACTTCTCTATTATGTCGACTTTAACTTTACACATGACGGGATGTTAAACGTCAAGTTTTTTGGGTGAATTATACATTGTAACAAATTTGGTGAATATAAATATAAAACTGATAAAAATTAACTTTTTGGGTGTTTGCAGTGTGTGTTCAGTTACAATGTGTAAATGAAATGCAGATTTTTATTCTTTATTTTTTTTAGGTTTATCATATAAACAAAAAGGAAATATGTATTATATTTGCATCCGCTTTTCGGAGTAAGTGTAACTGCATGAACTGACGGCGTTATTGGACTTTTAAGGTAATCGCTAAGCTGCCTACTATTTTTTTATTGTTGACGTCTTATTCAATTTTAATATCCGAGTTTTAGTGAGAAGGGAAAAAACTTTTAGGTAATGATCTGCATATGCGATGGACGCTCTTCTGAAGGCAACATGAGTAAAACAAAATAGGCTAACGTTACCTTAACCGGAAGCGATGCAACCTGTTTGACAGAACACGGAAGTTTGTTACGTAGCATAGCATAACCGTATTTAAATGTTTATCATGCGACTGTCATGTGTATGCAGCTGTGCTGAAGGTGTAGGTAAAAACATAATTTGTGTTTGTCGATCAGCAAACACTTCTTCAGATGGTTATCTGTGATTGTGCAACAGCGACCCCTGTGGACTGAATCTTGACTTACATTGCAGAAAACACTATATGCAGCGCTTACAGAAGGGAGGAACATAACACAATACAGATGACGACAGACAGCTGATACCAATGTGTGTGTGTGTGTGTGTGTGTGTGTGTGTGTGTGTGTGTGTGTGTGTGTGTGTGTGTGTGTGTGTGTGTGTGTGTGTGTGCGTGCGCCTTTGTTTATATTATTGTTACATTGTGTGGACCAAATGTCCCCATAAGGATAGTTAAACCTGAGATCACCTATATTGTGAGGACCAGCCAGATGAGTTTTTTTTTTTAGAAAGTAAAAATTGAGAATGATTCCTTTGATGGGTAGGTTTAGAGGTAGAGGCAGTGTAGGGGGATAGAATGTACAGTTTGTACAGTATAAAAACCATTACGCCTATGGAGAGTCCCCACAAAGATAGTGAACCAGACGTGTGTGTGTGTGTGTGTGTGTTCATCTGCTGCATGAGTGAGTCACTGAGTCATCGTTACACACACTCACAGGAATGATCTCCCAGGGGCTGATGCACACCCAATGTCACATACAAGACGAGAGACTTGTATTATTTTCTGTTCTGTGGTGAGATATAATCTTTATCTTGCTGTGCCATACACACATCCTTCCTGTTACCACAAATGCCCTTTTAATGTCTTGAACGTAATCCGGCATTAAGACGCTGTCTATCGAGCTCTTATAAGAAAGAATAGTAAGTGTCTCGACATCTGTATGCCTTTTAAATGCAAATTTATATCCGATGTTTATCAAACACAACAAATTTGCCAAAAATGAATAGGAAATGTGTATGAGAAACCATTTTTTTATACAAACATAAGGTTCATTAACTGGTGCTTTATTAGAAAAAGGATACTGTTTGAAAAGGGTTTGCATGCCATTATTTATTTATTTTAAAGTGCATAATTGGCAGCCAGTCTGATTAAAACTATCGTGTTCTTTCTTAAGATGTTTGTTGGTTTGTTTGTTTATAGTTTTCTTGATTGTGCCTTTTTCTGTAAAACAAACAATTATTATATTTTTTTTGTGTACTGTTATCCTGAACCACTTGACCACTTTTTTATTTATCGCTTATGATTGATTTTATATTTTTAATGCATCAAAAATGACCTATTGTTGACATTGAATTGAAGTTTTTTTCCCTTGAATATCTAGTTTCAGCTCTGCGAGCTGTGTTTTATGTTAGATTATACTGAATGGATTTCAGGCAATGTTCACTTTTCAAGGCTAGTGTTTAAAAACTCGCTTCAAGGGTTAAGACATATTTAATGCTCCCTTGTTGAATTGTATTTTTTATCATCCATTCATGACAATCTTGTTATTTATCTCACAAGACTCATTACTCCACTTATATGCCAAATGTGATGGAAATATGGCAACAAACAGATGGAACAATGTTGTAAAGGCAAAGGTAAAAGTTAAAATATCTCTAATGTTTTCTCACAGGTGTGTGTGTGTGTGCTTATTTTCGAGCCATACTGCAGAGTCTGTGTTGTGTGTATCATGACCCTGGTGGATTTATGATTTATTATGGGCTAGATCATATTGGGGAGGGAGGGGTTGTGTACATGAATGATCACTGTAACAGGGAACCAAAATTGTTAAAGATACTCAAAATATTTCATGAAATATAGCTGTATTAAATAAAATGCTTCTGGTTGTATGTTTGTTTTTTGATTACACTTCATTCTTTAAATCTTCTTTACTAATACACATTATTTAGAAAGTTTTTATACTATTATTTATTTTCTTAAATACACACAACTATTTAAATAATGAATTACTATAGTGGCACAAATGGGGGATGCTTAACGGTGAAATTAAAGCTAAATTATTATAAATGATACATTTTATTGTGCTTGTTATAGGTTTCATTGTTTGATTTATTTAGTTCAGCTAGTTGATATTGTAGATTGATTGGCGGATCTGTGAGGCTGTAACACACATCAGGTGAATTTGCATAGGTTTGTTCAAAGGCAGAAATAAAATCCAACTTAAGAGTGCATAACATTTGTTGATAAAGCTTGACAAGTTGATATGCAGCCTTAAGCAATCCAGAGTGATTGATCCAAAGGTTTTAAGTGCCACCAAAGAACTTTCCAACACTAAGAACTTTTTCTCAAACATGTCACTATCAAAATTATTCACAAACAATATACATTTACTTAAAGGGATAGCTGCCACCCACACACACAAAGAATGTAATTATATATTTTTTTACCCTCGCATTGTTCTAAACCAGTATGTTTCTTTGTTCTGTTGAACAGAAAAGAAGATATTTTGAAGAATGTTAACCAGACAGTTGCTGGTTCCTATTGACTTCCATATGAAAAACATACTATGGAAGTCAATGGGGACCGTAAATTGCTTGGTACACTCTTAAAAATAAAGGTTCCAAAGGTTTTTTTTTTTGGTTACCAATGCCATAAGAAGATTTTAATTTTGCCCAAAGAACCTTTCAGTCAAGTGTTCTTAAAATAACCCTCCCTCTTAGTATGAGGACTATTCTACAAATCTGAAGAAATCTTTTCCACAATAAGGAACCTTTTGTGGAGTGGAAGGTTATGTGAGTGTTTAAGGTTCTTCGTGGAACCACTTGCCAATAAAGAGCCTTTATTTTTTTTTAGAGCATTGGCCTAACAAAAACTCTGTGTCAAACAGAAGAAAGTAACTCATACAGGTTTAGGGTGAGTAAATGATGACATCATTTTTATTTTTTGATGAACTATGCCTTTAAGACTTGCTGGGTTTTAGCATGTTATTATAACCATACAAATCTTCAAATGCAGGCTACCATCTGCACTGACAACACACAGGCAAGATGAGTGACTAAAAATTGTATATTTACAAAACACATCGCCAAGTTCATATTCCACGACTTTATATCTGTTTCTTTTGACTAAGCAGATCAAGGAAACAGATCAACTGTAGAATCTGTATTCCACGAAGGGTTGCTCCAACACACTTTGTCAATAGATGGCGCTCACAGCACATACTCGCAGTGAGAGGACACACACACACACACACACACACACACACACACACACACACACACACACACACACACACACACACACACACACACACACACACACACACACACACACACACACACACACAAACAGGCGCGCGAATGGGCACGTTCCATAGATTTCAATTGTTTTTATATGCAGCTATAGTTATAAGTTAAAACTAGCCATAAACCACACACTAAACCTAACCCTATAGAAAATAGTCTGAATTTTTACAATAATAATAGGCTCAAATAAATCATATACATTTATTTACATTTTTTTAAAAACCAGAACTTCCCCAAAATTTAGGTAATGGGAGTTATTGTCAGATTTAGCTCATTTCTGTGCACAAATTTGACGCCAGAATATTAAGCAGCCTAGGTGGCCTACACACGCGCGCGCGCACACACACGCACAAATGCGGGTTTTTCAAGGCAGTCGAAATCTCCAAGGCCTTAAGATACACACATTAAATAGGCCACAACAAATAAATAAAACGGACACCTAGTGTGTTTTTCTTTGTTTTCCTAAAATTGTTCATTGGTGAAGCAGTCCATTAATTTTATAGCCGATGCTATTTGGAAAGACCGCCTGACATAGCCTACTAAAACAAAATAAATTATATTAGCCTATAGATTTCTGACATTCTTAGTAGTATGCTATTTTGTTTCTTTTCCAATATTTGGAATTATTTGGAATATTAAAAAAGAGTCATGTTTAGCCTGTATCCAGAATAGCATGATAAAATATTCACGCAGTAGCCTAGCCTACGTCTCCGTTCTCTCGTTTGAACCCGTCTAATCCGTCTTCATTACGAGTGAAATGGCAAACATTTGCCTCCATGGTCACGTAGAAATCGAAGCGAAGGAATTGCAACGGGCTGCAGTGGATCTACAGCATCATCACATCCGAGGCCAAGCCTCATGTTCAGATCATGTGTGAAACAGTGAATCCGTTTGTCTTGAGGATCTTCATTCACGGGGCATATAGAGATTCATGAGAGGCACTTCGTTATAGAAAAATGTTTTCATTTAATGACAAAAGGCTTTTAAAAACTGTGCAATTTTTTCTGTCAAAACCAAAGACGTAACTGGCCTCAATAGGGCACACTGACAGCTTGTGCTTTGGCAGTGCCAGGTTAAGTGCACAAATATACAAGTATTCACAGAGCCATAGAAAATTAAAAATCCACGCACAATGTCCTTGTTTTTCGATGCAGGCCATCAAGTAATTGTAACACAGCTGGTGTATTTCTCGTTTAAAAAAGAGAGATAAATTTGGGATAAACAAGAAACACAAACAGATACAAACATGTTGAGGCTTATACATTTAGCTGACACACAAAATCACACAATGTTACTATAGTAAAAACTGGGCAAGAAACACTGGCCTCATTATTATTATCATTATTATGATTAGGCTGTTATTATTATTATTATTATTATTATTATTATTATTATTATTATTATTATTATTATCATTATTAGGCTGTTATTATTATTATTATTATTATTATTATTATTATTATTATTATTATTATTATATTAATATGCTTGTAGGTGTTTTTAAATCTTGATATTTATACGCCATAAGCGTTCCTAGGACAAATACATTTTTATCTGTGATGTGAAACATCAGAATAATACGATTCTATTTGGAATTCTTTTAGATTTCCTAAATCAGACACACACACACACACACACACACACACACACACACACACACACACACACACACACACACACACACACACACACACATACATTATATATATATATATATATATATATATATATATATATATATGTATATATATATATATATATATATATATATATATATATATATATATATATATATATATATATATATATATATATATATATATATATATATATATATATATATATATATATATATATGATAAAAAGCCACTGTCTCAAATCACGGACGCTTTTGGTGTATGCTTATGAAAATGCAATCAACATGTCAAGAAAAACCCAGTGTTAATTACAAAGAGCTTGTATCATTTAATTTAATTTGCGGATAGACATTTCGATGTGATCCAGCGTGTGCGGTTCTGGGGAAGGGTTTTAATGTTTCCTCGGGCCTCTGTTTTGCACCAGCAGTGTGAATCCGTGATCTGCATGAAATCGCGCTGCTTTGCCAGTGAACAGCGTACAGCAGCAGCACTTGGCAGCCTTTGTTGTGACCGAAATTAGACTTTTAGAGAATTGGTCACATTTACAGTGATACTCTTATACATGTTAATATAAAGGCTACATAATAGCCTACATAAATATAAATAATAATAATAAAAAAAAGTATTATTATAGTTTTCTTAATTTTGTGTATTAGTAGTCTATATTTGGATCATTTTATTTTGGCTAAATAATTAATAGCTATTTAGTTATTATTATTATTAATATTATATATTATTAATTATTATTATCATTACTATTGCCATTTATATAAGAAGGGGAATGAATAGCAGATATATTTTAATCAGCAATAAACATTTTGTGATCATGAATATCTAATAATAATAATAATAATAATAATAATAATAATAATAATAATAATAATAATAATAATGTAGCATTTGCCATTAATATTTGCATGAGAATGAATAGCAGACATTGCACCGGATTAATTTCAATCAGGAATAAACCTTTTGTGGTCATGAGGGGAAGATGGCGCGCCCCTGACGCCTTTTTCACAGCTTTCGGTTGGAAGTGATATGATGCTTTCACAGATCCCCGGACTTGAAAAAGAAATCTCTTAAATAAAAGTATATATACGTTCCCTCTTTAGGTTCAGTCGCGGCGCAACGCCTCGGTTTTGCCAGAGCGTGTGTTTTCTCACGCCCGTGACCGTATATTGTTCGCGCAATCACGCGCGCCCCGCGCCCTCGGAGGTGCCACACACAGAGACGCTTCATCACCGTCGGTCCGCCCCGAACGGGCTTGTGGCCGGGACAAAGAGACAGTCGATTATTTATCAAGCCGCCTCTTTCTCACGGAACAGGTGTCTGCTCCCCGTGGTGAGGCGAGGCGTCCCCGTACACATCCTCGTTCCCGGCCATCGGTCCGTTTTGGGGCGTCATTCGCTTCTCCTTTTGCCGCCGGTTGCAGAACCAGACCCGCACCACTTCCTTCTCTAGCTGCAGGCTGTCCGCCAGCGAGTTGATCTCCGACGCCCCGGGCTTCGGGCACTTGAGGAAATGGCTCTCCAGGGCCCCTTTGACACTCACCTCGATGGAGGTCCGCTTTTTCCTCTTCCTCCCCTGCGCTGCGATCTTATCCAGGCTGGTCGGGCTTCCCGAGGTGGAGTCTGCCTCCTCCAGCCATTTGTTGAGCAGGGGCTTGAGTTTGCACATGTTTTTGAAGCTCAGTTGGAGCGCCTCGAACCTGCAGATGGTGGTCTGGGAGAAGACGTTGCCGTAGAGGGTGCCCAGCGCGAGCCCAACGTCCGCCTGCGTGAAGCCTAACTTGATCCGGCGCTGCTTGAACTGCTTGGCGAACTGCTCCAGGTCGTCGGAGGTCGGCGTGTCCTCGTCCGAGTGCAGGCTCTGCGGGTGGCCGTGCTCGCTCAGATGCGGGCTGTGGTGGTCCTCGTGGTGCATCCCAGGCTCGCCGTAACCGGTCTGAGAGTAGATCAGGCTTTGCCCGTTGGAGGTGCTCATGCTTGGCATATGCGCGGTGGTGGTCGCGCGCCAAACGCCTGCCTCGTGATGCTGGCTCTGCTGCACCAGATGCGCTTGCCTCGGCGAATGCTGCAGCTCCTCCACTGGCTTAATGTCCTGCTCGCCCAGCGGGCTTGCGGGCCACGGCGACCCCTCTCCCCCGTGAGACAGTGCCGCCGTCAGCCACTGGTGCGCGTGGCCGAGCGTGCTCCCGCTGCTCTGCAGGGTGGTGTACTCGCTCTGCAGAAGGCTGTGCGCGTCCCTGTAGGCCGGCGGCGGCGTCTGCTGCATGCTGCCGGGCTCCGAGCTGGACGTGAGGATGCTGTAGTGGTTGGACGCCGCGGTCGCCATAGTTTCCACAGCTACTCTGTGCCACAGGCGGCTCCCCAGCGCGCCAGAGCCGCGAGGACGCAGAGGCGCGCACCTGAGATCCGCCTCGCGCTGCTGTCTATTGGTCAGGACCGCTTGACAGATGTGGCAGAGGCGCGTTCATTGGTCGCAGTAGATTCGACACAGAACCCCCATCCCATTGCGCTCTCCTGAAAACAAGCACAGAGGGATCAGCAGTGACAGGGCGCAGTGGGCGCAATGGGCTCCAAAGGTATCCATCCTGGCTTTCATTAAGTTTTTCATCAAGTTTAAATGTTTCAGTTCAAAATTATTATGATGCTGTAAGGTAATTATTTTGCTGTTGTTTAAAAGATAGTAGCTAATGCCAATAGAATAGATTAATTAATTCTGACGTGCATTCGTTATTATTGTCTATTTTATTAGTGTTGTACAATAAGGGCTAACGTTTTTTTTTTTAATTAATCCTAAAAACTACTAAATAAAAAAAAAATTAGTAGGCCTATTTGTATTAGGCTACTGCCTATATTTTGTGTATGGCTATATTTCAAGTAAACAAAGAAAAAAGACAATACAACGGTATATAACGTGTTTTATATATTTATATCTTATATTTAGGTAAAATAAGTGGATGAAAACAAAATGCTTTTTAACGATAAAAATGTATAAAAAGACACGTGGGTGCATAACATGTTTAATATTGAAAAAAAACAGAATAAACGAGAAATGCCATCGTCATCATTATCCTATGCCTTTAACTTATCTATTTGTGTAATTTGTGTTTATGAGTTTCATGAGATTTCATTTTCTTCATCAGTAATTAATTCAAAATGGTTGAAAAAGTGCAGTGAGCTTTAACTTTTAAAAAAAACGTTAAAAATGTAAGTTCAGTCAAATCAATTAAACTGAAGGTTTTAAGGTAAATTCGAACAAGTTCTCAACCTAATTTTATGAGCACAACCAAATCATCCTAATAATAATAGAGTTCAATGAAATTCAAAATAAAGTGCTTACAGTGTCTATGGAGATTCAGTCTGACTCTGAGCATATTTAGGAATTTATAGAGCAATTATATCATGATAATTGTATATTTTTGTATTTAAGTTGTTTGCATTTAATTTTCATGGTTGAAATAACTGCACTCTGTGTTCTGATAGGATTTCTGAGTCTGTGTGCCTCTCACATGGCTCAAGGAGGGGGCATATTTCTCGGGCCCCTGTCCGTTGCCATGGGGAGAGGTGAATGAAACAACGCCGCCCACGTCACAGCTGCTCGAGCCTTTTCTCTCTCTCTCCTCGCGCGCATAAAGCCCATTTCAAAGCCTGAAAAGCGCATGCAGGGCATCGTAGGGCCGCAGGGCCGTAGGGCCAGTGAGAGGTGAATGGCAGACTCTACCGCCACCCCAGCCACAGCCTTTTGTAAACATGCACCCACACACACTTCTCTGGACACATTCTTTGCACTCCCTTGTAATGCACCTCAATGAAAACACCTAAAAGACACTGCAGTGTAAAATATTCCACACAAAACAACAACAACAACAACAACAAAAAACATAGAGTGTAGATTGCCAAATGCTCATGAGTTTTGGTGAGCGGTCGTGTTAATTGAGTTGTAATTTTAAGATTCAGAAGCTTTAACACAGTCGTGCACGGCCAAGCAGAAAACACATTAGCTTAATAAAGTAATATGCAAACTATGGGCTGTTCAATTACACATCCTAATAACACATAAACGATGCTAGACCCGTTACAGGGGCCTAGCGTTTACTATTATTAAACAGTTATCTCTCTGGTATAGTTCCTCCAATCGCTGTTTCAGAGAATACGAATTAATGGTGAATAATCTGAGCAATAAATTAGCTGTAATTATATCGACCCTGTGCTGGAGTTATTTAATTTCTCATGACTTAATTAGATAGGACTGTTGAGTAACTAAATGTTCCAATTCAAAACATGATCATCATGGGGATTTGTCTTTTTATACTTTTTCTTATTCATAGCACGAACAGAACACTCTGGTAACACTGAGCGCCCTTTACAGACATTACAGACATTATTTAGTTGATGTACATTATGAATAACTTATATGTGAAAATAATATAAAAACAATTAAAAATGTTTTTTTTCCTGTGGCATAATATTATATATATATATATATATATATATATATATATATATATATATATAAATTATTCTCTTGCTCCAAGAGAATAATTTGTATGCATGTAATATGAGGAAAATAAAAAAACTGAATATTTCATAAATATTTTACACAATAAATACACATTTTATATATATATGTGTGTATTTATTGTGTAAAATATTTATAAAATATTCAGTGTTCTTTTATTTTCCTCATATTACATGCATACAAATTATTCTCTTGGAGCAATAGTAAAAATAGCCTATGAAGAATATGACATGGATAAAAAAAGAAGAAGAAAAAAAAAGTATAATAATATAGTAAAAAAGAAAAATATATATAAATACATTTCAGAATATACAAAATAAGGTACATAAAATGTTCACTATAAAACATATTTCGGTAACCCGTTACAATAAGGTCTCATTTGTCAACATTAAGAAACATAAGCTAACCATGAAAAATACATTTGTTACAGTGTTTATTAATCTTTGTTAATATTAGTTAATAAAGTCCTTCATGGTTTGTTCATGTTAGTTCATGGTGCATTATAATGTTAACAAATAAAACTTTTGATTTTAATAATGTAGTAAATGATGAAATTAACATGAACTAAGATTAATATATGCTGTAGAAGAATTGTTCATTCTTAGTTCATGATAAATAATTAACTAATGTTACCAAATTAAACCTTATTGTAAAGTGTTACTCATATATCTATAAATTGATAATGTTTTGTAATAGAAAGTGCGTTATAATACAGGAAAAAGCTTCTCATTTTGTTATTGCTTGTTTGTTATTGTTTTATAACATTTGAAATAAAGTACAGTGAAAAAAAAAACAATTGCAATTTCTTTCATTATATATCGCACTGTGTTTCACTGTTTTGTTTTCTGTCTGTGACATGTAGACTTTGAGTTTGAACGTGTGTGTATAGGGGGTTTGTTTGGGGTTCACCTGTGCTAGATACAAGGGGTGGATGAGCTCCTACAGACCCTCATTCACATGTAATTAGTCTGCACAAAGGGCTCGTTAAATCTGTAATCCCACATGCCTCCTCTCCCTTTGATAGTGTTGGTCAGCTGTGAGCGAATGGCTATTATGCTCCTTATAAAAGAGGGGCAGTTCAGCTCTCTGTATTAAGGCCCCCACTGTGCACAGCAAAACTGGGGTCAACAGCACCCCAAACACACTGTGTCACACACACATACATGCAGCAGAAACACTGTCTCATCACATGTGTCATAAGATCAAACCCTGCAGTACAGCACCCTTAAGAAACCACCTGTTTCTATTATATTATAGTGTGAAAGTGAATCTTGAATAAAGCTCTTGGCAAGCACAATGGCAAAATTGTATATTTACATACATTTTAAACAGACAAAGCTTTAGAAAACTGTTCCGTCATTAATGAATAACAACACAGGATCAAATGAGTAACACTCTAGTAACTACTTTTAACTAACAAGAAACTTTGATTAACGAATGAGTAAGTAATGTAGTTCACTATTAGCTAATCAGTAACTATGATTTTTTTCTCATACCTCCCAGAGGACTACTAAGAACTACTACATATTCAGGTTCATAATTAATGTGAATAATGCATAAATAATTAATTCTAAAGTGAAGGTCATGGTAACCCACTAGCGATGACTCAAGTATACAGCAAATCCTTCAGAAGGAATCACTAATGATTTGGATCAGTATTCAAAGTGAAAGCATGATAACTCCCTAGTAATGACAGAAGTCATTGTAAGCTTTTTGAGGTTTTTGTACGGTTTTGGATGGTAATTATTTTCAGTGGATTTGGTAACACTTGATTCATTCCTAGTGGGTTACCATGATCTTCACTTCAGAATACCGATCGAAATAATTAGTAATTCCCACTAAATAATTTATAGTAACGCTTGGGTTACACTATCAAATTCCAAACAAAGCTTTTAAAATCAAAAGCTTACAATGACTTGAGTTATTAGGAAGTCAGGCTTTTCACTTTAGAATAATAATCCAAATAATTAGTAATTCCTTCTGTTTGGTAATACTTGAGTTAATGAATTGCATTATTTACATTAATTATGAACCTGTAGCTCTTAGTGGTCCTGAGAGGTATGAAAAAATAAATAGTTATTGATTAGCTAGTGAACTACCACATTCAATTTACCAATTTGTTAATCAGAGATTCTTGTTAATATTGTAATGTTTAAGTGCAGTTGCTCATTAATGATGGAACAGTGTCACTTTAAATGTAAATATTACAGTTTTGCATAAACTTTTTTAAGCAAATATCATAGGGTTCCGTAGGCCTACTCAATGTTGTATTGAATATATTATTAATAATATTAATAATAAAACTTCTCTTGCTCTCTTTCTTTCACAGCCAGGGCCGATAGCTCCCTCACTTTTATTAGGTAGCTGTTTAAATATGCATAATTTTGAAGCCCAGTGGTTATATCCATTATTACAACAAAAATGCAGAATTACATACATTTTTCATGAGGGTGTGAGATTCGAATGGGGTTATGCTTCTGTCCTTTCTATGGTCTGAGCATTCAGAATTTAGCTCCATGTCTGGTGTGATGTTCTTGTAGAGCATTTGTGAGGATTATGTATTTTCTGCCTAATTGTGACAAACATTTGGCGCTGGTTGGAGTGAGTGGGAAAATGACATTGCATCATCAGATTAAGTAGGTAATCCAGAGGTGTCTGTGTCTTCGGCTTTGTGTGGGAGGATATAATGAACACACTAATTAGGGGTATTATTTAGATAATGGGTGTAAATCTTTGTCTGAGTAGCTTAGGCAGTTATGATAAAACTGTAATGTGCAAATCCAAAGTCATTAAGATATTTAGTTGATTGTCCAAGATCTTTGGAAGGCGGCTAACTGATACCGCTGATTGATTCCCCTGTTCCCTGAACTTTTATGACTTGATGGAAAAAAAATCTTAAGTCTCTTTCTCCTGTGCTCAGAAGCAGGACTCTGGTTGTTTAATGGCTGATTGGATTTTACCGCCTTTGCAACAGACCATTAAAAATCCACAGGGATGTTTTGCTCCTCTTGCATCCTGATCTGTTCTCTAAAGATGTGAGAGTATAAATATAAGAGGTTGTGTTTTCAGGGTCACTGTGGCTTTAAATATATCTTCCAAATGGCGTCACATGACCTTTCCTCATCATTTTAGCTATAGGGGAAAGGCTACTTGATTCTGATCGGTCAATATCTGCCATCAGAATTGGACGTAACTGAAACAAGTAATATAAACATAACCAGCGCCATCTTGCATCTCAGTTAGTGATTGTCATGCAAATCACCTAAGTACTTTTTTCAGACTTACCCAGAACAAGTAAAATAATTAAATAAAATGATCATTTATAGGAGAATTTTAACCATTTCAACTCTGCACCCCAATATTGCATTATCATTAAATCATTTAAAATATGCTGCAGAGCTGAAGTGGATAAACATCTCAATATTAAATCAAAATGTCATGTTCAAGGAAACAGATGACTGTGCATAATTTTTACATTCATGAATTTCAGCATAATATTCCAAGGATGCCAGAACTTTGAAATTATCATTCTGTTGGCATTAAAACACTCATGATTCCAGAACATTTGAACTCTCCAAATGTATGAACGTTCCGATTGTACACTGTAAAAAATTGTTCAACAACCTTTATTAAAATATTATTAAAAGATTTTTTAAGTATATTGGGTAATTGTTTTATTTCTGATGATGCAGTGAAACATGCCAAATAGTGCTATTTTCATGATTTATCAAATTTTTTTATGTGGTTCAGATACAAAAATATTTTGAGTTTCTATTTATTAAACAAATTTCCTTCATTGTATCAACTCAAATTTTTAATTTCAATAAACTCAAAATTTTAAGACAACTAGGTTACTTACTTTTTTTTAAGTTAAACCAACAAAAAACAACCAAATTTTTTTACAGTGTAGAACATGAAAGCAAGAAACTTAGCATTAGAACATCTCAGTCAATGTTCAAGAAGGTCGACATAAATTTCAACTTTCTAGAACATTAGAACTCCCTTAATTTGTCCTCCGCATCAGAATATTTCAGTGAACAGTAAAAATCTATTAATATCATCCTCGAAACAAAGGGTAGTCAACACTCTAGAACATTATAAAAGTCTATGAATCATCTATCATTTTTAAAATGTTACTTATTTTAGAATGTTCAGAGTACTAAGTTCGAATAATGATAAAATGAAATGTTCCAAGAATAACCAAGATTTTTTTTGTGTTCAGAGATTTTAAGTGTTCAGAGAAAATTCACAAATAACTTTTTCATAACTTAATGGGAACATTACCAAAATATTCTTAGGATATTTTAGAATTTAAACATTCTAGAATTTTAGAACTCTTCTAATGTGTTGAGCATCAGAAGATTCCAGGGCTCTAGAACAGTAAAATTATCTTCATGTGTGAATGTCAGCATCAAAATACCTCCAATGTTCTAGATGTCTAATGTACACATAAATGTCGATATAACTCTCCTAATATGCCTTGAGCAACAGAACATTTCAGTGATGTAGATAAGCAACATTCTATTAATGTGTGAATATCAGCATCAAATCACCTCCAATGCTCAGGCATACATTTCATTTTTTTACAACATTAGAACTCCCCTAATATGTCTTCATGCATCAGAACATTTCAGTGATCTAGAACAGTAAAATTATATCAACAACAAAACATCTCTGATTTAGAATATTAGAGAATAAGCTTTCAGTAGGAAAATAAATATGTGAACTTCAGCTGAAGAACAATACAAGGATTCTAGAGCATGCAGATTTTCCTCATGTACACTCTTTTAAAATAAAAGTTCCTTAAAATAAAAAGTCTCTAGAACCATTTAACAAACAGTTCTTAGCCAGTTTGAAGAACATTTTAATATTCCAAAGAACCATTTTAAACTATAAAGAACATTTTGAACAATGAAATGGTTCCGATGTTCCTTATGGAGCCATAGATGCTGATAAATAACCTTTATTTTTAAGAGTGTATAAACAACTCTCTTCATGTGTGAACTTCAGCATCAGAACATTCCCATGATTCTAGAACATTAGAACTCCCATCATAAACCTCAGACCACTCACATAATTCTAGAAGAGTACAATCCTGAAAGCCCTTGTGGATCGATAGAGATGGGCTAACCTCCGATTAAACCCAGATTTCAACCCCGGTCTGTTTCTCTAGGGATTTATACAGAAGTATATCAGTCCAGATCAATACAGCTGTCTGAACTAGGGGTTAAAATGGCTGTTAATCTATCCAGTTGAACACTGATGGTCACACTAACAGCTGAAGAAGGGCTGAATCTGTGCACATGCAGAACCAGAACAAGTTAACAGCCAAACCCAGGACAGACAGCAAAGATAGACTGTGTGTGTGTGTGTGTGTGTGTGTTTGGCTGTTAGCGAACACTAAATGGTCTAAATGCACATTAAAAGAATAATACTTCTTTGTTTGGAACTTTCCCCTCTGACAGGGAACGTTCTGGCAAGGTTATCTTATGTACAAATGTTCTTCTACGTTTATTCAGTTAAGTCAGTTCAAATTTATCTGGTCATCAATAATGTTCTCAAAATGTTAGAACATTAAATTTTTCTCTGAAATGTTTTAGTTGGAAGTTTGTCTAACATTTTACTACATTAAATGTTGCTACTTATTTCAGAATGTTCTGAGAACATCAAAAGTAATGTTCCCATAATGTTCGAATACATTTTGAATGTTCAGAGAACATTCACAAATATGTTTTTTCATAACTTAATAGGAACATTACCAAAAACATTCTTAGGACATATTTTTGTTATCATGGTAAGTGTGTGGGCAAGTAGGGATTGAAATACATCTTATGTACATTATATGCATGCAAAAAGGTGTGAGACAAACATCAAATTCTGTTTTCTGTTCTTTTTTTATACAGATTTTCTCTCTTTCTCAGCTCAAGCCTCACTAAAGCATTCACCACGTTTAGGTCACTTTCCCAAGAGCCTGTCTCCCCCTTCCCAAACAGATAAAAAATAGAGAAAGAAGGAAAAAAAGAATTGAGTGGTTTAAGGCAGGACACCATCTGTCCTCCGCCATAAAGGACCAAGGACATCTTGCAGTGTTTGTGTGTGTGTGAGTAGGAGGGTGAGATTGTGAAGTGGTTTGCTGGCCCAACAGAGGGGCTAGAGGTGAGAGATTTGGAGAATGAAG
The DNA here is from genome assembly GCF_024679245.1 of Pseudorasbora parva. Lineage (NCBI taxonomy): Eukaryota > Metazoa > Chordata > Actinopteri > Cypriniformes > Gobionidae > Pseudorasbora > Pseudorasbora parva. The sequence continues at coordinate 35,622,794 of NC_090191.1, forward strand.
GGGTGAAACAGAGAAAGGCTGAGTGGCTGTTCACAGAATTCCTGCTAAGAGTGAAGCAGTCTGCACTGTTGCTGGTGCTCCATTTAAAGCTGCCTGTGTGTGTGTGTGTGTGTGTGTGTGTGTGTGTGTGTGTGTGTGTGTGTGTGTGTGTGTGTGTGTGTGTGTGATTAGTGGACCCCCAATTGTTAGCGATCTCCTAAAGCTGCCTCTTGCAGCTGTGACCCCCATGACCCTGTGGCACCATGGCAACCGTGAGACCTCCATCCTCTCCCAAAACTCTTCTTAGTGTCCAGTGTCTAAAAGACCTAATCTAAAAGACCAAAATGTTTAAAATATAGGCAAAACTGGGCTCATTTTACACCCAAAAGGGGGATTTAACATGCTATAAAATAACCATTTTTGGCTTCCCAAAGAACCTTTCAGTGAACCTTTCACTGTTTTCTTAGTGTGAAGAACATTTTAAAAATCTAAAGACCTTTTTAAACTAAATAATCTTTTGTGGAATGAAAAGGTTCCAGTGATTTTAAAGGTTCTTCATTGAACCATTGATGAATAAGAGTAAACCAATAGCAGTATAAGAAGTTGTAACCTGTTTCAGTTTTAAAGCTACACTGTGTAACTTTTTTAGTTTATTCTTAGCTAAAAACACTTAGTTCTTTCAAAGATATATGTGCTCATTAATTTATATTTACTTCTTTCAAGTTATAAAGTATTCTCGTAAGTTTATAATATGCCATTGAAAATACATACGGGTGAGGGGTTCGAATGCCGGTCGCCATGTTGCCCCTCCATCTTGAAAGTACATTAGCCAAAGAGGACATACCCATAAATTCAATTGTCGCCTTTCGCGTTTTAACACTGTCACTTTTTACACTGTAAACCCGAATAAGTTGGCAAAACTCAAAAATTGAGGTAACCAATTAAGAAATTTTAAGTTGAAGTAAGCAGAACATGCAGATTGTTTTATAATCATTTTAATTGCTCTGAACTTGAAATATGTAAGCTAATTCATACATTTAATGTCATCTCAAAATTTTAGTAGCGAAAACTTGACTAGCTTTGACTAGCTAATTCAATAAATGCCACCTTGCTAATTGGTTACACAATGCTTTCATAGCATTAGTGTAGCACTTGCTAAATGAGGACAGCAGTATGATACATTTATCATATACATTTTCTTGAACTAAGCTCATGCTCTACTTGTCACCATGATGGTGAAGCCCCAAAACCCAACATAACAGAAAAACCTCTAAACTAGCATAACAAAACTTTAAACACTGCTAAATCTCCAACTTATATTTATCTTGTACAAAAACATAATATAAAACTTAATTTTGGCATTTACTGTCCCTTTTGAGTGTCATGGTAAAACCAGCCCGACCTCACGAAAATGAGTTTTGCCATGCATGGACGCGGTTTTTCGCGTGCATATGATACACACTTTATGGCTTATTATATGCACGAACCCCCCACCCCACCATCCTACCCAAGAACATGTCATATACACGCCATAAAGTGCGTATCACATGCACGCCAAAACTCATTTTGGCATATACATTCCACGAGATTGCACACTTGTACTATTGATACTCATTACCATGTGATCGTGTTGGGCACTAGCAACGCCAAGGTCATGGGTTTGATTCCCAGGGAAAGCAAGAACATACAATAATGTAAAAATGTGTACCTTGAATGCAATGTAAGTCGCTTTGGATAAAAGCGTCTGCCAAATGCGTAAATGTAATGTTGAGTTGGGTCTACTCAAACCAATTGATCATTTTGAGCATTGGGATTTGCAGTGTATGCACTTCTGAGTGCACCCCCCCCCCATTTAAATGCCTCTTTTTACAGTAACTTACAGTGCATTCTGGGTTTACATTTTGTCTGTTTATGCATTCCTTGGGGACTTAACCCATGACCTACAGCTCTACAGAAACCCAAAATGGCAGTTGACAGTATTTGCACTGTTGACAATATAACATGACACTGTCTCAGTTTTGATGAAGGTTTCCGAGACATATTAAACGTGTTTGCTAATATATGTAGAATTGAACTACTGGTCTGTCTTAAAGTAAATGTTTAAAGGGAGCATACAGCAGTCATGTTTGAAGAAACCAGCTGCCTTTTTCAGACAAAGAGACACTGGGAAAAATGCAATTGAATGGTTGATTAAAACTCATCTTCTCTTTACCATTAAGTTTCTGCCTAATAGGTTACACCAGTTATATTTACTACTGCAACAACCATCATAGATTAACATGAGAACCCCTTAGAAAAACTTTTGTTTTGACAATAGTGATGGCTGATTTTACAGTATTTTTTACAGTATAGTTTCTATGGTAAATTTTTAAGGCGAGGACAGCAGAAGTGAAAAATGCATCTGTGATGATATAGTTTGTCTTCATCAAACAGAAAGAAATAAAGAAAAATTTATGAAATAGCCGTAACGGAAGGGGAACAAAGTGCCATGACACATGTGCCGTTCCAATACATTTTTATACACAAAGCAATTTATGTACACACACATTACACACACAGCTAGCACCTCCTGCTAATGAGATGGTTCTTCTGCTCAAAACAGTCAGTGTGTGTTTAATGAAAAGTGGTGTGTGCGTGTTAGTGTGTGTGTGTGTGTGTGTGGGTGTGTAAAATGAAAGTGTAATTACTTTGTGTATATTAACAGATGTGCTCTGTTTGCCATGGTCCAGTGCAAACGGACCGAGAGCTGTTTCATGAGATTGTGTGTGTGCTAATGTGTGTGTGTCTATGATGGCTGTGAGAATACTTCATAAATTCACTTGCATGTCTGTGGAGGTCAGTGTGTCTCATAACGACCCGTTAGCAATAAATGCTAACACCTTTTATTGCTAAAATGCAGCCATTAAAATGCAGCACCAAGTGTGTCTTAATGTAAACATTATAAACTAATGCTCTTTTGGGATAATTCACTCTTAAAACTTGAGTTTTCACAGTGATGCCATAGCAGAACACGTTTTGGTTCTCACAAAGAACCGTTCAGTGAACAGTTTCAGAACACAAAAGGTTCTTTATAGTGGAAAAAGGTTCTTTAAATTTTTAATTTGTGCTTTACACTAAAAATGGTTCCTCTGTGACATGCTATAGCTACCTTATGGAATCTTTATTTTTAAGAGTGAAAAATAACATTTTGTGTAATGTAAAGGTTCAATTGATGCCAATAAAGAACCTCTATTTTTAAGAGTGTAGAAACCAAGGAGGCCTGTGTCCTTCTTGAATACAAATGAATGCAAACAGAAATTTGACGCTTGAGGCTTCATTGAAGATGTGTGCGCGCGTGTGTGTTAGTGTGCACACGAGCCAGTGCGAAATCTCCTGTCGCCGTCAACCCGCAAACATCACATACTGTTTTTCTGGAACGTTCTGCTCTTGTTTCTGACTGTTTGTTTGTTTGTGTGCTTGAATGTTAATGAAGTGGGAGCCCAGCCGCTGTTTACAGGCTGGAACAGTCGTTCCAGGAGTCTGACCTCCTTAGAGGGACACGTAACACTTTGTATGTGTGAATGAGGAATGTGTGCGTGTGTATTTTTGTGCGTAATTATGTGTATGTGCTTGTGTGTTTATGTGTGTGTGTGTGTGTGTGTGTGTGTGTGTGTGTGTGTGTGTTGGTCTTAGGAAGGGAAAAAAGAGGCACTCACTGCTCCTATTGAACTTGACCTGCAGGCCTGATCAATGTAGCACAGCGTGTGACGGAATGAGAGAGCCGACTTATTACCCTGGAGAAAGAGCAAGGAGAGAGAGAGATGATGGAAGCCAAGACACTTTAGTTAAAGGCAGAATCTTGAGGGGGTAAAGAGAGCCGACGGTAAAAAAAATGTAGTGCTGCATTTGTATCTCCTTTGCTGAGTCTGTGTATTTCCATTACTCAGAAGAGGACGCTCTGTGAGGTTCATTTGCACACAAGAAAAGCTCTTTGATCTTTGTTATATGGTGTTTAAAACTGCTGAGTTTGCCCTAGATTAGCTCTCTTGTTTTATCATCTTAGCAGAGATGAATTTATGGATTGAATAATCGTTGCAAGGTTGTCCACTACACTCTTTCCTTTTGCTTTTCTATATGAATCCATCTTAATTTAATAGTCATTTTGTTTTGTTTACATTTGGTTGAGCATGTTTAAAACTATATTTGGTTCCGGAGTCTGATTCTTACATATCTTATTCAGACTCTGATTGAAATCCTGATCCTGATTTTGATTGTGACTCATATTCTAAATTTGATTTTGATCCTGAATGTTCACACAAGTGATAACTATAATGATAACTACATGAGCGTCCACACACTGTCCAATAAAAAGGTACACTGCCGTCACTGGGGCGGTACCCTAAGGTACAAAACAGAAAAGGCACTAATATGTACCTTTAAGGTACTAATTTACACTCTTAAAGTATTGATATGTACCTTTTAAGGTACTAATATGTAGCATTTAGGGGTGAGTAAGGTACAGAGATGTACCTTTTCACTTTTGTACCTTAGGGTACCGCCCCAGTACCTTTTTTTCGGAGAGTGCACCTACAAACAATAACACCCTCACACTAAGCACTCGCTGCAGTTATGCTGCCTTTTAAAGGCGGATGGATTCTGGTTGGCTGTCAAAATCAGCTAGTTTTGAAATTTCAATAATATTGTTCCTCTGTGTTGTTATTGTTACATGGTGTGGATGTCTCTATTAGCATAGTATTATTGTTATTAAATTTATCATCTTTGGTGTAAACTGGCCTTTATTATATATATTATTTTGTTCCTGATTCTTTGATTAAGGGTATGTTCACATAAAATGTATGGTCCGATTGTTCTGTTAGGGTGGTTCATTTGTATAAGTGGGACCGAGACCCACATTTTCAGGGGAACACAACAGACCAAAGAAGCAGCAGCTGATGTTCTTTTGTGTTATGGAGGAATTCTAGCTGCATATTTTATAATCTCTTATCTCTAATCAACCAGCACATTCAGCACAGAATACAGCGGGTTTCTTACATTCGATAATTTTGTTTGAAAAATATATGACTAAATGTATCCCTTCTTTTCCCTTTTTTTTTGTGTCAGGGCCAAATGAACCAAGAGCACCAAACAAGTCACTCTGTAAGATTATGATCTTGTTCATAGATTTGATCCACTTTGTTTTGTAGTAGCCAAATTTAGGTCTATGTTCTGATTGGCTGCGGCCAAAAACGTAAAAATGCAGCTTTTGGATGATGCATTTCATGGAAGCCTTTAGGCAGATCTAAATCCAATGTTAGCTTCACTTTCTGTCTCCAGAAAGAGCCTCATCTGATCGATTTTCTGATCTGAGGCAGCATAGATTTATCCTTCCATCTAGTTGATATCCCACAATCTTGCTTTCCATTCTGAGCTAAAAGAAAAGAAAAGAAAGTGGCATCTGAAAGTTGAGTTTGGTGGTCATTTTGTGTGTCACCAAACGTTTTTGAGCAACATTTTCTTACTATTAGCAATTCAATATTTACTTGGTTATCACCAAAGCTTGTTCTATTTTGTTTTCAATGAACTGTTACGCTGCCTCAGAAACCTCTCTGAAATCAGTTTGTGAGGTACATTTGTGCTCAAACGCTTCCTGCAAAGTAATTGCCTGATAGGGCAGCGAGGCAAAAAGTCAGCTGGCTAGCCATTGGCTGTTAATGTACCAAAGCATCATGGGAATGTGTTGTTTTTGGTCTCACTTTCTTGTAGGAGTGCATTAATATACAGGTGTGTGTGTGTGTGTGTGTGTGTGCGTGTGCGTGTGTGTGTATTCTTGTATTCATTCTTTAATAAATATGTGCATTTCTCAATATATGTAAGTAGCCATAACTGTGAGAGAGATGGTTGATCTGGGTAGAAGTGTTCACCCAATAACTCTGCATCCAGTGCATATCAGGTGTGTGTGTGTGTGATGAGTACATAAGGCACTGATGCACAATCCAGTGTCTCTCTCATTATCCTCCCACGGCAACAGTGGCCTGATTGCCATGGTTACGGTCACTGTTAAGGTCACCATTACGCCTGTCTGGGGCGTGGTGTAAATTAGAGGTTGTGGTTTTTATCAAGGGTCACCGCCCTGGGTCTCGACCCTCTGGTGGCCTTTGGCCTTTTCTCACCTGTTTGTGATCGATGGATCTGGAAGGTTTGATTGATTGCCCCTCAAAAATGCCAGAGGAGCAAACTAAAATACTGCTTATCTGCACACGCTCATTTGACTTCTTGTGAGGTCACAGATGTTGGGGATATGCAATTTCTATGTGTCTTCAAATAATATATGTTGCCCATCTGCATGCGGTGTGATTTCTAAATCAATTGCACGGCAGCCAATAACAATTGATGTGGCTTTGAGTAGTAGAAGGCCATCCCACCCTCAAGATCCCTCAAATTCAATTTGGAATCAGAGGGCAGAGAAGAGGTGAGCGACTCAATATCTCATTCATTTCAACAACACACAAACACACACGGATGTGCGCACATCACAAATACTCCAGAAATAGACCCCCGCCACATCTACCCCACATAAAACCTCAGATCTCAAGAGGAGGACTTATTGAAGACCACTTCCCCGAAGTAAATTCCCCCATGCCCTACTCTCCACGCATGCCGGGTAATGACTTGGCTTGAGTTTTAATGTCTACCACTGCCCCTGGGAAGACAGCATGCATCTTTTTTTATCGTAAAGCTCACAAAACAGCCCTGGCATTCATCACGAACGCTAAACGTTAAATACTCACTGAAATTTCCATCAACCTCCTGCTCCTTTCACTCCTCCTGCCTGTTAGGGAGTGAGGAGGAGAAGGAGAGAGTGTGATGGAGGAAACGCTCCAATGCTCTGAGTCGCAGTGCCCCCGAACTCTAACCCGTGATAGATTGGGTGCTCCTGCAGCGTGACAGATGAGCGATTGATGGAAGGAATGGCAGATAGATGAAGGGAGAAGAGAGGGAGAGAGAGAGAGAGAGAGAGGGGGGGGCAGAAGGGAAAGAAGCTTGAAGCAAGCTTTAACTGTATAAGGCAAATGTAAACATTTTATTTTACCTTTATTGCCATAATAATGTATATAAATATACATTTAAAAATAACAACAAATTAAATGATAGTTTAAGGTCACTGTCAGATATTAAAACAATATTCAAATTTCAAAACAAGCTGTATTTGAGAACAGTGGCAGTGGTCTAGAACAGTGGTTTTCAAACCTGTCCTGGAGGCACCCCAGCCCTGCACATTTTGTGTCTCCCTCATTTATCACACCTGATTTAACTCATCAGCTCGTTAGTAGAGACTGCGAGAACTAATGCTGCTTTCCAGGCAACCTGTAACCTGTGTTTTTCCAACCTTCTACCCATGAAAGTGTACTGAAACGGCAGCCAAAGCCGTGACTTCCCACCCGTGAACTCGTAGTTCGGTGTACTTCCAGTTACACGCCCGCAAAACAACAATGGAAGCCGCTACGGATATACAAACAGCGTAAAATAAAAGGTATAATGGATATAATATAATAATATACAGCTTCTCTTGCCCTGTACGCCTTTTTTTCTCCTTAGTTTCCCTCAAATAAGCAAGGAGTATGCCCCTTTGGTGATAGAAATGATTGTAAATGAGCATAAGCCCTGTATGGTACACCATGCGTTGTTTACATCTAGCTACCACAATTCAGGCAGTTTGGCGTGACTTTGCCTGGAATGCTACAAAGTCGTGAATCGTGGTTTGAAGTCGTAACTTACGGACTCAAAAAACCTGCCTGGAATGCAGCATAAATTGGGTGTGTCTGATAAGGGAGACATACAAACTGTGCAAGGCTTGGGTGCCTCCAGGGCACTGATATAGAAGTTGAATTATCACAGAAAATTATTTTGACTAATTTTTCAGCTTTTACAGCAATACACTGTTATAAGTGTTTGAAAGCAAAATTGTGCTAATTATACTCATAAATGAAGTTTCTTTTTTGGTGTCAGAACATCCATAGAACATATCCATTGCACAAAATGTTCTTTATAGTGGAAAAAGGTTCTTTAGATTATTTAAATGTTCTCCTCACAAAAAAAAAAAAAAACTATGTATTAAAGAAATGTTCACTGAAAGGTTCTTTGGAGAACCAAAAATGGTTCTTGACATCATTGCAGAAACCCCCATTTTGGAACCTTTATATTTAGGAGGGGTGTTCTGGTGGCTCAAGCAGTCAGGGTTTGGTACAAAATGCATGAACTAATAAAATATATAACTTGAAGGGATAGTTCGCTCAAAAATAAAAAAATTCATTTACTCATCTTCGAAACAAAAATCCAACTAATCCAAATTAATTGGATTGAACTGAATTGGATTTGATATATATGATGAACAGATTGAATTTAGGCTTTCACATACAAATTCATTAACTCACACATTACACAGGACATTTGAGCTTTCACAAGAACCTTGAGCTTCATTCTCGTGTGTTATGGAGCACGTTTGAGTTTCGTCAAAAAACCAATTCGGTTCTAGTGTTAGGGAGCACGTTTGAGCTTCGGGAGGAACCAATGAGGTTAATTCTCGTGTGATATGGAGCATGCTTGAGCTTCAGCAAGAACCATTGAAGTTCATTCTCATGTGTTGGGAGCACATCTGAGCTTCGGGAGGAACCAATGAGGCTCATTCTCATGTGATATGGAGCATGCTTGAGCTTCTGCAAGAACCAATGAGGTTCATTCTTGTGTGTTATGGAGCATGTTTGAGCTTCGGCAAGAACCAATGAGGTTCATTCTCATGTGTTATGCAACATGTTTGAGCTTCCGGGAGCTTCTTGCATGTCAAGCAGATAAGGTTGAGCTACTGTTTATGTTCTTCAGAAAAATTTGGACTAAACCACTCAATTCATATGGAATGGTATTACGATCTCTTTATGAACTTTCTGAAGGGTAAAAATGGTATGTGTCAATGGAGGGACAAAAATCTCTCTAATTTCATCAGGAAGATCTTCATTTGTTTTCCGAAAATTAACAAACATGGGGGTGGAACAACATGAGGATGAGTAATTGATGACAGAATTTTTAATTTTTGGGTAAACAATCGCTTTAAATGCAGGTCATATAAAATATATATAACACACCAGCCACATTAGTAGGTACATCTGTTCAGCTATCAATTACATGGCAGCGACTCAATGCATTTAGGCACATGGTCAAGGCGAGCTGTTGAAGTCCAAACTGAGCATCAGAATTGACTTGTTAAATCTATGCAAAAAAGAGTCAGGTACTAACAAATCGTAACTAATAAAGTGGTTGGTGAACATAAATAAATGTAAAAAGATATTCAACCTGTAAATACCTTTAATTCTTGGGAGAGAAACTTGTTGCTGACATAATTCCTATGATTTTGCATAAGTGTACATGGTTATAAGAGAAGTTATGGATTTTCATGGAGGAGATGGTGATTGTATCACACCATTCTTATATAGTTTTACACTTAATTGATTTTTGTTCAGTTTACATTGAGGGAATGTGTAATCATTTTCTGTGGTAATCGAAAGCATATAAAGCTTGTTTTGAACTCAGAATATTGTATTTACTTAAATAATATAGAATATTCATGATCAAAACATTATTATTCAAAGAATTCCACAAAATATTCATGACATCAGTGCCGTTGGCTATCATGTGTTTTCAGAGCACAGAAATGATTCTACACTAATTTCATCTGAGATCTAATCTTATCAAAATTCTGGCAGTGCGAAAGCCTGACTTGAGGTTTGTGTGTCTCTGTAATGGAATTTGTTTCACTGCACAGAGTTTAAGCACAGCTAGTGATTCAGTCTCTCTCTCTCTCTCTCTCTCTCTCTCTCTCTCTCTCTCTCTCTCTCTCTCTCTCTCTCTCTCTCTCTCTCGCTCTCTCTCTCTCTCTCGCTCTCTCTCTCTTCAGCCCTCCATGGCACAAGCGTCATTTGTTGACTGGCAGGCAGTGTGCCAGGAGTAGCATCAGTAAAATGCTGCTGAATTATACAGCCTTTACGACTCACGCTATAAAGCAGCCGTTTAAGGGGAACATCGGCATTTAAAGCAAAGACATAGTGTTTCTGTTTAAAGCTTTTATTGTCCATAAAACAGACTCACATTGATTGTCAGGGAAGGACCCTTCACTAGGACAAGCATAAGAACTTAAAATGTGTGAATATTTCAGGTGTATGTGCATGCTAAACACTAATTTGCTAGTTTGTGTGTGTATATGTTCCTAATATATATTTCTTTAAATACTGTGAAATCATATTGATTATTGGAATGTATTGTTGATATATAATATAAAAACCCAAATAAGTTATGCACATACACATATAATATATAGGCCTCTCTCTCTCTCTCTCTCTCTCGCTCTGTATATATATATATATATATATATATATATATATATATATATATATGTGTGTGTGTGTGTGTGTGTGTGTGTGTGTGTGTGTGTGTGTGTGTGTGTGTGTGTGTGTGTCCAAGTTGCATCACTGGGTGTTTCGAAAACCATCAGACCAAAATGAAACAAATTAAGTTTAAGTTTTTAAATTTATTTTACCAGAGAAATGATGATTATGACTTTTTCAATGTGACATTTTCATGAAAATTAAGAAAATTTCCCCCACATTCTCATTGTTGTAATGCAAAAAAGAAGAAAAAAAGATTATTATTTATTATAAAAGGAAATTATTTATACATCATGGTAGTATTAGTTGTACAGCCTTTATACTCTGTCTCTTTTTTTTTAAAAACTATATCACTAGAAATAATCTATTGAGAATCATAGCTGAGAATATGGCAATTACAAAAATACTCATTACGGTAATGGGAATTTGACAGGATAATGGGCTTAATTGTTATTAATATAATGTCACAATGCAACAAAAAAATATCATATCAACCTTATCCAATCTACTTAATTTTTAATTTTCCTTAAATATAATTTCTTACTTTTAGTTGTACGGTTTTCATTCACCCGTGTGTTTGTGTGTGTGTGTGTGTGTAGGTATTTGTTTGATAAATAGGTGCTTGCTGTTTCTTACTCTCTGTAAAGCTGTTTAAGAATCCAGTCACATTCTAGACCGGCAGTAAAAGAGCCCTCTCCCCCTCCCCTCTCTCTCTCCTCCCTTCATCGTTTTCTCCTTCCCTGTAGCTCTTTCACACTCCTTTCTCTGTGTGCCCCCCTTTACCTCCCCCTCCCCTCTCTCTCTTTCTCTCCGTGCAGCTGATAAACCCTCTCACTGCGTTTCCAGGTCTGCCACCCTCACATCAGCTAGACACTGATCTCTGCCAAGCTGTCAATCAAACGGTACAGACAACTGATACGCAGGTGAGAGACAGGCAGCAAGAGAGAGAGGAGGAGGAGGTGGAGGAGGAGGAGGAGGAGGAGGAGAGGGCTGCTAAGGTCTCTTGATTCCTCACCGTCTCTATGATACACCTTCTCTCCGTTTTATGACTCTCGCCCCTTCATCTTTCTCTTCGCTTCTTGTTCGCGTCTTTTGGTTTTTGTTTAGTTTTGTCTGCCAGTATAAACATACCTGCCTCGTCCTCGCAGGTTTGACACGGCGGTGATTGACAGCCGCACTGAGGGGCGTTCAGTCAGCGTGAGGGTCTGGGAAAGAGAACGAGAGAGCGCACTGACAAACAGTGCGGCGTTTTAAATGTCATTCTTCATATCTGTCCACTTCAGAGTGTGTGTTCAACCCGTATCACACTGCTGCAGCCTCAACACACACACACACACACACACACACACACACACACACACACACACACACACACACGGCGACAGTAGACCAAAGCAAATCTACTTATTGTGAGCTCCTTTGTATTATTTCTTTCCGTGCTTGACACACAGAAAGTGCATAATCTGGTGCAAGCGATGCGATAGACCCAAACAAAAGACAGATTCATTTGCAAGATGCCAGTCATAATTTACAGCATAATATATCACTGTAATATACTATGCTGGCATATAGGCTACCACATAAAACTATACAATATTTGTCATATATTCATTTTGGGACATATAGCATTAAAAACATAAATGTGCCCCTTTCGTTAAAGGTTTCCAACCAGTTTGTTTTGTTTGTTTTTTGCCAGTTTATTGGCTAAATTATTCAGTTGAATACGTCATCTTGAGTATGGGCTAAATAAATTAAAGTCAGCATGAAATTGATTGTATTTTCTCCCCTACAGCTTCTCAAACAATGCAAAATGCTTGATTGGATGTTTGTCATTTGCTAATAGAGTGCTGTGAAGACTTATTTTTGTAGGATAAACAAGAAGTTTAAAAAAATTAATTATTTGCTTTTAGATTATAATAAGGTCTGTGACTGACAGAAGTGTATGATTCTTACACAATTTGTTCATCATGATAATCTTCACACATGCACACTTTTAAGAATTTTAAAGCTTAAATATAATCGGCAGAAGTAAAAAGCTAAACTTAAGGCTGTAAACAAACTACACCACTTGACCGTGACATCATTGTCACCATCACTAAGCTTCCAACAACTCTTTCAAACATTTTCCTTCAAAGTCTGAGTTATAATAGTTTGCAAGAGTGTGATTACAACAATGCGGTGAAATCAGACTAGTGATATGAGTTTATCTGTTTGGCTGATGACATTTAATGTCTCGGACAGCCTTCCGTTTAGCCACTTGTTAGCAACTGGCTTGTTCAAGACAAGTAAAAACTTTAAAAAAACTCACACGGGTGAATTATTTGGTTTATGTTTGTCGCTTGTGTTCACCACAGACTTTATTTCAGGAAATTATATTTTCATTTCCATTCACTGCATCCAAATATCAAATACCTCGTATGAAGTTTATAAAGTTATTTTGTCATTTAATATCGGAGTCTGATACCCCTCTGCTTTGTAATTAAAGCAGTGACAGTCGAGTGCATGGTGTCCAACATCAATAAAGTCCTCATGAAATCAAAACGTATTTACGACCTTATTTACTTTGTAAGCATATATTACAGGTCTTAGGGTTAACAATGAATCCGTGCAAGTTAATACACAGAAAAAAAACTGTTTGCAGTGGTAATCTTTAATCAAAATCTGAAAAGTAACTTCCGGTCTGGAATGGCGTTGCCTTTCCAATGATATCAGTTTGATGGCTTGGGTTTCCATATCCTTAACCACTCCCCTCCAACCATTAGCCTGCTATGAGCGAGAGATAGAAAGAAGGAGCGCTGAAGTAAAACCCTGCCCCTCTATTCAATATTCCGTTTCACTTGGAAATACGTCACAGCACTGAAATAAAATCAGTTGCAACTTCCAGTTCATTGGGACACACTTACATTTTCAGAGTGATCACAGCTCTCGCATTATTTATACTACAAAACATCATATAGTAGGCTACAGAAGTACGTGGATTGGGACGCACCTAGTACGTGATCCTAGAGTCCGAATTCATAGTGTCTATTCATAAAATAGCACATGAAGAGTACCTTGATGACTACCTCAGGCGAGATTCTGAAGTGTGCATTCGATGGACACTTTACTATCCCATGAGGCCATGGGATAGAATTTGTGAATTGAGGTGAAGAGGTCGGGTACTGATGCTGTAGGTCACATGATATGACTAAGACAATGATATTGACAATAATGACAATACAGTAGATGTAGTAATCCCATTCATACTACACACACTCATACTATAGAATATGCTTTTTAACCATTCAAAACCAAGATTCCGGATGCAGCAATTGACTTTGGGATGATGGGACCAGAAGTATAGATTCCGGGTTTTGGCCTACAAAATTACCTCATCCCTGCAGCATTATATTGCTGCAATCTTGTGTGAGTGGCAGGTTGCATGATGGGATAGATTTTTGGCAGGGAAACTGTTTGAAAACAGTAATACCCTGTGTCCCAGTTCACATAATATCCACCTTGGACAGAATGCATATGGACAGCAATAATCTGGTAGCCTGGATGCTAGCCAAATTTAGCCCCGCCCACAATTTTTTTTAGGTCAGGCGGTTCGGTCTGGCCTCGATCCATATAGGAGTAATTATCTCCAAACAGAAACTGTTCGGACCAATGAAATCATCAGGGCGGGCTTTAGACGATGACAGACAGATGATAAACAGTAACGTAATCATGCACGTCATCAAAGAGGCTTGGATTATATTTGTTCAAATCCTAAATGGAGAGCTTGTTTGTATATGCATTCACCTTCACAATTTCTCTAAAAAATGATGATCATGTTGGGTAAGTACTCTGTGTTTAATTAAATTATTTTATTTTTTACAACACCGGCTAAGATCGTGTGTTATTTTGGCAAGGTTGCCTGCTAAAATTCGCACTCATGGGTCTATATATCACATAATAGTCGCTTCAACCCGCGGACATAGAAAACAACCCACGAAAAACAACCCGCGGAAAAAACGTGGACTTGGCAACACAGTGCAGTTGAGCTCTTTTGACATTTGACAATGTGTTGCTTCGTTTGCTTCCTGCTTCTATGAAGCCCATCCCTCCGAAAAACGCAATGGTCTTAGATTGGTTAGATGGCTTAATGTAGTTTCATGTATTTTTATTGGCTGAAGTGCCAAGCACAGGTTGTCCGGAAAAGCCATTCCCCTTACCATTACGGGCAGAATTCACATCTGCGGTGACTAAGGGTTTATGATGTCACCAACCCGGGAAGAAGCTCATTGTAGTCCAAACCGGCCGTTTTTGTAGGCAATAAACTGCCATAACTTTAAAAGACAATATCTCCGTTTGCATTGAACTTTCAGCGCTGTAACTTTGCAGATACTGTTTATGCTCAAGCAGCAACATTACACACTAACTAAAGTTAAAAAAGGGAAATCGCATGCAACCACTCCTTTAAAATAATACCTTTACAATTTAACAAAAGAATGCATTTCTATTCAAATCATTTTAAGTACTGTAAATTTGATTGTGGCTATATTAAAAATGTTAATTTTTTTTGTGCATTCTAACTAGCCTAAACGAGCAACCAATGGCAGATGAGGGAGTGTTTGGGAAACCAATTCTAATTCAAAAGATTAGTGATCTTGAATAGCCTACTATTTAGCCATATGGATAAATATGCTAATTGGGATGCAGGGATTACTATGTATTTGCAATTCTTTCTGTTGTGTTTGGTACAGAAATTAGGCTACTTGGTTTAGATGTTACCAGATGTTACTCTTATTACAGTGAATCTTGTTCCCAAAATACAACATATGGGGAATACATATGGGGACACTTTTTGCCATTGAGATGACTTGGAAAAAGTGTTCCAATCACCCTGAATTCGCCTTATATTCAGTGTAATATAAACCTATGATGATAGTGAAAAAGCGTGTAACGGTTAATGTTAGGTTGCTTTGACACCTTGATTTTGTGTCTTGCTGAATAACTGATCAGCCGGAGCCACGGTCGTCTACATCTGAACAGCTGGAAATAGCAGTCCGAACATTCAGAGGTCACGTTCAGTACAGCAATAGCATCATATTTAAATTGTGCATAAAGCATAACTCTAACCCAAACATGAGGCATCATTCTGTCTGTCTCGCCACAGCAGGGGCCAAAGAACTTCACCACACTAAATTCAGCTGTATTCATCCATCCATTATGTAATTACACTAAAGCATACACACAGACAAAAAGACTTGAGCAAATGATCATCTAATTGCTGAGGAGCGGTTAACTGTATGTGTTGCTGTCCTTGTTGATTAGATTCTGTTTCAGTCTTTGCATCTGAATGTGATGTGTGAGGTGTTAGTGTGTTAGCGCATTAGCGAGGTGTCGGAACGAGGGGCCCATCAGCTCGTTAATGAGCAGAAACGCTAATCGTGTTTCACACTGACACAAACGCAATTAAAACATCTGTACCGCCACGACCTGATCTTGCACGTCTTTCTCTCCTTTTCGTTAAAGCTAATGTTTTGCAAACAGAGAGCGAGAAATTGCCAAGTGCCATTGACTATTATTATGACACCTGCCAATCATACTGGCTTTAAAGTCTTAATTCAGAGCGGTGATGTCTCACTTTTCAAATGACAAGAATATAATAGCCACTATGAAAGCTGCAGCCATGATGCTAAGGTGTTCAGAGTGATTGTTAGCTCTTTGCAAAATAGTAACCTTCTGGTTGTTTGATAGGTGGTTACTTTTAAGAAGTCCTTTTTTAAAACAGATTTTGTTTAAATCACTTATAACGTAAATAAAACAGTAGACTTAAGAAATGCGGTTGGACGCATGCTTGCATGTTATTTGCAATTAAATGAGAAAGATTGATTAAAGATTATAATATAATGTATAATGTAATTTAATAATGAAATCTGTTGTCTTTGAAATGTGTGTGTGTTGCTGAATGTATACTGACAAGCATTTATGGTAAAATAAATATATGTTCATGTCATTTTTATTGTAAGTTGTGTTTGTAATGATACATTTGCAATGATGAAGCTGCAATTTTGTACATTTTGAATATATTTACTTACATTAATATCAGATAACACTAGTTACCTTTACATGTTCTTTCGTATGTTAGTACACAAAATAAGTGTACTTCCTTAAAGCACAACAAAAACAGTAGTTTGTAAATATATATAATATGTGTATATATATATATATATATATATATATATATATATATATATATATATATATATATATATATATATATATATACACACAATTCACAAACTTTTGTTAGATGTGATTTATCGATTTAACAGTTCTATTTCAAATGTAATCTTAAATTTGACATTATTACAAGTTACCTGTCTTAAAAGTGCACTTAAGAGTGTTAAGAATGAAAGTGTTCTCTCTTAAAGTACACTTAAGTGTCCTTCAATTTCATTAAATGTCTTTATTTGCAGTGCAGTAGAGTACACTACAAGTGCATATTCAATGAAATTAAGTCACAAGGGGTCTGTATGATATTCTAGTATGACATACATCTATAAGGTCCCTTTTAAAATCAGATTGTCTAGAAAAGGAATACGTCTCTCTTCAAAAAGCAACAAAATTTAGTGCAACTTTAATTTTTGGGAGTGGTTTGTTTTAATCCCTAACTCTAAATATAAGTAGTAGTGATGATTGTGTTGCATTAAAATAATAAATAATAATAAATACATTGATATGAATTTGTGGTCAAACACACTCAGTATGCAGAAAAGGCCTTTAACAGCCCAAAGAAAGGGTATTGTCTCTGCAGGGGAGTAGGGTTTCTCATTTATTATGACAAATTAAAACCAGCATTTAGATTATGATATTCTAAATCTCAGAGCTCCACTACCCCCCTTCTGGCTAGAGAAAAATCCACCAGCGCTGCCTCGCTCTCCGTCCCACCCACAGCCCTCCCTCGTTCTCTCTAAAATGATGCATGGATGGTCGGCCCGGTGTTGTCCTTGTGATGGATTGGAGCACTTTGGGGGAAATTTCAGTTCACGGCCACCCTTGAAGAGAAGCTTAAGTAAGACTCTCTTTAATATTGTAATGGAGAGAGAGAGAGGGAGAGAGACCCAAAATGAGACTCGTTTAGATTATCTAATGTATATGATATGAATTCCAGGTCACTTTGAGAAAAGGATACGGTATGATTGACGCTCCTGTTTGCTGTTTTCCAATGATTAAAGAAAGGCAGATTCACTGTATCCAGGAAAGAATTGCAGATTAGGTCTATCACAGTGGGATTTCGGGTGATTTCTGTGGACAACAAGAAGTAATTATATACGGAAGAGATATCTGACCACCTGCAGATGTTTAATACACTTGGATGGCCCTAACACTGGCACATAGACCCTGATATGATTAAACCACTTAATTAAGTAACTAGCCGCAATAAACAGGCCAGACTTCCATTCATAAATCTGTTCTCTAAAGTATGAATATACAAAATACCCTAATGTCAGTTACGGTTTCACATTTTGAAGAAATTTGAATAGTGTAGAATGAAATGACAAACAGAAATATTTTAAACCCACTACCACTGGCTTCAATATGATAATGAGACTGTAATGATATGATAATTGTATGGTAATCTGGCAAGGTTATTCAGAAGGGGAGGGGAGGTTTTTGACAGAGCAACTGTCAAAATGTCACACGTTATAAGCATTAAAAACACTTACTGAAATACACATATTGAAGGATAAAACTAAACGAGAAGAATTCTATAACTCATAATTTGAAACTCAAATAATGCAAGTAATAAACTGGTATGTGTTAGATACAGAGATGATAGCCTACTTATAGACAGGATAAAAATCAGAAGCATTAAATAGCAAACATGCCAACACTGGCATAAATGGCAAATTATGCAGGACACAAAATGACTTCACTGTGGAGTGTCGGACACTAATAAACTACAGAGTTCTTCACAGCTTTGTGGGATGAGGGCTGACAAATATAAGTGCAGCGCTGCTCTCTAGTGGTGAGTAATAGTAATAACTTCGACATTTACGTTCACTGCAGCCCCCCCCCCCCCCCCCGTTTTATATTATTATTATTATTATTATTATTATTATTTTACAATAATTAGACCCATGCCTGAATCTCAACGTTGTTTCCACCACAACAATGCCCCCCATCAATATGTTGTATCCACATGAGTAACGTTTTTCCATTAATTTGTTTTGTTTTTAAGAACACGCCAACTTTTGGGGATTTTATCTTATTTACCGTGTCCCCCAGAGTTAGATAAGTCTATACATACCATTTTCTTCTCCGTGCGTGCCATAACTCCAGAGCTGCCAACTTTTCAAAAAAACTTAGAGTGAGATTTGGTGGTGCCAACCAAAATGTTGCCGTACAAAGCAGAAATTGCAAAAATAAATTGCAAAAATAAATAATATTAATAATAGCGCTCTCTATATAGGCCTATGCATCAGCATTTGAATGGGGTACTATTGTTTGTTTGTTTTTTGCATCTATATGACGGTTTGTATATACATCCTATAGACACACACATTTTAAAGCACTAGAGACAGTGGCGTAACTTAGTAATGACGGGCCCAGTGAGGCCAGTGAGGGTATGACAAAAATGGTAACACTTTAGTTTAGCGTCCAATTCTATATTGCGATATTGGCTGTTTATTGCTACTTCTAAATCAAATATTAAGGCCTTACTCTGTATAGGACCTACATCCCTCAATCATAATAAAGGCATGGTTTTATAATCACTGAGATTCCAAATGTGAGTTAGTTAGGGGGGTTCGGGGGCATGCACAATACAGGCAGAAAAAAATACTGAGCTATTTAATTTAAGGCTACAAATGGAATTGATTTAGACCATTTTAGTTGGCCGCCCATGATTTAGACCAACTAAAATCAGTAGCTTAGTTTGGTATAGTTATTTTTGCGTGCATCTCTCTCCAACACACACGCTCGTATTCTTGATCATACTTTGCTTTGGGGTTAAAAAAAACTGGCTAACTTCACAGCGTTATACGGTTAATGAACATCCCGACACCGTTTAGATGAATCGCCTATATGTGAATATGTGCTGTGCAATTATTATTAAAAAAAACAACAATAAAAAAACAACAACAAATTCGACATTTTAAAGAGAAAGCGTCTGATCTGATCATATCAATATGGATACGTTTGCACCAGCTCTGCAATATAGCACTCCAGACAAGTTACATCTATTACACTTTATAAAATATAGCATAGCCTATTGCTTTAAAGGCACACACATAATAACTATCTATAGGCCTAATTAAAACATGTATTCAAGAAATGTATTAAAAACGGACAGACTTAGCCTATCATTTCAGCTTAACTGGAAGGCCCCGGAAACAGGCAAGAGGTTTCGTTACGCTCGTCAGTCGCGCCGGCGAGTTCTGATGTTTTTTTTCCCCTCACTAATCATGATAGCGGATATCATTTTTGGTCATACAGATAAATGTGAGACATAATTTATAATAAACTTACAATAACAACAAAACTTTGTGCTTTTGTAAAATAAAAACGGTGCACTTTCTGTCTGCGAGAGAATCTGGAACTCACTGAATACTTATCACATGACATAAACATGAAACATACGGCTAAAGAAAGCTTGAAATTGCTACTTTTAAATCAAACAATTCACATTTTAGAGGGAAGTGTGAGTGGAGAGCACTGGCATACAATGGAATATCTAGCACAGCATCACACCAGTCTGCTTCGCTCACAAGCGTGGCGGTTGAGTGCGAATGCCGTGTGATTTTCGAATCTGAAACCAGTGCATTTCATTTGAAATGTGAGTGTCACAATATCATGTGGAGTCACTTTGTCGCCAGTACCCCGATGTGGGTAGGGTTGCACTGAAGTTACGCCCCCTGACTAGAGCCATGATTTTCTCTAAATAGAACAAATTGATTATACATCATCAACCTACAGCATACTTTATACAGGGAAGAAAAAGGAAAAAATCTGTCTGTCCTGTCTGTTGTGCGGCTCTTTTTTTGCTGTGGGTGATCTAAAAAAAATGTTTGTAGTAAAACTACTTTAAGTAGTTAAGTTACATTCAAGCTACCCTTATGAAAAAGTAGCTACACTACTTTCAAAAAGTAACTAGCTATATTGAAACTACTTTATTCTTCTTTTTTTACAATGAGATTGTTACAAATAAATTAATAACTGTTAATGAAGAATGTTGTAATATTTGGGGTTCCAAGCAACATAATGCAATGTAATTTTGATTTCACAGAGTATGCATGGGGTGAATTCGGGTTTATTGGAACACTTTTTCCCAGTCATTTCAATGGGAAAAACTGTCAGAATTATTGCACAAAATTCTGAAATATAGCCTATATCTCAAACTGGCTGTCAAAGTGCAAAATGGCTACAAATTTAACATCAGTGCAAGAACAAAATGTATGCAACTTAAATGAGATACTCAGGAGTCAGGATTAGGCTAAAGATGCAGGTTACTCACAACACATGCAGCAGAGCTGCCAACTCTCACGCATTGGCCGTGAGACACACGCATTTGATTGGTTTCACACGCCACACTCTTGATTTCTCACGCTGAAGTGTCAACCCTGTCGGTCAAATGCCTGAAAGATAAGTTTATCTATAGATCTACCTGATGAGCCACTCGATTAGTTATGCTTTCGGTGAGGGGGTTCAAGATAAATGTGCAACTAAATAAGTGTAGCGCGACCAAAAGCTACATTCCGTTTTGAGTTCTGACGAGAAGCTAACTTCTCTAGTCTCTAGCTCTAGCTAACTATGGTCGCAAGTTCCATCATTAACGTTAAACGAGTCAGTGTTTCCCGAAACATTGTTCCAACAAACGTTTGCAAACTGCATCACAAAGTTGGTTGGAATGACAGCTCTCGACCTGTGATTAGAAGCAGAGTTTCTTGGTTTCATGACATGTGGACTTAAATGTCCATTTTTTAACGAAACAATGACTGGAGTCTCAGAGCGGTTCTGTTTGCGACTCGTTTATCTAACTCTGGGGGATATGGTGAAAAAGCTAAAGCAGGGCTCTCAAGTTTCGAACTGAGTTCAGAGTGAGATTTCGGCCGTGGGTTTGGCTGGGTACGGGGGTCTGATATGAAAAATGACAAATTCGTACAAATAAAATAATTATGTATTTAATTAGTGTGAGAGAGAGAGAGAGAGAGAGAGAGAGAGAGAGAGAGAGAGAGAGAGAGAGAGAGAGAGAGAGAGAGAGAGAGAGAGAGGTTAGTGTTGTTTATTGGTGTTGGTAGCAGGTTTTTGAGGCCTTCAGCCCAGAGGTTGGTGGCACCTTAACATGAGCACGGTCGCGCTGATGTGAGCTGTGGTTTACAACAGAGATTATTTTACTCTCAAATAATCTTAGACAAGCTGCCTATGATTATTGTTTGCTATATCAGTATGGTTGTATTTTTTCCTCTCTTTATGACAGCGGAAACAACTCCCACACCAATACACCATCATTTTTTAGCCATACAGATAGGCTAAGTACAAGACATAATTATAAACTGTCTACTTTTATTTGTGTACACTCAAAATAACAACAAAGGCTGTAGATTCAGGGAACGGAGCACCCAACTCCAAACAGTCTTTATTTCAAATATGAATCTTGTTTATTAAAAGCAAAGTTTTTCATTTCAAAAGCATTTCTGAATTCAGTTAAAATAACAAAATGTAAAAAAACATTTTTTCCACCATGCACAATTTAATTAACGGTTGAATAACACCTAAGTCTCCTTTCCATTAAAAATAATGGCTAGTGCAGTGATGTGGCATAATTTTTGGAATTGCTTGAACATGTTAAACACATCTAATTATTTCTGTAATACATTTTAATTTTAATTTTGCAACTTATATAAAGTATTAGCCTACAATATACAATTTATGTTTAAATTTTATGTTAAAACTAGTGTAGGAAATAGCAAATGTAAATTATATTATTCAATTTGAATTATTATTTTGCTCCAAATATTGCACACATGGTATGGAAAATGTAAATGTAAATTTTGAAATGCATTGCCATTTTACATATTGCATTGCAAATTTTATATCGCTGCACTTCAGCTTCCATAAATAGGGGTGAGCACGAATATATTTGATATGTAATTATTGTTCGAAAAATAAAAATAATATTGAAATTTGACTATATTGCTTCGCTGGCCTAAATGCAGTAAATCCATTATACATCCCTCTAAATCTCGCAGTTATAACTAAACCCACTGGGTGGTGCTGTGGAGCGTGTTAATAACTCGACTGTATTTGATCATAATGTCGTCTGCCTCGTGATGTTTGGAATTACTTAAATGAAAATGATCTTACAAAATGGAGTTACTTTTAAAAAATTAATTAATGAAAGTGAGTTAAAAAAATTCACATCCAAACAGCAGTGGAATGAGGACAGCTGTCCATCACTGCATTCACGAGTGCAGAAGAGCACAGATGTTCACTGAGTGAGAGCGCAATAACGTACGATAGCAAAATGCATTTCATGCAAATCATGATTGAGACAAGGCTTCCTTTAAGTTTTGTTGAGGGATTAAGAACAGAAAACAAAGTGCTGTCAGAAACTTATCTTGACACCGTTATCTTTGTGTCTCTGCGTCTGTCATCGGGGTTTGTAGTTGCTCATTTGATTCAATGAGCGAGGCCGTGCGTGTGGGTGGAGGGAATATCTATATTTTACCCAGATACAGCAAATCTATTTTATGATTGGCTGTTCGGTCTCTATTTTTATTAGATTAACTGGTGCGTGGCAGGGCCGTCAGAACTCTATGGGGAACTCGCTTGTTTGATTCCTCTAATAGCGCGCGTGTTACCCTGGCGATTTCTCTGCGTGAGAAATACAAGGTGTGGCGTGTGAGCGTGTGAACGGGTTGAAATGCGTGTGTCTCACGCCCAATGCGTGAGACTTGAGAGCCCTGCTAAAGCCCCCAAAATATAGGAACACGCTGACTTTTGGGGACTTTAGTTCATTCACCGTATGTCTTGACAACATAAAACTCTCACAACGAAATGTGCATGCATAGGCAAAACTGCTGTGGGGTAAAACTGTAGTTGGGAGCAGTATCAGACTCATATTCTGAATCTGAGTATGATGACGTCAGGCTAGTGCACTCCGATCATAGCAGTACATAATTCTCTTTCCAGTTGTGTAATGTACTTCCTTTATTAAATAGGTCAGAGAAAACCCTCTGAACTTAACTTGTTCAAATGAAGTGCTAATTAAATGCAAATAGTTTTAAACATTGGTTTATGTTGGCTTGTTTTGCCTTTATGTCTGATATTGTGACATTGTGTCTGGTCGGAGGTGACATTGTGGTAATTGTGTGTGTATGTTTATCACATTTAATCAACTTCTGAGTAAGAAATATTTATACAGCAACTATCAAACTAGCATTTATCACTAGACAAGCAACAACAATTGCACCATTATTACAATTAACAGTACAGCTGTTACAGGCACTAAACAACATGGAATATTCTATGCATAACCTGCATAATCACTTGATTACATAAAGGTGAGTTGTTATGCAACATGTTTCCTACTGGGAGGTTTTTGCATACTTGGATTCAATTGTGCATTGCTGTTTGATAAACATTTCATGTAATAAGAGTTATTTTATGCAAATCTTGCATGGGAGTATCTGGTAATGGTGTTTCCTAATGTCAGATAAGTTTCCTCTTAAAATGAACCGTTTTAAAGGTGTAGATGTGAGTGAGCACTGAGCAGGGAGGAGACGAGGCATCTGGTATAAGGATACGGAGAAAGACTATTTTAGAGACATCCTCAGATCAGCTGAGAGGATAGGTGAGAATGGGGTGAGACACAGAAGGAATGAAAGTGAATAACAATACAATATGGCTTGGATTTATTGTTGTTTTGGGAGGTTTGGTTGGTTGTGACTATGGCCCAGTTTTAGGTGCACTAAAAGCCGAACGGTTTGGGGACACATCATGGACTCTTTCCAGTTCACCAAAAGCTTCAAGGTCATTTCGACAAGCAGTCCAATTCAACATGACTGCAAAAAGTGAGTCTGTGCTTCACAATGCATCATACAGTTTACATTATTTTTTCAAAGAGTGAGAAAACTGCATTCTGAGCCCTTCTTATTCTTTCTGACAATTTTAACGTAACCAGGTTGGTTCAGTCTCTGATGATGATTGAAGCGGTAGAGGCTATTGACAACTCCTCCTTGCAGAATAATCTCACATTTGGCTACAAGATTCTAGACATGTGCTCTGATGTGACCACTGTTCAACATGCTGATGTCTTCATGGGCATAAGTTCTGTTGGCAATGTAATGTTTACGGCTGTAATAGGAGAGTACCATTCAGAGATTTCAATCGCAGTGGCACGGTTTCTTACGATGGGGTTTATGCCACATGTAGCTATGTTTTATTTAATTGTGTTACAGAGCACCATATTTTGAAACATTGTTCAACAATGTTCTTATTATGATCACAGATATGTTATTGTTCAACAGCAGGTATTTTGAGCAATTAAACCCGTTTGCCAAAATTCAAGAGGACTGTGCCAGAAGACGACCACCAGGCTCAAGCATTGCCCAAATTCTGCACTACGACAACTGGACCTGGATTGGCATAACAACCACAGATGGAGATTATGGACCTTACGTTGTATAACATCTTGAGGCGCATGCCAAAATCAAGAAAATGTTTGTGGCGTACTGTGCAGTGCTTGGCAATGTAAACTTAGAATCAAAACTCAATGAAACTGTCAAACAATTTGAGAGCCCCCCAAAGTTAATGTTATTGTCCCAAACCACGTCTTCTTTGTTTGAGAAAATCACTCCCAACGCATCTGGATCTGTTTCTGGATCAGCGGTGATAGTTGGGCCACATCAGTCGAAGGGCTAAAACAACCGCCCCCTGAATGAGATTTCTTGGAATAACCCTTTTTTTCCAGAAGACTACTCTCACTTCATAAAGTACCTGAATGACCTAGATCTAAACCCTCACTTCGATCCAAACAACACCCTCCTGCAGCACTTCCTAAGAGGAGAGTTAAATAAAAGCCATGAAGAAATAAGGGTGACTAATAAAAGCTATATACCCTTGTTCAGTGCTTAGCGTAGGGCTTGCTGTGAAGTCTGCTGCTAATGCTGTTAAAGACATCTGTTCCCAAAGAAACTGCAGAGGAGGCTTTGATATCCAACTCTCTGAGGTAAATCTCCTCTGTTATTCTCTGTAAAATCAAATAACAAATATAAAAGCTCAAATAAATTACCATCTTTTCCTGCTAAATGATGCCTCGTCATGAACTAGGTTTAATGGGATTTAGCAAATCTGGAAACTTGGATACCGGTTATGATGTCAACATTTGGGAAGATGCGCATCGAGATACCTTAGAAAGATGTGGTAACTTTTTGACACTGACGCAAGGGGCACGCTACATGATCAACAATAACACCATGATGAAGAATACAGAAAATGAGTGAACAACATCAGTAAGTGACTGATACCACATGCTGAAGAAATTAAAAGTCATTCAGGATTGACATGAGAGTAAATGATGACAGAATTTTTATTTTTGTGTGAACTATCCCTTTTGGACTACATTTTGCTTTCTTGTGGTTTTTTGCTGTTGTTGTTCCAGAACGGTGTGATTTCCCAGTATTTTTTTTTTTTTTTGACAAATATTTTTATTGGAGGATCAAAGAAGTAACACTTTACAGGAGGTAAAACAGTTCTCCAGTTTGGATTTAAACCTTTTTGACGGAAATCCCACCTGTTGCTATAGTTATGATGCTCTTTGCAAACCAAACAGGTATGTATTAATTCAATGTATATTATATTAATGGTGCAGCAAGTAATTTCATAGAAACGCTGTTGAAAGTTTTTACTGTTTCACAGAACCAAGATATGCTGCTGCTGTTGGCTATAGTAACAGGACAGCTTTGAGTATCATTATTCACCTGTGTATGCTCTTGCGTACCGTATGCTTGATTTTTGTTCTTCCTTGATGTTTGTTTGTCATCTTCGCTTTATTTTTCAAAGCATTCTTTTGCTTCACTTCAGCTGTAATAAAGAGACAACCGCTACGTTCATGCATTTTGGGGGCGGAGCAATGAAGTGAGGGTGTGTATTTGTTTGAATGATTTCATATAATCAGCAGTGTTTCTTAAGCCCTGTACACACAAAGCCAGAGCTTTCCCAATCCAAACATTTTTTTCCTCGTTTTAAGAAATATCTGTGTACACACGAGATCACTGAAACCGATTCAAAACGATTTAGTATACATGCCATAATGTGTGGCGCTGTAATTCTGCCACAGAAATACACTAAAAACGGAGAAGAAGAGTTGTGGCTAGAAGGGGTATAGCAGTGGTAGGAGGTAAGGCAAACAATAAATACATTTGCTACTTAAAATATGTGTTTTATTAATGCCTACACCTACACCTACCCCAACCCTGAACCTACTCTTACAATAATGCAAATACGGTAATTAAATGACGCAATATTGATGTGCACATGCCCAGTGCCCGTAGTTGTAATCGCTTAAGTCTTTCACCATGCCGGATGTAGTGTGATGACATCCTAGTTTCAAAAAATATACAGATTGGCTGTACATACGAAAATGAAAGAATGGCGTTTTCAGATTTATCCACTCTGGGATCCGGTTTCAGAAAATATCGGATTCATGCTTCCAAAACGCAGGATCCGTGTGGACGAAACGAAGATACGGTATACAAAATGTATACATATACAGCCAAACACGTCTCCGTGTGGACGGGGCCTTAGAAATCATTTACTGCACCTTTAAGTCACTTACACCAGCTTCATACTTACTCACTAAGTTTTGTCATACACATCCTGTTATGTAAACATACAAAAGCACACAATCTAAGTTGTAACATGTAATTATGACTAGACAATTGCTTCATCTAAATCCTTACAGAGATATTCACCCAAAAGAAAACATTCTGTCATCATTTACTCTCATTTATCCTCATGTCATTCCAAACCTGTTTGATTTTCTCTCTTCTATTGACATATTTTGAACATATTACAAAGAGAGTTTTGGTTCCCTTTTTCTTCTATTATATGGTGAAAAATACAGTGGAAGTCAATGGGAACTGAGTAAATAAAGATCCCTCAATTTTGTAAATGCTTTACTGGCTAGGTCCACCTTCTGTTCTCCCCAAAACCCTTCTTTTATGTACTATTATTGTGGTTTGCTTGTCTTGGCCTTCTTTTAACACTGATTGTGATGCTTGTATTTGTGGTCAGATGGGATACCCTGGTGGTCCTTGCAGCAGGAGGTCCCATCTCCATCCTGATCTTGCTGTCCCTGCTCAGGATATTCACCAGTGCAATCTTGTTCAGTGGGAAACCCACAGATATACAGGTGCTTTTTGGTCTGAGCTTCACCCTGTGTATCTCTTGCATCCTGGTCAGGTACTTTAAGATTTTATGTCTTTCAGAATGATTCAGTTGTAAAACAGGTCATGAGGAAGATGTTCCTGCCTTACTGGATCATTGGCATTTGTGTCCTTCTCCAGGGCATCATCTGTGGTATGTGGTTGTGGTTGAATCCAGCCGTGGTTTCTATGAGCTCAGCAATACCATCTGAACTTCACATCCAGTGCAATGAGGGAGACATAGTATTCTTTGGACATATGCTGGCCCCCATCGGCCTTCTGGCATTGGTTTGCTTTGGGTTTGCCTTCCTGAGTGCTATAATGAAGAGAAGTGCATCAGCATCAGCATGCTCATCTACATTATCAGTTGGGTGGTGTTTGGACCCATCTATTTGAACAAGACTGATAAGGTCAGGTACAAGTCTGCTATTCAGATGGTGGCGCTGCTCTTCTCCGCATATGGGATTCTCATCTGCCACTTCATGCCCAAATGTTACATAATCCTGTTTAAAAGCAAGCACAGCACCAGAGACGCTTTCAAAGACACTTCTGTGGAAGTTCAAGAGAGGTTCGGCGTATGGATGGACTTGATTGCCCAGACAGCATTTACTATTGACTCTTGCATGCAAAACATATTAAATGGGTCGCTCTCAAATCCTTACCCAAGCAGTCTTTCCTCGTTCCACCTCTCCATAGAAAATCTGCCACATCAGGTCAATTTTCCTGTAGCTCAAACAGTAGAGCATGGCGCTAGCAACGCCAAGGTCATGGGTTCAAATCCCAGGGAGAGCAAGAATTGACAAAAATGTGTAATGTGTACCTTGAATGCAATGTAAGTCGCTTTGGATAAAAGCGTCTGCCAAATGCATAAATGTAAAAAATGTAAATGTGTCTGCAGATTCCTTATATGGATCCTCACTGTCTTCTGGCAGTTGAGTTATGCACCTGTTTCATGATAAGTCCCTGTGTGTATTTAAGCCCTTTGTTCCTTTTATTTGTGGTTTTGGTATTGTTTATGTTGATATGGCTATTATTCTTGAGATTCAAATTGTTAATACATTTTTTTGTGTTATTTTGTTGGGTGTGCTATTACTGCTATGCTTGTCATATACACTGTAAAAAAATTATATGTTCAATAAGTTATGACAACATATGTTTTTACATTGTTTAACTCACCAAAATAAGTTAAGAAATGTTAAACTTGTTTTTATTAGTTATACAAGATGTAACTCATTTTTTAAAGTCAGTTTAACATAATTTAAGTTGAAATAACTTAAACATCAAGTCGATTGTACTGCAAAAGTTCGAAATTTGCCTTTTTTTACAGTGTAGGGTTGTGGGGATGCTGGAGCCTATCAAAAAACTATAAATATAAAAAAGTTTAATGATATAAAATATAAAGGACATTCATAGTTCAAAAAAGTGGGAAGAACACAACTGTAAAACAGTTAGAAACATATGGTGCATGTACAACAGTACACCAATGACTCAATAGTTGACATTTTAAACAGTATATTTAGTACAAATCTATTTCAAATCTTTGCATTTTCACTTCACACTTAATTTGGGGCACATTGATTTTACTGTTACAGATGCAAGACAGTTGTATGCACCAACATCTTAATCAAAGCCACTTTTATTTAATCATAGCTCTTTGAATTGTTACTGCACAGAAATGCCAAACAGTTACTTTTTGGAATTAAATATTTTTCTGGTGTACTTGTTTATCTAATGAATTCAAATAATCTTTTTATGCATATAAAAATTGGCTACCATCATATGGGCTATGGGGCATCCATGCAGGAAGAAACCCCATGTAATGACACAAAAACTTTAGACGGCTTCTGTGGAACTCCTCCCGCCTGCACAAACAGTGACAAGCTTATATAATAACTGCATGTCTGCTGATTTTTGTTTACTCTTCCTTCTGTGGGTTTTTGATGTCTGACACGCCAGACATTCTTTCAACAGTTACACTGTCATGTCAGTAAGGAAAATATATCTCCCTCCTCTATGATTTGACAGCTTATGTAAACTTGGCTTTCCTGGATGAAGTGATTTTTTTTTAAAATCTTGACATTAGTGAATCATTTGTTCTTCTTGATTAAGCATTTTGTGTATTCCCATCATCACCCCACCTGCTTCTGACATTGAATAATGTGCAATTTTGCAAATTATTTTTTGTAATTAGGTATGAGAAAGGCAATATGTTTTTTGATATCTGGGATTGCACTACTTTTGAGCATTTCTTTTAGCTATTGTTTAGCTACATAGTTTTGTTTAAAAAAGGATACTTTCTTTAAGTTGAGACATCAAAAAGACATTATTTAACAAACTTGTTAATGGGGAATTTCCTCTATGGAAGATAAATCAATGGCAATTTACACAGCAAATTCCTTCTACACTCTTAGAAAAACGGGTTCATTGGGGTTCTATATAGAACAAATGATAATGATGAATGAACCCCTAAAAGGTTCCATGTAGAACCTTTTTCCTGGTTACAAAGAACCCTGAAGGGTTCTTTTGATTGAACCAAAAAGATATAGATATAGATCTATAATAAGATATAGATCTAGTCTAGAACCTTTTAAGTATATAGAACCTTTTCTTCTAGGAGTATAGGTCTTTTTTCCATTCACCGTTGTAATTAAAATTGGTCAGTGGTTACCTGGTTTGTTTAAATACTACACAAAAGTTACTCTAGAATAATTTCCAGTCTGAGCAGCAAAGAAAGAAGATTAATGCCCCACGCTAGTGTTTACAGTAGCCTACCCAAGCGAAACAGCTAAATGAGGATGTGTGTGTGTGTGTGTGTGTAGACTTTGACTGTTCATTTGCCACTCATGCCAGTATCTTGACTAGGCTGATTAGAGGCAGTATTCCTCAGCTGTCAGGCTGACTGAAAACAATCAAAGCCTCCATACCCCCAATCACCACAGCTCTCTCCCCGAGCGCCGCCGCCGCAATCAGCTGCTGATTAGGGAACCTGTCGCCCTTCTCCAGCCTGCAGCGGGGGTTAATTCGTGCGTCAGATGGTGTCGCTGAGGGCCACGCAGAGGGGAATGAGAACGTGAGCTGGATGATATTGGACGGATATAGCCGCCCTGTCAATCACTTGGGATTCACTGTAAAGGCTCAAAGACTTTCTTCATCTCTCTCTTTCCCCCCTCCAGGGCCGGGGTAATCTATTTAAGCCAAATGTGTGGATGCACCAATTAAATCAGACACTGTTTGGAATTTTTTTTGCCTATTTTCAACACCTGAAAGCAATCTAATAACATGGGTGGATAAATAATGCATTTACCTTTCACTGCACATGCCACATAGCATATTGCATATTGTATTTTAACTACCGATTCTATTTCTATTGCTACTTTTATGTAGCCTATCATAGTGTGGACCAATATAGCCTAGGCCAAATGCTTCTCCCATCTAACAGTT
Organism: Pseudorasbora parva; assembly: GCF_024679245.1. Taxonomy (NCBI): domain Eukaryota; kingdom Metazoa; phylum Chordata; class Actinopteri; order Cypriniformes; family Gobionidae; genus Pseudorasbora; species Pseudorasbora parva. The sequence continues at coordinate 35,654,025 of NC_090191.1, forward strand.
TTATATTTTTTATATTTTAAAGAGTAACATTTTTGTTATTCTGTTCTATTCTATTTCTCTCTGGAGCTTAAATAAACAACACTTAATGTCCAACAATTGCTGCGGAAAAATAACTTCACTAAATTATCAATTAGCCTATAATTATATATTAGCCTATATATTATATGATCTGAATATATAAAATACTATTAATTGTGATATTTTATTTATGATTGCTTTGATTTATTTTTCTTAATTTAAAGTTATTAATTCATTTACCATATTTCATTGGGGGACTTTTATTAATATTGTATCAAATTAAGTAACGAATTTATCCTGATTGATTGTGAATTATATCCTTTACAATGACAAATAATAAAACAAAAATATATATACACATACATTTTTTTTTTTTAAAGTGTGCTTTTGTACCAGTGTTGTACTGGGACACTGGGCGGAGATCTGTGTATCTGCGCATGTGCGGAAATGAATCATTGTAAAGTTTAGTTTATTTTCAGCTGACAACTCGACCGGTTTGGGACAATCCAGAAGCGGAAAAATTCAACTGAGGTTTGTCTTTGTTTTACAACATGTTTTTTATCAAAGTCGATGAAGGGCCACTAAAGCGTTATAAAGATAAGTTTGTCCAGCCGTTTTACAGATGCATCTTGACGTCACTGACAGCATGTCGCTCTATGTTGTGAGTTTAGTGGCACGTTTTTTATTTGTTTTGGTGTGTGTTTACATGCTGACATGAGTTTAACGACATTTAGTTTAGTTGCTAGTTAACTGTATAGCTACCCGTTTCTGGCTTTATACTCAACCAGCGTTTAGTTATGACATCAGCTGTCAGTTTGGCAACAGTAAGTGTCCACAGTGTCCATCAGTAGTATGCTGTTTTCTTATGCAAAGTGTTGCATAAACTAGTATGGCATAGCACTAATACACTATTCCCACGGTTTTACAGACAAGCCTAGTCCCAGATCAAAATGTATGTTTGAGCTGTTTTAAACGAAATGACATATCTTAATATGTCAGTGCAATTGTACATATCTTAATATGTCAGTGCAATTGTACATATCTTAATATGTCAGTGCAATTGTTTTGTCTAAAAGATCTTTTCTTTTTCTTTTTCTTTAAGGCATGTTTATTAAATCTACTTGAATGTACTTATTTACTTAAGGCTTAATTCTGCCTTAATCTAAGCCATTTCTTTGAAACCAGGCCTATAAGAAGTTAGAGAAGTAGAAAACAAGAAGTGATAATCATGCGTCATGGGACCATCCTTATATTAGGTGAAATTATGCTGGAAAATGAAAGCTTTTCTGAAATATGTTTTGCATTCACATCTGTGTGATTTCAAAGTTCAGTCACACACATTGCAAACCAATATTTTCTCAGTGTCTTCTTTAATGTGTTTGTTATTGGACATACTGCATGTTTTTTTTTTTTAATTCTGTAATGTTTACTGGTACTGATATGTAAACATTTTTAAATCAAGATACAAGAGTTTGATTAAAACAAAACAAAAATATAATTTAATTTGAAGAGAAAATATATATTTCTTGACTGACAAATATTTTTCTTATTTTAAGCATAAACTCACTTCATTTTGACTTAATATTTTAAGTCATTTTCATAACCTTGAATGAATGTTTTGTAATGTTTTTTGTTGATCTATTTTTTTCCTTTCTTTTTTTTCAGAACCACTTCAGAGTGAGTAAAACTCTTATGCATGACCACCGGACGCTGAAAACGCAGAACAGTATGTAATAATAAGATATGATTGTATTCCCTGATTTAAATATGACTCCCCTAACCAAGTGTAAAAATCATCTAAAAGTACATGAGGATCTTTGGGAGACCCACCTGCCCACACACTATATGGAGTGGAGGGGCTTAGACTATGAATTATTTGTGCAGCCAGTGGTTATAGTTTGATCCTTAATTGAATAAATGGCAGTACATTGAATCATTGTGTTTGGAAACATAAGATTCAAACGTTAATTATCAATACATTCACCAGTTATCAGTAATCCACCAGCTACAGCAATATCATGTTCATGAATCCCTCCAAACCGCACAGTACCACACAGTTGTCTCCCTTACCCAATTCAGCTCTTGCAGGCTCTACGAATGAGCTAATGAGTTGAATAAGGTGTGTTAAATGAAGGAGGCATGCAGTGCTGGTTTGAAAATGGTTAGATTGTTTTTTTTGTTTGCAATAAAGCAAAAAAATACTTTTTCACAACATTAAATGGAATCTAATGTGGCGTTAGCAGTGATGGTATGAGAATGAGATGGTCATACCATGATCTGTTGATAGAGCCATAGTTGGTATTCAGTATATTCATTTTTAAAACTGACCAGCTTATCTTCAAAATAGTGTTCAGTGTCAACCTGTAACATACCACACTAGATCCTCTAAAATACTCTTCTCAATGTTCCTAGGAGAAAAAGCTCCTGTTGTTGTTCTGCTTTATAATTTTGCTGCCCTACTAACTGGAATAATTTACAGAAATTACTGAAAATGTATCTATATATTTGTTTAATATTTTACAAAATTGGTAATGCCATGCTTTGTATTACAGAATTTGTATGCTTTGTAATGCTTTGTATTTTTTTATAACAGAAATTCTGTTTAATATTTTACAAAAAAAACCCAACAATTTATTTATTTGTGTATGTCTCTGAATGTAATATGGCAACAGCAGTGGCCAAAAGTAATGTCCAGCCTTGGAAAATATATATATTCCCCCTTTATTTAAATATTATTTGTTAAATATTTTTGTAATCCTATTATGTAGTTATGTAGTTGTGTTTGGAGTCAATTGTTTTATTTGTAACAACGCAATAAACCCGTGGAGACACTTTTTGGCCATGTTTATGCTACGAAATTATGAAGGCATGCAAAAACGAGAGAACTGATGAGATATTAATAACTGATTTTGTTGTAGTCAATGTATACTTTTTCCAGTGAGCTTTTTGTTTTTCAATGCAATTTTTTTCAGTAGCTGCAGATTGCCTTTTTTGCCAAGTAATTTTGTCCATCCAAGTTTAGTGTTTTGTTCTTCCCCTCATATTTAATGATGGAATGATATATTATCCCCTCTGGACATCATTGCAGGATGATGTTCTTCCCTTGCCAGGGGTCACTGTAATTAGGAAACTGACTTACCTGTAGAAATTGAGATAGACAAACAATAGTCACCAGGGATGTTGATGTCATATGCGTCGTCACCGAAACAGATCTTTTTAGAGACAGCTGTTTGTGTGCCCTGAAAAGAAATCATTGTACAATTTGTACCTTTTTCTCCTCCAGATGGCCTCCACGTGGAGGGGGCAGCTCAACATGATGGTGGATAATAGCTCTGACCCTGTGACCAACGGTAGCTGCTTTAGTGCAACGCAGAGCACTGTGCTGAAGGGGGTACAATTCGGGGGTGTGCCCATCGTTCTGCTGCTCGACTTTATAGTCTTCCTGGTGAGTTTTGAAGTTAGTTGGGATCCAATTGGCTTGTGTTGCTAGTGTTATGTGATTTAATTGGATGGTGCTGTGTATCATCCTGCAGGTGCTGCTTTCGGCCTTCACTGTGATCAGAAGGAGACTGTGGGATCATGGGAGACTCGCTCTTGTTGCAGAGACTGAAAGGTGTGTGATATGAAGGCAGTACTAGTCGCAGTGGAAACTTACAGTGTCAGAATGTTACTATGGGGAATGATTTATTGTAAAATGATTCAAAAAATGAAAAAAGTTTGTAGCTTTAAACTAGCAAATATTAGTATAAAAAATATTGCTGCCGTTTCAGAGACTTAAGTAAACGGCGTTACCGTAGAATGACATCATCCATATCCAATGAGGAGCCTGAATACGAGAAGGTGAGTTTAGAACACATCATCCTAATTATGACATTGTTCATGACATCATCAATATCTTCCTCATTTACTCTAGGGTTGCTGCTCTTGGCTCACCTTTATCGTCAATATGGAGTAAGTGCTGTTATGTTTTTTTCCCCCCAGAAAGCTTTTGCCTCTTGATATTGTCACTTATTACTAAGGGATATGGGATATATTTCTTCAAATAAGGGAAGTGCACATGGGAAAGTCTCAGTAAAATAAACTGAGAAGTGAAACTGATCTGTCTGTGTATGTGCAGTGAGAGTACGGTCCAGGAGAGATGTGGGGTGGATGCAGTACATTATCTGTCATTTCAGAAGCACTTGGTCATCCTGCTCTTGCTCCTCTGTGTGCTGTCTGTGTCCGTCATACTACCAGTCAATCTGTCTGGGGAACTGCTGGGTAACACGCACACACGCACACACGCACACACACACGCACACACGCACACACACACACACACACACACACACACACACACACACACACACTCAATGTGGTCTCAAGAATGCTTCATACAGTAGCTTGGCTATAAACCCTAGTGAGCTGCCTCAGTGTTTACTGTATAGATTGGCAGCTATTCTTTAAGGCAGGGATTTGACTAATACCAGAGGAGCTGACAGAAAAAGTAATGGGATAAATATTGCGACTAGTCCAAAAACAATATCTGACATTTTGATATGAAAATGTTTTTTTTTAATTTTTATTGAATTAATATGATATAATGTAATAATATTTGGTGGTACTGTATTGTCTAGTTGTATTGCTGATTTAAAATAAAAATAGTTTTTGGCCTTTCTTCATTCAATATTAAAGGGCATTCATTTGTATACATTTTAAATGTAATATAATCTAGAAATTTAAATGTTTTTAATTCATCTTTTAATATGCCATCATTTAGCTGCCTTCGGTTTGGAACAGGCACTGTGTTTATAAAGCCAAAATATGTTGCCTTTTTGGCCACTCATCAGATTTTGGAGGGCGTTAGTGGTTTATAATCTCACATAATGTCACCATATGATTTTTGTTGTTGTTGTTATTTATGTATTTATGTATTTATTTATTTATGTTGATTTATTTTTTTAGTTGTGTTTTTCAGTCTCTGTTGAAGGCAAAAAAAGACTGACTTGTAACTGTGTTCCAGGCAATGATCCATACAGCTTTGGGAGAACCACCATAGGAAATCTTAAGCAGGGGTATGTACCATATGTGTCTATGTGCATGTGACTGTAGATATCTGTGTGTGTCTATTTGAACTGTATTTTATTTGATGTCTTTGCAGTAATCAGCTGCTTTGGCTGCACACAGTGTTTGCAGTTCTATATCTTATGATCACAGTGGCCCTGCTGAGACGCCACACCTCTAAAATGAAGGGAACCAAGAGAGATATAGTAAGCCATGCTTCTCTCTCTCACTCACTCTCACTCTCACTCTCACTCTCACTCTCACTCTCACTCTCACTCTCACTCTCACTCACACTCCCACTCACACTCACTAGGTTAGTGTCACTTTAACCCTGGTTTATTTTTCCATAGGCCAGAAACACCTTGTTTGTGAGGTCTGTACCCACAGCAGCGAGTGAAGAGAGTATAAGAACTCACTTTATGTAAGTGTGACCGACATTTTTTCCATTCCATCCCATCTCCATTGTTTCATTCTGTGTGTAAAACATAATCTCAGTTTACATAATGTGGGTGGGCCAGTAGGATCTCAAAGGCAGCTACTGACCAAATGACTCATTGGTCAGGATTTATTCATTCACCGTAATTGATTAACATTTCAGATGTGGATTATACTTGAATAATAATAATCTGTTTATTTCAGTGACCAATTGGCTCAAACAATGGCTTTACATTTACATTTAATCATTTAGCAGACGCTTTTATCCAAAGCGACTTACAAAAAAGGGGAGAGCAATAGAAGCAACGAAACAAACAGGGCCAACAACCTGTAAGAGCTGTAAGAAGTCTCAATTAATTAGCACAGTACACAAGTTTTTTTTATATATATATATATATATATATATATATATATATTTTTTTTTTTTTTTTTTTATATAGCCATCTACAATAGCCACCTACAACAAAAACTCACGTACGCAAAATACCGAACACTGGATTTTGATAGCCATTTGATAGCTTTATTAGGACTTGAACTGTCTGTTTTTCTGAGCAAAAGACAACAGGGGATGTGTTTTTGAAAAATGATCATTATTTTTGCAATTTTGCTTGGTGCCACTGATGTGGAAATTACACAATCAACTTTTAAGGTGTTAACATGATTGTATATTTGTTTGCAGGGAAGCATACCCTACTTGTCACGTGACTGAAGTTAAATTGTGCTATGATGTTGCCAAACTGATTGACCTGGACAGAAACAGGCAAGTGACAATTTGACACAATATTATTTGTAGTTGTAAATATTTTATTAGATTAGATTAAATTACATTGTCTGCTGTTTAAAACCAAATAAAACAACAATACAGTCAATGCATGACTATCATTTATACACACACACACACACACACACACACACACACACACACACACACACACACACACACACACACACACACACACACACACACACACACACACAATACCTGCAATACATACACAGACTACCATCAACCATATATAGGACATATTCTCGCAGACCTGCATGATACATGTTATTTTTTGTCTGCCACTTTTGTTCTGACCAACTGAGGAAAAAAAGTATTCCGATAATTCGTGCTACCACCAGTGATTAAATCTAATGATCGCTTAGCTCATATCACATAAAATCGTGTAAATTATTATTAATTATTGTTATACTTTGTTCTCAAAATGTTAATTTTAACATCAACATTGCGTGTATATTAAGTGTGTATTAGCAATACCTGTAGATTTCAATTTCTGTACAGTATAATCTTGCTTTTGACTACAGGTAAATTTCCAGTTGTCACTGATTGTCGCTTGGACCTTTCTGGATTACAATCCACCATCAAAATTTTATGTTTAATTATTCCAGCTGCTTTAAGAAAAGGCTATAAATGATCCACCACCTGAAGCTACTACTACTACTACTACCACTAGCCGAAATTTATATATAAAAACGTGATGTAGTTTTGGACTGCAGCCTTAAACTAAATAAAAAATAGACAGCGCTTCTTGTGCTACTAGCTTTTATTTGAATTCAATTGACAATTTTTTTTAAAATTCTAATATTTTGTAACAGAAAACGAGCAGAAAAAAACCTGCAGCATTACCGTAAGATACTCGATTACCAGGGACAACGTGAGGTCATCAACCCGCGCCCATGCAGCCACCTGTGCTGCTGCTGCCACTGTCAGGGGTGTGAAAAGGTGAGTACGACCACCATTAGCAATGGCCCTGTTTTGACTTTTCTAAATTTGGGCATCTAAATAATGTTTGTGTGTAGGTTGATGCTATAGAGTTCTACAGCTCGCAGGAAGCTGCTCTGCATGAGGAGGAAGTTAAACTAAAGCAGAGTAAGCTGCATCCTCTGGGCATGGCATTTGTCTCCCTGCAAAATGAGTACATGGCCACTTAGTAAGTGATTCACACTCAGACTCAACTGCCTATTTAAGGAAATTACGCATTGCTTATGAGATTGCTTAAAATAATTATGCTGGCTTATAAGATTTTTTTACCAGAATATATGGCAGAAAGAATTGCAATAAACTATGTCATTTTGGACAGAAGTATTTTCTAATCTATTTTCCAGATTCATTTAAGCTCACTTTTTTAAACGGTTGTCTTTGTCTTTCTTTAGTATTCTGAAAGATTTCAATGCACTAGAGTGTGGAAGCAGGGCAAGGGGTGTGGTTGGAGAAGAAATGGGTTGGGGAATCAACTGTGGATGTGGCTGGGAGCCTCAGACATCCTCTAAGAGTGCAGAGCTGAGGGTGCACAAATGGAAAGTGAAGTATGCTCCTCACCCTCATAATATCTACTGGTATGTTCTATTATACCTTTTTTTTGGTGCAAAATCTTATTATCAATAAAATTACAACATGCTTGTTGTATTAACCAATTCACAGTTCTGCTTGTCTTAATCTCACATTCTGTCTCTTTCAGGGAGAATTTGTCATTACGCGGGTGGCGTTGGTGGCTACGCTGTGTGCTGCTGAATACTGCACTCTTCGTGCTCCTCTTCTTCCTCACAACACCCTCCATTATCATCAGCACGATGGACAAGTTTAACGTCACCAAGCCCATTCACTATCTGAACGTATGTGACTGAACACAGCACTCATAATGATGTGTGCACATGGAGTGCAGTGGTGTGAAGACTGTGTGTTGTTTTTGTAGAGTGCCATTATCAGCCAGTTCTTCCCCACTCTTCTGCTGTGGACCTTCTCTGCCCTGTTGCCCACTATAGTGTATTACTCTACACTGGGTGAATCCCACTGGACCAGGTAGACATCAACACAAAAACACACACTCTCACTCAAACAGGATCCCTTAATAATGCGTGTGACGTGTCTGTCTGTGTGTGTAGGTCTAGTGAGAATATGAGCATGATGTACAAGCTCTACACATTTCTGATCTTCATGGTGTTGATTTTGCCGTCACTGGGCCTCACCAGGTAAGAACTTTTCAAATCTTTCTCCGCAGTTCTAACACACTATTGAATACACACTTTTACAGTAAACTAAACTAGGTTGTGGGTTAGGGCTGCAAGATTAATTGTGGCTGCAAGTTAATTAACAGCTATATGTACGTGTTTTCATGTATTAAATGCTTTTTGTGTGTGTGCGAACAGCTTGTAACAGAAATTTAAAAACGAGACTTCCTTGACTTTCTAGGTTGTCTATGAAATATATTATATTATGATGTTTAATTATATCTTAATTATATAGATAATCGTGGATTACGTGATATTGTGTATATCATCCCAAAAATAAATAAATAAATAATATACATATATATATATATATATATACTAGACTGACTTTTAAAAAATGTATGTGAAGGTTGTTTTTACTGGAAAAATCAAAAGGATGTGACATTTACATGCTTACAAGAAAGATCTGTACTATTTAAGTAAGAATGCAAATAATGTAGTTAGTTATAAGCAAAGAATGAAGAAGAACTCACAGCGAGTATTTTTAGGGGCATTGAATCATGTTTCTTGTATGTTATGTGTACACCACGAGTGCAAGTATGAGCAATTGCTGGCTGCAGTTTACTTGATGGCCACAAGTTTCGCTAATGACTAGGGTTTCTGAATTCTCTAAGCATTTTTTGAAGCACATTTACACGAGAGCAGCTCATGATTCGGTATTTTTTTAGTAGTAGTAGTAGTAGTAGTATTAGTTTTACAGTGAAATATTACAAAATATTACTGATTTTGTTGAATGTGTTTATTATTATTACAATCACATTGACATATAATCAATTTTTAACCATATTGTGCAGCCCTACAAACAAAAGCAACCATTTAATAACATTTTCATACAAATTGCATTTTAAATCACTGTTTTTATCAGAAAATTGGTAATGAGACCCCCCAAAAAATAAATAAATAAATAAATGAATTAAAAAATTTTTTTTTTTTTTTTTTTAAATGTGGTCAGCTCTGTTGTGGATTACAGTCTGACTTCACTGTAACATTGTTAAACCTTGTCCTTAAAAAAAAACCTGCAATCAGTTGTGATCCATGGGATAAATTTGACCCATAATTCTTGATTAGTATGATTAGTATATATTGGGTCTAAGATGTTCACAAAGTGAATGTGTATACAGATGTGCTCTCTCTTTCCACTCAGCCTGGACGTGTTTTTCCGCTGGTTGTTTGATAAGCAGTCTGTGGGGAAGCTGAGGTTTGAGTGAGTATACTTGTGATTTTATTTGCTCAAGTCAGAATGATATATTCATTTTGTGACATGCACCATTAAAACGATGGCTTGGCTTCTCTTTTTGTCTATCTCAGGTGTGTGTTTTTACCTGATCAGGGGGCGTTCTTTGTCAATTACGTGATCACAGCGGCTCTAGTGGGCACAGGCATGGAGCTGCTGCGGTTGCCAGGGTTACTGCTCTACATTGTGCGTCTGGCTCTCGCACATTCGGCTGCTGAGAGGAAATATGTTAAACAGGTCGGTCTGTGACTTATCTGTCTATCTATGTCTGTCTGTCTAAATGCCTATTAAATTATATTTTTATTTGAAATATTTACTTAAAGTACCATGGTATCTTTTCAAAAGAAAATGTTATGACATTTTTGTTTGTTGAATATTTAATTAAATCTCATTCTTTTTCTTTTTATTAATAATTATACTTTCATTTAAATTGAGCATTGACATACATCTGATAAACTGTATAGACATTAGGTGGAAAATAAGCCGGATTATCCCTTGAAACTAATTTGAATAGAATTAACAGGAATGTGTTGCTGATCCACTTGTAATCTGGTCTCTCTGTAGAATCAGGCATACGAGTTTCAGTACGGTGCGATGTACGGATGGACTCTGTGTGTGTTCACGGTCATCATGGCATACAGCATCACCTGTCCTGTCATTGTCCCCTTCGGTCTGATTAATTTCCTCAAGGCCTTGCTACACATTATTAGTGTCTGTAACATTACATTAACATACAGACAATGCTTGCAGGTCTGCTGTACCTGTTGCTGAAACACCTGGTGGACAAACACAACCTGTACTTCGCTTACCTGCCCGCCCGCCTTGACCGGCAAGTTCACCTGGGAGCTGTCAATCAAGCTTTGGCTGCACCAATCATATGCCTGATGTGGCTTTATTTTTTCTCTGTGCTCAGGACGGGTAACTTCCAATAATTGGCTGATTAAATCAGTGTTTCTCGGGCATTTTGTTTATTGTATTATTTGATTCATATAGTGACATTGTTGACTACGTGTCCTCACAGGTTTCATGGCGGACACGTCGCTGTTCACACTAGTGGTTCTGTGTGTCACCATCTTTATCTGTATAAGTTACACTTGCTTTGGACATTTCAAATACCTCAGTCCCCACAACTACAATGTAAGCTGCTTTGTTCTTTTTCAGAGTTTTGTCTGACTTATCAATGCCACTATTGTTATAATTGTTGTAGGCTTTTCATATTTTAACAGTTATAATTTAACCACCCCAATTTTAACCACTCACATACACATACAAAATCCTCTTCTTTTTTATTTCTCTTTCCTCTTCTCTGTTTCCAAATCCAGCTTTCTTATAAATCTGGTATCTTTGCTTTGAATATTGTTTCTCTCTGTGGTGTATTGTATGTTCGTTCCTCTACTGTATGTCATTATTGTGCATGCCTGTGATTTCAGATTAAGGAGGAAGATGAAGATGGAGATGTAGTTTCTGAGAGCTCATCTGCATCGGCAAGTTTCACATTTATAATAAACACTATCACACCTTTTGTTTTCAATTGATAGACTTCGAATTACCACATTTTTTCTTTTACTCTATGTAGGCGTATCTTCCCAAAGTTCTGAACCCAGACGCATTGTCCGAGTCTTCTGATGAGTCCAGCACTCGGCAATCCTACGGCACGACAGACACAAGCCCGCCCTTCCTCAGCACTGAGGAAGACTGTCCAGACTCTGATATCTAACAACAATGATCAGTCAACATATAGACCAATCCCAACTGCCCTTTCACTTTTGGAGGAAATGGCTATTGCCGTATTGACGTATGGAGGTCAGTGTGGAGATGGAGGGGATATACTCTTGAAAACATGGAGGGGGGAAAAAGCACTCAAGTTTTTTGTTCTGAATTTTGTTCATACACACTGAGAGACATGAGGACCATTTAATCATAAACTGCCATATAACAAATGGAAAGAGCTTTTAGGCAATCAATTCTTCTCACCAAAGACTAAAGTCTTTTCTAAATTGCCATTCAAACATGCTGTCCAAACATTTCTACATTACAAAAACAGCTTCCGCAAGGAGGACTTGCCAAGGAGTACAAATATATCTTGAGTATATCAAAGCGCACATGGATACTTGAATCATGGCACTTGTGCCTTGTTGGAAACAACTTAATACATTGTGTGTGTGTGTGTGAGAGAGAGAAAGTGCTTACATATTGATTGTCATTCTTAATGTTTTCTGATTTAAAGCAAAGTTTTATACAAATGTGAGCTCATGGTTCAGTGGCCTTTCATTAGTCATTCTATAATCTAGGGTACATTTCAAATTAGCAAAAAAGTGTAAAATCAATATACATTCTCAATAAAATGACTATTGGTTTCAGTTGATATGATTTATAAGTGTAACATATCCGCTATCTGCTAAGCACCATTTTGATATTACACAAAAAAAGATCCTGAGTGAGTTAGCTGTGAACAACCTGTATGCCACTACATACACTGATTAAGTGCTACACTTTAAGTGACCCAAATATTCAATGGTTTGGGTCTAGTTTACCATATGTACAGAGCTTGTTTTAAAAAACTTCTAATATATATATTTTTTGCAGATATTTGTGCAATTCTCAACACAGTCAAGGACTAGGGCATAAATCTATTTTTTATCATTTTGATAGTTTTAAGAATGTCATAAAAAAAGTCCAGTCCATGTGGATGTAAACTATACCCTGAAATAATATCAAAAGCAGCAGTTTAGATATTTGTAAAAAATTAAAAAAAGAAATTCATCATAGCAGGTGTTTTATGGTCAAACAAATCTTATTTTCTTAATCAGGTTAGCCTCACATTTTAATATGTATTTGAAATAAAAGCATATGAATCTTGTAAACAATAACAGTTTACTATTGACCAGTTTTTTCAACATCCATTTTTTGTTTGGTTAGAAATATAGTTGAAAGGAATTTGAGAACATTAGTAAAATGTAATATTTTTTTATTTGAATGAAAAGTTTATTTAAACTCAGTCTATTTTTCTAAGCAAGGTATTTAGATTGTAGAAATAAATTTAAACTCAATCTATTTTTCTAAGAAAAAAAAGAAATAAAGATTATATAGATGTTCTTGATTTTAACATTCTTTTTATTCATTATTTTGACCTCAAGACCCACTCACTTCAAAACTGTAATTTAAGGGATATAAACACTAAAAAACAAAATGCTGGGTTAAAAATAACCCAAGTTGGGTTGAAAATTGTCAAACCCAGCAATTGGGCTGTTTTAACCCAGTAAATGAGTTGTTTTAACCCTGTGGTTGTAAAATAGAAAAACTGGGTGCATAAAATATTCGTGTGAGATTATAGTATTCATTCATATTTATCATATATGGACATGAAATGTGCCCTAAATTATAGAATGACCCATTTTTGTGTGTGTTCGTGTATGGTTTATGAGGACACAAATGTCTATGGAAAGTCTTTTGGAAGTCTTTGGAAGTTTCTATAGACACTTCATGAAATACTATAGAACTGTCTAAAGTCCCCATAAAACATGGAAACCCTAGCACTTGTGTGTGTGTGTGTGTGTGTGTGTGTGTGTGTGTGTGTGTGTGTCTGACACAATGAATAGAATGTATTTGGCTGATAGTAGCTGTTTGAAGGAGTCATCACTGGGTGGCACTGTTGCTTTCTGATTGCTCTGGGTCTTTTCAGAGCAGTGCCATAATGTCAAGTACTGGAGAAAATAATTTAAACAAAATTACACAATGATTGAATTTACTAAGAATGAAGCAAGCAGGGCAATGCATAAACCTTAAAATACACTGCTTCGAAAGTATAGTCTAGCCTCAATCCTTAAGCATCCATCTGACCAGTGTGATAAAACTGCTTGCTATGTAAAGTTCAAGTGTCATGACCACGAAATGCCTGTAAACCCGGTAACTTTTGCATGATACTCGCAAGTATACCAGAAAGTGACTGTTTACATGGAGCAAATTGTATTCAACTTGAAATAGAAATTTGTATTCCTAGAAAATTGTTCATACTTCAAAGGACTATTTAGACAACTTTACTGATCAAAGAAACAGGGCTTTGCTAACTAATAACATGTACAACCATTCAATTTCTGCTTTTAACTGTTATGCAATGGAAAGATATTATCTATATGAAGGGAAAATGTTGATATGATTCCTGTGTATGTATTTTAGTTCTGTATATTCATTATATGAGCTGAACAGAAACTGAATTGTAGTGTCTGATCATTTAAACGGCTCAACCTCCACTGAGTCTCATAGTCTTAAGCCTCAGATTTTCTTGGAAATGGATGAATTAACGTCCTCCAAACACACACTTGACACATTTCTCCTGACTGCGGTTTTCAGCTCATTAGTCAGGATGGAGCAAAATCGTCTTACTTTAACACCATAAGCAGCCCTTGAATTCTGTGGCTAGAGTGACCTGCTACAAACGCCAGGATCAGCGCTCAAAACTATAAGAACCGAAATGGATCTAATTAGGGTGTGTCTGTCATTTGCAAACTTACTTTGGGGTAAACCAAAGAAACCCTATCTTTTTTTCTTTTCTTTTTTTAAAATAGATGTTGAGGGTCTATAACAGGCAATAGTGAAGATCTCGTCCAATGTTTTGAGTGTTTCCTGTTGCCATTCAGGAAGGTCAGCTTTTAAAGCAGGTTATCATCATGTTGCCAGCTTGATGGTTGGGTACACTTTTAGGTTGCTAAATATTTCATGGCACAAAATATCTTAAATTTGGGAGTAAGTTAAGCTTAAGCTTTAGTTAAAGTCGGCATGAAATGGAAGTTACAATAATCATTTCTTCCCTACACTGTAAACCTGAATATGTTAGCAAAACTAAACATTTGAGGTCAATCAAAATGTAGGAACATGCAGGATTTTATTTTGTACTCAAAATTTTTTTTTAAATGCTCCACTCGGCACCATGATGGTAACCAACATCTTGAGTTGGCTCTACTCAGACAATTAATTGAAAAGTGAAATGGCTTCTTGAACAAGAAAAAATGTAGGCTGGGACTTGCACAAAAGAGATGGAGATTTACATTCAATACTGCGATATCCCTCAAACAATAAGACAAAAGATATTTTTGTATGTGTGTATTTAAGTGTGTAGTAGGACAGATATTTATACACTTTATATATATATATATATATATATATATATATATATATATATATATATATATATATATATATATATATATATATATATATATTTATAATTCTTGCTTATGCTTATGGATTTAAAAAACTCACTAATACTAAATATAAACTTCATGTGTAACTCAACCCTTGCTGTTTTTGCCACAGATGTAAATGATACCCTAAATCACAGTTGTTGCTTTTTCAGTGATCAACCTTGTGATTTTCACCTGACAAAAGAGGTATATAGAGACCAGAATATCATCAAGCAACACATTAGAAACTGCTTACAAATGCCCCGGATCCATCTTAGTGACTTTTGCGGGGGAAAAAAGCACTAAAAACAAACACGATAACATTTTTCAAGGAAAGTACAATTTCTTCAGCCTGATGTCTGGACAAGTGGACATGATATGGATTCTGTCATGTAACATCACTTGGCTGAATGTTTGTGCATACACACACACACACACACACACACAAACACTGAATGGCTTGTCTCCAGCTGGGTTTAGTCTTTCAAACTACAGGAACTAATTATTGTTTAATTTGTATGTGGTGTCTTGAAATACCCCAAAGATGATTCATCCCTCCATTAACACAGACGAAGATGTTTCCTCCTCTCCTCCCTTCTTCTCTCCTCTTTTCAGATGGTCCGCACTCTTTTCTGAAGCCATGATTGATGCCTCTGACCTCGTGACCCGGAGTACGTATGACAGATCTCTGTGCCAGCCAACCACAAAGCCCGACGGCATTGATTTCCCCTTCTTATCCCTCCTTTTTGTCTGCTGGGTTTATTCCCATGGCAACGCTGGTGGTCTGTAAGGTAACGTTCTCAGAGCCGAGAGTAATAGACCCTCGCCAAGCCCTGGGGGTAAACTTATTCCACTTCACCCAGACAGAACTTTAAGGAAAACTAATAGCAATGTTTTGTGTCCTTGCCAGACGTCTCTTAAGGTTTACTCCGCAAAGAAACAGAGCCAGAAAGAAAAAGAAAAAAAGAGTAAAGAAACTGAAGAATTAGAAGGGAACATTCCCAGATTGGTATATTTCATTGCTCCGTTATCTGATCATCAACAGAATCTAACGGAGCAGAAAATCTGCCTCTGAAACTGTTACTGTCTGTGACTCTCTTCATCTTAATCTCTAGTTCCCCCAAGAGTTTCTGACTTCTGTCTTTATAATTTTCATGTTTGTATTTTTTTTTAAATGTACTATTTGTCTTGAGAAAATGAAAATTCTCATTTACTCAACTTCATGTAATTGAATATGACTCTTTTTTTTGTGTGTGGAAGAAGTGGAATTAGGACAATCGCTGAGATGTCTAAAATCTTTTTGAGGAACACAAGTTTATATTTGCTCTCAATCCTATCAATTTTTGCACATGTAAATATAGCTCATGCATATGCATTAATGTCAAAGATACAATCCCTGTTATCTTACGATAGTGGAACATCACATGGAGTACTTTGAGGGGCCATTCACACAGAATGCAATACAAGGTCTAGAGGCGTGTTTTTTTTTAAAGTTTACGTTTTTTTAAAAACTTTACCACCAAGCACAGTGTTTAAACACATCCATCTAGCACCTTTACATTGAAAAACAACGGAAAAGTAGAGCAGTGGAATGGAAAAATGGGTTCTGTGAGAGCAGGCTCTAAGGTGAATTTTCTCTTTTGGGGCTTGACAACCTCATACATTTTTACTGTATAGAAAAATTATGAATATAACATCACATATTACACAGAAAGGAAGAACACAAAATACTAATAAAAAAAAAAACCCTGGCTACCATCAACTATCTGGTTAAAGGAACACTCCACTTTTTTTGAAAATAGGCTTATTTTCCAAGTCCCTTAGAGTTAAACAGTTGAGTTTTACCGTTTTTGAATCCATTTAGCCGATCTCTGTGGCAGTAGCATTTTTAGCATAGCTTAGCATACAAAATTGAATCGGATTAGACCATCAGCATCTCACTCAAAAATTATGACCAAAGACTTTCAATATTTTCCTGACTCTTCTATAGTTACATTGTGTACGAAGACCAATGGAAAATGAAAAGCTGCACAAAAAATTGAAGACCGATATGACTAGGAACTATTTTCCGTTGGTCTTAGTACACGATGTAACTATGAAAGAGTCAAGTTTTAAATAAGAAAAATATTTTGAAAGTCTTTGGTCATAATTTTTGAGCATGATGCTAATGGTCTAATCTGATTAAATTATGCATGCTAAGTATGCTAAAAGTGCTACCGCCAGATCGGCTGAATGGATTCAAAAATGGTAAACTCAACTGTTTAACTCTAAGGGAGTGTTCCTTTAATGGCATTCCTCAAAATATCTTCTTTTGTGTTCAGCAGAAGAAAGAAATTCATACATGTTAGTTTGGATCAACATGAGGGTGAGTAAATGATGACAATACATTTTTAGTTGAACTTTAACCAAATCTAGAACTTTTTTAAAAAGGTTTTTGTTATTTTTAACAGAAACAAAATAAAGCTAAAATTAAATTAAATATTACGTTTAGATGAAAAACTAAAATTGAAATAAAACAACACTGGCTTTTTGTAATCACGCCAGAGGCAGCAAAACCTAAACAAGTTATTGCACCTATGAATTTTCTTAATCTGTCATGTTGATTACTGAGACTAGCATGAGACAAATCTGCCCAAAGATGTGGAATACAGACATCTTCTTTACTTCCTTTCCACCCTCATTTCTCTCTTCCTCTCCTCCTCATCCTCCCTTTCCTGTCTCAAATCTTCCCCCTCAGCTCGTGGTCTTTCAGAGGGGTCTGCGCTTTGTGAGTTATGGCCTGAGGCGGGTGTGATGTTGTCGCCACTAATCTCCTATGAATGAGGCTGTCCGTCTGTGTGCGTGTTGAACTTGTGGGCCGCTAACTCAACAGGGTCTTTGTGGCTAACCGTTCCTTGACAGTGCTGAAGTACCGTTCCTAATCGCAGTAATGCAGACATATGAGCCTGCTAGTGTGCATACACAGGGGCCTGCTTTTAGAGCACTAAGCACTTGACACCTGTAACGGATGTTGCTTGTCAAGGTTTTACCATGCAGGAAAAAGCTTATGCTATAGCGGAGACAAATATCCACCTTATTTTGCAATGCAATTTTTTTGAATGTGTGAGACTTGTGGTTCAGTGCATGGGTATAATAGTAGAATTTCAAAATAAAGTAACAATAAATCTATTTGCGCTAAAAACCTTGCTCTAAACCATTAAAATATGATATATAAAAGTTTGCAAAATGTAAAATAACTGGAAACAAAAAAGAAAGAAAGAAAACACACACACATATATATATATATATATATATATATATATATATATATATATATATATATATATATATATATATATATATATATATATATATATATATATATATATATAGCTTAAAGTTAGAACTACCACAATAGCACTAACAATTTCAATTTTGAAATTCAATTCAAATTTCCAAAATTAAAAGAAAAATGAGAAATTATATTTTGCTTAGAAAAATTGAAACCTACTTTACAACCTTTAACATGTATTGCATTGTAACATTATTTTCATGATAATTAAGCTATTTTTATTTAGTGTTATGACTATTTTAATTACTTCATTAATGCAAATCATCCTGGCCAGACACAATTATCAGGCTATTATTTTTTATTTATTTTGTTTTGTTTAATGCAGCATAAATTGAAGGCAGTGCAACAAATACTGTCAGGCTGTTTAGGTACTTTACAATTTAGATCTTTTTTTATAGAAATGTGGTGATTCAATGCTCTTAACTGCCATAAAAAATGATCAAAGAAATAATAAATAAAATTATTATTATTATTATTATTATTATTATTATTATTATAAATGTAAAAAACTAATTTCCTTAATTTTTTTTTCAATTTTTGGGTAAAGTATATAAATTTAGCGTAAATGTAAAACAATGTAAAACAATGTCACGAACAAACACAAACAAACACATAAATGAATGAATGAATAAATAAATAGAAATAAACTGTTTATAATTTATATCATTTTATACGTCTATAAAACTGTAATTTCTTACTTTTTTTCTATTGATTTTTACATTTTACAAAAGTGATATGTTTTATAAAATGCATGTGCAAAGGAGAAATCATACTTCCCTCTCAACTACTGTTTGCTATTATCACAATCACTGCACAACATCACCATGATCTTCACACACACAAACACGCTAAAGTGTTCACAACAGGCAGCTGACTTCTCCCGTCACCCAGCACAGGGTTGCTGTTAACAGCACTAGTTCACACGTTCAGTGTGTGAAGCTGTTGGTATCACGCAGAGGGCATTAGGTCGGACACATAGACCGTAAAAAAACAGAAGGACAGAACACACATCCTGCCAGCTGTGTCAGATGCTTCCTGTTTGTCTCTCTCAGCCATAGACAGTAAAAGAAGCTCTCAGCAGAAGAAGAGAGAGCCTCCCTCCCATGAGCCACCGATCTGTTCATCACACCCATGCAGAGAAAAATCTATAAATAATAATACAATATGTATTTTTGTATAAATAAAGTAAAGTTAAAACATTTAATTTATTTGAGCAATCAACTATTAATATGTTTCTCACAAGTTTGTTTTATAAATAAGATATTTCTAGTAACCCGAGTGTCTAGAAGTAGCTATAGCAACAGGTTACTAAAGCTTTTGTTTACCTTAGCAACCACAGTGTGTCTTTAGAGTGAGGGTGATTAGCTTGCTAGCAGCAGCATTCTAACTAAATAAATACAAATCATTTAAGTATTATTTTAAATTATTTTATAAATATACATTTGTGATTGTGAATTGAGATGGACTCGGATTCTTTGCATTACTCGTTGGATTTGGCTGCTGGGAATGGTTTGACTCTGAGCTGTGAGCAGAGAGCCGCTCTTCAAACCTCTCTGGTCATACTGAAGAGAAACTACAAATTCAGTCGTGTTTTATTTTGGGGAAAGATTTTGGGGATAAAATGTGATTATTTTATTGCTCAAGGAGTTGAAGAGGATGAAATGAGAAACAAAAAGTCTTTGTACAGGTAGGGAATCATGCATATTCTTTATATAACGTTAACTGCTCTAACTCATTGTGTGTATATTGCGGTATATTGGCAAAATAAATATCGGGTCGTATAGACATTTAAGGGAGAACAAGTGAACAAGTCCCCCCAATTATAAGAAATGGCCAAATTGGCCGCTCTCCAATAGATGATATTCTTGATTCTGCTGTTGTAAGGATGACAAAAAAGTTTTAAAAGTAAAAGTAAAAAAAAAAGGCTGATCCCTCAGTTTTACGACAGAACCCGACTTACAGTAAAATCCAGTGAAAGAAAAAAACCTTTTGAATTAAAAATATGCTAGATTCACTGTTTCAAGCTATCATATTGTTTCAAAAATGCGGATTCGTGTAATTCATAACTAAATGTGAAGAGATAATAAATGGTCTTATTTATTTTAGTTTCTTTATTCCCTTAAATCCCCTTAAATCCTTTAATTAGCCTACGTAATAGTTATAACTTTAATAAAAAATAAAATTCAGTTACAGATGCAATCTTTGACCATTCAATTGAAAGTTTCAAAAATGTGCAATTAAATATTTTATTTTATTATTATATTGTATAACACATAATATAATATTATGTTTTTTGTATTAAAAATATTTGCCTATACGTTTAGTTTATCAGACACACTGTGTCCGTATTATTTGGTCAGTTATATATACAATACCATTTTGTCTAATCTCGTTAGTGAGTTCTATTTTTTTTTTATCTGTCTATCTATTTATCAGTTTAAACTGCATAGATTGGCACCTGCTGCCCCAAGCAACTGAGTCCATGACTGCAGACGTGGCAATAGCAGCAAAGGGGCGATTCACGGGGGACCCGTCCCATGAGTATGCACACACAGAGATGCGCACTGAGGGAGATGGGGATGAAGCCACGGAGGTAGAGGTCACGGTGAGAGGAGGGACAATTGGGATACACAACACAGATGGGGCTATAATAAGCATGTGGAAATAGAAAAACAGATTCAACAAAATTAACAAAAAGCCCATCTTCCTGGGTTTATTTGGTGTGTCTGCATCTTCTGATTGTGGCATGTCTTGCTTGAGTAAATCATGGTCTAATTTTAATTTTTGGGTGAACTGACCCTTTACGCCTTGTCTGTGAAACTGGGGGAAAGTACCTGCACATTTAGAGGAAAAGTGGAAGCTTCAACTAAACCCACACACACACAAAGAATGATAAATGTTGTGTTTATGTGGACGTGGTAATGTTTGGATATAAAACAACTGTTATTATTTATTCGGGTTTCTGTTTATTCATGGTTTATAATGAAGTAAACATGGTAGATGGCAGGCAGCTTGTTGAATGTTTATGGAGTGATTAACATGCCTCCCTTTCTGCAGGTGAAAGTGAATGAGGCGAGTCGATTGGCCACAACCGTGTCAAACATCGATAAAGAAGTGTCTGTAGTGCCACGTGGTGCATTTACAAAGAGTCCCAGTGGCAAAGTGCAGATAAACCGAAGCTTTGGAGGTATGATTACACCCAAACACTTACACCCAAAGTGTTTGTATATGCTTTCCACTGGGAATCCGATGCAGCTGTGTGAATACAAAACACTAAAGTCTGTATGTTTCCATTTCCTGGTGAAATGTCAGCTCTCATTTCAGTTCTCTGAAGATACTTTCTTGTAATCAGTCTTCAGTCGATCTGTTTATGTTGTCATTTATTTGAATGGTCTGACCCCAGATCAGTTTAAAGTTTTGTACATGATTGCAGGTCTACATCCCACTGAGGCTGCGAAACTTCACAACTACCTGCATTTTCGTGAGCCGGTTAATCTGAAAAAGAAGTCCATCTTAGAAATGGCTGATCTGAACCCTGCTCTCGACTTCCTAGATCCTTTGAGGGAGGACATTCCCAAAGGTAATTAAAAGGAATGATCTTTCATTACCTTTATGTGTGATGATTTATTCTCGATGCAATTTTATTTCCAGGCACAATATTATTTCTGAATGTACTGTGAGGTCTCCAGCTCCCACCCTGTAATGAAACGTTTGCACTGAAGTCCGATCCCTCTTTTGCTTTAGGCTTTATAATTCAAAGGTGAACAACACCTGTTAACACCACTATACTTTCCCAAAAATGATACTGACATGCAAATTGCATTTAGGAAGTCTTAATAGTGGTGGGAAATATGAGGATGGTGTAAAAATCCTTCTGCAAGTCATCCCATGATCCCTGTTGCTGGATGTCCCTGGGTTAATGACAGATATGATTTGGCAGCTGCCTAAGGCCGAGCGAAAGCCAATGAGACATCTGGGGTGTTGTTCGGCAAACTATGATCCCATTGTTCTCTTTTCTTTCTGGGAAGAAGCGTTTGAGGGATTGCCATTTTCATCAACGATAAATTTTCCCTCTCATATATCTTGGTGTGTCTTCCTGACTCTGTTTGTCAGTTGGGAGTGAACTAACAAAACAATTATTCAGAAAATATTTGCCTCTTATTGTTCTTTGCAAATTCAAGTCAGACATAAGCTTGCTGAACGGTATTTATTCAGCGCGCTTCATGAAACTTTGCCCGTTGCTTGCCTACAGGCTTCAAACCACTACTGATTGTTTAACATCGAGTTCCTCAAGGAATATCTTGTTCTGCTGATCCTGAATCTTAACCAGATGGAATTTGATTTGTTTAACATACCGAGCAAAGCACTAGAGCATCACTGAGATTTGCTGAAATTCATGACTTTGGCTTATGGCATTTATGCCTCATAGAGCCCTCATTAAGAGTAACCTCCTGTTAAATGTGACCGTAAAGGGATAGTTCACCCAAAAATGAAAATTCTGTCGTCATTCCAAACCCATAAGACTTTCGGTGGTCTTTAGAACACAAATGAAGATATTTCTGTCTCTCAGTTGACAGTTATGCAACTACTACTTTGAGGCTTCAAAAAGTTCAAGAGTTAAAATCCAAATAATTTAGCGGTTTTGTCAGTTTTCTTAATAGACTCGATCGCCTTATACGATGAACAAATTTAATTTAATTTAACTACGCCAAATCAAATGTGTGTGTGAAGCGGACCTGTAAATGAGCGGGAATATTGCTAGGAAGATGGATTCACAATGATCAATGAACATAAACAGAAGCTTAACTGAACCAGCTTGACATGCGAGAAGAGAACAAACCTCTGGTTCTTGCGGAAGCTCAAACTTGCTGCTTAACACGAAAATTAACCACATTAGTTCTTGCGGAAACTCCAACGTGCTGTGTAACACACAAGAATTAACCTCATTGGTTCTCTCACGGAAGCTCAAACATGCTGTGTAACACGAGAATGAACCTTGGTTCTTGAACTTCTTGAGCTTGAGCTTCTGTTTAACATAACTAATGTGAGTTGATGAAAGTGTATATGCAAATAAAAGTAATATGTTCATCATATAAAACAATCATGACTCATCAGAAAATGTGGACTAAACCGTTCAATTCATATGGATTAGTTTTACGATCTCTTTATGAACTTTTTGAAATGTCAAAGCGGTTGCGTTTGATGTCAATGGAGGAACAAAAAGTCCTTGGATTCCACCAAAAAGATCCTAATTTGTGTTTCAAAGATGATTAAAAGTCTTATGGGTTTGGACATAAGGGTGAGTAATTAATAACATTTTCATTTTTGGGTGAACTATCACTTTAAACTGTAAATATAGTTGATTTAGGAGAAGAATGTGATCACCCACTAAAGACTACGTCAGTTATAGGATAAAGAAGCATTTCCTCACAGGGAATATTGTTATCTGACTCCAATTTAGAAGGCAAATGCTGCTTTGTTGTTTCTCAGTAGAGTTTGAAGGCACAGTCACCCTCCTGGAGACATGCCCAGACTTAAAGTGTGTTAGAAACATCTCAGCTGTTTCATTAAAGGAGGTGATTTGTTCTTTATTTCTCTCTCTAAGGGATGGTCCCTCACCTCAGGCAGCACCCAGCTAGGCTAAAAACTGAAAAAGTAGAGCAGGTCTCAGACAGGGGGCATTTACCCACCCTGCAGAACAGCTTCCACTTTTTCCCCTTGACCAATCAGGTGGAAAAAACCCAATCCCCTCTCAAGAAGTGCCAGAGGTGAACAGGTTCATCTGGACGTCTCAAATAGTGGGTAGAGGATACTGGGAATGGGCGGTGGAATTTAGCTTCACTCAGGTTTCCTTGAATTTGGCCTGTACAAGGAAAAAGTAGGGAGGCTTCCCAAGAACTTGAAAAAGCAGAAAATGTATAACCGCATAGCTTTTAAGCCAACTATCACTAACAGATTAAGGGAAATGGTTTTGTCTTTTTATCTGATCTAATATTGCATCTCTCGGACGTGAAAATCAAATTACTACATATCTTCCTCAAAAGCTTTTCTAATTAGCGTAATGTGATGGTCATGCATTTTGATGAGTGCGCCATAGAACAGCTGTCTGTTAAATATTTGGACTCATAATAAGGCAAAGAGTCACAATGGACTTTTGAGTGTTTTAGGTTAAACATTGTTAGCAGTTAATGTTCAGAGCTGCAGTTCAAACACAGACTTCATTGGCATGGAGCTTTGCGGTACTGGGCATCAGCCAATGTTGGCAGCTGGATGCAGGGGCCACCCAGACGGAAAGACCCCAGAACGCCACTTCTTTATACACTGCTGTGATAATAGTTATCCATAACTGAGCCAACTCTCTGTCACACACGACTTTCTTCTCCAGATTTTACTCTGCATCTGTCACACTATCAGAGTCTGGAGTCTGTCAATGGTTATGTGTAATGGTTTAAAATTCAGGTTCAGTTTATGCTAAATGCTTTTTATTCCTCTTTGATCTTGCACAGTAGGATAATTCTAGTCTTTTTCCTTACTGTGTTCTTCATGCAGGGTCATGGAGCCTGCAGCTTGAGCGGGGAGGCACCGTGTGTGTATTGCGCAGTTTGCTCTGGCTGGGTCTCACCTTCTTCCATGTTCCCCAGACCCCTCAGCATGGGTACATCTACATGGGGGATGGACTTAAAAATCTTGACCTGCCCTTCATGTTATAGCAGCCAAACTGACTTATTTTTGTCTTTGGTGCCACATTTTAAAGACAGCAAAAACTTCAATCTCCCTTTAAGCGTTAATGTATAATCAACTCTGTGACCTTACAGTCACTGTAATTTTCTTTACTCTCAGGAAAACATAAACACGTCAACATGTTTGGACATTTGAAGTTGCGTTGGTTTTTCCACCCTTAAAGCAGACACGAAAGTGTACCTTACTTTCTCTCTGGCACAAACACATGCACACTCAGAAACAGCTGCTAGTGAGGTAAACAGTCATTTTATTTGCACATCTGCCTTTGCAAAAATAGAATGTTAACATTTGTCCAAATCAGACTGTGGAAAGGTAACCCAGATCAGAAGGATGAACACAGATCTTTGAGTCTTGATGTTTCAGTGCAATCTGGTTCATCAAATAATAGTCTCTTTGTGACTGAGGCAATGAACAACACGAAAAAGAGCAAATTCTCTGTCATTAGATCCTCTCTGTCCCATACAGGAAATCATTGATTTGATTGGATAAACAGCTCTGTTTATCAGTGCTTTATGTACAGTGGTTTGGGGCTGTATCTGATGTTGTTTTTCAGGGCAGGATGTCCGACACTCATTCTCTTCTTACACCACTTCAGCCCTGTCTTTAAAATGGGCTTCACAGACTTCACAGAGTAACGTGTCAGATACCTGCAACAGACCGTAAGAGACAGATTTGTGGGATGCACCCGATCTTAAAAAAAAATGAGACCTTCAAATGTGACATTATCAAGCTCCATTTGGTGCTGTTGTGGCACCTAATGTGATCGTACCGGTTGAGAGGTGGGTTGGGTTTAGGTTTTGGAACATGGCCTTCGGGTAAGGGGGGTCTATGATCTGGTAGGAGACCTGAAAAAAAGAAGATAGATCATGTCAACTTATTAATAATTAAGATATGCACATCAAAACAGCTGAGAGTCGATGGGGAATTTTGGGTTAAATGTTATATGAATGTATAAGGGAAAATGTATATCTGAGGTCCTTTAACTGGCCACTTTCTTTAGTTTAACCCCTCGCCTGTCACCCCCCGATTTGGCAAATGGAGCATTTAGACACTCATAGTAAAAAAAGACAGTTGCTCATAAGTTATTCAGAATAGTTATTCAGTCCAAAACTATGAATTTTGTGAAACATTTTCTTAGACCATGTTTAGATTTTTTTTAGAGATGCTTTTATCAAATAAGTTTGTTGGCCTGAAGACACTTTATTTTGTCTAATGTCTGGCAAGGAGAACAGCTCAATTAATGCTACAATCTGCTCACTCGACGATCGTTTCACACATTTGAATGTATGAGATATAATCCTCATTATTCTTTTGTTATGAATCTTTTGTTTTTTTAACAGCCATTATTCAAATCCATTATAACATGACATGCCTAAATGGCCCATTAACTGTGCAGTATTTCATTTAGTAGCACATTATCTAAAGTCTTTCTTAAAAAAGAAGAAAAAAAGCACACTATGTGAATTAAGTTTTTGAATAGACAAAGGTCCTGGTCCAACAGGTGCATTAGAGCTTCAGTTAGCATCAAGCTACAATTTAAAGGGGTACTTCAGCGCTGGGAAGATGAATCTGTATTTAAACTGGGTCATCAATGTATTAGAAATGTGAAATTATTTTTGAGTTTGGTTCTTTCTAGACTGAGAAAAGACAGAAAATGTATTTTTGTCTCATGGGGATGAAAGACTACAATTCACAGAATGCTTTGCTGCCCTGTGAGGCCATTCCCAAAGCCACCTACTGGATTACTGTGACTGAGTTGGAGAAGACACTACAATTAAAAACTGAACGTGTCTGTTCAATATAATGAGTGAGTTACAGCACTGAGCACTAAATGAGCTGATGAGCTCTTGTGATTAGAGCTGAGGTAATCGCGACTACACTCGCGGCATACATTCACAATGCGAGTTCAGTCTGGCGCATTTCAGTTCATGCCTTTGCAAGCTTAACTTTCATAGAAATTAATTTGAGAAGTTAAAAGACTTACATTGCTCACCATAGCTTCGTTTAAATGAGTGCCTGTAGCTGCGAGCTGAGCTCTGTGTGTAATCTCCATCCCCCATGCGCGGGTTCAAAACATGCGGAAATGGCTCCCTCTGCTGGCTGTAGTCTTTAGCCTTTGGCCAAACATTCCTCCTATGATGCAAATATCGTCAATTTGCATCATAGGAGGAATCTTTCCAGAAATAAAATGCATAAATCTCTTGTCTCAGGGAGATATGAGGGGGGAAAGCACAATCATTTGAATATACTCCAGGGTTTCTACTGATACAAAGCCATATGCTAATCGCTGAAGTAACCCTTTAAAAGATTAAAATGACACCTTCACTATATATTTCACTTTAGACCACCATCGAGTGTCTGTATTCGTTTTCTTTCGCTATATAATGGGGATTTCATTCAAATGGTGATGTTAAAACATGTTATATTAATCATTTTATATGGAGCTAATCGCTACACCTGTTAGCAGTCATAATGTAAATATCCACTATTGATATAAAATAGCCGTAATCACATGAAGAAAAAACAAAAAACAAAACAAAAAAGAAATTCACACAAAAACCTTATTCCATTGTTATAGTGTGTTTATTAGCTTCTTAGTTCATGCATAGAAATGTCGAATAGGCTCGTTCTTCACAGAGCCATAATGAGGAAGTAAACAGACAGAAGAGAGCGTCATGCGGAGGACAGTGTTGAGCATGTCAGATTATTGACAGCTCAGTGAGCAAATGGACACCTGATGACTCATTTCACGCATAATTCAGTGCGAAATTAATAGAAATGGTATTCTGTATGACAAAATATTTTGCAAACGTGATCTGTAAATATTTCTCCAAATAGGAGCACTTTTGAACTAAAAGCTAAACTGAAAGCTGTTCTTTGTGAGCTGTGTGAATACTACTGAGCCAGTGCAGATGAGAGAGAATTAATGTGCGTGGGATATTCTATTCAAAATATCATTCATAACGCATTCCTGACATAAATTAAGAAATGAATGTCACTGCAACCCAGTTTTATCATATAAAGTGTTCAAATATCGAAGCTGGAGTCTTTAAAGGATTAGTTCACCTAAAAATCAAATTTATGTCATTAATGACTCACCCTAATGTGCAAAAAGATTCAAACGGTCATAAATCAGCGTATTGGTAAAATCAGGTGACATTGGCGATCCCAATCATGAATCAGTTTGACACGCGATCCCAATCATGAATCAATACGCGGATTTATGACCCTTTGAATCTTTTTGAGGTTTGAAAACAAACGCGGAAGAGAAGACATTTTGTTATTTTTGGACCAAAATGTATTTTCGATGCTTCAAGAGATTCTAATTAACTAACTAATGTCACATATGGACTACTTTGATGATGTTTTTATTCCCTTTCTGGACATGGACAGTATATTGTGCCTACACTTAGATACGCTGTCGGACTAAATATAAAATATCTTAAACTGTGTTCTGAAGATGAACGGAGGTCTTACGGGTGTGGAACAGCATTAGGGTGACTCATTAATGACCTAAATTTCATTTCTGGGTGAACTAACCCTTTAATCGGTCTGATGATACTGAGTTTGTCCAGATAAAGTAAGAGTGTGATGTTTTAATGAGCAGTGAATGTTGAAGAATAGTAATCTGGGGCCATCTGCGATCTTTGAAAGGTGTTGGGTTAAAACCGGTTTAGATGCTGTTACATTCACTTTATTGGGTGCCGCTGTTTTCATACAACATAAATGGGGTAACATCAGATTGAGTGCATGATTATAGTTCTCTCAAATGAAAGCTCCAACTCACCTGCTCGATGAGCCATCTGTACACAAATTGCTATCTTGGTATGTTCCTGAGCACAGAGGCCTGTAATGCGCCGAGGGAGCATCCCGCCATCTGAGCGAATGAACTGACTAAGCAACAACACGTCCTGCATCACGTATGAGAGAGATAAGTATTAAAGAGAAGATACAGAAAATGGTTTACAGATTTGTCACATGTGCAAGCACTTACAGTGTAGTTGTACTTGTTCTGAAGGTTCCATCTGTAGATGGGACAGGCAGCTGTGGGATTGGGAGGCTGTGGTCGATCGGATGTAGGCTCTATAACACCCTCTATCTGAGAAAGGATACAAAATAAGCATTATTATAGTATTGCAAATTGTAACTAACTAAATTGTAAATTGGGACTAACATATGTACTGGTTCAGTCAAAAAAGTCTGAGGACCATCCTTGCAAATTGAAAAATGTTTTTAATAAATTGCTTTCTAAAATGTATATCTGGGATGCTACTTACAACTGTTGTTTTGCCCTCCTTATTCTCCACCACTGTGAAACACACAAAACATAATTTATAACATTCCTCGATGCAAACATTGAGAATGACATAAAGCTAAAAATCTCTGCTATGATAATATTGGAGTGCTATTGAAAATGCTTCTATTTTGCATTTTTCTAACATATTTTAAGCTTACAAATTATGTTATTGGTAAATATTCTGAGTCAAATTTTCGATTTCAAAATCAACTTATTTCTTTGTATTTTTGTACGTCAACGTATTCACATTAATTCAAGCTGGAAAGTCTGTGCAAAACCACAGGATCGATAAAACTTATTTGATTAGTAGCTTAAAACGGGTGCAGACGTGCAGTATATAACGTTATATATATATATATATATATATATATATATATATATATATATATAAAATTTCCTTGACATAATATGTCTTCGAATATTACATTTCAATTTAATAGAATTAAATGATCTATTAAATCAATTTGCACTTATACTTTTAAACTGCACTGAGCGCGCATAGATAGATAGATAGATAGATAGATAGATAGATAGATAGATAGATAGATAGATAGATAGATAGATAGATAGATTAAAGCAAGCTCAATACTATGGCATCAAGAGGACGATGCTATGCAGACGTCCCGCAATCAAACTCCAGTAAACTCACCATTTCTAATTCCGCGACACGGCACACTCCCCAAAAAAGAGAACGGTGAGAAACCTGGTATCCTCTGAAATAAACCCTTGTTGATGAGATCGCTCTGAATGGACCTCAGCACCGTCCTTGCGGACTGCACAACACTGCGCGCCGCCATTCTTTCTCGGACAGTCACTTCCTGGTTAATTACGCATTTCCGTTTCCTTGTGAAGGTTGAGTGCGGGCGGTTTGGCGGCTAATCCAAATTTGTCATCCGAGGAAAACATTGAACCAGTAAGTTAACTGTTTTTTATGACTGAACGGTTCGTGAGGTGTGAATAACTGCTCCATTTCACTAGCTTTTGTTTTTTAACATACAATACCGGTATATATTTACCTTGCAGGTAAGATGATGTCAGTCAAGTCAAAGGGAAGTCACATAAAAGGTGAGTTGGAATGTAAAAGCAGGCAGTATTTTGTAAATGTGACATTAATTGACAATTTGCAATACAAATATAGTATGTTGGCTAAATGGTAACTCAAATAGGAACCAGATTAGCACAGGTAGTAGGTTCAGTATTTTAAAGGTAAGTTACAGTGTTTACATTTTAGCTGCATCTAGCAGTGAGGTTGTGAAATGCAATCACGCACAGCTCACCTCTCCCTTTCAACACACATAAGCCCAATCCCAATTCTATTTCAAATTTTTTTTTTTTACCCCTACCCCTACCCCTTTTATTTGCCCCTTTAAAAATAGTGCCAAGGCTTAGGGGTGAAAATATTCCCCTAAGAAATGGAACACCACTACTACACTATCACATGTTGTCATCATATCATAACCTGTGTCTTTTATTAGTGTTCTTTAACATTTAACCAGTATGAACAGCAGTGAAGTGCATGGGCTATATCTAACAGAAATCAGACGCAAGAACATAACAAATTATTACTCACTCCCAACGTTGTTTTGCGCAGTATTTGGATGGCGCTCTGTGCTCGTTTTCATTTAAAAAACGCTATCAAGTTTCATAAGACGATACAGAATGATACAGAACATACAACACTGGTAAAACCACTATTCCATCAGGCCAAACTGTTCTCCTTGTTTGTTAACCGTTCCATTCCGTGCGGATCCACCTGGCCAGTACGGATATGGTTTTGTTTTCTACTGGGGCGCTGCGATAACAGTTCTCTGCAATGTTATACAAATGAGTCAGTTGCTGTCTTAGTAACGCAAGAGTTAACAGACGATACGTGATGTAAATATCAACTGCGTTATGAAGGATGACCAGATATTTTTTTCACTCAAATTGTTTTCTACAGAGAAACTGGCATCCAGGCAATACATAAGTGATCGATTCCGAGTGGCAACATCACTAGACGCATTCTAGCAGCAAAGTAGTCTTACCCCTACCACCTCATCCAAAAGAGAATCAAGACACCCCTACCCCTTCGCGTAAAAGTGCAAAATAAAGGGATAATATTATTATCGAATATTGTCCATTCTGTCACCTTTTCCGGTGTTCTCCTCTGACCCCTTTCTGTCTTGTGCTTTGATTTATTGATGGGCAGCATATATCTGCTGCAAATGTGACCTTGTTCTCTTCTGTCCTAAATACATATGCATATAACTG
Source organism: Pseudorasbora parva (assembly GCF_024679245.1). Lineage (NCBI taxonomy): Eukaryota > Metazoa > Chordata > Actinopteri > Cypriniformes > Gobionidae > Pseudorasbora > Pseudorasbora parva. The sequence goes on from NC_090191.1 coordinate 35,685,566, forward strand.
TATATGGGTAGTTTACATGATGAAAGTAAACTTAAAGTTAAGATATGCCTCTAGTTTTAATCAAATGGGTCTTTGAAGTTGGGGTAAAAACATCTGGAAGTGATGTGTTTTTGTGTATTTTTTTGTTTGTGTCACAGCGCTGGATGTCATATGGTGATTGTGAAACACATGGAACAATTCACTGCATGATTTCAATTTGTTATTTTTCATGTATATCAGGTAAATTTTCACCAAGAACTATCCACTGTGGCTTTAATTTAGCCTGAGCAGCACAGCAAAAATAGACTTGCCTGCGAAACGATCGCGGCACTGCTCTGGTCCTGCGACGCGCTGCTGCACCTCCTCTGTGTGCAGTGTGAATGCTCTAATCTGTTAACATGGTTTCTGGAAAAAAATCAACCGCATGCAGTGTGAAACCGGCCTGACACGGGACACAAATGTTGTCGTCGGAGAGAGCAGAGAGTAGCTAGCGCTCTGTAGAGAAGTTTGTCCGTTTAGGGCTACTGTAGAAACATGATGCCGCAAAATGGCAGTGTATGTATCAGTTACTAATCTTGGACTTTTCTTTTGGTTACCGTTACCAAACTGCACCTGCATAACTAGACTTTAGCATACGTCAGCGTCTAAATAAAAGTACTGAAAGTCATTCATCTATTCATATTAACTTTCTATGAAGTTTTATGTAGTTTTATCTATTTTGAAATTGATCTAGCTTTCGCTATCATGAAACATCTCCCATAAACTCACTGTTTCTAGTCTTGAACAATCACGCCTTGTGATACTGGAATTATAACTGTGAATTGCTTTTTAATATGAATCCTTTTCATAAATCATATTAATTTGAATCAGACAGAGCAGAAAGGTAGGACTCAAATTACAGTGTTTTGGTACGAGCCAAGACTTCACTCTGAAAATTTATGAGGACTTGTAGTCTGGAAATGCTTTTCTTCCAGATGTTTCCAGATTTTCACAGTGTGTAAAATTCATTGATTTGTGTACTTTGAGATGGAAATAACCTCAAATATATCTACAGTGTCTTGATGGGGAATCAATGACATAGTAAATAATATCATATGTGTTTTTTAGACATTAAACCTGAAGTGGTGTTTCGTTTCAAACACTCTGAAGCAGTAAAACAATATTGTAGACAAGCTATGAAACCCCCAGATGCCTTTCAGAAGTTCAGAAAAAACTACAGAGCTTAACGACAGAGGAACATGTCCTGACATTCTCTTACAGTGTTTGAGATGCAGGTGTTTTGCCTTGGTTTTTCGTTTCGTGTGGTTGTAATCGTTGCTGACCCCCTATGTCCCTCATGTAAACAGACTTTCATAAAACATGCAGATTAGGACACAAAGAGGCAGTCAGTGTGTGGTGATAATGCATATGGATGTTACATTGATATAAAGGAGTTTTCGTTTTGTTCAGCTGTCCTTTTTATTATAAGCCAAATTGTGTTGATTAAAAAGGAAAACCTCTAGAAAGAAAAGCCAGTCTTGCTGATGGTATGTGATAAAATGGCTCATAGATTTGGTCAACTTGGTGTACACTCACACAAATAAAGGCCTTTTTCAGTTTGTAAGGTTGCGTAAAAAGCTTTCCCATATATCCCTGCTCGACTGCCTTGTTCACAGTCCTTAGCAAATATCTCAACAGTACTGATGGAAATGGATGTTAACAAGGTCATCTCTTTAGTGAACAAACACATTAATTCACACGGATAGTTATTGGCCTTTACACTGGCGTCCCTTGGATCTGGTGGGCCTTTTGAATTTCTGGCAGCTTCACTGAAATTATTGGTGTGTTAAATAAAAGACTCCTCTTGTACTTTCACACAAAATGGTTGGTTAGAGAGCTCTTATGGCGTGGTTGAAGCCCTCTGATTGTTATTATGTCTGCTCTTCTTGATTTACAGATGTAGGTGTTGTAGTGTATCCCTGAAAGAGGGCAAGATGTCTTAAAAATAGAGGAAGAGGTCTCAGACAAAGACTTTCAGCTTCATGACATCATATCAATGGTGGGAAACCTTTTCCATTAACTTCAAATGCTGTTTCAATAAGAGGAATCTTTTGAAAATCATTTGTTGCTGATGATAAAAGACTGAAAATATTGTTTGTTGTTTAATAATCATTAGTATTTAAGTAAAAGGGGCACAGGAAACACGCACACGCGCCCTCGGATCAGTCGGACGTAGTGGTGTAAAAACGATATAAATACCGATCGTTTTCTCACACAAACCACTCGTTTTGTGTCTTAGGCTATCAGTGTGTACTTACAATGGGGGATTGTTTAATTTGGACTTCTCTGTGTATGCTCTTTGAGGTGGTGACCATAGACCTGCATTATGTGAGGCACAGACAAGAACGGTTTGACCTAAAATTATCAAAATTGAAACTACTGGGGAAACAAATACTCCTACATCTCGGATGCCCATGAGGTAAGCTAAAACATATCAAAATTTAATTTAAAAGTGAACTATCCCTTTAATTTTGTAAACTTTTTTTTTTTTTAAACTTAACTGGAATTAATGGGATTGTTTTTTTTTTGAGAATTTATTGGAAATATGAACTGTATCCTATACAAGCATTAATATAAACATTTTGTTTGGCCATTAGCAGAGATGTTTTATATTTATTCATTTTCTTTTTGCATGTCAATATATTTTCCAATTAATTACTTTTGATATAGTAGATATGTAAAATAAATATATTTTTATTGCAGCAATTGTTATGCGTGGCATTTTTTTCAGTGTCACATGATCCTTCAGAAATCATTCTAATATGCTGATTTGATACTTAATTTATAAATGTTGGAGAAAACAGTTGTGCTGCTTAATATTTTTGGAATCTGTGATACTTTTTTCAATGATTCATTGATGAATAAAAAGTTAAAAAGAAAATTTATTCCAAATATGAGTTGAGGTTATATAAGTTTTTACTATCACTTTGTGTCAATTTAATACATCCTTGCTGAATAAAAGGATACATTTCTTTAAAAAAAGAAAAAAAGACTGACCTACAAAAGATTTCTATTTCCATGAAATGCTGTTCTTCAGAAACAGAAAATCAGCATATTAGAATGATTTCTGAAGGATCATGTGACACTGAAGACTGGAGTAATGATGCTGAAAATTCAGCTTTGCATTATAGAAATAAATTATATTTAAAGTCTATTAAAATAGAAAACCACTATATTAAATTGTAATATTTCACAATATTACTGTATTTTTGATCAAATGTGTATGTTATGGAGGAATGCACAGTGCATGCAGGGTTGTGGCCTCAATAACTCTGCAGTAAGTAGTGTGTTGTGTGTATGTGATTGAGGAACGTGCAGGGTAGAAATTAATCTGAAAGTGCATTACATGTGGTTGTTTTAACAAAGATTATGTTGCAAGATTTTTTAAAACTAAATTCTCAGTTTATTCCCATTAATTCTCATATATTCCCGTTAATTCCCATGGAAAGATTCCAGCTTTGAAAATACCCGGAATTTTGAAACCATAATCTGTAATAGCCTGGCACTTATGATCCTGTGCTGACTCCTGATTATATAAGTGTGTCTGTTACAGTATGTAATCAGTATCAGTCGGCACATCTGTTAATCTTGGACTTGACTCAGAATTCAAGTAGAATAGTCAAAAATCTGCCTATTTTGGGATCCAGAAAGTTATGGCTTTATGATTAGGGTTTTTTTGTTTTGTGTGTGTGTGTGTGTGTAGGGTGTGCTGCACAAAGCAGGCTTTGTTTCTCCAAACTCATTCCTTTGGTCATCAACACTTCAGTGGTCACATTCCTTGACAAAAGTGCTGTTCAGAAATGACATTTAAAGTGTCTGGCCACCTTCTCATAGGCTTTGATATTCAAATGAAATGTGTAACTCCCTACATAGCGGCTGAGCTGAGTGTGGACTGATGGGAAGTTAATCAGATCACTTTCAGAAGATGAAAAGAGAGCTTCTGACGTCCCTAGAGACAGAGATGGAGAACAATGGCTCCATGTTGATTCAGTGTCACAGTGAGAAGTTATGGGTGTGCGCAGGAGGTTAGCACCACAGAAACATGTAGGGGGTGACGAGCATGACTGCAGGAAGAGCCATGTAGAGGTCACAGACAATATAAGAGTGCTGATGCAGACAGTAACATTGCCTGTGGAATAAGAGCACTGGTCAGAAAAAAGGAGACTGAGACCATTCACTGAAAGAGTAGTTATATACGAAGCATTTGGATTCAACATGTTAATGTCTTGCTGTTTGGGGTTTGTGCCTTTTGTCTGTATTCGAATGCAGTCCATTAGAAATTACCGTGCAGAATCAGATTGCATAAATGTTCTCATGCAGGCTCACTGTCTGACTTTGGTATTTCCCAAATTACCCAAATTGAAAATCCCCTGTAATTCAATTAACGCAGAGAGGTTTTGCTGCCTGAATAACTTCACTGCAAAGCTGGTGTAGCATGAGTCAATTAAGAAATTTGAAAACAGACCATCATTAGTTGGAAACCGGACCTAAGTGCTCTGCAAACACACTTTCACCAGACTAGTATGCACTATAAATGCACATGAACACGTAAACAAACCCTTCTTACATTCAGCATTACTATACAAACTCAAATAGTGTCTCATCACAGACCTCATTCATCAGAAAAAGCCTTTTCAGACACTTCCATGCTTGTCTGAATCCAGATGGAGTGATACATGAATGATGGCATTCATAATATCCACAATGTGTATTCACGGCCCCCTGTCCGATCAGAAATCTGGGAGATATCGCACTGCCAGCAACGTGAAATTTCACCCATCCGCACAGCAACAAATGTGTCTCTTTCATCCTTTCTCTGCCTCCCTTCCTCACACCCTCCCTCCCTGCTCTTGCTCTCCTTCTCCCTCTCTCTCTTTTTCTCATTCTCTTTCTTCTCTGCTCCCACACTGAAGCCAGGCGGCTGGAGAGGCTTTGGGTGTACGTGCAGAGTGGCAGAGGCTCTACTCAAAGAATCAATGCGCTTTTGGACAAGCCTCAGGAGATTCAGGCCTCTCCATGTCCCCGTTCTTTCTCTTTCTGCCCAGACTCTTCACATCCGCCAGCTTCTATCCTCATGTGCCCTTTTCATTCTCTTACTTCCTCTCTCTTTCTCCTTTCTGTCTATCTCTCTCTCCACCTTTCTCTAGTTTAGGCAAATATATGCGTACGCTTCGGCCCCATTAGCGTTAATGTCATGCAAGGCGCATCCCAGTCAACACAATGACTGATAGACTCCTGAGAGTTTGTGGTGCAGGAAAGGAAACATTCAGCTTTTTCTTTGAGTTGTGATGCAGGATAAATAATTTTTTTGTTGTTGGATAAATTGTTTCTGCGACAGCTAACAGTCCTAAAATGTATTACTATTAATTCCTTGTTTCATTTAATTTACTCCTTGCTAATATAGTGCACTCAACTGCCAAGCACTATATCGGGATTACAAAATCTGAAAACAATATTTCAAACACAGTAACAGCTGTTGAGTTGACAACGAGAGTCGATTCCTCTGCTGGAGTCGACCCCAACTCTAGGGTGAGGAATCAACTATTTTAGAGTCGATTCCCCCATCATGAACATAAGTCATTTGTCGCTAGAATATTTTTTGGTCAGAATAGTGCATACCAAACACATGAGACGCCAGAGCGTTGCTATGGTTACTACATCGTTGTGATTTCGGAAGTGAGTCGAGTTCTGTATACACAAGAAATTATAATTTAGGCAACTCACTCCCGGATTTAAATGCGGATAACACTCCTGAAACTTTACAGTGTGCACTTGTCCTTAGAGAGTAAGTAATATTTAATTGATCATAATCAACCTGATACTGAAAAAAGGTGTAGAATATCTCTTCCCTCTTTCTTTTTTCGTTTTACACCATGTATCTTCTTTAACTCAGACTTTGAAATCTAAATACAGTAGGTGTTTGAGTTACAATTCACGTGAGCTTTTAGTAATATATATCGTCATTGCACAAAAAAAAAAAAAAAGTCAGACATTTTATTTTTATTTTTAGGTCTTTAGTGTCCAAAAAATAAATGTCAGGGTTATAGCCTGCATTTCTTAACTGCCCTGCTGTGGAAACCTCAGGTATGTTTACCTTTTACTGTTGTGCTTAAACTGTCCAATAGGAGGTAGTATAACTGTTAGAGAAACATTGCATCATGATCATCTTTTACTGTCTGGAGATCCATGTGGACTGGGAGATGTGCCAGATAAGAGACATTTGGGGGGAAAATCTGAATATCACAGTCAGTCCTTCTATAATATATTTTAATTATATATTAAAACATATATATATATATATCTAACCTACATTGTTCCAAACATACTCAGCTAGTCTTGTAAAACTATAGGTATCTTCAGCGCTATAAGAGATTTAATGATGCTAGGCTGGAAAGTATGTGCTTAGATAAGAAATGTTCCTGTTGACAGGCTCATAAGTTAAAATATGAAATGTAAGATTTTATTAATGCATCATTGTTTTTGTTATCAAAATGACCTTCATTAGCCCCCAATTTATCATTCTTAAGTCAACACAATGAAAAATCCTAGAAACAATCTACAGTTTGTAAGTCTGAAGGACACTTCATTCACATAGTTACAGTGCATTGTGTGTTTCTAAGGTGGAATTCTGTGAAAAACCCCTATGCCCTGTTCTCCTCTCAGTTGGGGGTCATTCACTGTCAAAGACTTGAGACTGTCTCCTTCAGCCTCCCTGTAAGTGTAGAAAGGAAAAGCAGGTAGTCAAGAGCTTATTTAGTTTGAAGTATAGGCCTAATTAGAAGACACACACTTACGAAAATAGAGGAAAAACTAGGAATTAAGCTACAAAGGTCAGAAACCAGATAGATCCCATAATGCATTTATTCGCACAAAAAAATAATTTCTCTGGATTAATTATGTTTTTGTTACTTAATGACACCATAAATAAACCATAATATAATACTGGGAAGTATAACTGCAAGTGTCACCATAGCCCCTTTCACACTGCGATTCCGGCAAATACACGGATAATGCGACCCGGCATTTGTTCCCGGGCCGCTAGATTTGGTCCATTCACACTGCCAGCGAAATACCGTAATATGTGCGCTTTCACACACAACCCGTAACGGTCCCGGGTCGAGTTGACATGTGACATCCTGATGTGACGTATAATGGCGAGCGATCTCACCTTCAGCAGATAGTAAGGAGCTCCGTGTTCTCGACTTGTGTCCAGTTTGCGCACATTTCTGCTTGTTTAATTTTAGTTTCTTTTGTATACAAACACTCTCTGCGTTTAAAACACCGAGCTCTTCTGGCACTGCAAGGTTGTATTATTGAAAAAACAAGCTCTAGGAGTCGCACGATAACTACGTACACGTTGCGGCATTAGTTTCGGCTTTTGTTCACACAGCGCTCGTCCCGGGTCGAATACCGCAATATTACTAGGTCCCCGACCCGGGATGAATTCGGTAATCAATCCCGGGACGTGGTTGCTTTCACACAGAAGGCGACCCGGCAATGTTCTGGGAATATTGCGGGTCCGACGTGCAGTGTGAAAGGGGCTTATGTGAATCATCAGAGCATGACATAACTCTAATGGCTTACCTCAACTTTGAACACATTTAACTGCTGAGCTAGAATAATGTGAATGCAACTGGACTAACTACACTGATTGATCCTGATATTGTGTTACATACAGCAAGATGTAGTTATTGATGAGACAAAACTGCTGCAAAAAGAGAGTTGTCCAACAATAACAGGTTTATTGTTTATTAGAACAGTAAATTGAAGAGTAGCTTTTGAGGTTCCCTGGGCTAGAGTTTAAGTATGCCACCTGTTCAATGTTTTTTCAGTTATTGTGCAAATCCTTTTTTTTTTTTTTTTTTACTTCTCCTTTGGCTCAAAATACAATTTCCCCCCCTGCAACACATGTACCATGAAACTTTTACCAGGCTTCTGTGGATTCTGTGGGAAGGTACTCACCACACATTGTGTATTTTCAGAGTTAACCTCATGTTTTAAACCTTTTAGTTTTTGCTTTGTTTAAATATATTTTTGATTATATTTGTTTGAAGCACTGAGGGAAGACTGACATTGAAGTGAACCCTACCGTGTTCGGTCTGTGGGGTTTGTTTAGCTGCGTTTGAGGAAGAGGCACAAGTGTTTGGTTTTTCCTTTCTTGCATGTCGCCTCCTAAGGATTTCTCTCCGTCCAAGCAAAGCTTAGTTGAAGCCGAACATTTTCAAAAAGGACTGGATGTTGCCAAGCGGGTTGGCATCATGCTGCTTGAAGAATCTCCATTATGTTTTCTTATTCACTTTGGCAATTGGAAACTAACACTCCTGGTCTGCATCACTCCCTGGAGAACTGCTATCCTATTTTATGCTATTCTGAACTTATTGTCAAGTCAGCTGGAAGCAATAATTTTATTCAGTTTGTTTTGGACAAAGATCAATAGCAAGCATTTGTTTTTTAAGAGAACCTAGATTCTCATTTGAGCAGAAAAGCCAGACCTTTACTGAAATGCATGAAGAAATGTGTCAATATTGTGATTAATAAACCTCCTGGAGTTTCCCCATGGACAAAGGTGATGGATAATAGAAGTTGAGTAGTTTCTACTGCAAATGTGAATGTCAACCCCTACCAGTGGTTAGTTAGAGGGCAGATGTCAGGCCTCAACACATGTTCTGAGGTGGTGGTGTAGACCTGATTAATCAGCTTGTGGGGTAGCCAACATGTATAAAAACTTTGGACTAGATTCAGTTATCCTCATACGTATTGTATCATTAAACCCCTCTGAATTCCTGTTTTATGTTAATTTTAAAATAAGTTATATTGGAAGCTTTAACTATGTGGAGCAGCTGGAGAAGATGGTGGTGGTGATTTAAATGTAAGAATGTCATTTCTAACCTTAATCTGTCGGTATGCTTGCTACGATAGTCAGTGTTGCCGGTGTTCAGACTCCGCACCGTTTACATCACTTGTCCCCCACCGTCATTTAGATTTTTTATAGTAATAAAATTGAGTTCAGTTAGAAAACAGACAATACAAATAAAAACTGAACGTGTCTGCTTAATAAAGCATGATCTGATCGAGAGTCTCGGCACAAACACATCAGGACAGGAGTCACAGAGATGGTTGCAGAAGATTTGGTGCCCTAAAGGCAGTTTGTCATTGTATTGTTTTGTTGTGTTTTTCATTAAGAAAAATAGGCTAATGAACCCATAATTAAGCATCCCATCCCCGAATTGGCGCTAATTCAAACCCAAAACTAAAAGAGCACGCATTTATGGCTGAACTGTCATTCATGGTGTATGCGCACTGGCACGTTTTTAGTTCAGGCATATGGAAGCTTAACTTTTTCATAGGAATTAATTGAACCCACTCGCTTTGCTTCCCTCCGTTTGTTACTTTTGGTTACATAGAATTAGTGATTTAAAAGCCCACTTGGTGAGACCGGTATTGCTGGTGTTGTCACATTGATTAACCGTGGGGAAATCTCCTTACCGTCACATCCTTATCTGTCGGTGACCACTGAATGAAATGATCCTTTTGCTCTCATTACATGAGTCATCGTTTAATTTGACCCTACTGTAAAAAAAACATAGTTTAGATGTCTGTCCTGAATCAACTCTCCTTAGTGCATTATAAAATACAATTATGGGAGAAGAAAAGGAGAACAAAATCACTATTTAACGAAACACAACCTTCAAAAAATTTAGAAACCACCATTTTCATTCACGCCCTCTCTGTCTCTTTACTTAAACACTAGTGTTTACAGTGGCAGAACACTGCACATCAAAGAGAAGAGCACAACTTAGAACTCCTTCTCTCACATCTGCTCGAACAACATGGGAGAGAATCCCACAGTAGTTGGGAAAATTTTGATGGGTGTGAAAAACCTTAAATCTATGTTTTATCATCTTTCTACATAACAAGACCACTCTAAATGAGTCTCCCATTGAGCAGTTGTTTGAACTTTGCCAGTGGACTTGATTAACTTTGACCTTATGATGCATCTTTCCATGACTTGCACTAAAACACACCCCTGATGCTTGACCCTCGAGAGCAGATGGAAGGACAGATACTTGACACAACACCAACATGAGATTGTGTCTAAGAAGGGATGCCTAGTATTGTTGCATCTGTTTCTGATCAATGTTCTGTTCTGCATGTTAGCCTGACAGGAAGTGCCTAGCAGGAAAAGGGAGACTGTTGTTCTGAACTCTAAGGGAAGGCCCTAGACTAGTTTGTGCTGGAAAAAAGCTAGTCCAATTTAACCATCTGGACTAGATCCTTCAAAGAATTAAGGTATATTTGCTAGATTTCTTGTTGGAATATACACAGATCTGGCATAACATTATGATCATAACATTATGATTGGTGAAGTGAATAACACTGATCATCTCTTTATCACAGCACCTGTTAGTGGGTGTGATATATTAAGTAGCAAGTGGACATTTTGTCCTTAAAGTTGATTTGTTAGAAGCAGGAAAAAGGGGCAAGCGTAAAGATTTAAACAAGTTTGACAAGGGCCAAATTGTGGTGGCTAGATGACTGGGTCAGAGCATCTCCAAAACTGCTGCTCTTGTGGGGTTTTCCCGATCTGCAGTGGTCCAAGGAAGGAACAGTGGTGAACCAGCGACAGGGTCATGGGCGGCTAAGGCTCACTGATGCACGTGGGGAGCAAAGGCTGGCCTGTGTGTTCTGATCAAACAGATGAGCTACTGTAGCTCAAATTGCTCAAGAAGTTAATGTTGCTTCTGATAGAAAGGTGTCAGAATACACAAGTTTGTTGCGTATGGGCCGCAGACCAATCAGGGTACCCATGCTGACCCCTGTCCACTGCCGGAAGTGCCAGCAGTGGTCACCTGAGCATCAGAACTGGACCACGGAGCAATGAAAAAAAGGGGCCTGGTCTGATGAATCACATTTTCTTTTACATACTGTGGATGGCCAGGAGTATGTGTGTGTCGCTTACCTGAGGAACACATGGCTCCAGGATGCACTATGGGAAGAATGCAAGCCGGCGCGGGCAGTGTGATGCTTTGGGCAATGTTCTGCTGGGAAACCTTGGGTGCTTCCATCCATGTAGATGTTACTTTGACATGCCTAAGTGTTGTTGCAGAACATGTACACCCTTTCATGGAAACTATTCCCTGGTGGCTGTGGCCTCTTTCAGCAGGATAATATGCCCTACTACAAAGCAAAAATGGTTCAGGAATAGTTTAAGGAGCACAACGAGTTTAAGGTGTTGACTTGCCCTCCAAAATCTACAGATTGCAATCCAGTCGATCATCTGTGGGATGTGCTGAACAAACAAGTCAGATCCATGGAGGCCCACCTCACAACTTACAGGACTTAAAGGATCTGCTGCAAACATCTAGGTGGCAGATACCACAGTACACCTTCAGGGGTCTAGTGGATTCCAGGGCTCAACGGTTCGGGGCTGTTTTGGCAGAAAAACAGGACTAACACAATATTAGAAAGGGGATCATAATGTTATACTTGATCGGTGTATGTAGTTTAAGAGGAAGTTAGGACCCACTTTATTTTAGGTGGCCTTAAGTACTATGTTCTAAAATTTTAATCATTTGATACAATGCACTTTTTTTGTGTACATACATGTTTTTACATTCTACTTACATTTAAAAAAATTACCTGCATGTAATTATATCTGTAATTAATTTCTGTAGTTACATTTGTAATTACACAGTGGGCACTTCCCTTGCACCTAACTCTACCCTTAAACTTACCCACACCACCACACCTGTCCCTAACTCTACCCATATCCCGCCTCAATATCAGCAAAGGTGTTTTGCAATACAATTTGAACACAGTAAGTACATTGTCCTTATTTGATGTAGGTACATAGTACTTAAGGCCACCTAATATAAAGTGGGGCCGTCTGTTGGTTCTATAGAACTGTCTTGCTTGTGAGAGCCAGTTTGATTCACTGTTCTCAGTAAACCATAAAAGACAAACCATCAGTTTCCACAGCTGTACTGCACTGTCCAAAAGTCCAAGAGGGAATTTTTCTGTTCACATGAAATCTGTTTTCCTCCCATAAGCCTGACAGGCTGTTGATTACTATATAGGGCTCATATGTTAACTGGCTCCCCTACCGGAGCAAGCATGGGTCTGATTATGGGTAAGTGCATTGAATAACCAGAAGCCTCAAGAGAGGTGGCTAATATAAAACAGACCTCTACAACACCAACAAATCATGATGAGACCTGTCTCTCTCTCCTTGATACTGAAGAAACATTTCCTTATAAGAAAGCCCCTCTGAGTCAGCTTGTATTGTTGCTAAAGATGATTTTTTCAATAAATAAAGAATAAATATCTAATATATGTATATAAGTGTGTGCAATTACATGAGGCTTTAGCCGTTTATATTAGGATGTGTGTGCAAACTAGGATAGGTCCCGCTTTAGGGTTGTTACCACAGTCATGGCCACAGTCTCTGGAGATGTCTTTGTGAACTTGTATTTGAGAGTTCTTTGGGAACTTTTTAATATGTCCAGTATATTAAAAATACATTGTTTACTTGTTTCTCTCAGAGCTGAAGCCACCAGACAGTCCAGAGCCTGCCCGAAACCCAGGAATTATCATACAGAAACGTCGATAAAGATTTGACTGAGCAGATTAATCTTTTGAGGAGTTTGGTTCATTATTACGTTTATTTTTGAGCTAAACCATACTTTTCTTCATTACGGTGACCCTAAGCCACTTAGGATTCCAATTCATATGGTTACCTGACAAATATTTTTAAAAGTAACCCTGCCTGGAGTTAGCCCAGGAAGATTTGTCTGCCAGGGTACACGGTTACCTGACAAATATTTTTAAACCGAAATCCCTCCAGCCCAAGGACGATCCATGACTCCATTTTCTTCCACTCCATTTTTTCCCCTTCCATTTCTGTGTAAAGCACTTTGAAGTGCCACTGAGTATGAAATGTGCTATATAATTAAACTTGCCTTGCCTTGCCACTTTTCAAATGGATGAGGTTATCATATAGCTACATAGCTTTTGAATGTCAGATATAGATTTTTTCTTTTTTTCTTGATTATCTTTGTGTGAGTTCCAACCACCTGTATTCAGGACGTCTTGCCTTCTTTTGTAGTTGTAATGGAAGCATTATGTCTCCTAATGAGACTTCTCTTATTTTCTCTGTAAACCTCTGTCAATCCCCAGTGATTCTCTTGGAATCCACTGTTATATCAGCAGTGAAGAATGGCATCAACGCATTCATTTGAAAAGATAAGTTCAAGATTCATAAAACCACAACATCTCTGGTGGTTCTGATATAAGAGTAGCCCACTTGGCTTCATGCCTATTAGATAAGTCACAGACACAAAACTTGATGGGAGCTTTGCCAGAACGGGTTCAAATGACTTTGCAGACTGTTAACCCATTTAGGACTTTATCACGCAGCATTTTTTCAGTACTGTATATTTGCTTTAATTAACCAGAAGATGTTTAACAGTGACTATATTCTACTGTGGTTTCTCAACTTTCAGGGTTATGACCCTGTCTCCAATATATATCATTAGATGCTGAATGTTCAACCACTTGGGAACATTTTATCCATGGACTGTTGCCATTCTCAGCTTACCTTGTGCATAGGAAAAAGCTGCGCCTTTCCATGTCTGGAGTGACCCCTAGTCTGAATCGTTTCGTACAGTAAGTTTGAACATGCTTGTAATGTCTTGTTTAGGAAGTAGGCTCGGTTCTTTGCTGGATTGTGTGCACCGCTGGGTCTGGAGAACGAGGCCTCTGTTCTCGCAGGTCTTCCCTTTAGGAATGTCTGGCTAGAGGCACTGTGAAGGCCTGTAATCCTAGTATCCTGGCAGTGGAACGCAGTGGAACTGCTCCAGATATTTCTAAGAAGCTTAAAAAACCCAGGCTGGAAATTCAATTACCCTTTCCTTCAGAGCACTCTGGTGGTCACGTGAAAAGAAATCACTCTGAGTAATATCTTATTCTGTTCTATTATTGTGAATAATGGCCTCTCCTGCGATGGCTTCCCCAAGTGCCCTTGGAGTTTCCTTACCCCCCTACATCCATTTACAGCTTATAGCCTCTTTTTGGACTGCATGGTACTGTATACATTGCCTCGGGAAAGGAATGCTGTTTTCACGGATATTCTTCCACATCATCATTGCCCTGTGCAATATCCAAGCTGTTCTGAATTGAAATGCTCATATTGTCCACTCAAATTCAATAATTGTGTATATTAAACATGTGTATGTTTGTCCCGATAGATGTCCGCATGTCAGCATGTAATGTCATGGTTTGTTTTAAGAAATTTCTTGCTTGATCCCTCAGGCTTGTTTGAACAGAAAACAGACGGAAGGCAATTGGAATCCTAAGTGGCTGAAGTACTGTTGGATGGGGTTGCTGAATTACATTATAGCTATACTCTCTGCAACCATCTATTGGAAAGTAGAACAGGGTTCATGTTTAACTCTCAAAACAGATTTTTCTGTTCCTAATGTTTAGTGATAATATGAGCAAATCGCAATATCGCACATAAGTGGCAGTCATGGCCCAGTAGTTGGAGAATCAGACTGGTAACCCAAAGGTTCAATTCTCAATACCAGCAGGAAATTACTGAGGTGCCCTTGAGCAAGGCACCTAACCCCCAATTACTCCCTGGACGCCACAGCAAAAATGACCATCACATGTCACTTTCACTTAAAAAACAACATAGAAATCCAAAATAATCACTGCGGATTGATTAATTATTCTATACTGACTTTATACACTATCTCAGAAGACTGACCATTTCTCTATCTCCAATACTTTTTTATTGCTTAATGAATGTTTTTGCCAATATTTAGCTGCCTTAATAATTACAATATATTGGTATATGATGGTGGCTCCTTATAACCAACCTTATGTCGAGAGCAGGCAGCTAGTTGCAGTAGGAAGCAGAACAACGTTCCATTATTTAACTTGCAGCCAGGATGAGACCAGACCATTTTTATCAGCTTGTCTTGGCTTTTGACTTGTCGCTTAGGGAATTTTTTTTTTTTTTTTTTTTGGGTTTGGGGTGGGGGAGTTGGTGGGGGTGGGAGTGTCTGTGAGACTTACAAAGCGAAAAAAGTAAGGTCACCCAGTCTATTCATTGTTGCTTTTCTCCTATCCTGTTCCCTGTAGAAAAAGAATGGAAAAGAGTTTATTCTGAACCTGATAATGTGGAGGAGGCACATAGACAGAACATTTTACTTCAGTTCCCTTCAACATGTCATCACTTTACACAAGGAATTCAGGCCCTGTTTGGACAAAACAACAACAACAAGAACTGAATAAAAACTGACTAAATACTAAATAAATTTAGCCATCAAAGACAGCTCATCTTAAAACTGAAACATTTATATTATTTTTTTGCTCTATTTTTTGGTTGACTCACACATCTGGGTTTGTTTAGGAGTGGAGGTGTTTCCTCTGGGCCGTTCGGTTTCCTTTCACCTCTCGCCTTTCAGAGTGTCGTAGGACTTCACTCTCTACATGGTGCTACTCTGAAATATGACGCATCCATCGACATCTTAGGATTTATTCATGGTTTATAGCTCCACTGAGACCCCGTATACTTCACTTATCAGCTCATTTCTCTGTCTGCAGAGGCCTAACACCCCCATTATCATCTAACACAGCACTCTATGGTGATAAACAGACCGTGCAGTTCATGTCTTGGGGAACTGCACACGTGAATGGAGCCTGTGATACCTGCTAACCCTTCAGGTTTCCGAAAGGTGAAGCTAAATCTGGCCACAAGTGAGGTATGATGTCTGGAGAAAGATGTTATCCAAGGTTTCTGTCCAGTGTTCCCTTTCTAACCTCAGATCATTAAGCACATCTTGTTACTGTTGAGATGGGGTGCTGCTAAAATATATCTTCTGAGAAAGACACAGCTGTTGATGTACTGGCATGCTAGATGGTTACTGGTAATAAAATATGAGAAAAGTACCTATTTCCCGGAAGCAAATTGTTAAATACTGAAAAGATAAAAGAGTTTGTCTGGCTGATTTAACACAATTCTTACCATAAGATTAGGCCTGATGTCAGGTTCCTATTTTAATGCACAGATGAGTCAAAGTGGGTGAGTTCAGAGAGCCAGACGTATATTCTAATTTTTGAAGGGCATAGTTGATGTAAAGTGGAGTAATGTAATTATGTAATAAATGATGTTGCATCTGAACATTTTTTATGAAGATTAACACATTCTCTGAGACAATATTCTTTTTTTTTAATTCAAAGGTAATGTTTTACCTTTTTGACTTTTACCTGTTTGTAAAAGTCATTGCGTAGGTGTATAAAACTACCACATGGGGAAAGTAGAGTTTTTTTTATTTGTATTAGAGCATGTTAGTTAAACAATTTATTTACTGACTGTTTATGCAATAGTCTGTGCAATAGTTCATGTGTAACATTTTCAGCTCCTGATGCATTTAAGGATAAGTCCATCTTGATGAGTTTGATTGTGTTAATGTGAGTGTTTGTGCAAATGTTTGAGACAGCTTTGTTTGTTAATGCTATTTTTTTTTTTTTTCAGTCTGTATTTGTCTCTTGCTCTCTTTCGTCCCCTTATAATAGGCCTTCGGGATGAGGTCTGAAATAGAAACAGCTGTCTCCCTCTCGAGCCACCTGGCCCAACACAAACACACACACACACACACAAACATATACTCAAAAAAAAAAAAAAGGCTCCAATTGAAAACTCTGTGGATTGATACTTTTTCAGTTGCGTTCATTGATGCAATTTAATTCACAGAAATTCAATTCGGCCAATTTAAAAATTTAAATGATAATTTTTAATTGGAGACCTGAATTTTTTTTCAGTGTATTTAAGTAATAATGCTTGAGACTCATCATTGCTTTTTCTGTCATTTAAAGGGGTCATATAATGCCATTTTTATACAAGTTAATATGATTCTTTGGTGTCTAAATGAAAACTTTGTAATATACTTTAATGAAAAATTCTCATTAGTATTGTAAGAAAACACTAATTTTACCTGGTCAAAAACAGCTCTGTTTTCACCAACCCATTCTAGTGCATACAGCTTTAAATGATAATGAGCTCTGCTCACTCCGCCCCTCTGTTCTGTGGGCGCTTTTGTGGAGTCGTTGTCCTTGACAACAGGCAAGAATGGCTACACGATTCTCTGAGGACAGATCATGGGACAGATCTGTGCAACTCTATCAATTTTAACTGGAGTCCGACCAGGACAAGTTGACAGCTCCAACTAAATTCGACATTTTAGGCTAAACAGGATGAATGGTTGGTTGATGTAATGTCACTTTGGTCGGTCTTTATGTACTGGCAGGGTAATGTTGTGTGCTAATGCTATGTGTTTACTAATGTAAACGTTAGTTTATTAACAGATTGATGTTACACCTAACGCTTAACCTGTAAACTTGCAAACCTGCATTCATCGCGAAGGTTTTCAAACTACACTCACTTCTTCCGGAGATAGCAGGAACACGACAGATCTGAATCCTTTATTCAGGAGCAGCTTCTTAGCAAAACCTGCTTCATACTGACCATCGTTTTAAAGCAGTCTGGTGAGAAATGCTTCGCGGTTCGCGCAGACATAAAAGCATTGACGGAAGAAAAACGTAGCCACTGTGTCTTCAGCGGTTCAGATTTGGGAACATTAGAATGACTGCTGTGTTAATTATTACACCCAAGAACAGAACACCACAATCACTTAGACGCCATTCTGCTCCAACATGGCGGACTATGATGACGACAGCTTGAGCTCGCTCAGGGCGGGTCTGAGATGAAACGCTGCTGTCAATCTACAGTCGTGGGAGGGGCGTCTGACCGTGTGACGTCACATGGTCGAATGGCTCGATTTGAAACGGGAAAACATAAGGAGATTAAAAAAACTCTTGATGGATTTTTATCATTATAGGATGGTTGTCTACAGGCACTGCCAACACACATTTCCATACAATCAGCTTGTAAAAGTGCATGTATCATTATATGACCCCTTTAAACACACACATATACAAAAGTGACAGTTCTGATTTGCGATGAGGCACCAGGAAAAGAATAGTGTGGTAGCGCCAGAACCCACTGATGTTAGTCAGACTGCAGAAATAGCAACAATACACATACACACACATATCCATACACCTCCAGACAGTAGACGGGGAGAATGTGCCAAACCTCTCAGCCGAAAACACACATCCACATGTAAATAGTGACCTTAGAGAGGTTTAAACAAACTTGCAAACATAAACAGACTGAAATCCAAACAGGCAACCTCATTTGTGCACAATTTGGTTACTAGACCAGACCAGCTTTGCACGTGTAGCCATCCGAGCTCACACACAAAGGTTGAGCAAAGGCCTCTGTGCTTTTCATCTCCAGTGCTTTTACTCATTCATCTGACAAGCGTAGAATTCAGTTAAGATTCTTCTTATACACACACACATAATGGTGGTTTAAGATGCGGTATAAGGTAGTGTCCAGACCACCATGCTCACTTTCCTGTCCACAGTCAGAGAGACGCAATTTGTCGGTTGCTAATCCGCCTAAAGAGTGGAATCCTAAAGCAGCAATCAGCTTTGATCCACATCCAGAGAGATGAAAGCTTTTAAGCCAGACAACTGGTTTAACACTCTTTTTCCGCTTTCCTTGATGTGTCCTCTGTCCTTTCACTCATTTGTCACATCTTTTTTTGTTACAATAACCCCACATGTGATAGAAAAGAGTGACCGGATGGCCTCGAGTACAAAGAACGGACAGATAGACGTCACTGATGTAAATGCTTGCTTTATCAGAAACTCATCCTGCTTTGTGATGAATGCCATTCGGTTTCATCCATTTGTTTGTTGCACCTGAATCAGACTACAGTGATATGTAGGCATCCTTCTGCACAGGAAGAGGGGCACCAACCTCAAAGATTTTACTGCAAAAGATATAGAATATATTTTTGGCTAATATGTTCAAAATGATTGAAAATGATGTGCACTCGTGAGTTTTATAACTATTTTCATACTTGCTTCAGTTGCTTGGTCCAAACCCAAGTTCGTGTCCACCCACCTTCTGCTGCCCACTGTCTTTTCTCACAGTGTTATTGTTTATTTTTTTTAAACTGCAGAATGATTGCACAATCAATGGGCTTACCAACTGTTTATCACTAGTTGGCTAAGAAGTCGGTCTCTACTTATGTTTTTATGTTTTTGTCTTGTACAGAACAAGCAGAAACCCCTGCTTGCATCTGTCTGCACTGTGAATGGGCATTTGCTGGTGTTTACACAATAAAACAAACTGAACTCCGACTTCACATGGACTCGGGGTCTGCACTAAAAGTGTTTATGCACCCCTAGTCTCAGACGTCACGCCCACTGACCGTTGCATATGGCACACTTACCTGGAAACACTTCAGGAATTTTGAAGTCGTCATCTGATTGGTTGAATTCTACATGTCTGCTAGACGAGTGTGTTGCATTCTTAAACAGTCCACCTGGAAACAAATGCTTTGATGCCAAACTCTCTTGTTGAAGAAGATAAACTTAACACCAGATTTTCAAACGTATGTGAGGTTCCTGGGTCCATTGTTGCACTAATATTGCACATCGTTCTTGAATTTATAATTTATAGAAGCACTCCAGTCTGTTATTTCATGGACATCGACTTTACATTTTCACACCCCTTAACATGACGTGGACCGAATCGAACTGTGATTGGTTGTGTTAGATGTCAGTCAAACGTCCTCTTGGGCGACCCTTGACCAGATTCTGCCGTCAGTCTCATGGTCTGGCTGGGTGAGACTAATGCACCAGTCAAGAGAAGCGAATACTACTTGCTTGATATTTCCTATTATTGGGCACTTTCAGTTGCATAATATTATCATTAGTGACAAATGTTTAAAGTAATTCTGCAATAAGATAGTAATTCAAACTTTTTATGATGCTACGTTGACAATGATAGATGTCAGTTCAGGAGATGACTAAGAATACTTAGTGTATCTGTTAAGTTATAGATGACATTACACTGTTGTCTTACTGAACACAAAAAGCTATCAGTCAATGCCTTGGTCAGATTTGTTGTACACACGCTTGCTTGAAAAGAGAACACCCAAATACACGCCTTGTAGAGGTTAAGGAGTACAGCTGGGAGCAGCTTACTGGGTAATTTATCTTTCAGCATAGTAATTAACCCAGAGAGGAATGAAAGCACAACCACCTCACTTCCCTTCCTTCTCCCATCCCTCTTTCTCCTAACTACTGAGCTGCCTTTCTCGCTTTCTCTATCTAGTTTTTTTTTCATATTAGACTTGTATATTATCCCTGGCAACTAACTGCACATGATTCTACAGAGTGTGTATGTTGGCTCACATCATGTCTCATCACTCTCTGTATCACTACACAGGAACATACACACTCTCTGCTTGACTGCAATTCTTTCATTCACTTTACAGTCTGCTTTTGAAAATTTGAGATTTAAAAAAAAAAAAAAAAAAAGAATATATATATATATATATATATATATATATATATATATATATATATATATATATATATATATATATATATATATATATATATATATTTTTTTTTTTTTTTTTTAGCATGATTTCTTTTTCTAATAATTATTTCAAAATTCTTCAGCTGCAGACTTTATTTTATTGAGAACTCTTATGGTTGGATAACCGGTTTTCTGGATTTAAGAACCTGAGATAAAACTACTAAATGTAATATATGGTACATATGAGACATGACAAATGCTTGCTTGACTGATTTGCTGCACGTACTTTGTCAATGTGATATCACAATGTTTCGTCATTTAGGAGAAGAGCTTATGTTGTAAGTGAGATCTGCATCATCACTCTAGGTTGGAGGGGGTCTCTGTAAATTAACTTTCTGATGTAAAGTTTGTTTATAAGAGATTCTTAGCATAACATCTGGTAAACTCGTGTGTGGCTGTTTGGATACAGTTTGTTTTCCAACTGACTTTCAACTGACTCTCTTAGTAATAGTAATAGCACCTATAATTTCACAGTTATGGATGAGTGAACTGTGTGTGAGTAGAGAAAGACCTTTCCATTTAACCGCATAAATCCATCAGTCACACACAGAACAACAGATTAAAGTAATTATTCTAAACTCATTATGGTCACAATTTAACCTAAATTGGCTCCTTTCCAGTGATCTCGGAGATCACTGGTTGAAGGAGCTGATACAACCCAGTCTGTTCTTAATTAGATCGTCATCTAATTAGTCAACTTTAATTTGAGTTGCAAATTGCCTTGATCACTGTAAGTGTGATTATAGTATAGATTTATTGACTTTCTTAGCCATTTGTCATGTATGTTTTTTAGCTTAAGAAATGTAAATGTCAAGAAATGTCAACATTTTCTATAAAATTTGATTGGTGCTATAGTGCAAACTCCTCACCTTTCTGTGGGAATTCACCTTTTTGAGCTAAAAAATAGGTCACCTACGAGATCTGCGTAGATCTGATGAGAAAGTGTTTGGGGGGCGGGGTTGGTGAGGGTTCATTCAGGCTGATCTTAATTTGTTTTGTGAAGAGTAAGAGTGACATTACAAGGTAATAAAAAAATTTAAATAAATGCATCTATTTGCTATGTTTGCCCCCAGTTTAGATTAAGCTCTGTCTTTGAAACTGGGCCTTTGTCTTGGTCTTAGTACATAAAGCACATTAAGTGATTTCACGTTTGTCTTTTTAGAATGTTCCTATTATTTGCATTTCTACAGCAATGCATTACAGATTTACAGGCAAATAAAGTCTGTTCTGCATCTACAAAGTTATGTTCTGATCTAGTCTCTAAATTTCAATAGCAAAACAAAATCCTTTTTTGTGTTTCATAAAGGGTTGTTTTGCCCTACACAAAACACAAAAACGTTTTACCTCTTACCTGCTAGAATTTGTTTTCAGGCAGATGCAAAGATACTAAATAGTGACTACAAATGAGCATGGGAAGTATGTATATTTAAAAAAACAAAAAAGACCCTGGATATATATATATATTTTTTTTTATCCATGCAATGTTCTCACCTTTTTTACTCTGAGATTTAGATTGAGATTTATTTTCTATTTCTGTTTTTTGTATTATTTTATTGGCAGTGATGACAGCTTGCTGTGCTTCAGCTGGTTGACAATTTGCATTGTAAACCCTCTCTACCACATGACCATATATCGCCACATGACCAGGGTCAGTGGAATTGTGTTGAATTTGTTTCCATCAAGTGAATTTAGCTTTCACTTGATATTGCAAAAGAGAAGCACCACAAATGTGATCTTTCTTGAAACCATATGGCTAGGACCAATGTGTCTGTGTCATGACTGCACCTATATAAACATCAAGTCCCATCAAAAGTCTGACCACATCTCATCTACAATCCAGAGAGCAAAAAACAGAAAGAGACAGAGTTTGAATGGGTTGTACAAGGAGAGCGTTGCACTGATAATTAGACAACCCAAAGTAAGCTGAAAGGAGAAACGGAGACCAGAAAAATACAAAAGAGGCTTCTCAAACATATAGACTGGAAAAGTAAATGTTTGTGGAGTGAAGGACGAAAATAGAGGTCATGACCTGCTCAGTATTTACAGCGCCTCACGGTTGCCAGGGTGCAAATATCTTAATATGCACTCTGAGTGAATATGTTTCTTAACGCTTAGGAGCTAGTGAATGTCCAAGAAGGAGATGTGAAGGTGGAGAGAGAGGACATGAAATAAGAAAGGTCAAAAGATCAGCGAGAAAGTGTCCTGTAAGCCCCCTGCTATGGAGGAAATTAATGTTTTGGTTTTGACGGACGTGTAACTGAGACGGGTGGTCACCTCTATCTGACTCTATCGCCCCAGCACTGCATGGGATTTAAATTAGATGGAGAACAGTTAGTGTGTGTTTGTGTGTCTATATGTATATGGTATACATACCAATTTGTTTTGGTTATCATGCTAATTGCTGTTAAATGTGCCATTGCATTACACTGTTATCTCAGATATCACCCTAGTCTCAAAAGTTCAGGAAAAAAAAAATTCTTAGCAAGAAAATGCTATTTTCTTCAGGCCCAATTTGACTGAAACGCATATGATTACTCCTCAACTTAAAAAAAAAAAAGTTAATTGCACCGAGCTAAGAAAATATTATATAAAGTAATTAATAATGTGTTTAATACTGAATAATACAAATATATATATATATATATATATATATATATATATATATATATATATATATATATATATATATATATATATATATATATATATATATATATATAGTTGCCCAGTATTTGTGTGTGCAATGTATTTTTATGTTTATTAGGGCCAAATTTGTGCCAGTTCCAGAAAGGTGCTCCACTATGCTGATTGGTAGATTAGCCATATGCTAATGTCAAGATGTATTTTATCCAACTGTGTTGAGTTTCCATGCTGAATGCTATTTATATGGTGCCCATGTACACTGTAAAAAATTATATGTTCAATAAGTTATGACAACATATGTTTTTGCATTGTTTTAACTCATGAAAATAAGTTAAGCAATGTTAAACTTGTTTTTATTAGTTATACAAGATGTAACTCCTTTTTTAAAGTCAGTGCAACATAATTTAAGTTGAAATAACTTAAACATCCAAGTCGATTGTACTCCAAAAGTTACAAATTTGCCTTTTTTTTTACAGTGTAGAACAGGATTATTTTTGTATGTTGATGTGTAAAAAAAATTGAACTGTAAAGCTTATTGCAATTTTTTTTTGAGAAATAATGTAATTGCTCAACTCATCAACTTTATTCTGACCAAAAGCATGTCACATCCTAATTGTGATTTTTGAGTTTGGAAGTATGTATCTTATGTTTATTATTTATTTGACAGGGACCATGTGCAAGTACATTAATCTTACAAGAGAAAAGATGCTTCACACCAGATTTAGCTAGAGCTAATTTCCATCCGCAGTCCCTGGGCAGATAAAACAATAAAATATATGCATCTAAACATAAATAACGCACTATATATTTACAACCACATTTACAGTCATACTTCAGCCTAAACTAACCCTATACATACTGTCAACAATAAATCCTTTAAAATTGCTACATTAAAAACTTGCTAACCACACTGTAAAAAAAAATTGGTTGTTTTTTGTTGGTTTAACTTAAAAAAAGTAAGTAACCTGGTTGCCTTAAAATTTTGAGTTTATTGAAATTAAAAATTTGAGTTGATACAATGAAGGAAATTTGTTTAATAAATAGAAACTCAAAATATTTTTGTATCTGAACCAGATAAAAAATATGAAAAATCATGAAAATAGCACTATTTGGCATGTTTCACTGCATCATCAGAAATAAAACACACACAATTACCCAATATCCTTACAAAATCTTTTAATAATATTTTAATAAAGGTTGTCGAATCTCAAAAAATGTTCATTGTATTAACTCAAAATTCTAATTTCAATGAACTCAAAATTTTAAGGCAACCAGGTAACTTTTTTTCTAAATAATTTTTTACAGTGCATATACATAATCAATGCTGACATAATTGATTATCTAGTAATATCTTTCTCAAATTAAGCGAGAATTCCCTCAGATCAGAGGATAATTTCAGACTATCTGGAAGATTGTTCCATTCTTTAACAGGTTTGAATGAAAAGGCTGTCCGTGCAAAGGCAGAGCTTCTTTTAGGTAATCTGCAATCATTTCGACTTGTGGACCTAGATGTCCTGGTAGTCTTTTCTGAGCAGAGCTGTACAAATCTCCTCAGTGGTGGAGGTGCGCTATTATTAAGAATCGTATAAATTAACCGTACGTTTGAGTACACAATTCAATTCTCACAATGTAATATATTTAACCGGTTAAAAATTTGACGATGATGTCTCAATGTTTTTTTATCTAATACTTTTACAGCCTGATTATAAAGGGATTTTAAAGGTTTTAATGTTGTTTTACTTGTTTGAGACTAACAAGAGATACAAAAATTAACATGAGAAACAATCATTGTGTCTTGTATCAGATTTTTTTATATACATTTTTGCTTTGATCAACCAAACGTTGTTGCTGAATGAAAACGATGGGAAATATACTTCCAAAACCGGTCACAAATGGCCACTGTTGAGTTCCATAGCGCTCAGTGCATGACTTTTAATTTTTGCTCTATTGCTTTGAGCTTTTTTTCCCTTCAGTGCTTCAGTGATTGATTAACGAGCGTTAGTGGTAATTATAGTGTAGTCTAGTGAATGAACCTGTGACTTTTCTGCTGTCTGCTCATGAGCACAGACTCAGATGAGAATAGGAGCTGAACCCTGCACACCACTTACTTTTTCTTTTATCATCCAGCATGATTTAATTTTGTGCCCTAAAAATATAGTCTGCAATGACCGGTCTTGTCCAGTATGTTGTTCTCTGTCTACACTTGTTTGTTTTTACCTTTGTCATTGCTTGGCTATTTGACTCTTTTTATTTAAAACTTGCGCAAACAAGCAAAGCTCAAGCACCATGGCCAAAGAAACCAGTCTGTGCTATATTTGAGAAACCAAGGAAAAAGGAATGATGAAAAGACAAAAAAAGAATGACAAAAAGGAAAAAGAAAGGGAAGAATGGATAGGAAAAAATGACTTGGCTAGGAGGTTGCTGCAGACAGTAGATTTCTGTTACCAAGTAAAAAGAAATTAAAAAAGAAACACATAGGTCAGTTTTATATATCTCCTCACACTCTCACATCACATCATTGACTGTCTCTCTTTTATTTTTTAACATATCTTATTTTGCCACCTTGACACAGATAGAATATATATACACGATCAGGTATAACATTATGAACATCTTTCTAATATTGTGTTTTTAATATCCGTTTTGCTGCCAAAACAGCCCTGACCTATCAAGCCATGGAATCCTCTAGACCCCTGAAGGTGTGCTGTGGTATGTGGCACCTAGATGTTAGCAGCAAATCCTTTAAGTCCTGTAAGTTGTGAGGTGGGCCTCCATTGTTTGAACTTGTTTGTTCAGCACATCCCACAGATGATCGACTGGATTGAGATCTGGGGAATTTGGAGGCCAAGTCAACACCTCAAACTCGTTGTGCTCCTTAAACTATTCCTGAACCATTTTTGCTTTGTGGCAGGGCATATTATCCTGCTGAAAGAGGCCACAGCCAGCAGGGAATACAGTTTCCATAAATGGGGGTACATGGTCTGCAACTACACTTAGGTTGGTGGTATAAGTAACATCCACATTGATGACAGGACTCGAGGTTTTCCAGCAGAACATTGCCCAAAGCTGCCTGCGCCGGCTTGCCTTCTTCTCATAGTACATAGGCCATCCACATGATGTAAAGGAAAACATGATCCATCAGACCAGGCCACCTTTTTTCCATTTATCTGTGGTCCAGTTCTGATGCTCACGTGCCCACTGTTGCCGCTTTCGGCAGTGGACAGGGGTTAGCATGACCACCCTGACTGGTCTGCAGATCGGGGATGGAAATTAGCACCCGCCACCAGCCAAATGTGGGTGATTTTGAGTTGTGGCGTTAAACTCGCTTCACCTACCTGCCACCGTGGCAGGTTAATAAAAATATCTACTGTTTCACCTCTTTGTAAACTTTGTTTAATGCATACGAGTGCTGCTGCCGTATGTTCGAATATGAGCATTTGTTTTCGCCGTCATCATCATCACCCAGGTGTGTGTAACGTTAGAGCCAGAAGACACAAATGAGGAGGACTTGCGCTGAGAGAAGATTCAGTCTCTGTGCATCATCCAAATATTGAGTTCTCTTTCAAGTCTTGCGCTTGAACGAACAAACTCCCGCAAAAAGTATGTCAACATGTCCATCTTGATGAGTATCCAAGCAGACATAGTCTATATGCCTTAAGTGAACTGTATATAGTCGAGAACGTCTCGAAAGACGACACATATCCTTCATCAGGTCTTAAAGGGGCAGTAGCCTTTACTGCTCTGTTTAATGTCAAACAAAAGATAAGGACATCACTCACTGCTCTTGATTGAATAGCTTTTGTAAGTTTATTAAGGATTCGTCTTTAATTGAAACCGTTAAATATGCAGTTATTTTACATTTGATTACTTTATTCAATTTCTGTACATTAGCTATTATTTTATGTACACATGAGTGAGGTCAAGTTAAACATTTTAGTTTGAATTTTATGTTATACTGTGCATTGTTGCAATGTGCTAAATAAAGCTTGATTTTTAGTAAAGTTACACAGTCATAGCATAGCCATAAATGCAATGGTACTAATAATTGGCATCATTTCTTTTGGCACTTCGGTTTTTGGCCTTGGTACCCTTTCTTTTGGTTTTGGACAATTTTTGATTTCGGTGCATCCCATTCCCTACTGACAATGTTCTGCTCGGTATGTCATCAACACGCTTCAGAAGATGCCAAAATGAATAGTTTTAATGTTGGGACTAAAAACCTAAAACTGGAAGCCATAAAAGACCACGAATCATCCAAATGCCAGGTAAAAAAAAAAAAAAAAGAGCGCACAGACCCCTACTCATTTAATGAAATGTATATCAGTTCATGGTTTGTGTGTGTATAAGAGAAAATGTCAGTATTTCATTGAGACTTGAGATTAAATAAATTGCTTAAGTATATGTGAGCTTGTAGTATTAATTTTCACGAGCAGTTACACATTGTCGTTTAAAAACAAGAAAGTGGCTGGTAAAAACATTGAGTGGCTGGTAGATTTTGCCGGTGGACAAAAAAGTTAATTTCCATCGCTGCTGCAAATATGCAGCCCCATACGCAACAAACTGTGATGCACTGTGAATTCTGACACCTTTCTATCAGAATAAGAATTAACTTTTTGAGCAATTTGAGCTACAGTTGCTCCGCTCCCCACGTGCATCAATGAGCCTTAGCCGCCCATGACCCTGTCACTGGTTCACCACTGTTCCTTCCTTGAACCACTTTTGATAGATACTGACCACTGCAGATCAGGAACACCCTACAAGAGCTGCAGTTTTGGAGATGCTCTGACCCAGTCTAGCATAACAATTTGGCCCTTGTCAAACTTGCTCTAACTCCCCCATTTTTCCTGCTTCTAACACATCAACTTTGAGGACAAAATGTTCACTTGCTGCCTAATATAACCCACCCACTAACAGGTGCCGTTCACTTCACCTGTCATCAGGTCATAATATTATGCCTGATCAGTGTGTGTATAAATGCTATAGGATGCATCATGGCAATATTTGTTGTACTTCCTGTAAATATATACTTAAACTAATAAATAAATATTTATTACAGCAATGAGAATCACAACTGACAACAAAACTTTGGAAGTAAATGTTTAAACATTGTAAAACAAATTCTCATGCTTCCTTTTCATTACGCAAACTATAATTTATTATTTTCTTTGATTTTAGGGTGAAATGTGACATGTTTTCTGGTTCACCATAGTGTTTCCATAGAGATGGTAATGACCTCAAGCAAGATAAAACGTGAGAGAAAGAGAGGGGAAAATAAGAGTGATGAGGGTGTCTAAAGATAATGAACTTTTTAAGTGCCGTACATTAACTTCAGGTCAGTGGAGTCTGACGCCATAGAGGGGGGGCTGCAGGAGAGCAGTAGAGCTTTGTGGGGAGAAAAGGTCAAGGCCGGAACGGATGGAGAGGATGGCGAAGGTCAAATGCTGGGGAGGAAAAGACAAACAAGGAGAAAAAGAGAAAGAGGGAGACAAACAGAAAGAGAGGGATGGGTTGAAGATGGCCACTAAATCACTTAATGTGATTACAAAGACATCAGCAGCTTTTTATGTTCCCATAAAGTCTGTGCTTGTGTTTTTCTTTGTGTTTATAAATGCGTGTGTGTGGATAATGGACTTACAAAAAAAGTGTACAAAAAGGAGGTGAAGAGTGCAATTTCCTGTGTCCAAACATCCAGGGTCTGGCATGAATCATATTCACACTTTATTTGTGTTTTACATTAACTACGACCGTAAGCTGTTTTTAATCACAGATCCACAGTATATTCCCAGGCGTATTTGAGTATTTTAGCAGGAGAGCAATTATCACGCAGGCAAGTCAATCTGTTTATTTGATCAGCCCATATAGCTGCGTATCATACTAAAGTTCAGCTCACACAAAATTGGCTTTGTGCTTAGTAGATACAGTAGATAGAAATTAACCAAACCTCAAGGGAAAATAAGGACATGCAGGAAACATGACCGGTTTAGACTAGCACAAACACAGTATGACAAACTTTGACATGCCGTGATAAAAGCGAGCCAATGAGGTATTAGATATACAAAGATAGAGTGGGAAAAACCATGCAGTGTGTATATAATGTGCCTGTGGCTGGTGTGTGTGTGTGTGTGTGTATGTGTGGTTGTATGGCTATAATTGCATTAAATGACTGGAAGGACTCATTTCCCCTCCGCCTGCTTAACCCGGTGATTTAGACAGGGGTCACCACCACTCACCCATCAATACTCACACACAGCTCCATTTACACCAATCCTTAACAACACAAACTTTGTGTGATGGAGAGAGAGGGGTTGTGATCAGTCATGCTTATTATCATAGTTATTTTTGCACTAGTTTCCATGCTGTTGATATTTATCTACGGTCAAGTCTTTATCAGAGCGCTCTCACACACACTCTAAGTTTCAGTTTACTGCGAAGTTTGATGAGGCTACTTTACACGGCTCTTGGAGGAAAATAGTTTTAGATGTAGTACAATTTATCACGTTTCGATGAAAGATTACAAAGGAAAACTTTGCATTAAGAATGTTTTTTTTAAGTTGACTTTTGGGGCTGATTTTAAATTTACAATAAAACATATAGGCTGTCATGAACATGTGTTTTCATTTATGCTTTTGGTTGCCACACGACTAGCGTATTACAATAAAGTGAAATAAACACCCCCCCGCCGCCATCACCACCCTTGCAGTTTTACTGCGTTCGCACGAATGTGCTTTGATGTTGCTAACCCTATAATGCAAACACACAAATCAGGGCCGCAGCGAGTGTCTGCATTGCTTACAACAGCTTTCATTTGCTAATGGGCTTCTGACCCAGAACCAGGGTCCACCTGTCACCCCAGGCAACCAGACAGCAGACGCTGATAAGTTTCTACAGGCCTACAAGTGCTATTTCAGGCCGAAAAACTGGTTTAGCACAGATGACCTATGGATGTGCCATCTGAGTGCGAGACTAGGGTTAAGACTTGTGATTGTTAAAGTAGTGTAGGCAATTTGTTTGTTATGATTTTGTCAAAAGGTGCAATTTAATATTAAACAGGACCACTTTCTCACAAAAACCTTACTAGATAAATGGTAAATTAGCTAGCTATTATGTTATATAATTGCACCCTTTTCACCTCACCTCCACCCCCCCCCCCCTGCTGTTCATTAATCCACTTTTTTTTAAAGGAAGTCTTTGACCTTGATGCTCTCTCTCTTGTCTGTCTGCTTGTCTCTTTCTCTTCATCTTATCTAAACTCTTTGAACTCTTGTTATATTCTTCTTTGGATTAGTGCAGTCAGCTGTGTTTGGGTGAGAGTGTGAGAAAGTCTGGTTCAGTAGCGACTGAGTTCCTCACATCCCCTCCACACTATCTCTTTCCAGGCCTTTTCCAAACTCTGGCATTCTGCCTATTAACCGTCACCTGTCTGCTCCGTACCATTCATAACTTCTGAAGTGCCTCTGGGAGCAAGACTGTGCCCATTCACAAGAGCTCTAGTGTCTTCCATTTATTCACATAGTGCAAGAAAATGGGAAGGAGTGGTCTTGATACCACAAAAAGTCACCTACAGCGGTGCAGAGGTGCACTGGTATGTGAGTGTTTTGATAATGCTTGAATGCCAACAGCTTAAGAATACCATCCATTTCGACTGAAGCTGTATCCTCTGTGCAAGAAAGATCCATCGTGTCTGAACCGTAGGATTACTTTTAGTATCGGCTCACATAATCTGAATGCTTTTCTGCACTCTGTACAACCCTCAGATTCAGTACTCTGAACTCTGACTCATTCAACAGCAGAGATGCTTTGAAGTGAGAAGTAATTTAATGTGTAAAGAAAGCACATGTTCCTACCCAGGATGTTAATATACGAGTTGTGAAGTTGTTTCTTGGAGAAAAACAACATGCGAAGTGCAGGAGGGAGTGAGACTGACACCTGTTAAGCCATTCATTACCACACACACACATAAGCATGGACAGGACACACATCTCATAATAGAACGTCAGGCCGCTGTGCTGTTTTTTCTAGAAGGACTTCTTACACGAGTGCTGTATCCAACAACTATATCAGGGTCACGGAGTTCCACCCAAGGGTTTTCCTGTGTCTAAAATGGTCTTCATTAGTAACTTATGCACATGAGTATTCACATGTAAATAGTTGTTTAATAACTGATTTTAAATTTATAAACATACTTGTTCAATGCATTTTTGTATTTACTTTGATTATATTGTTTAATGGATTTAACATGATTTTTAATTATAGGGTTGTCAAAATAACGTTCATTTTAATTAATTAATCAGAGAGAAAAAAATGCATACAAATTGACCTAGCATGTCCCGTGATGCCAAATCTAGCAGTCAACATCATCTTCAATCTTCTTCGAAGCAAACACAAATGCAAAATTGAGCAAATCTGTACGTAACTGACTGAAAAATTCCCTTGCTAAATGGATCTGCAGACCAGTTTCCTTGTACAGTGAAAAAAATCTTTCTGAAGAACTTTTGAATTTTATTTCCTCAGCATATTGGGTCATATTGATGAGTGTTGTGGTCAATATTAGAACACTTAAAATAATAATAATAGAGTTTTTGAACTTTAATGTCTTTAACGCTGATTATTCATCTGAATTAAAATATACAAAAATACTCATACAGCAGAAATTATGTATACGATTAATTTAGATTAATTAATCACAGAGTATGTAATTAATTCGATTTTAAAAAATGTAATTGATTGCCAGCCCTAATAATATCATTAATATTATCATCAAAAATTATAATATTTAATATAACCTTTTTTTATCCATTTTGTGTAGGCGTGGTATACAAGTTTTTGCTCTGAAACATCAACATGGTTGCAGTGGTTTCAGCATTGTTCTGTGGCATGTAAGCAGGACTGACGTGGCGTGAGTAAGATATCCATGTGGTCTGAACCATTGTGGTTATTTGAAGATGTGGTTTTCTCGCAAAGCATGTGTAGACACACTCTAAGCAAATATGTACATCCATTGTATATCTTCTTTATGTCTCTGTAGATTATGTTCTAAAGTGCACACAGATACTGTCTTACATGAGTTTTTACACTTTGGCCCTGATTAAACACAAACGCATCATAATACCAGATGTAAACAGGGCTTTAGTCACAGTGATCACATAACACATCAGATTTCGATATTCTGGAGATTAGTACTGTTTTTTGCATGTAAAACCAATTTCCATAGGTTGATTTGACAATTAGAATATAAAAGAAGGATCAGCCTGAAAAGGATGCTTGAGGTTTTTCCCACATTGCTCTGTTATTTCAAGAAGGCTGTTGTTGAAGGTCTGCTTTTTCTGTATTTAAGTGTGTGTGGTCGACTGTTCGTGGTTTGCGGCTCACCTCACTGGCTCACCGCCTAACAGTGATCTCTGTATTGTCCTGAATACAGAAAATTCTGAACTGCCTAATAAAGAGAGTGCCTGATATCTTGATATACTGTACCACAGCATGAGATCCCCTGATTCTTAGATTTTCCCCTTTAGGACTCCTCTAGCATTCCCAAAGAAAATTGAACCATATTTCAACCAAGACACCAAAGTCTTTGATCAAAATCAGCATTTAAATATGAACATTTTCAGTCAAATTCTACAAAAAGCGAATTATCTGTTCTATGTATGTACATGTATTAAATATCTAATATATGTACTCTTGTTGTACACTATGTTAAGAATTGTTTATATTTTGTTTCGTGTTTTATTTTAAAATGAATTAATTAATTTTATAAGAGATGAAAAGAACAGGACTGACAAACTGGAAACAGAGCAATGATGACACAATTCTGGAGGCATTAGATCAGAAATAGGGAGACTTTGAGGAGAAGAGTGTAAAATGGGGACTTAAATGAGGGCATTCAGGCAGAAATGTGGTATATCTGACTCCCAATCCTGGACTCTCTCCAGCACTCTCTCTTTGATTACAAGTTCTCAATGACAGCTTTCACCTCATTCTCATTTGTCCTCCCACACAAACACACACACACACACACCAGAACGCCCCACAGGACAATCATTAAAAGTGGGTTAATGCTTAAAGTTGCATGTGTGTTTGCAATTGTTGATGGTCTTTTTGTGGTGGCATTACCTTTGTACTTATTTTTCCCATCAGTTTAGAATTTATTCTTGTGATAAATTTGAGCTTTTAGCTTGTCCATCAGATGTGGATGAGAGAAATCTGATTCTTGATCAGTGGCTCCAGAGGGTTCTCTGATTTCAGTGTCAAAAGCAGGATGAGCTCTTCGCTGTTTCTGGCAACACAGGTGGTTTCCCACTGAAGAATCACTTTCGCTCCTTCTGTTGGTCAGTTACTATCACAGAGACAATCAATTGACAATCTATTTACAACAGATTAGAGATTCATAATGAATTAGGGTCTTGATTTCACCTTCACTCAAAATACAGCAAGAATAGCAACTCAGATAACCTCATGTTGTAGAGCTCTGCTGAACTTTAACTTCACAAACAGTTTGTATTGTAATAGATTATACAAGGCCTTTAGTAGTAAAGTTGGGGCGATCCCCATACTGACCACATAAACTTCCCCCACACCGCTTCCACATCCTGAATGTCTCCAGCACTGTAATGTGGTTTCCTGAATGGTTATTTGTCCACTTGGATCCAACTGTCATTATATGCTTCTACTTCATTCTACAAATTCTGAGAATTTGCGAAAATTCGCTCATTTAATTCCTGTGGCCTTTAACTCTTTCCCCGCCAAACACAGATTTTTCCGTTTTTTGTAAGAAAACGCTTACCTTGCAAAACATTGTGTTTTCCCTGTTAGACGCTAGGGGATGCTATTACGTTGCTCTTTTTATGAAACTTTATTCAAGTGTTAAAGGGGTGGTTCCATGGTTATTTTCTAGGCTTGGTTGTGTCTATGGGGTGCAGTATAACATGTCTTAATACTTTTAATACTTTTATTTTTTCATAATACTTTTATTTTTAAAACGCCATATTTTTCTCATATTTTACCTTTATTCCACACCGCTGTCTCCACTATCCTTTGAACAGCTCGTTTGCTTCCTGCTTCTATGAAGTCCATCCCTCTGAAAAAAAACGCAATGGTCTTAGATTGGTTAGATGGCCAAATGTAGTTTCATGTATTTTTATTGGCTGAAGTGCCAAGCACAGGTTGTCCGGAAACGCCACGCCCCTTACCATTACGGGCAGAAGTCACATCTGCGGTGACTAAGGGTTTATGATGTCACCATCCCGGGAAGAAGCTCATTGTAGTCCAAACTGGCCGTTTTTGGCAATAAACTGCCATAACTTTAAAAGACAAACAATATCTCCGTTTGCATTGAACTTTCAGCGCTGTAACTTTGCAGATACTGTTTATGCTCAAGCAGCAACATTACACACTAACTAAAGGTAAAAAAGGGAACTCGCATGTAATCACCCCTTTAATAAAAAAGGAATGCATGAAGCTAAAATAAAACATATATTTAAACATTTTTTAAAGAAGAGGGTTGCCTCTTTTGATTATATTGTGTGGTCAAATATTCATAAAACAAAATATTCAAACAATTATTTTTGTAAAAATAGTCAAAAACCATGGCGGTGCCTGGAACTTTAAAAAAAAATGCTGGCTGGGAAAGAGTTAAAAGGTACATTGTGTACTACTTCCCACTCTTTTATTTTGTTAGCAGATAATGAGGTAAGTGAGATGTTTGCTGACGTGGCTCTAAGGTTATCAAATGGGATGGGCACAGATCAGGGTCACATTAAGATGTCATGAAGTGGGTTGAGCCTCATAAGCTAGAGAACAGCTTGATAGATGACAAGAGGCAATTTGAGCAGTGAAATAGACTAAGCACAGAGTAGTGTTCTAGTCAAGACCATCTAATCCAAGACTAAGTCGAGACCCAGAACAATGTGTGTTGAGACCAAGACCAAGATGTTGAGGGGTTGAGACCAAGATCAGACCAGCACTCCTTAAATTCATAGAGATCCACATTACCACCTAAGAAATAAAAAAATGTAATGTTTGTTAAAGCAATATCATGTTTGCAGTCATACTCAAATTTGTGAAAACGGCTCTCTTGTTCATGTGCTATTGGTTAATTATATCACGTTATAAATCCAGGTTTCATACAAGAAATTTTTGCAATAATATCTTAAATTTTGTGAGCATTTGTATTAATTTTTGGTGGCGTTTTTTTTTGTGCAAATTCCTAATTAATTTCTGAATCGGCACAATAAATAAATCAGAAATAAGTTATTGATTGCAAGTTTTACATCCAGTCACATTAAGGATTTTAATAAATAATTTAGGCAATGCACTGGCAATTTAGTAATATCCCAACAAAATCCTGAGTCATCTTAGTCTGAGACCAAGACAAGTCCAATTTCAAATGTAGTTGAGATCTAGACAAGATTATCAAAAAATGGTCTTAAAGGGATAGTTCCCCCAAAAATTAAAATTGTCATCATTTACTCACCCTCATGATGTTCCCTTCTACTGAATACAAAAGAAGATATTTGGAAGAATGTTTGTAACCAAGCAGATAGAACAACCATTCACTACCACAGTAGTGGAAAAATACTATGATAGTGAATGGTTGTTCTATCTAACATTCTTAAATATATCTTTTGTGTTCAGCGGAAGAAAGAAACTCATACAGGTTTGGAACAACATGAGGGTGAGTAAATGATGACAGAATTTTTCATTTTTGGGTGAACTATCCCTTCAAGACCAATCTCGAATAACACTAGCACAGAAATTTTGAGCTAAGACAGATCTGTTTCGGGAAAACTAACACGTGACTGCTAAAACTACAGATCCCAAAGGAAAAGGAGCTAAACTAATACATATCTTGCAGGAGGGGGGTGGGAATTTAACTTTCTGCACACTTTCATACATCTACCTCTTCCATCATTAACAAACTCATTATAGTCTTTCATTCAATGCTGAAACCAAGACATTTCTGGATATCATATCTCATACTATTCCTGTAATTGTTAAGAAGGCAACTGAGAAAGTTACAGTGCTTTTTTTGGCTTTTGTCCCAGCATAAGCTAATATGCACAGAGCTGGTTTAACCCTGATCCTCTGCTTGGTTTCTGCATTCATGGCGATTCTGCTTCAAAAATATTTTTCCAGAGAATGGCCATGGCAGAACATCTTCATCCTACACTAGTCTTTGTCTGTGATATGGTTCTATACAACTGTTTGTTTTAAAATGTTAGTCTGAGAAGTCATACTTCACAGCCTTTTATGTTTCCTCAAGTCTTGAATCATTAAACATCTATGCTGTTCTCCATTGAAGACTGATTCCCTTGCCTCTACTTTGAGTAAAAGTGAATTTGGCTGGTTTGAGTCGGCTCAAAACTTGTGAGCTCTGGCTGTGAGCTTTCAGATTAGAAAAACGTGAAACCCATCACCGTGATGATGGGCCACCAAGCACGATATTTTACCTCATAAAGAGATCTGTCATTATAGTGGAAGATTTGCCTCAGGGGGTCTTTGCTTTCACTGCCGCTCTGGTGCTGCAGAGACAGAAGCATCACACTGACTGTACACACACACACACACACACACACACACACACACACACACACACACACACACACACACACACACACACACACAGGGAAAATTGGCCCCTGAAATGTGATACGCACTGTGAGGTAGGGCCGTGATCTTTCTCTTTCACACACCCCCACAATGAAACACAAATATATGTCTATAAAATAAAAAACCTTCACACATGAAAACACTTCAAAGTCCCACCTTCCCCATCAAACCATCCATGTCTTGTTGATCTTTAAGGCTTTAGGCTAAGAAATTCCACAAAACCACTCAAATAATCAACCCTCGTCACATACAAATACAGATTCTTAAAAGAAACGCGTATTACTCTCAACCTCTAAAGTACTTTGCACACACACACCACTTTCAAACAAATGCCTGTTAAGTCTGTTAAAAAGATTTGGCAATCACAGATGTTTTCTATAGTATGACCATGTCATTGAAGCATTTTCAAAAAAAATATGTTTTTTGTTTTTGTTTTTTACAAGAATCATAATGATCTTATCCTTGCCAAGTCTAAAGAATGCCTCTCTCGTAGTGCCAGAATGAAAGTAAAAATAGAAAATAACTTATGTTTTGTTTGCTATAGAGTCTGAGCTGGCCTGCTCACATATTTAAAGGAATTTTTCACCCAAACTTTAAAATTGTACGTTAGTGCAATTTGTTTTTAAAAAGATAAAATTTACATTTATTTAAATTTTTTTGTAAATTTGATAAATGTATTTACCTCATATCTTTCCTAACCTGTATGTCTGACCTTATTTAGGTGAAAAGCAAAAGTGTTCACACTGCTTGTCACTATAAAATGAAAGCATATATTAAAAACTGTCAAAACCATACAAGTAGTTCTACAATTAGTGTATCATATCTTCCAAGTTTTGACATAAGGACATAAGAAGTTTGAATATGTGTCATCCCAGATTTGAAGTCAAGGCTTATAAATTATCTTGACTATGTCCTTTTTGGAGTCTGACAGCCATTCAATTATATATTTTCATTGTGTAGAAAGGAACACCTGAACAGCTTCTAAAACATTAAAGAAATAGCATTTTTTTGGTTATTCCATTTTGTTTGGCGTGTAAAATGACAGACTGGAAAAATGCTGGAATATTAGACACATGACACATGATGGAGTCAGTTTTCCACAGGATAAATTGTCATTGTGGTCAGGGGAAGACATTTTTGTTCTAAATCTTATGAGTAATGGCACTAAAGTTTTTTGGAGCTTATAGCCTGTTTAATATCTGCCTACCCTTCATTCACAGATGCATGTCTGGATTAGTATTTATCTCTTACTATTGCTCCAAGGTACCTTGACCACCACGCCAGAAGTCAAAGGTCATTGCCGTAACACCCTCATTCAGTCAAGCAAAGAGGAATAAGGATTTTAGGAAGCATCATGTTTAGCTGGTCAGTCAGGCATTTGACATTTTAGCCCAGCCTTGAATCCTGTTCCTGAAACAGACATTTTTGTCATGAGAGCAATGATGAGGCCTAACACTGTCAGGCAGCTATGACCCAAACTAGTGAGGGGTTACTAGCTAACCTTCTGGAAGACAACAGAACCGTAACTAGACCACAGAGTGTGCTTTTAGACAGATCTATTAATAACCCAAAAATCTTTGACTGGATGTAGTCATTGCATGTTATTTATTTTCCACCCTTATGACCTTAATCTGCACCAAAAGTCGCACTGAATTGCATTTTAGACTGTAGAACTCGGGCACTGCATTTCTGGCACCAAAAAACTATTTTTTTCTCCATCTGTCTCTCAATCCAAATTTTAATCCAATTCTTGCAATGTATAACTAGGAGCAGGTGAGGAATTTGGTTTCACATTTTAAATAGGTTGTTTAAATCCCTCTTTCTCTGTGTTTTTTTTTTTTTTTTTTTTTTTTAATAATGTGAATTAGGGAGAAGGCATACACTTTCAATGGAGCATTGCAGTGTGTCATGAGTTTTGAGTTCAGACTAGATTTGTTTGTTGAAAATCCCTTTTATTGGGTCGGTGTGGGTTTGTGTGTGTGTGTGTGTGTGTGTGTGTGTGTGTGTGTGTGTGTGTGTGTACAAAGAACGCCATCTTTACATTTTACCCTCTCTCCTTCTGCCAACCTCGGAAATTTCCATTTCTGTTAAAAGCACAGGTGCTATAATATAGAGTAAGAGCATGTAATTTATACCCAATCATTCATACACCAAACCACCCAACCAAACTTTGCTGATGACTGCTAAAAGTACAGCCTCCTTCAGAGTAGTTCTGTTGAAATCCTGAGCTACTTGCATAATTTCTCAGAAACGTTCATGGGTTCTCATAAAATCCATCAGTGTTCATGAAGACCTGCCAGTTTACACGTAGCCCTAACCCTTCCCACACACAGTTAGAGACACATATGTACACTTTTAGGCTCTTTTTTAGTGTTTTTTATTAGCCAGAATGAAACATCTGCTGAATGTCACCTCATGGAGTGATCGTGCACAGAGGTTTGAGTGATTGGTACTCATCTCCTTTGAAGGTATCCAACGGATTGGTTAAAGTTACAGATTGAAAACTTCCTTGTTTGAAGGGTTTACATCAAGGCCTGACTGCCGCCCCCTGCCAGTTTTTTCCAAACAGCTATATACATAAAGATCCTTTCAAGTGCCATATGGTTTGGTTTTGACATGCTAGGCTGTACAAAGAGCTAAGATATATGTTGTGTGTTTACACATGATTGGAATTACATACAGCTTCGTAAATGCGTTCTAGCATGTTGTCCCCCGTCCCGTCCCCCCTGATGCCAACCTTCTGTATTTCAGATCTGTTCTCAGGAACAAAAATACTCAGGGGCCAATTTATAATTTTTGGAGTACACCGGGTATGTTTTGAAGATGTTTTACAGTTACTAGGTGAATCACAGGGGAAGGCTCATTCCTCTTCTATTAATATATCTAAATAAATATGAGGGGAGGGTGGGTATTTGCCAGATTTCTGGGAAAGCCTTGACATACTTTGAGTGTAGGGCTCTACTCTTAAAGGTTGCATCGGGTCGGATAGACGTGCGGCACGCCACTGCTGCACACTTGCCACAGCTGGAGGGGTCGGGGGTCACTCGCTCTGCCAGCAATATGGCAGTGATTTATTGGCCATTTAAGTTTAATGACTGAATTCATCTGCTTTGTGTCCTGTCCAAGAATCTGTCAGAGTTCCTCTGGATGTACTGGTCAGCATAGACAAACACAGAAGTGACATGTCGTGGTTTCTCACTGTCGGTCTGGAATACTCCTACAACAGAAGAACCACAGGACTCCTCACTGAAATACAACTGCTCTGGCCTTAATGCAAGATCAGACATTTAAGACAAAGTGACCATCAAATACAAAGGGTGGTAACACTTTAGAATAATGGCTATTAGTTAGCATTAGTTAAGGTATTAACTAACATGAACTTACTGTATTTGTTCATCTTTGTTAACATTAGTTAAAAAAATTGGTTTGTTCATGTTAGTTCATTTGATTGGTGATTTAATTAGGTGTTAGGTGATTTAATTGCAGTCCGAATCCAAATCTCGTTTTCAAGAAGTGATCGCTTCAAAATTAAAGGTTTATATCCTTTTTGACCCCTGCGGAGCACCATATTGTTGCACTTTGCTGTAATTCGGATGCATTTTAAAGATTTAAAGCCTACACTTTTATTGCTGAAATGCTGAAAAGTATATACATGAATATTTCAAAAGAGAAGGAAGAAAAACACGTAAACATTTGAAATGAACCGTTATTACGGCAGTAATTAACGTTATAGGTTAAATTTGCAGCGTTGTATTTACTTATTTCCGCTCATTTCCATCATCTTTTTTTAAAACAGGAGATTTAAATAATTAATAATTTTGTATTTTTAAATTAAATGATTTTATTCTTCTTATTCCAAGCATATGGCATTTTTACAGCAGATAATCATTCAACTGACCACGTGAGCAGCCGTTCCCAGGTGCGGATGATAACACAACTCCTCCACCGGGAATGAATCGCTGTCCGAATGCCCAAGTTTTATCACTGAGTTGGCATGCAAAAGTATTTTTACGGACGTCCACGAGAAACAATTACCGTCCGAATAAGGCTTTATTTTACAGTTTTAGGTGACTAAAGCCCTATTCGAACGGCAAATGTTTCTCATGTGGACGTCCGTAAAAAAAAAAGTGCATGCCACCTCAGTAATAAAACTCTGGCATTCGGATGGTGATTTATTCACGGTGGAGGAGCGATTTGTGATCCTGCGCACCTGGGAACTGTATGCTGTAAAAATATGCTTGAAATAATACGAATAAAATCATTTAATTTAATAATAGAAAATTATGAATTAATTAATTATTTTAATATCCTGTTTAAAAATAGGAAGATGTCATTTTAAAATGTGGAAATTAGTGGAATTAAGTTAAATAAACATTTCATGTGTTTACGTGTTTTTCTTCCTTTTTCTCTTTTGAGCGGTGATGAAAAATTATTCTTGTAAATACTTTCCAGCATTTCAGTAATAAAAGTGTAGGCTTGATAGGTCTTTAAAATGCATTACAGCGAAGCGCAACGATTCGGTGCTTCGCAGGGGTCAAAAACGATAAACAGTTAATCTTGAAGCGACCTCTTCTTGAAAACTCACAGATGTGGATTCGGATGGCAATTAAATTACCACACTACCTTGGTGTTTGTCAAAAACCAGTAGGTAATTCGGCCGGGGATTTAAAAATCGGGTGGTGGGAGAAAAACACTGACATTCTGGATTCGGATGGCAATAAAATCACAGACTAGCCCCTTTAAATAATGAAAATACCTTACGACCCGCCGAGAAACAATTACCACCCTAATAGGGCTTGAGAAAATAAAAACAGCAAACACTGATGAATGTGAAATTATGGCATCATACCAGAAAGATAATTCAAGATATCATTCATATAAAAAAGAATAGGATGGTGTACAGCTCATTAAAGTACAGACTAACAAATCAATATAGACCAGTATTGATATAATTATCTCTGGCAATTTATCTGTTCAATAAAATACCTTAATCACTGGCTGAGTTGTAAAAAATGCCATCTCACTTTTACAACATTTCAAATCCCTCAGTTAAAATCTCTAAAAAATCCAAGCCAAAGTTGATTCTTGTTTTATTACGAACTCTGTCACATTATCATTTTGCAAGCAGACTCTTCAGTGTTAAAAAAATAAATAAAAACTGTGATTCCGTGAAGGTTCAAGATTTAGCCTGCTCCATGTCAGCCTTTCTTTCTTGGTGTGACTAACCTATGCAAAACTCATATGCGTCAAACTAGCAACTTTTCTCCATTTACAAAAATAAATGCGAATATAAGCGAACAAGCGAGTAAAGTATGCAATTTCCTGTGAAATGTGTCCTGCTCTTTCTAAAATATAAACATTTATAACAGGCTTACCATAGTGAGACAAAAACATGTTTTGGAAGTAAGATTAATTTTGTATTGACTTTTGTTAATTTTAAACAAAAAAGTTACATAGAGCACTTTTATGAAGCCCATTCTTTGGATTTCCTCTCATTGTTAGGACATGTACAAATATTACCTATTTGAGTTGCCACTTGCAAGGTGAGTGACTAATAACACATGAGTAAAGACTTAAAAATTAGGTTAATATGCCACCTTCA
Organism: Pseudorasbora parva; assembly: GCF_024679245.1. Taxonomy (NCBI): domain Eukaryota; kingdom Metazoa; phylum Chordata; class Actinopteri; order Cypriniformes; family Gobionidae; genus Pseudorasbora; species Pseudorasbora parva. Next base: position 35,727,961 of record NC_090191.1, read on the forward strand.
GGGATGATGCAACTGTAACTGGTCTATTTTTCTACAAACAGGACAGCATTTGCAGTTTCGCTGATCTTTTTATCTGATAAACACATAAAAACAGCCTTTTAACAATGTTGAGTCACCTTTGATTCCTAAAATGAGTATGAACACCTGTCAGCATGTGCTACATTTCCACTTATAAGACAAATTTAACTAAAAAAAGAGTCAAATGAAAAAAATTATCACACAGATGAGTAAAATAGGAACATATACATACATTGGAGTGAAAATATGAGTACAAAAGCAACAATTAAAATAAGGATTAAAAAAGATTAAAAAGAGCCTAAAATACCTCACCTCTCCAGTGCAAAGAGGAAGAGGGGTCAGAACAGAAATGACATTGACTTGGGAAGGGACTCACATTTGAATTAGGCAGTTATATATCAGGTATATGTATACAATTTTGGGTGAATTCTAATAAACAATATATACCATTAAAAGGAAACTTTCGTTACCTTTTACACAACACAACCAGAAACCTACATATTTGAATACTCCTCTGAATTTCTAGATGGCTATGGAATATTTTCTGATAGATCTGGCAGAAATTTTCTCCACTTCTCTTGGGATATCTGAGCTGTGCTTTTACTGGAACACCCGTTCTTGCGTTTAGGGCAGAGTCTAATCTGGGCCTGGCTATGAGCCATTTCATTCCCCTCTGACATGGGACCTCCTGTATGAGTGTGTGTGGAAGGGAGTGGTGTATGCATACAGGACTCACCCCATACCTGAGTGAGTGATAGTGAAGTGTAATAGATTCTCTTTGTGAAGCAAACATCAAGATTAGAGAGCTGAGCAATAGACAGAACTATGAATGAACCTATGAATCAAGTGCAAAATGCTATACATTATCTCAGAAAAGAAATGTATTTTAAACAATAATGTACAAACCCTAATACAAACTACATTTAATATTTTTTACACATTTCCCCAAACTTTATAGAATGATATGACAGCACAGTTGTTTTGGTGGCTTCCCGTCTGTGGGTCTGTGTTTGTGCACTGAAGCTTTCTGGATGAGTAGTAGGAGTGTAACTGTAAACTTCATTAGTTTTGGCCTTTCTTGGTTTCTGCTGAATTTGCAGTGTTTCTAACAGGTGGCAGTGAAGCTCATATCTGTCTGTTATTTTTCAATTAAAATCTGACGTGCGAACCACACTAACAAAAAACAAACGTCTCTTCTCATTACCTCCTACATCAGCTTCTCTCTTTTTAACTCATTCGGTCCAGCTCTCTTCTGGCTTTTTGTCTTCTTTGAGTATATCCACTTTTTTCTTTCTCTGAGACTTTCTCCCACTCTTTCACCTTGCACTCAAGGTTTCCCCTACCACTCAGACTAAACAGCTCTTACTTAGGTGTGTGTCCGTCTTAGTGTGTGAGAGAATGCTGGTTTCTTTTTGCAGTTGCACACATGCTATTTGGGGAAGGACTTCTGTCACTATGACCAAGATATGCAATCAGGCTGTCTTTATCTGATTTACAGTATTAAGACACTTTTAACACCATAAATTATCTTAGTAATCTTACTCCACGTGACTTTTCACTGCATCAGTGACATGGGAGCCAAGTCCAGTGTTGCCAGATCTGGGAAGAAAAACAAAAACCTAGTCTGACAAGAAATCCCTTAAAATGGTCTCAAAAATAATCCTACATAAGCAACCCCAGCTGTTTGTGCTTTCTATGGATGTGTATGCTTTACGGATCAATGAGAATACCGGTAGTTAGATTTTTTTTTACTCTGATGTATTGTAGTATAGGCTACATTTACAAGAACATCAAACGTATGTGACTGTATGTTGAAAATAAGCTCAAAACGGAAACGCATCCCTGCCCATATTAATAAGGCCAAACACTGCCTATGTTTAAGTGGACATGGCAACACGGGCAAGCACCTTATACACCCTTACACCTGCTTATACGGGTAGTGTCAGGCAGATGGCGCCAATGCAATTTACAGTAAATCAAATTCATGAGTCATGAACTCATGTAAAAATATGGACACAAAATATAAGGTGTTTTTTATAAGTAGCCTAGTATTAAAAATATTATCAAAAGAGGAGATAGCACCGGACTATGAAGATGCTTTTAGTTTCGAGTGTCATAAAGCCTTGGAGGAATTTATGTATTGGGAAGAGAGCAGGAAAGGAATCCTGTTTGACAGCACTTGCACATAAAACTCTTATCCAGACAGTTCACAGCTGCCTACGTGTGAAATTGCCACAAGGGGAAAAACTTTTCCCTACTGGGAGGCAAAATATCCTTTAATCTAAAATAAAACGACGAATATGGAAACCGTGATGTCGTCTTGTAAATGCGAACTATGGTGTTGTGGGGTCTCGCGTCAGCTGGCCGGACTGACCGCGGCTCACATGTCCAGCGTGCGTTAGAAGCGAGTCCGTCGTTCCTGCGCGCGCGCACCCACACACCTGTACGTGGTGATGGACACACACACACATTTACGCATGTGATCACGCCCTCATTACCTAGCACTCTTTCCGTTTCCCATTGCAGATGACCGAGAAGCCCCAAAAAGGCGTCATGCAGCGTTTCTGTCATGTGATGCCGATGATATTCAAACTGGGAATCTGGGATTACGCACATAGGCTACTGTAGACTGCTATGCTTCTGCACGTACGACCTATCATTAGGCAGCGGATATTCCTTATGATCAATTATTTATATGTAGGGTATAATATGTTTTTAAAATGTTGAAATGGTATAAAGAAATATTATATTAAGCCCTGTATGCCATATCCCACGCTGTTAATAAAGAAAATGAGGGAACAAGTACTGAAATATTTTCACTCAACGATGATATGTTTATAATGAAATTTTTTTTGTGTTTAGTTTTTCATTGTTGGTAAACTGTATAGCACAAGTGTTCGTGACATCAAATAAATGGGTTTATTTTGCTATAACGTGGGCGCCCGCTTGTCCCGCTAACTTAACAAATGAATAAACAAAACATTAAAACATATTTTAAGAGTCATTTAATCATTCTGAAAATATTTATTATTATGATTGATTATTATTATTATTTTTAAAACATACGCTGAGCTATGAGTGGCCAGTTATACTGCGTCGCTATGGACAACGGTCATTATTCAGAAATATTTGACCATTGAATTCAGCGATTGACCAATCAAAGTCAAGTATTTCAGAGCGCCATATCCTATACAAACTTGCAATATGAGGGAAATTAGATGTTTGCTCGTGTGATTTAATACCGCTTTTTATACCAAATATAAACATCGATGCCAACACTGCATGCTGAGAGCGACCTCTCGTTTTACAAAAAGCTCTGTTATCAATAAGTCAACATCTGCGCATTGAACTGAACTGAAACCGAACTGATCGCTGACACCACTATAGCCACGCCCATAACAATGACTCGTCCAATGGCGTGAGTTTCAATCGCCAGAATCCACCGACAGCTGAAGCTGTTCGTTAAAACCGGGGAACGGCGGCGTAACTGATCATTCATAACGGCAAGAGGGAGAACTTGAGAATCAAGCCGGCAGATCAAACAGGAAGCGGAATTAAAGCAATGTCCATTCTTAGGGACTAGACGTGCGCTTGGATTTCGCATTCTCTCTTCAACGTCTTTGTGTTCTCACCGGTATCACTGTATGCTCCACTAATAATACAGTGTTGGCAATACTGAAAGTTGTATCAGCGAGTGAGTTTCTTATCCATTCTGCGTCCCTTTCTCAATGAACCCAACGCACTTGGAGACGGGCGGCAGGCTAAGCATGGGATTACTTTTGTGATGTGGATTGTAATAGCCTTGGAAGAAAAAATTGAGCTACTTCTCAACAATGTGAGAGGACCTGCGTCCTGGATTCTCATATTTCTGGATATTCTGAAAATAATCGGCAACAGCTGAGAGACGTTTTTAACATATTTTCCGTGGATCTCACGCGCTCTCTCAGGTGTCTGCATGCGTGTTGTGGGACCAACATGGGATTCTTGTTGCCCCTATAGGTCGGACCCCGTGTGAAGAAACCTTTACTCATGTCTAACTTGCTTTCTGAGACCTTTACCAATGCGTTTGCTAAAGTCCGCCTATCATCGGATAGGGTTTTAAAAAGAGTTATTCGCCTTTTAAATTCAATCATGAACTTTGCCGTTCGCGTGCTCCAGTTATTTATTGTGACGCTTCTGTATTTTTCAGCTGTCAAGGTAAGTTATATATAACCCTATGCATATAAATAGCCTAGAGAAACGCTAATGTCGGCTATAGTTTGTATTTTAAATAGTGTTATTTTGCATGTAACTTGCATGCGCCACTATATTGGACGTCCTTGTGTTTCCCCTTGCGAGGTCATTGACCATGTTTTGCCAAGCTCTTCAAAATGACTTGAATAAGCAAATCTGACCATCCCACATTGAGCCACTTATCAGTGTAGACAGGTCACAACCGGGGGAATCCAGCGATATACTCAATCAGAGTGTATTAAACTGTTTGGAAGTTTGTTGTTGGTTTTGGTGAAGGCCCTATCATAGCCACCTTAGTGATATTATTACGCTTTAAAGGCGCAGTATCAGACGGACCGGGCGCCCGCATATCCGGCCTCAGGAGACCACAATATAGAGAGAGAAATAATTTCAGCCCACCTTCAGAAAATCTTCACCAAACAGTCTTATTCTTGATGAAATTCGACATTATCGATGACATTATATTGTGGGGCATGGATGAATACAACTGTTAATCTGTTAATCAGTGATCAGTTTAATGAGAAGTTTGCCAATGCACTGGAAAAAAGCGATGAGTTGACTTAACTTAAAAAAAAGTGAGGAAACCCGTTGCCTTAAGATTATTGAGTAGCCTAATTGCATAATTGAAAAATCACCTTACGTGGAATTGTCAAGTTCATATAACTCAATTTTTCTCAGGTTTCCTCACTTTTTTTAAGTTAAGTCAACTGATCACTTTTTTCAGGTTGGCACCGTGATTCTCAGCCATTAATTCACAAGTAATGTCTGCAAAACTTAAACCCAAGGAAATTTCTGCCAGTTTGTTAAAGTGAGTAAAAGATGGAAGGAGAAAAAAAGCTTAATTGAGATGTGAATGTGTCTCCATGGAGCTTCTGCGAAATCTGAAGTGTGAGATCCGACACATCTGCGCGTCTCTAATGCAGAGTTCAAGTGAAGTTTTGACTTGTGACAAAAGACTATCAAGGCCAAGTTTAAGTCGAGTCTCCAATCTTTCAAGGCCAAGTCTGATTAAATCTCAATTCTCTCTTTAAAATACTACAGGTTAATGTTATAATTGTTGATATGTGCACTTGAGGAATGTTATTTTTAAAAAGGAATGTTTAAATATATACATAAGCAGAATCACTCTTTAATATCTAAACTTATAACATTTTTGTCAACTTTGGCTTTTAAATGAAATTTAGGTAATTTGTTGCATCATCCTAAACCTTAAGCAATGATGCTGTGGTGAATAACTAGTCAAACCTGTTGGGACTCTTTTTATTCACGATTGTGAACAAATACATATATTTGTAACTGAACGCAGTCTTTAAATATGAATATATGACAAATGTTGTTTTTTTATTTTATTTTTTTTACCACAGAGTGCCTACATACCCAGGGACGGAGGCAAAAGCGTATATAATGGTGAGTTTCCACTAGAACTCAATGGTGTCATCCAGAGACTGGACACATACAGAGTCCGTGAGCACAGCGCCCTCTGGTGGATTGGTGAAGGAGGGCAGTCCTGTGCCTTGAATGAAACTGACACTGTATAGTTTAGGATAAATTGTAGTATTTATTAAGCTCGCGGTCCAATGTGGTTTGTATTACATTTTAACACACAAATCTCCAAGGGATAATTTGAAGTGAGCATTGCCAAAACCCTCATTGCTCAATCTCAGCTTAACCCAGAGAATCAGACTACACATCATTGTTATGAATCATTTAAGTGTTTTTTTCTTCTTCATGTAAAAAGGAGACTCATTCCTAGAAGGGCTCCCAGATTTCCAAAGAGTTGGCCTTGAAAAGGGCCTTAACAAAATTGTGCAACTCTTTCTTGCAACAAAACAAGAAACGGATTTCTCTCTTTTCTCTAACTTGCAGTGGTGCCATTCATGGAGGTGTATAACAAGTCACTTTGTCGTCCACGAGAGGTGCTGGTGGAAATTCAGCAGGAATACCCTGATGACACAGAGCACATCTTCATACCGTCCTGTGTGGTTCTCAACCGCTGTGCTGGCTGCTGCAATGATGAGATGATGGAATGCACCCCCACCGTCACATACAACATTACCTTGGAGGTCAGAGACCCCTAAACTTTAGACTGTTGTTCTCTTTTTCTCTCCATTTTATTTTATCCCACTATCTGTTTGAATCTTGTTAAGTCTACTTTCTGGAAACCCTACACTCCTCTACTTTGTCTCCCACTCTCAAACCCTTTATCTCTCTCTTTTTGGCCAAGCTAACAGATTTCTTCTGAATGAGAGTAGCCTATTTTAGGTAGTGTTGAATGTAGCTTTTGCATTCTGTGACACATCCATGTGTGACATGTAGTGATAGTTCACCTGAAGTTTTAAAAGATTTTGTAATAATTCACTCACCCTCATGTTGTTCCAAACCTGCATGCATTTCTTTCCTCTGCTTAACACAAATGAAGATATTTTAAAGGGACCTATTATACAAAAATCAAGGTGTGTGAAACCAACGTGTGTGAAAAACCAGCCTGTGATGGTAAAATTCCACTCTCATTTAAAAAAAAATCGTTTAAATCAAAAGCAGTCTCTTCAAACAAGCTGATTCAGATTCCCCCCTACAATGACATCATTGTAGGTAGAAGCCCCACCCATAGCCAGTAACAATCTGCCCCAGACACAGCCCTGTGTGAAAAGCACAGAGTCCGCCATTTCTATATCTTCACTGTAACAGCTGAAGTTATGCACTGTCTGCACCAAAGAAGCATAGATGTTGTGTTTTTGGGATGTACTAACGCACATAAGGGTGTTTTCACACTGGGTCCTTTTCAGGGGTCTGAGCGCAGTTCGTGTGATTTTTGGCCCATATGTGAACACTCCAAACGATCTCAGACCCACTTTAAAGCGAACCGAGCCGAGACCATCACGGGAGGTGGTCTGGGTATGGTTCGATCTCATCTTATTGTGCGGTTCGCTAAAAACACACAGTCTGAACACAAACCGCTCTGGGTTTACACGATTTCACTGTTCATGAATTCCAATGTTGTTTGGTCATCAGATGCCTCCATACAAATCAGCTATTCATCATGGCTGATTCTTCTGACAAATCTCCAAATTATTTGTTTCATAACTTACACTTGTTTATTGCAATTTCAACACTTCCGAACTGTGAGAGATGCGGCTGCGTGCCTTGCCAGTTTAAAATGGTGTAACAAGCGCCTAAAGCGCATGCACAGAAGCCAGCTGTCACAGCGCGTGTACTACTAAACAGAATATTTAGCGTCTTATTGCATTTATTTTATAAGTGTCAAAAACACAAGTTTCACATGAACAGGTATTTTTGTCTTAAGTGAATGTAAACATCTGTATTACTAGGCTAATAAAATAATCAGTGGAGGGACACAGTGAAGAATATGCAGTTTTATTTTTATTATTTCATTCTGCTTTTAAAATATAGCCTACCTATACCTTACCTGGAACATTTAAAGCAGTTTATTTAATTGCCATCTTTCTTTTATTATTGTATTGTTTATTTTTTGGATGCTGATGTTATTGCCTTCTGCAATAAAATAAACATGAATCAAGGAAAACTATTCAAAATAAATGTTTTTACAAAGGTGGGTTTTGTGATCTAGTGCAATAATATGCAGATAAACAACTTAATGTAACAGCATTTGTAGCAATGTCATTAAAAATTATCTTTAAAAACAAATTTCTTGGTTACTGAGGCACAAACAATGTAAGTGAATGGGATCAAATGTTGAAGGCCATGGGTCAGCCATCAAACACTGAACTGGACTAGATCCAAAAAGCAACAGTATGAACACAAAGGGCTCTGAGACCAGATTCCTACTAAAGTGGAACAAAAAAGGATCAGAGAATTGATTCCTTTTTCACTTGGTTCACCTCTTGGTTCACTTAAGCCCCTTTCACACTGCGATTCCGGCAAATACACTGATAATGCGACCCGGCATTTGTTCCCGGGCCGCTAGATTTGGTCCATTCACACTGCCAGTGAAATACCGTAATATGTGCGCTTTCACACACAACCTGTAACGGTCCCGGATCGAGTTGACACTTGACATCCGGATGTGACGTATAATGGCGAGCGATCTCACCTTCAGCAGATAGTAAGGAGCTCCGTGTTCTCGACATGTGTCCAGTTTGCGCACATTTCTGCTTGTTTAATTTTAGTTTATTTTGTATACGAACACTCTGCGTTTAAAACGCAGACTAGCTCTTCTGGCACTGCAGTGTTGTATTATTGAAAAAACACACGCACAAACGATAACTACGTACACGTTGTGGCTTTTGTTCACACAGCGCTCGTCCCGGGTCGAACCCCGTAATGTTACTAGGTCCCCAACCCGGGTTCAATTCGGTAATCAATTCTGGGACGTGGTTGCTTTCACACAGAAGGCTACCCGGCAATGTTCTGGGAATATTGCGGGTCCGACGTGCAGTGTGAAAGGGGCTTTAAAGGAGTCTGAGTTTGGTCCTTTTACAGAGGACCCAAGTGTGAAAACACCCTAAGAGTCTCCATAGATTTCTGCCATTTGAGTCACTGGGGACATTGTGGTTCAATAAAATTTTCTGAAGTAAATATCATTAAGAAAATCGGCTTGTATAATGTTACATGAGTTCTGAAGAGAACTCGCATTTAAACAAAGGTTCCAGTCCAGGATGCTCAGTCATACATCTGCACAAGCTATCACATTCGTATTTTCACCTTTATTTCAATACAGTACATACACGAATGCTATAGCATGTCATAAAATCAAGATGATTACATAACTTATAACCATAATTAAACTAAAACTTCACATACACATTTTGGGGACAATAGAGATTTAATTTACATCCTGTAAAAAGGGGGAATATTAGGTCGCCTTTAAAAGAGGGTTGGTAACTAGACATTTGACTGTAGCCTTTGACTTCCATAGTGTATTTTTCCTTTTATGGAAGTCAGTGGCTATCATCAACTGTTTGATTACCAACATTAATTAAAATATCTTCTTTTGTGATGTTAACATTAAATGTTTTGGGCAAACTATTTCTTTAACACTAACACAGCCTGTATGTCTGCGATGTAACATTTTAATGTTTGTTTTTGCTTTTTTTCTGTAGATTAAAAGATTGAAACCACTCCGTCATCAAAGTGACTTTTTCATGAGTTTTGCAGAACACAGTGAATGCCAATGTCGGTAAGAATCCTCATTTCTACACTCATACATGCATTTAGCTACCTAAATGGGGACAACCCACTTCATGAAAGAGAACTGAATTTTATTTTTATATATATATGTATAAGTGTGTATGTATATATATATATATATATATATATATATATATATATATATATATATATATATATATATATATATATATATATATATATATATATATATATATATATATAATATATAGCACACATACATACATTTATCTGGTATTGTGTAATTGTATTTCTAGCTGTATTCATGTAACTGAGGGATGAGTGGATGTTTTTCTGTTCTGTTTTGTGCATGTGTGGGTCTTTCATTGAGAGTTTTTGTGTTGTGTGCTAACAAACAAACATGTTCGCTGAGGTAATGTCTTGTTGTTGTTTTTTTGCTCTTTCAGGCTGAAAAAAGATCTTCCAGAGAAAAGAGAAAAGTGAGTTCCATTGCTCTAGTGTGGTTGTGTGTGTGTGTGTGTGTGTGTGTGTGTGTGTGTGTGTGTGTGTGTGTGTGTGTGTGTGTGTGTGTGTGTGTGTGTGTGTGTGTGTGTGTGTGTGTGTGTGTGTGTGTGTGTGTGTGTGTGTGTGTCTGTATGCTTCTGCTCTCGCATTATTTTGTCATTTTCCTGTTCATCTTTCTTGCATTCATTCTGGTTTCCTAATCTCTCTGCTCTCTGAGTCACTCTTATCTCCAGCTAGGTGTATTCCTTCCTGTTTTCCTTTTCTTCCTGATCCTTTCATCTCATCTGCTTGCTTTTCATATTACATAAAGCCATAAAATCTGATCGTGAGAGAACAGTGGAAGTCTTCACTGTTGTTTTTAAACACATCAACCAAGCTAACAGGATTTATATCGTGAAAATCGTTACTGGCAAATCTTTGTCAAACTAAAGCTACGCAAAAACTAGGACTGGGGAATATGTCTTTGCTGGCAATAGAAATTTAGACAGATATTGTAAGATTGTCTAAAGATGCTCTTTAAAGTCATTTTGTGATCCTACTTGTCTCACGTGAATCAGTTTTGATTCAATTTAAGTGATAAACATTCAATTTGTGTTTCATCTGGGGCAAAAGTATACATATTTTTTAGTAAAAAAAGTCTAGATTTACAGCTACAATAGCTGTTTAGTTGCAACAATTGTAAAAAAACAAAACAATTAATCGATAATGAAAACACTTTTTAAAAGCCCTTTTAAGATATATTTCTCAACCCTAGCACAAGACCGGAACTCAAGCTTTTGTTAATCCAGTCTTCTTCAGATGAACCGAGATACTCTCTGACCCTGAAACCATTACCTGATCTCACTTCCTTTTTTGATGTCTTCATGTCGTTGCACGTTGCTTTCTCGTGTAATTTCAGCCCCTTAGGTGTGTAAAGAGCTGCATGAACAGGTGTGCGGGTTTCGCCCGCTAGTTCAATGCCCTCGCCCCACATACATCTCAGAGTCAGCTAAGCTCTGCTTTATGATCTGAGGTTCATTGAGGTAGCAGAGGCATTTGTCATCTCTGAAGTGTCTCAACGTCCGGCGATAAGACAGTGTTTTCTGCGTTTGTTTATGAGCCCGTTTCCACTCCTCAAGAGATACCGCAGCGGTCAGTCAACCTCCTTTTTTGATGACTCCCTCTCACCAGAGAATGTGGGCCAAAGTGTTTGAAAGTTTACAGAAGTTAAGGGGGTGTTGATCTTGTTGCTGATGTGTTAGAGCTCAGAGGTTATCTCTAGGGGTTTAAAAAGTTTAAATGCTTTCTGGTTCTGGTAAACAAGTGGCCCTTTGACACAGAGGCTGTTCCACGGTGGAGCAATGATTGAATCTGATCTATGAAAAGAATTAATGTAATCGTAGGGAATAACCAGCCTGATTTGTCAGCTGCTTAGGAGCAGATTCAACTTTATAGTCCTCAAGTTCTGTTTAAAAAGCTTCAACTTTGGCCATCCTGCTTTCTACTTTTCATGGAGCATTGAAAACCAATATTGGACAACCGCTTATGCAAATAACCTTAAACAGATCGTAGCACATCAGTTTGATTGCGAGATAGGGGAAAGTTCACATTCTTGCTGCCTGACATGTCTGACGTGATCTGCCAGGATTCTCAGCTATCTGAAAGATAAAAGGACGTGTATGTCGCTATTACAGTGTGTTGATTTGCTTATTGATCAGTATTCTCATTATAATGAAAGAGAACTTTTGACGGTTTCCTTTAGACTTTACTAATACATGAGAGTTAAAACTCATCCAAAGACTTTGAGCTTTGGCTCAGTTTGAATCAGCTTGTCTGTGTTTTGCACTAGCCAGGACTCCTGCTAACATTAGTGATGCTTTTGAAGATTTAATGCCTTGTTTATTTATTGAAACTACTTCGTGAGAGAGAATAGGAAAAAAGTGGTGAATTTTCCCAGAGCATGGCTGGCTTTTCATTTCAAATTTGTGTCTCTCATCCCTGAAGTTTGTTGTTGTGTCAGGCACTAATACAAGAATGAGAAGACAAAGATGTGTTTTTGGGTGGACATGTTTACTGATGTGTCCATCTGGATCATTATAGCACTACGTTCTCTGCAATCTGACTGTGTGGATGACCCTTTGCAACCACTGCGATTCAGTTTTTGTTTTTCGATGTTCTTTGTTTGTCATGTTCCCTTTCCAGAAAACCCCAGAAGGGCAAAGGCCAAAAGCGAAAGAGAAAGAAAAACCGTGAAAAAAAGCGGGATTTGTACGTCACCTCTGCGTTCGCCTCCTCTCACCTGCACCTGAGTGTGGCACTCTTGGTCGTCAAATTAATTTGGGAGGAGATTTTACGCCTCCTTTAATCAGTGCATTTGTCGGACAGTGTTAATTGCCATTAATCCATCAACTCCTCTGCCACTAAAACTGACCATGCCACAAAACCACATGCTCGATCTCTGCCCTCACAGAGCTTGCCATGCTAATGCAGAAGCACATGCTAAAACATTAACAACATTTGGCAAAATTCTTTTTTTTTCTTTGTAAAAGGTATAAACCCAGTAGAGTGCAACAGTGACATCCACCTTTTTAGGTTATGTCTACATTTAGTTTTCGTTTTAAAACGCTCTCCGTCCACACTAACGTTTTCCAAAAATTTCCCATCCACACTGAACCATCAGTAAACGCCAAATTCAACTTACTGCGGATGCGTAAAAGCTCAAGAGGATGTTTATGCCGTCATAAAGTTAGCATGCAATTCTTCAGGATAATTTTATTTGTCAAAATATCTCCTGATGCGTCCAGATCGTACTCGGTCAACCGTTATGTTTGGTCTAAAACGCAACTCCACTCGTGTTTTGCCACAGGATGGCAAATGCAAGTACATTTTCTGTCATCCTTGCAAGAATGTGATATGAATTGTGCAAAGTAATGTATTTAAGCAACTGTGTGAATGTGAATAGCACATTACTGGCACAATTGCGGTATACACGTCATCGTCTTCAAATATCTCCGTCGTCACAGACCACACTACAACGCGAAGACGCCGTTTTTAAATTCATCCGCTTTGGAAAGCGTTTTCCAAAAGCTATGTTTTCGTTGACTTAAAACGGTGTCTCGGTGTGGATGGAAGGCCAAAACATAGAGAAAAAGATGCGTTTTCAAACGAAAACGTATTCGTGTAGACATGGCCTTAGTCAGACTTATTTTCCCATTCATTTTCCATTCAGTCACCTCAGGCATCTTCGATAAAGAGTTTAAGTCTTTAAGCCAGTCAACTCCAAGATGAATCATAGTACTACAGCCTTTGATTTGAACAAAGAAAGTATTTGGAAAAAAGTAGTCTTCTATGAGAGATTGTACTATTCATTCCATGCAGCGCTGTGAATGATGTAATCCAAGCAAGAGCCACAATACACTAACAAGTCTGACAAGTCATTCATTGTAAAATATATAGAGATGATACAGTTTGACATGAGGTAAGGTAATGAAATATATTGATTGTGGCTGTGAAAACTCCCTGGATTTTGTCATTAGCAGTGCTTAATGGGAATGGACAGTCAGTGCCCTCAGAAGCAACCAAGCAAAACAATATTTGTTTTCATTTCCGAATCTGGTTCTCAGGTTGTCTTATTTGAGAATCTTACTTAAGGATTGTGTGTTGTGCAGCACTTCATGCGAATACATAAATCAAAAATTACAAAAGCACCATCTCTTTACCAGCCTCTGAGCTTATGGTAGGTGTGTCTGTTTTTCAGTTAGGAAAATGAATGGGATTTCTATTTCTGGAGTCGTACAGTTGCGCTCTATAAGTTGGGCCACAGGACCCAATAAATCAAGCTCTGATTGGAGGAGGTGGGCAGTGGGGAGATATAAACTCATAAAAACTCACCAACCCACTCAGCATGGCTTTTAGTTGATGGTACTAATCTGTAACAATATTTCAGTTGGAATCACAACCTTGTTTGTGCCGCTTCCTGTTTTTGGAATGTTTTTTGTTCTGACATTTGTTTTATTGTATTAGGACCATCATCCTCACATTGTTCTGTCCTCTCTGACATATGAGAAGGATTGTGTGAGATGTTTTATTCGTTGCAGTGAGTTTGGTTTTGTCATGCTGCGTGAGCTTTGCTGCACAGCATTACAAAAGTCAAAAACCCTGTTTACTTTGGTGCTTCTCCCAGTAATCGGAAAATGAGAAATGTTTCAATGAGAACGAAAGAGCAAAGAAATGCATACATGAGGACAATCTGCTCCTATGAGACTGATGCTTTTGAGATTGGTATTTTTCTGAGGGCTGGGGTTTGGGTTTTCATATAAAAAATAAATAAAAATGAGATTTAAGGCCTATTGAGACAAAGTTCATGAAAGTATGTTTTTGTTCGCACCACAACTATTCACACTGAATTTTTGACATTCTCTGACAATATTTGGATTTCAAATTGGTATGTAAGATCTTATTGCGACTTGATGCTTAGCAAATCATTGAGGTGCGATGCCGTCTTGCATGTTTTTCAGGTCAATCGTTCTGTGTGTAAATAGGCCTTTACACTGTTCTGATTTAAAGTCAGGTCTGGGTTAAATGTAAAATTTACAATGTGGTTTTGATAAGCCTGTCCTCAGAGCAATATTGACTTCAAATGAGGTCAGTTGGCACAAATGTATGTGAATCTTCCTCTTGGTATTGTACATGTGTCCTGATGACCCTGATCCAACACCACAAGACGCAATAAACTGAAACACTGTATTCTCATGCACTGCAATCTCTCTGCCTCTCATTCCAGTATGCTTTTCTGAAATAGAAAGAGTCAAAATGAAGCATGTTTTTGGTTGTTTTCTTTATTTTCTTGCATCAACTGAGCTTGCAGGTGCATGGCCACATTCTGCCTATAACTTCAGCTTTTTGCACTCTACGCCCCGCGGACCCTCAGAAGGGGCGAAACCTTGGTACCAGACCAGGGTGGCTCAAAAAGTTTGCTGCTTGACTCACCAAGTGCTTGTGTGTGTATGTTTGGGAGAAAGTGTTTAATAATGGCCATGATCACGTGTCAGCAGTAATCTCCCCCCAATCCTCCTTTTGTCTCATTCTGTCTCTCTTCAGTAGTCAGTGTGAGCCTTGCTGTTCTACATGCTCTGAAAGGAGAAGAAGGTTATTTGTTCAAGACCCCGAGACGTGTCAGTGCTCCTGTAAAAACTCTGAAGCCGACTGCAGGTCTAGACAACTAGAACTCAACGAAAGGACCTGCAGGTGTGTGTGTAAATCTACACATTGTTGTGTATCTACACGTTAGTGCAAGACTGGCTTTCCTGTTTTTGTATAGTCATATACATCCTTTGACAAAAGATGTGTTGCTCAGAGGTTGATCTTGGATTTAAAGCAAAAGTTCATTCAGAAATCAAAAATGAATTCTGTCGTCATTTACTCATTGTCACGTTGTACCACAAACCTGTATGAATGTATTACTTCGGTAGAAGACAAATGGAGATGTTTGGCAGAACGTTCATACTGCCCTTTTCCCTTGAAAGTGATGGTTCTTGAAAATCAACCATGGCTCCAGTTTTTCTTCTAAACAACTGAGAGATATGTTGATATAATGAAAGAGTATAAAAATAACTTCTACATTTTCAGAAGAGATTATTTCAGAAGAGGAGACATATTTTTCAGAAGGAGCCTTTATTTGGCAGGGACCTTAAGGTTTAATCTTCTTCCTGTCTTGGGTAAAACAATTGAGATGCTATGTGTTTCATCTGTGATATTTTTTTTTTTTACTTACTTTCCTAGATGTGACAAACCAAGACGGTGAACCCAACTGACTTGAGAATGGACTCTGACATGAAGGAATATTTCACCAATAATACACAGCACTTTGAACTTTGGTCTCATTTTTCCATCCCGGAGATATTGAGAGAATGAAGTGAATGGGTTGGGGGAGGTGGGGGGTTTAATATTCAATGAAATGCTCTGTCTGTATATTTTCATGATTTTCATGTGTGTATTAAGCGAACCGAGAGACTGAAAGCACAGGATTTGATTTGCTGCTAAAGGGTCTTCGCAAAAGACCTACATAAATGTTTCTGATCTTGGCTGGCGTGCGTAAAAGTCATACTCAAAATCAAAGTTGTTCTCAACAAAACACATCACTGGATTTGGGTCTGCTGTGCGGTTTTTCATGTGAATCTAAATGTAAACGAGCGCAAACGAAACATTTGGAGGACTGCAGCAATGCGTCAGAGTCCACTACGCGCTGTGGAATCATTCCTCCCAGTACGTGAACACTTTTTTTTTTTTTAGAGATGGACAAATGACTGGAGTTTTGATGGTAGACTGAACTGATACTGCTGTTGGAATGTCACACAGTGATGCCATGGAAACCCGCTGACCGCTGTGGTAAATGTTTGCACCAGAGCTCTGACCTTGACGAGGCAAACCCAAGAGGACCTTGGTCATATTCACTCCTTAAAGGGATACTCATTCTTTGACATGTTTGGAAACCACTTTGAGTTGATCGTGTGATTAGATTCCATGCTGTCACACTACTGGCGATTTAAGATGATTATTTTGTGCTAGGTTTTTCGTTGTCGTTTAGCTAGTCTTGGAATTTTTTATCCAAATCTATTCCCCCAAACAATTCAGTAATTTATGATTTTTTTGTTGTTGTTGTTGAATATTTTCAGTATTCTATCTCTTTGTATTTAATTTTTCCTATTTATGTGCAGTGTTATGTTAAGATGGATCTTCTTGGCCTTTTTTCGTCTGCAAACCTCCATGGCTGTCTGGAGAAAAAAAAGCTTTTCATGCTGTTTTATTTTCCGTAGATGAACAGAGAAACATTCCTATTACTGATCAGTGAGTTATGTTGCCAACTGCCTAGACTTTGCCGCCTTACTGCAGATGTGTGTGTGTGTATATGTGTGTGTGTGTGTGTGTGTATGTGTGTGTGTGTGTCCGTGTGATAGCTAACAAACTGCATAAATGTGATTTTGTGTGCATACGAGGCTAGTGTTTGTGAGCGTGCATGTGTGAGTACGTTTTGGCGAAACAGTCTTGATGTCAGTGTGACATACGTATTGAATAACAATATAGCAGCCAAATGTAAATATAGGCCAAACTCATGTCACCATTTACTTCTACTATAATAAGATCTAATAGCTGAAACCGTATGCTCAAATGTGGTCTGGTTTGATTGGAGTTTTACAGTTTAAACATTATTTATTTACTCTATGTAAATATGTTGAATATTAACATCTTTTTGTGTCTGTGTAATGTAGTACAGCATATTTATTTTCAAATTATATTGCCTTTTTTCTATAAAAAAAAAAATGTTTGAAAACTTTTTACTAGTTTGTATGTGTTGGTACTGTACGATAACGTGGAGTATACCTCAAAACCGTAGTCTTGATTAACTCTTGATTCCAGAAGCATTATTGCCATTCAGGAGCATGTATAGTGTTAATTCTTGTACATTTTTACCTTTTGTGGTCCATTCGCCTTTTGCAAATAATTTGCTTTAAACAGAAAACTGTCATCATCTGCCCCGTTAGTTTAAACTGGTCCCAAAGAAAACAAGTGCTTGATGCTCCTGCTAGTCTCTATTGTATTCATACATATACTAAACAGTATTGCATTGGCCACATCCCATTTCTCATGTCTTTCGGCTTCCTGTTGTTGGGTTTAACATCAGGAAACTTTTCAGTGGCACTGTAAGTCACTGACAAAACATTTATATCAAGCTGTAGGTGAAGCTTCATGCTTTTTTTACGCTTAATGCTTAAAAAGCTTATGCTTAATGCTTTCATGCTTAAAGGGTTGGTTCGCCCAAAAATGAAAATTGTGTCATTAATTACTCCCTCTCATGTCGTTCCAAACCCGTAAGACCAGAAAGCTCTTGGAGTTCGCCAAATATATCTTCATTGTTCTGAAGATTGGTCTTATGGGTTTGGAACAACATGAGGGCGAGTAAATTATATTATTTTCATCACATTTTTTTTTGTGGTGAACTATCTCTTTAAGTTATATTCAGTGGAAAATCATACATTTATCATTTACTATAAGTTTACTCCATCTTGGCAGGAACAGTATGGCCTGCATTCATAAAATGATTCCAAAATTTCATGAAACACGCTTTAACATTTTCATAACAACTTTTTTAGTGCTATTTGAAATGTAAGCGTTAGACCTAACAATACTTGATTTTTTGTATTAGTTGTTTTAGATGTTGCCTTGACTTGCATCACTTACAGATTCCACTTTAAAGCAATATTTTGTCCAGGATGCGTCCTCCATGTGGTAGTTCAGGCACATTATGTAGGAATGTTTTGGTTTGTTAAACTCTATAAAACATACAAATGTTCAACTAGCTGTTACCATTCCAGAAATTTCCCATATGTCTTGCTAAACCTGAGCTCACTGGTCCATGTGATCATCAGAAAGGCAGCCATCAGTAGATCCATGTTAATGAGGCTTAGTTTAAAAGGTTTAAGAGAAGTTTGTGGAACTTTGTGTGTTTGTTTTGAAACGGCTGGTTTTAGCCTGAGCGTCGCTCCACTAACACTAGATTAGCAACTATGATTGACATTATATGACCACGTGAAGCACTTAAGAGCAGCAGCTTAACACTACCTATGAAATATAAAATAATCCTCATGCCACCCTCCCCCCACCTGCACAGGCCCTTCCCGACTGCTTAAATACCCCAAGAATGTTGTAAGTGACTTAATCTGTGATTAGAGGAGGAATTTTGGGGTGGCAGGTTCACGTCCCCGGTGTAAATCATCATAGTGTTGGATCTGCCAGCGAACTTTACCCCATCAGTTTAACTTTGAGTTAAATAGCATGAACCGGAAGATTGCAGGTTTAAATCCCAGATATTTCATGAATTTCTGCCAATCATTAAATGGCCTTGTTTCCACGACTTGTTACTGATATAATTATACTCCGCTTAGTAGCTCATAAATATTTAACACTAAATTAATTTAATATTGAAACCATTGTTTTAATTTAGCCAGTTTGCATGTTCATCACTGACTGGTATT
The DNA here is from genome assembly GCF_024679245.1 of Pseudorasbora parva. NCBI lineage: Eukaryota > Metazoa > Chordata > Actinopteri > Cypriniformes > Gobionidae > Pseudorasbora > Pseudorasbora parva. Next base: position 35,746,857 of record NC_090191.1, read on the forward strand.
TTTTTTAAGGTTTATTCCGAATCAAATTCCACCTAAATCTTGCATGTATTGTGTACTTTATGGTAATATGCAAAATATGTATTTGCCATCAATGTCTCTTCAGCCCTGTTATGCGGTGACATTCCTCCTTCAAAAACAGTGGTTTGATCTTTCTGACATAACATGGCTCCAACAGTAAGTCCAAAAGTACATTTCTCACACAGTGTGACAGTATTTAAAGAGATCGTTCATGCAAAAATGACTATTTTGCAACAATTTACCCACCCTTTTTTCCAATCCTGTGTGAATGTTTTTCTTCTGCTGAACTTAAAAGGAGATCTCAATTAATACCAGCCACATTGAATTCCATAGTATTATTTTCCATACTAATGAACTCAATGGGGCCCATTCACTGTTTATTTTCATTTTTGGATGAACTATTCCTTTAAGTATAATACACTTGGCCTTGTCAGGCTTATTCAATTCTGTTTTAGGGGAAAATCAGTACAATTTTGACTAAATAAGATGGTGTGGTGTAACTACTTTTGCTTGATAACTGCTTGTGCTCTTTAATTTTTTTAACTTGCATTCAACGCTGAAATAATGTAAAAAGGTTAAATGCTAGTTGAGAGAAACTTAATGGATTATTATTATTATTGTTATTATTATTATTAATGTTATTTGTAATTTATGACAAGTCACACAAAAACAATGCAGTGCTTTCTGAACTAATCAGCTATCAGTTCAAATTATATGAACTCTAAACTTGCTAACCCCGTGACAGGTTTGAAATCATTTTGATAGTAACTTTTGCAAGGCTGTAACCACCTGTTTTGCATATACAAATTGCAAAATGCATTAATGTATCTGTTAGTCTCTGTTTCCTGAGAATGAACATAGATGTGGGATCAGATCCATTGGGACATATCGATCAGAGAGGCACAGTGCTGAGTCTTGCAGTTCTTGACATTGATTTTATTGTTTAGCAAGCGGTCATAAATTGGTGCCATGTGTAATTGTCATGTTGCTGAAAATAAACTGGAATTTACCCTCGTTTCCAACAGTGTGGCGTGACCAAGGTCTGCGTCTTTAAAAATAAGAGGCAGTCCACACCCTACTGTAGAGACGTGCACTCTGTCAGGAACATACAATTGTCCAATGGCATCATTACTCATCTGTCCACGTCTCTCACCTGTGTGTGTGAAAGCATCAGATTAGGTGTGCTCACATACACATACTGCATTTGCATGCTCAACCACCATTTAGTCATCAACCTTATAAAACACAGCTATATTTAACATTTTGTTGGAATCATTTCAGGGTGAGGGAATATCTTTGAAGAGAAAGAGCATGAGTGGGAGTGATTAAATTAACCATTTGACATTTCCTTGACGGTCTTTATGATGGAAATCTTTGTGATTTAAATGTATAAAAGCGGCTCTGCTTTCATACTTTAGAGTCAAATGCACGTGTTACAGATTGTTGTCTGACAGACTAATCTAATCTAATTCACTGAAGTTTGCTTACAGATTATGTAAGGTTTGTAAAGAGATGTGATGACTTTTTGTATTTGAAGTCCCTTCGGTAAGAAAAGAGAGCTGATCCTTGTGACCAACAAAACACTATTTAAGAGTGACGAGTTTTGCAAACTCGAACAGGAATCAAAGTGGTTTTATTATGAGGAAACATAATGTGCACTATTTTGGCAAAAGTTTTTGGATGTCTGCCTTTACATGCACATGAACTTTAATGACATCCATTTGTTAATTCGTAGGGTTTAATGTGGAGTTGGCCCACTCTTTGCAGCTATAACAGCTTCAACTCTTCTGTGTAGGCTTTCCACAAGGTTTAGGAGTGTGTTTATAGGGATTTTTGACCATTCCTCTAAAAGCACATTTGTGAGGTCAGGCACTGATGTTGGACGAGAAGGCCTGGCTCACAGCATCCGCTCTAATCCATCCCAGAGGTTTTCTGTCGGGTTGAGGTCAGGACTCTGTGCAGGCCAGTCAAGTTCCTCCACATCAAACTCTCATCCATGTCTTTATGGACCTTGCTTTGTGCGCAGTCATGTTGGAACAGAAAGGGCCCGTCCCCAAACTTTTCCACAAATTTTTTAGCATGAAATTGTCCAAAATGTCATGGTATACTGAAGCATTAAGAGTTCCTTTTACTGGAACTAAGGGGCCAAGCCCAAACCCTGAAAACAACCCACACCATATTTCATTCATCCTCCAAACAGTCAGGCAAGTATTCTCCTGGCAACCGCCAAGCACAGACTCATCCATCGGACTGCTAGACAGAGAAGCGCGATTCTCCACTCCAGAGAACACGCCTACACTGCTAGAGTCTAATGGTGGTGTGCTTTGCACCACTGCATCCCACGCTTTGCGTTGCAATTGGTGTTGTAAGGCTTGGATGCAGTTGCTTGGCTATGGAAACCCATTTCATGAAGCTCTCTAAGCACTGTTCTTGAGCTAAACTAAAGGCCATACAAAGTTTGGAGGTCTGTAGCTGTTGACTCTGCAGAAAGTGGGCAACTTCTGCACACTGTGCACCTCAGCATGTGCTAATCCCGCTCTAATTTTTGTTATTGTTGTGGCCTACTGCTTTGTGGCTGAGTTGCTGTTGCTTCCACTCTTATAACGCCACTAACAGTTGACTGTGGAATGTATAGTAGTGAGAATCTGGTGTGAGTTTATTGTCTCTGCAGGTGCCAGATCTGTCAGATTAGTTTTGTATTGACTGTCGTAGGCAAGTGATGTTGAATGTGTAGCTAATATGAAGTGATTTTTTTACAAAATCCCATAAACATCTAAACTAATATGAAAACACCATTGCCAAATAGAGCTGTGTAATCAGATATATTATTTCGAACGTGGTGTTTACAGCTACTTTCAAATTGATTTTATGTATTGAACGCAAATGCATTGTAAAGGAAAAATAACACTGATATTAAATATAGAGGGTAAATATTGCTGCTTAATAATATTAAAAACTAGATGTGCACATTTTCTGAAGAAAATGTGAGTTGTGCTTGCAAAGACACAATTGGCACTAGACTAGAGGCAGTTATTAGAGTCTTCTGTATGACTGCTAGAGAGTCAGCTCTTATGTCTATACAATGCTCTGGTGCTGAGATATGGCTTGTTTATGTTGGCATACGGTTGCTAGGGTCCTCAAGATGGTTGCTAGGACATGGATAGGCAGTTGGCTGGTGATATTTGATTCAGACTACTTGGCAGTCTAGGTCAAAAGAGTTCACCGCCATGTTCAATTTATTATATGGATGTTTGTGTGGTCTAAATGGTTGCTAGGGTGTTGCTAGATTGTTGCCATGGTGATATTAAAAAAAAGTTATTGGCACTCCGAGTCCAAAGAGCCCACCCCCATGTCTACAATATTCTCAATCTTTTTTTCGTCTTTTTTTTTTTGCTGTTGTGGTTGCTGCTAGTAAAGTTGTGCGGCGATATGATGTCCCAAAATTCTGTCCAATGTTAAGTCTGGGATTTTTTTGCTTGTTTTTCCCCCGCATAAACCTTGCTGTTGTCATGACAATCCACGCAAGTTTTGTTTTCTGGTCATGCATAGAAATAAGAATATAACAATACAAAAGTAACATTGTGATGTGTGATATATTGTTCTCACATTTCTGATTCCTGTCTAAATATGCTTTTGCCACATTAAAAAGCACTTTTGTCTGGGGATAAACCATGACAAAAAAAAGTGATCAATGCTTTCATTATTGAATCATACAATGAGTCACAGTAATACTGGGTTTAATGTTTCAATGGGTTTCAATGGTTTCAATGTGCTTTACAATGGGTGTTAATGTCTTTTGAACCTGGATTTCAAAACCAGGTTAAGCCATGCCGGTACAGAAAAGTTTCATGAAAGTGTGTTCTTTTTTTCTCCTCCAACCTCCCAGTTTTGTTGAAGAAGATGATTATTAGGTCTTAAGCTTATGTCAGAGAGTTAATATTGGTCAAATGTGAACATATCTTTCAAATGACTTCAGTGTGGAGAGAAGCCCAGGACTGATCATCTGTATTTGTGTCGGTTTAAGCATTATGTACAAGTCCTGCTTCTTTTCCCTGGATCTGTCCTCTGAACCTCCCTCCAAAGATAAACATGCAGTTTTTCTTAGATCACACAATTTTGAAAAAGTATAAACAACCATTGCACACTCAATCAAAATCTGGAAGACTAAACACACAGTCATCCACACACACAAAGGCAAATTCTCTAATTTGCATTCAAATAAACACTGGATTTCTTTAGGCTCTCTTGATCCCTTGTTGGATCTCTGTGATTTTTGACTTTTATAAAACGTATATATGAGTTTTTGCTGGGATTCCTAGGCTTTATACTTTAAATTGTAAACTCAAGTCATGGAGATGAGTTATTTTATTCTGTGTTCACGCTTGGCATGTTTGATTCGCTTAAAATGAACTGTGGTGCGATAGTTCTGTTAGTGCGGTTCATTTGAATAAGTGTGAATGCTGCCATCCGAACGGACCAAGACTGATTAAAAGATGGGTCTCTGCCCACTTCCAAAAGAACTCTGGTGTGATTTGAATAATATATATATACACAACAATGACCAAAGACATGTAAACGGACTAAAAAAGAGGCATGCTGTCAAGATGTGACCCTAAAAAGTATAGAATGCTCAAGCATACCTGCTTTTTTCTCGTCAATGTCGTGATGTTGCCCATCATAGTTCGGTATAGGCATCAGAACTGCGTCTCCTCACAGAAGACCTTTGTTTGTGTGCGTGACAGAGATATTCCTAACACTGCACATTTTATAAGCTCTTCACGAGTTCTCAGCAGGTCAAAATACCACCAGGTACAGCGATTTGGCCCTGCACACAGCATTGTTTTGGATGTTTGGTAAGTTCCGTTGTAAAACATGTAAAAAGCCACCTATCAGGTTGTGAACATTTTCCTATGTCTTTCGGTTCAGTGTTAAAATGCCAATGTGAATGCTTAGCAGGCGAAGACTAAAGTTGTTGTTTTTTTGGTCTGGACCAAGAAAACCGAACAAGTGTCAATACTAGTTGTGTTTAAATTGTTGCATTGATGCATCATAAAGTGGAGGATTCTGCATTGATACAGTAATAGTCCATAATCGATCATAGCGTACATGTGTAAAACCGGGGTTAAAAATATAATTTACATATTTATAAGGTTAATCTAACTATATATACATGCATACACACACACACACACACACACACACACACGTGCATACACACACACACAGCTCTGAAAAAAATTAAGAGGCCACTCAAACAATACTCTGGTTTTACTATTTCAAGGTATGTGTTTGGGTAAAATTAACATTTGCTTTATTCTATAAACTACTGGCATTTTCCCAAATTCCAAATAAAAATATTGTAATTTATTTGCCGAAAGCAACAACTGGACAAAATAACAACAAAGATGCAGTGTTGTCAGACAATAAAAAAATAAGTTCATATTCATTCCAAACAACACAATACTAATGTTTTATCTTAGGAAGAGTTCAGAAATCAATGTTTGGTGAAATAACCCTGATTTTTAATCACAGCTTTCATGCATCTTGGCATGCTCTTCACCAGTCTTTCACATTGATGTTGGGTGACTTTGTGCCACTCCTGGTGCATTAATTCACGCAGCTCAGAATTTTGATGGCTTTGTGACCATCCATCTCCCTCTTGATCACGTTCCAGAGGTTTTCAATGGAGTTCCGGTCTAGAGATTGGGCAGGCCATGACAGGGTCTTGATCTTGTGGTCCTCCTGGAACCACAGGAAAAACCAGTCCTCAGAGCTGGGGAACATTGTCAGAGCAGAAGGAAGCAAGTTTTCTTCCAGGACAACCTTTTACGTGGTTTGATTCATGCGTCCTTCACAAAGACAAATCTGCCCGATTCCAGCCTTGCTGAAGCACCCCCACATCATCACCGATCCTCCACCAAATTTCACAGTGGGTGCGATACGCTGTGGCTTGTAGGCTTTACCAGGCCTTCATCTAACAATTAGACGACCAGGTGTTGGACAGCTGTAAATTGGACTCATCAGAGATGACCTTACTCCAGTCCTCTATAGTCCAATCCTTATGGTCTCTCGCATACCGCCTAGCTCTTCTTTGCTTCTCATTGATGAAGGGCTTTACACGACTTCAGCCCTGCCTAGGAGCCTGTGTCGAACTGTCCTCACCGTGCACTTCACCCCAGCTGCCTTTTGCCATTCTTTTTGTAGGTCACTTGATGTCATCCTATGGTTGTTGAATGACATTCGAATGAGTCTGCGGTCATTCCGGTCAGTGGAGTCATTTCCACCCTCTGCCAGTCTGTAGCTTTGTTGTCCCCAATGTTTTGAAATTTTAAGGATGGAAGCAACCCGACGCTCACTGTATCCCTCTGCCAGTAACGCCAGAATTTAACCATTTATTTCCTCACTTTCCTTTTCAACTTTTTTGGAATGGTCAAAGGTACGTTTTTGATTCCAATTACTTTTGAGGTACTACTACTAGCACTGTTTTTGCCATCCTGCTGGTCCTACTACAAGAGGATAGTTATGACCACAGAAGTTTTTTTTAAAATACATTTTTACTTATTAAATAAGATTTGGTGATCACCTATCAGCACCTCTTTCAGTAGAATGAGGTGTGTCGTTGTTGGAATTCAACAGACTTTGGAATAGAATGGCTTCCATACTTGCTGATTTAAGAAAAAATTGCAGTGGTCTCCTAATTTTTCCTCAGAGCTGTATATACTTATTTTTAATGACAATTAAATGGATTTAAAAAATGGTTAACAGTGGCTTCAACTCTGGGTGAAAAGATATTAAGTGTCGTGCAAAAGGCCAGAGTGACTCATTTTGAGTTTGTTTGAACTATCTGGCTGCGATATTACTTAGTGGGGAAAATCTGAGAAAATAAGAAGAGTGAATGAAGAGTCCCCACCCTATTTTATTAAAAGCCTTATTCTCTCCTCAAAGTCTCATAGACCTTTTTGGGGTTCTTAGTTTTTGGATCTGTTTTAGGAATTAGTTTTTTGTATTTGAGTGGCAGTAAGTAATATTGTGTGCGTGTGTGTGTGTGTGTGTGTGCTCCCATGCTATTGTCTGTCATATTGTCTCCATTTCTTCTTGAGTGTGTGATGGAGTGTTAGCGAGTGATTAGTCTGCAGTGTTGCTAAGAGACCAGTTTAAAGCATTCCACACATATTCCAATTATTCCTTCATTCCACGCTGTTAAAATCATTGACATGTGATTAGTGTCTCTTCTGAGGGTTTAACTGTTTCTGTGTTTGGGTGTTCCCACATGAAAAATTATTGAACATTTTTAATGGTAAGAAAAAGGGTGCAGGGTTTATAAATTGTTGTTGTTTGTATGTTGTGATTGTTGTTGTTTTTTGTGCATGCTTGTGTTTGTTTATATATGTTCGCTGAAGTATATCGTTTTTTGGTTTGTGAATCAATATTCAATCCATTAGAAGTAAGGGTTGTGAATCGCACCCCCCAACACCTTTCGGAGCACATAGAGAAGCTATGGGGGTTGACACAGGACAAAGATGTTGTCTGCGAGAGCAGAGAGTAGCTAGCGCTCTGTAGAGCAGTTTGTCCGTGTAGGGCTACTGTAGAAACATGATGGCACAAAATTTCACTGTAAGGGGACCCGCGGTGAAATGGCTCATTATAAGATAAAACCATAATGGTACATTAAAGTTGCAGTATGTAACTTTTTGCGCTCTAGTGGTTAAAGGACCATGCCAACTTTTTGGCGCTTATTCAAAGAATCCCAGTTAGATTAGTACATACAAACCATTCTCATCTCTGTGCATCTCCTAACTCTGTCTGACGCACCCGCTCGGTGAATAAGCTGAAGTCCCAAAAAGTCTGTATGTTTCTTAAACAGAACTGCATGCATCTTGTGGAACAACATTGCAGCCGAAGCCGCTCTCTTTTCTGTTTAATGTCATGGTGAGTCACGCAGGGACTGTGCTCCTCCACAGCGGTTCCTACTAGTCTGGTTTGAAATATTCCCAATATAAACACTTATTATAAGTGCACCATAATGATTCAGGGTAAGACAAAAATTGTTTTTTATTACAGTAATGAGAATAGGGGTATATTTGTGCTTTTATAAATGCTTTTATAATCTTATCAATTACATATAATTACACAATTACGCATTAATTACATATTAATTACACAATCTTCCCACCTAGCACTGTTAGTAATGCCCCCAGTTGCAGAAGAAAAACACATTATCTTATAAAGCAAGAAATCTGGGCTTGGGAGATTGATGAGATGAATAAATCTTTTTTTTTTTTTTAAACGTTGTTCAGCTACATGCAGAGAGAAATGTGTTGTTGTGTTTAGTGAACGGCCAGCTGAAATAAAGTGTGTCGAATGTTAATGTCTACTCAGTGAAATCAGACATATACACAACACTCCTACACAGGGCTGTATGAGTGTTTACAGCATGCCATATACAGTGTGCTGCTACACATGAAGGAACTGTGTAGTGCGTGTGTGTACCTACTTAGGTAAATTTTAGAGACAGATTTGTAACCTTCATTTGTAAAAAATAATATCAAAATAGAGAAAGTTTTGTGCCATGGGTAGGTATAGTGTAAGGGGACAGAATATACAGTTTGTTCAGTGTAAAAATCAATACGCCTATGTATACCCAGACAGATAGTGAACTAGGTGTGTGTGTGTGTGTGTGTGTGTGTGTGTGTGGTAGAGGCTACCAAGTTGTAACTCACCCTTATAAAGGTCAGCTACAGTATAGATTCAGTCATATGGCACAGTGAGAACATTTACTCTATTGGCAGCAAACTCTGTTCTATAGCTCAGAACCTCATGGCTGGGTCATAACTGTATCACACCTTTTGATAACACACTGAATAGATACTATTACAAACATTATGGAATCATTTACATAAGTTTGGTAATGTAAGCATATTTTCTTATGTGGCATCTGTAGCCTGTGTTACTGTAGATTATTCAGCAACGAGGGTGTCACGTGCCTGTCCTGTCTTGTGTGCACATGTGGGTTTTATGTTGAGCATGTTCTCCTGTCATTGTCTGATCCCTCCCCCTTATTATCTGATTAGTGTTTGATTTCTCCCACCTGTTCCCTCTTGATTTCTTCCCTTTATAAACTCCTTGTGTTTGTCAGTCATTGTCAGAACGTTGTTTTGTCTATGTCTCCAAGTTCCCTGTGATCTCTGTTGATTTGTTTCAGTTCTGTATTTTGTTATTCTTATTATGTGTTTTCCCCCTCATAGGTTTTGTTTTGAGTTTGTTTAATTTTTGTAAAATAAATCACCTTCCTTTCTGCACTTGAGTCCAAGCACCAGTTTTCCTTTGTGTTTACATGATAGAACGATCTGACCATACTATGAGGACTCGGCAGAGAAGGTCTCCCTCTGTGCCAGTTCTGGGGGTCCCTAGTCCAGTGGTCCCAGTTCGGGTTGGCCCACTTCTGGTGGTCTGTGTTCTGGTGGACTCTGTTCAGGTGGTTCTGGTGGTTCCGGTGGAACAAGTTCCGGAGGATTATGTTCCGGTGGTCCCGAGTCCAGAAACGGCTTGGTGGGCTGTGATTGGAGGATTCGTGGTGGCAGTCCTGCATGCTTGGAAGGAGCACAGGGCTTTATCCCAAGCCCCCAGTTCCGGTGGTCCCAATTCCAGTGAATTTTGCCCTGGTGGTCCCAGTTCCAGTGGTCCCGGTTCCGATGATCCCAGTTCTGTTGGATCATGTCCTGGTGGTTCCTGTTCTAGTGGATCATGTTCCAGTTGTCCCAGTTCCGGGGGACTCCGTTCCAGTGGTGCCACTCAAATATGGCCTGGAGGGCTGTGATTGGAGGATTCGTGGAGGCAGTCCTGCATGCTTGGAAGGAGCACAGGGCTTTATCCGAAGCCCCGGAGGCAGTTCCAGTGGTCCGAGTTCCCGTGGATCGTATGCCGGGGGTCCCAGTTTCTGGTGGATCGTATGCTGGTGGTCCCAGTTCCGGTGGATCGTATGCCGGTGGTCCCAGTTCCGGTGGATCGTGTCCCAGTGGTCCCAGTTCCGGTGGATTGTGTGCTGGTGGACTCTGCTGTGCCCTCAGGCATCCTGCTCTGCCCACATCCTGGGCGTCTGAGCTCTGCAAGCCACCATGGCCACCTGAACTTTTTGTTTTCCCCGTTCCTTCTTTACCCCTCCCTTGTCTGTTCCTTCCTTGTCTGTCCCTCCCGTCCCTCCTTGGTCTGTCCCTCCCGTCCCACCTTGGTCTGTCCCTCCCGTTCCGCCCTGGTCGCTCCTTCCCGTCCCTCCCTGGTCTGTCCCGCCCGTCCCTAGTGGATATAATATAGTGTTATATACTGCATATAGTTCATATAGTTTATTTGCAAATAGTTTAGTTTAGTGCATATTTATTTATATATAATTATATTATAAAAAATTTATATGCACACCCTTATTTTTATCTGCCTAATATGTAAAGTGTACGTGTCAAAGGCCAAGTAGTTTGCATCACTTGATATTACTGTTGGTTTCTGAGTGGTTTTATCATAAAACAGTTGTCAAATATCAAATGTTTAGCTACTTACATCTTATGATGCATTCTTTCACTGTTATAACTAAAGTGTTAAAGTGTTGCGTTGGATTTCGCACTAACAGTAAGCCCTACCTTCTTTATTTTGATTGGTTATTTCTATTTTAATTTGGCCAGGGGTACTTGTCTCCCTCAATGTCTGTGGTGGTTACGGCCCTGGTTTATGCTCATCTGAATTTACAGTATCACCCCACAATGTACTCAGTTGCTTAATTTTTTCATAAATAAATTACTTTATTGATTATCGACAGTGAGCAAGAAGTGCAGGAATTCCCCAGGAAAGGAATAGTTCAGCCCAATATTAACTTTTTGTCATCATGTACTCACCATAATGTTGCTTGAATCGCATCAAGTTTAAACATGTTGAAAGCTGGGTGAAAGTGAGATGTTCAGTGAATCATGGTTGTGATTGGCCTTTTCCTGTCACAAAACTATTGTATGATTTCAGAAAACGTGAGTTGTATGGACCACTTTTATGATGCCTTCATGCTGCTTTTTGGTCTTGCATGGTTGTTTACTGCATCGTGGATTTTCTGGATTGTCACTATAACAACACACATTTGTAGGACATAATGATAGTATTTTGAGATTATGTCGATTATGCCAGTTAAACCATAGAAAGCACAACTTGAAATGTCAAATGTCTCAACTGAACTGAGATGGAGACAGTGAGAGAGATTTGTGCACTCAGCATTGTGTGAATGTCTCTGGAGTCATACCGCAACTACAAACATTTGTGTCCTGGTGGCTCGAGGTCTGACTGACAGGCTTTAATCTGCATCTGTGTGTGTTTATAAAGGTTATAACGCATTTTTGGTGGGTGGCCAGGGTTCTAGTTGTAACTGGGTGGCATGCGAGTATCTGATTTCTTCAAAAGTTCACTGGAGACACACCGAGAGCTGAACACACGGGAGATATTCATCTCATTAGCCTTTGCTTTGTTGTTGTAATCATGTAGCACATTATAAATAGATCAATATAGATGGATGCAGTAACTTTGAAGGACAGTTTGTCCTTAAACTACATGTAAATGCACACACACACTAGAAAGAGCAAGGTGGCCACTATACAGATTTTTGCTTCACAATCAAAGCGGAACTGCAACAGTGTAATAAATCAGCTCAAAGTATGTGACCCATATACTGACCTGACCTCAACACTTCAGTGGCACTCTTTTACTGGCTGTTCCTGTAACTCTCGTTATCACACTTCTCAGCAGGCACAATTATGCTTTTAATCTGAAAAAAATTGTTACATTTTTACCTTATGATTAAACGATTTTCATAGTGTTTATTTTTTTTGTATATATTATTTTTAAATAACTTTTTTGGTAATCCAACTTCATTGCTTTCACATTCTGTGACCTAACCTAACTACAATCAAAATGCAACATTTTGAAATGTTTTGTGTCTATGAAACTCTCCCGAGCACAGTTGTTTTTTACAGTATGTTGTGAAAGTGAGAAACATATTTATCTTAAGTCCTTCAAACAACAGATGGTAGAGAAATGTGTCCTCATGTTGTAATGCTATATAAACTTTATTAATTTATTTACATATTTCTGGGTTTTGCCAAAATGCCAAATCTTACAGCAGCGTTAAACTTTTTGTTACAGGATCCATATTTTACTTTAGGCGTCAAGCAGGAAACCAGCAAAGGTAAAAATAAAAATAAAAAAGTCCTTAAAATCAAATCAAAGCAATTTATTAATATTAGCAGCACCCATTTGTTTTGTTGCAACAGACTTGTCTTGGTTTTACTAATGTTTCTTGAATTTAGATGTTTTTTATGCCAACAATTTGTAACACAAAACACATTGTGACCAGCATTTGTTTATCCTCGCTCCAACTGAACCCATATTTAATATAATTTGGGTCTTAGTTTCTTTAACTCTGTGTAGATTTGTTCATGGTTTTCAAGGATGATGGCATGGCATGTCACGCAATCTGTCCATGTTGGCTAATTTGACTTAGCTTCTCCCAGATGCACATTGTTTGCCCAAAAAATAAGTTCAGATTAGATGCGCAACCTTTGACATCAATAACAAAAGATATGGTAATCATTTTCTCCTCCCTTTTTTAAAAAGCTGATAAGCCTGTTTATTTTGCTATCATAATAATTATGCATCATTGATTGGTTATGTTGCAATGTTATTATTAGAATTTAGCATTGTTTTTCAAGTAATGTGTTTATAACATTTGAAGTAGAGCCTATATGTTTTTAACCATTCTGAATTCAAAATACAATGTATTGCCAAAAGTTTTGAGACACCCCTCCAAATCATTGAATTCAGGTGTTCCAATCACTTCCATGGCCACAGGTGTGTAAAATCAAGCACTAGGCATGCGGACGCTTCTGCAAACATTTGTGAAAGAATGGGTCGCTCTCAGGAGCTCAGTGAATTCAAGCGTGGTACAGTGATATGTTGCCACCTGTGCAATTCATCCATTCATGAAATTTCTTCACTACTAAATATTCCACAGTCAACTGTTAGTGGTATTATAACAAAGTAGAAGCAATTGGGAACAACAGAAACTCGGCCGTGAAGTGGTATAGGGCACATAAAATCACAAAGTAGGGTCAGTGCATGCTAACTTTTCATGCTAGCTTACATCCCCAAGAGCAATGCAAAGCGTCGGATGCAGTGGTGTAAAGCACGCCACCACTGGACTCTAGAGCAATGGAGACTTGTTCTCTGGATTGACGAATCGCGCTTCGCTGTCTGGCAATCCGATGGATGAGTCTGGGCTTGGCAGTGTCAAGTGTAAAATTTGGAGAAGGGGGGGATTATGGTGTGAGGTTGTTTTTCAGGCTTTGGGCTTGGCCCCTTATTTCCATTGAAAGGAACTCTTAATGCTGCAGCATACGAAGACATTTTGGACAATTTCATGCTCCCAAATTTGTGGTAACAGTTTGGGGATGACCCCTTCCTGTTCCAACATGACCGCTTACCAGTGCACAAAGCAAGGTCCATAAAGACATGAGCATGAGCGGTTTGGTGTGGAGGAACTTGACTGGCCTGCACAGATCTCAGATCTTGATCTCAACCCGATAGAACACCTTTGGGATGAATTAGAGTGGAGACTGCGAGGTCTTCTTATCCAACATCAGTGCATCCCATAACTTTTGGCAAATGTACTTAAGGATCATTTATATCATGTGGAGTGAAGAATCTCACCTCTAAAATTCAGATCTTGTCAAACATGCTGCATTAGAAAATAAAAATAAAATGGAAAGTTTCTGGCTAATTGAGGGCTTTTTAAAGCCTACATAAATAACAAAATAATAAAATAATTTTGTAGTAAAAATGTGTTGTGATGCTTTTAATGAGTATTTATTTTATTTTATAGTTTTATTTTAAGATTTATTTGCTCTTAAAATACAACTTTTCTCAAGTCTTTTTTTGACTGTGGTTGATGTTGGTAATTAAAATATTTAAACTGCTCATTGTCTTTTGGGTCGGTTTCTACTTTTAAAATAACTGAAAATGTTTTGTGCAAATATACACTTACGACAGGCAACACGACATTGTTTACAATGCGCATGAGTGTGTGTGAGAGCTACTTGCACCTGCTGTCGCTCTGACACATGAACTAACAGTCTTTCTGTGAAAAACTTTCCCTTTCATTGTCATATCCCTTTGTTAGCACCCTTCCTCTCACCTTACGGACCTGTGACCCTTTTGTCTGTTGTGCTTAGGGATGATGTCATCACCATGGGCCTCAGAGATGGAAAAATGACAGGGCTATGCAGGGGGCCGAGAGTTTCTGGCTGTAACGTGACCCTGCAGATGCTTCAGTCATGCCTGCTATGATAGGCCTCTGCATGGGCCTCAACCCCCTCCTCCAGGGTCTGGATGGCCCGATCACCACTGCCGGGGATTTGGCCGGGAAGATGTAGGTTGACCAAACAACACTGAGGTGAGTTATAACCTCTGGCAGACCATCACAGTGACTGTGTGTGTGTGTGTGTGTGTGTGTGTGTGTGGGGTGGGGGTTAAATTGGCCTGATTTTATATCTTAATATATCTTACATCGTATATCTTAAATGCTATGAGAGAGAGAAGAGGGTGAAAGAGTAACAGAGAGGGACAGAAATAGGGGGAAGAAGAGAGAGGGAATGTGTATGTCACTGAGGTTACCCTCAGCAGCAGAAGACAATTAAAACACAAACTAAAAATGAACTTACAGGGGTCACAACCCAATTTTAAGAGTTGGTATTAGCTGTACGAAGAGAACCGAAGTCGATAATTGTGCATTATTGACTCAACTGTAGCTCAAGGCGCACTCATCATAATGTATGCTGCAAAAAGTTATTTCTCTGTATTTTGACTAACAGTACATGTATTTAAACATTCTTAATTCAAGATACATTTACTTGAGAAGCTGAATTACTTAACCTGTTAAGTCTTGTCAAAAGAAAAAAATTCAAAAGGGAAAACTAGTTTTATTTATTTTTACCCCATTGGAAGATAAACAAAGTTCTGTCGTGAAATTCTAGATGGAGCAGACCGTCAGGTCCTTAACTCAATCTGATAAAAATCACATCATTCACCAGATAGCACAGTTGATTGGTTCCTGCTATATCAGTAGCCAATGAGCTTGCTGCTCAGCTATCAAATACTTGGTCAGCAGCGCCCTTTCAGAAACCCTCCACTTCCTCAGCTCCACCTGTATAGATCTGCTATGGGTAATTTGTGTATGCTAAATTGTACAGTATTTACTTTCTTCACAGCAGCTTGTTGTGTATATGCATTTATACGCCGTAGCAAGTCCTGTAGTTGCTCTGCAGCATAAACAAATAACCAGGAGCAGCAGCAGTGAAACAGATTTATTTCTTCAAGAACATATCAACATTGCCATATCCATTACAATGCCAAACACTCAGAGATTCGTCACGGCAGATATGTATTGTTTTAGGCATACGGACTTAATAAAAAAAAAAAAAAATTAATCTGAACAAATAAATCTGATTCACCGTCTTATTTCATTGCCTTTGAAGTAAATGTCTCTTGACATTGTACTGAAAAACAAAACAAAAAATATTGTTTTGTACTGCATTTGCAGTGTATTCTTGCAGTGTAACTCTCTTATGTTCTGGAAATTGCAGGAAATATCCGTGAAAGTGAAAGCAGCCCAAACTAGTTTTTAATAAAAATGCAATCTTTAAAGTCTTAATATTTACTATAAACTATTGGCACTACTATATGTTACTATTGGTAACATCTGTCCCTGATGTGTGCATCTGAACCACCCTTCATGTGTGCATTAACTATTAGATATTGTGTTCAATTTCATTACGCACATGCATTTTTACCACATATAAATCCAATCTGTTTTTTTTGTTTGTTCAGTCTGCAGAATACATCAGGGCGATCTGTTGCTGCTGTGGAAGGATTGCCTCTTCTCATTCTTTCATGGTTTCTCTCCCTTACAGATCTGATTTTCTATTTATAGCTGTGGCATCTCCACGTAGTGCCGGAGCAGTGAGAGCTTTCCACTCAGGCAAATATGGCTCTGACATTTTTCCCAACAGCAGGCCAACACTCACTTCCAGCTTTAAACACACTCTCATATTCAGTATTTTTAAAACCCCATGATTTTCTAGAATATTTATTTTTTTCTGCTTTAATACTCTGAATTTTTTTTTGTTGATTACTTTAACAAACTTTTTACTTAGAAATTGCTAGTGAATTTCACAAATGATTACAAAGAAACTATGAAGTAACTTATGAAATACTTTTTTTTTTTTTTAGTGTAGTGTAGTGTAGTGTAGTGTAGTGTAGTGTAGTGTAGTGTAGTGTAGTGAATTTGTATTACTTTTTTTGTATTACTCATATAGAGCTTTAAACAAACCCCTAACTATAAAACTTTTCTTCGATTAACATTTATGCAATGGACATGGACTGAAGGCAACCCAAGCCAGATCTACAGACTAAAATATAAAAAATGCTGACTTTTTGAAAAGTAAGTAATAACCTCATAACCACGTAGCTGCACCCTAGCAACTAATACAATTTACTAATAACTTCAGAAAACCCTGCAATATGGTGGCAAGTTGCATCATGCAGCCTATCCAGAATTAAGCAATTATTTTTTCAGCTAATGAGTTGCGAAAGAATTCCAACTGTGAACTTGTGTCCAAAACATGTTTCTCTGTAGTATTACACCATCTATGATTTGGCATTTGCCACTATGATATAATTGTGTGTGTGTGTGTGTGTGTGTGTGTGTGTGTGTGTGTGTGTGTGTGTGTGTGTGTGTGTGTGTGTGTGTGTGTGTGTGTGTGTGTGTGTGTGTGTGTGTGCACGTAACACATGCGCACTGACAGAAAATAGAACAAAAATGGCAAATGAAAAGAAGAGTTCTTAGAAAGAGTCACTGCTCCCAGTTTCCCTGGTTGCTTTAAAGAAGTATGCCTTAGTCTTCCTGTGGAAAAGCCTATGCATACAAATGTACTTTGCTGTCCCTAAATAGAAATATATGTAATTGTAGCTGTCACAGAGATGACATATTTCCCACCGTTTTAAAGAGATCCAGAGAATATATCATCTTTTGAGCAAGAGTCTGTCCTCCTTTCACATACATGATTTTAAGAATGTTTTCCTGCAGGATAAAGTAATGCTAGCTTTGGCTTTTTGTTTTTGTTGGATTAGGTTAATTCAAAAGCCCAAATAACTGAACGACCCTCCATAAATCCTTGGTTTGGTCATCCCAACTGATATGGATATTTAATTTCTTTGAGATGTCATGTGATTTAGAAGAACACATTACACTTACCTAATTGCACAAATGGCCCAAATTACCCAATTTTTGATAATTTTGATGGATGAGAGCAAATTCAAGGTTTGACGCCAAATGAGCCATTTAGCTTGAAAAAGAAGTCAACTAGATCTTGATGGTGTACATTTTTGGATACCTAAAGGTGTTTGGAATGATCAATTTTGTTTTTCTTGGTCTCCAAATCAAGTCCACGGCCTGTATGAGCTGAGCTGCTCCCTTAGAAACATCACTTCCAGAATGCCTTTGGTCAAATGTCTAGAAGAATAATGAGTTGCTTTTGTGGGACAAATATTAATTAAAAAAAATCAGTGATGACCAGGCTGAAGCCCAGAATGCTAGCACAACATTCTGGACTATTTTAGACCATTTCCCCTCTTAGTTGCAACACAATGACACTTTAGGAAGGCAAACTAAGGGAAACTGCACATGTGTCAGGATGTCCCTGGTCACAGCAAGGTTTCTACATGACAGATGCCATACTGGCATAACTGTCAACAAAATTTGGCCCACTATTTAGAGTGAAACTTAGCACAAATCACATTGCATGAGTCTGTATGTCTGTCTTTTCCAACCTGGCATTCTCTGTATGCTTCAACTGAACATCAACAGGTGTCAGACACCCCAATACCTGAGAATAGGTGAAGAAACGGATCAGATCAGTACTGATCTCATTAGACTCATGCACACCGAGGCTGTGTGTTCAGTGTAATGGCAATAATGGATTTCAAACAAGCTGCATTTAGAAAAACACTGAGCCATTAAGGCCAGAGGGCCTGGCACAGCAAATATTTGGCCATGGATGAAGGTAGCGGTCATGTGATTGGTTTTCTGGCACTCAGATTTTCCACATGTAACAATTACTGCAGAGCAGCATGTCACGCGGACCTGTAGTTACGCCAAATTAAATGCTCTGCGCTGGCCTGCGAAACCTATTGTAATCGTGCACATACTTAGGTGTGCTTCTCATTTGCTTATGCAGTGATATTTGATAATAGTACGAAGCTGAGTTTAAATAGTTATTATTGTCATAATCACTGATTATAGGCTTATATGCAAACATACTGATGTCAAAACTTTTGTATGAAATGAAAATGAGAAAATAAAAGCAAGTGCACATGCTCAGACATGTTTCTCAGTGGCGCTTAAAGGGGGCATCACAATTTCATTTTAGATGTGTATTAAGAGAATCAAAACTTATACATATCTATATTTTGCCACTGTTTTTTGCAAACAGTTGGGTGATTATCAATTTGCTATGTGGTTGCTTTCTGGTCCAATTCATGTTCAGTCTCTGAGTCTATAGGATTTTTGGAGTACATTTGCAAGAAAAGACTACGCCAGTCTTTCTACTTAAAAATTTCATGTTAAAATCAGTATGTAATTTGTAAAATGCACTAGCAAATTCTGAGTGAAAATGGTTCAGTGTGAATCCTATGCCATTTTTGCATGGCTGTCTTCAATGAGCCACAAAATTGGAGGCATCGATTATGTCCAAAGTAAAAAAAAAAAACATAGGCCTTTGAGCAATAGTAAGAATGACGTTTGCCTTCGCAAACACTACTAAATGTTATGCCACAGATGCACCGACAATGGTAGTACAGCGTGGCATCCAACTTCTGATTGGTTGGGGTGTTTGGTAAGGGTATCCAAGTATGCTCATATCTGCCTGATCGTCACGTATACGAATGCCCCATTTTAACAAACCCTCCCCCTATGGCTGATGACCTACGGTATCCTAAACATAGCAAGGACATTGGACAGAAGCGCCCCTGAAGTTTCTAGGAAACGTGTGTTACTATCTTAAAATCAATACAGTAATCTGATAACACACCACTGGGTGGAAATCCTGCTTGGATAAAACAGCAACTTAAGTTCGCATTTAGAGTTTAATGCTAATGGATAGTTCAGCCGTGGTGATAAGACATGGCCAGATGCAGTTGAACATGGTGGAAGTGACTGTAGCTTATCCTGATTTGTTCAAATCTGTTAAGCTGACTCATGCGGTTGTGCTCAGATGATCTCAGGCCAACGCTCTGGCACAAAGACCTGGAGACGTTCATCAGGGCTTAGAGAATGCAACATAGAGAAGTCCCACTGTCTTTAGGGATGGTCTCTGGCAAAGTAACATCGCCCTCCTGTGGCAAGATGCCAAAAGATGCCCACATTAAACCCAAACTTTGCCACTTTAATTTTTTTATGCTCATCAAGGCTGCGTTTATTTGATCAAAAATACAGTAAACATTATTTATTTGTTAAATGTATTAAAGTAATTCATTCCTGTGATGCTAAGCTGACTTTTCAGCATCATTACTCCAACTTCCAGTGTCACATGATCCTTCAAAAAAATGCTGATATGGTTCTAATATGATCTAATATTTATATTATTATCAGGGTTGAAAATAGCTGTGCTGCTTAATATTTTTGTGTAAAGCATGATCTTATCGAGATTATTTGGTGCATAGAAAGCTGCATTATTGAAATATGAATATTTTGTAACATTATAAATGTCTTTACTGTCACCATTGATCAATGCAATACTTCCTTGCTGAATAAAAGTATTAATTTCTTTTTTTTTTTCTTCTTTTTTTTATCTTACCTGACCCATGATCTTTTGAACGGTTGTGTAATTTCAATATCTGGATTTGTCTATGTAAAAATCCATATTCTGATTTGCTGGCACATATCATTTGACAGGGTTTAATGGGTTTACATAGTCATGGTAGGAGTTGCATATTAGGATAAAACTTTGAAAAGGTAACACGGTTAGTAAACAATTTTATCTCACTTAACACACATAATGTTTAGTTTGGCTGTACTTTGTGTATATTTGAACATTTATCCTAGTGCAGTTTCTTCCTCCATAGACTACCATTATAATGCCATTACTATTAACTGATTTTTGTGTTTTCACAAACTGACAGATTTTGACAGATTTTGTAGCAATTAAAAACATGCCATCAACAGATCCATCTAACAGGGAACGTTCAAGGTTTTCTCTGGGTTATGAACAAACATTCTTCAGGTGACGGCAATAGAATGTTCAAAGTTATCTCTTTATTAATAATGTTCTCTGATCATTAGCACATTATTAATACATCATTCAGAAATGTTTAATCCTGAAACATTTTAGCTGGGCGTACATTTAGCCTAACTTTTTTTTCTTCTCTCCAAACATTACTACTTGTTTCAGAATGTTAACATTTAAAAGTAACATTTCTGTAATGTTTGCTACACGACACAATGGAATGTTCATATAACAAATAATAAAAAACTAAATGAAATATTTAGAATTAATAAAGGGAACTTAAAGTAAGTGTATGCAAGATTGAGGCCAAAACTGGTACTGCAGGTGTATCCCCTCTCCCTCTCCCCCTCCCCCTGATTCGAGGTTGCCAGATAGGCTGCAGGATCAGTAGCTGCAGCTGTGGTAACTAGAGCAGATCTGGCAACCCGGATTCTGAAACACTACTGACTTTGTGATTGGTCGATAGGTGGAGCTTCAGGCCAAAACACAACATGTTAACATCAACATCAGTTGAGGGCTGCAACAACAACTTTTAAATTAAAATATCCTGGCCGGACTGTTGTCAGTGAAGTATTTGAAATTAACATGATATCTTAATGTCTAGTGACATACCATTTTATGATTCATTGAAATACATTTCTTACATACAGTTCCTTTAAAGGGAACATTTGCAAACCGTTCTTAGACCATATTTTTGTTAGCTGGCGTGTTTGTGTTGAACCACAACTTTGACAAAAAAAGAGGCAGCATTTGAGTTCAAAAGTGCTTTTTACACAGCTATTCATGAGTCCATGGGGTCCCAGGTGCACCAGCTGGGCCAGTCAGCCAAATTGTCCCCTTGTCAAGATGTCCAAAGCAGGAAGGATGCTGGAACACACTCATGGGGACACACAGTCAGCAGAATTATATCGTAGACTGCACAGTTTGGAAATTTACACTAAACTCCACCTGGAGGTTATTTAACATTCCAAAAATATATAAGCTATTAAATCTGACTTTGTCTCTTTAACTCTTGGGACAATTCATGTGGAATAAGATAGCGAATCACCTCGCTCTCCCACTCTGACGGAAACCAGATGGACAGTCTGGATGCTCGATAGAGGAGAAGAGCGATGTGAAGCGGTATAGGTAATACATTAACCTCTGACTAGCTCGATGACATACACACTCTTATGTAACAACCCTTTCTCTCGCTGGTTAATATTTAGTGTGTTATGCCGCTGCTGTTGTCCCTCAGAGGCTGAAGGTTGATGTGGAGGGTCTGTTTGATCTCCTGTGATTCTGGACCTCCACTAAGTCTAAATCTAAACACCACACTATGTTTGGCTCAAGTCATCTTGCTTATTCGAGCAAGGCTGTGGAATGGGTCAGTGAGAAGCGTTGAAGGATTTTTAAGCGTAGAATTTACTATCAACGTTTATTACAGCCTTAACAACCTAAAGACTCTACATATGAGCAAGTGTAGACAAACAAGACATGTCTCTCTCTCTTCCTCTCAATGTAGACATTCAGTCTTAGAGTTATGCATACGTATAGATGTGGATTTACTATGTACTGTATGTAGGAAACAGTATGTTTACCTGCACCAGAAGCTCTCTGTAGCAAAAGTCACAACAGTGCTAAAATCAAGATAGCAGTTTTAAAGAGAAAGTTCACTCTAAAATGAAAATTCTGTCATCACTTATGCCATGCAAATCCCTTTTTTTTTTTTAAATGCAGAATATTAATGCTGGCTTTCTCCATACAATGAATTTAAAGTTATGTTTTAATGTATATAATATATTCAACCTTGAATGCACTTGAACATAAATGAGAAACCCTAAAGGGCAATATTTCAATTAAGATCTGTTCCTCATAAAGCTTCAAATAACATAAAAAGCTTGCCCTCATCATTCACTTTCATTGTACTTTCATTACAGGAAGCTGTAAACAAGAAGCTCCTAAACTTAAAGGGTTACTTCAGCGATTAGCATATGGCTTTGTATCAGTAGAAACCCTGCAGAATATTCAAATTATTGTGCTTTCCCCCCTCATATCTCCCTGAGATAAGAGATTTATGCATTTTATTTCTGGAAAAATTCCTCCTATGATGCAAAATGACGATTTTTGCATCATAGGAGGAATGTTTGCCCAGAGGCTAAAGACTACAGCCAGCAGAGGGAGCCATTTCTGCATGTTTTGAATCCGCCATTGGGGGATGGGAGATAACACTCAGCTTGCAGGGACAGCTCAGCTTGCAGCTACAGGATCATTTAAACGGAGCTATAGTGAGCAATGTAAGTCTTTTAACTTCTCAAATTCATTTCTATGAAAGTTAAGCTTGCAAAGGCATGAACTGAAACGCGCCAGATTGAACTCGAGTTGTGAATGTATGCCGCGAGTGTAGTCGCGATTACCTCAGCTCTCATCACTCCTGCAGTCAGTGCTCAGTGCTGTGAGACTCGCGCGGTGACTCATTATATTGAACACACACGTTCAGTTTTTAATTGTAGTGTCTTCTCTAACTCAGTCACTGTAATGAAGTTGGTGGCATTGGGAATGGCCTCACAGGGCAGCGAAGCATTCTGGGAATTGTAGTCTTTCATCCCCATGGGACAAAAATAAATTTTCTGTCTTTTCTCAGTCTAGAAGACACCAAATTCAAAAATAATTTCACATTTCTACTGCATTGATGACCCAGTTTAAATACAGATTCATCTTCCCAGCGCTGAAGTACCCCTTTAAAAGCACAGCATAAGTCTGATTCTTACAGAAACATACTGACGTACAGCTTGAACGTCTGCCAAATACATATATTTAATGTAAATTTGAACAATATGGCCACAATATTCTTCATACATTTGCCTTTTGTGTTCCTTAGGGAAAGAAAGTCATGATTTTGGAAAAACACAAGGGCGAGTAAATGATGACAGTTTTCATTTGAATTGATCTCTCCTTTAGATGACATGCGTTGATATTGATCAGAAGGACTTTTTGAACTTTTTAGTCTTTAGGGGGCATTTACACAATTTACATTTTCTAACTAAAACATTTTTTGTGTTACTTTTTCCAGTAAGTCATTTTAGTCCATCATCTTAAACTTATTTCAGTTAGTTGCCAAGTCAGCATTTCTAATTTCTGTTCATTGTTTTTCGTTTATTTATTTATATTTTATTTTATTTCAGCTTTATGTTTGTAAACAAAATGTTTTTAATAGTTTTAGTTAACAAATTACCCTGGTGGAGAAACTATGGAAGCTTCAAAATATAAAACTATTTAAAAGATAATTGTGAATTTTGATCTCAGAATTCAGATTTTTACCTCACAGTTGCAGGTTCATATCTTGGAATTATGACTTTTTTCTTGCAATTCTGCAATTTGCGAGTTTACATTTCGCAATTCTGACTTATCTCAGAGTTTTGAGATATATAGTCACAATTTCAGGTTATACATTCTGAGGGGACAAAAGTCAGATTTTCAAGATTAAAAAGTTGCAATTATTTTTTTATTCAGTGGCAGAAACAATCTTCCATAAAAAACAGACTAAACATTACATAAAAGTGAACTTACTGTTACAACTTCTAGAAAAAAACTGACATGTTTACACAGTTCAGAAACAGACTTGAAGAGTTGCTTGCCTTCACTGTCCTCTAGTCAAGAATTTCACCTGTACAACCTTGACCTACATGTCCCTGACTGATTAGAGCGCAGAATATCCCTGATCATGTGCTCCTCGACTTTAACACTTGGGTTTGACACAGGTGACATCTGGTGAGGTCACAGCGACAGTGAAAGTTATGTGTTGAGGTTTTAAAAAGACATAATTGTGCCCATGGTTAGCATGGACATAGTGGACAGTGGGCTATTTAAAGAGCAACCAGACCAGTCAGCAGATCCTGGCCTTTATAGAACATCCTTTCACCTTTAACGTTCACATATTACAAGTGATCACAAGTTGTTGAGCGGCGTTGAAGACTCAAGATTTATAGGAGAAACGCACCCTCACATCCCCTCCCGGATTATTCTGGCTTAGCATCTGAAAGGTTTTCTCTTCCTCTTTCTCACGTGGCCATGATAGACAACAGTAGGCAAATAATTCATATTTACAGTAGGTTTTTGCATGACAGGACCTGAAAGAGTCGAGTAGCATTTTCACGACTAATGCCTTCAACCACTCCCTTCTCCTGCAGGTTTTCCTGGCACTGGGAGATTCTGAGCAGATTCCCCAAATATTCCAACATAAACATTTATATTAAACATGCAAACAAGCCAGAAGCTGTCATCCCAAGCGTGGGTGTTGACATTTAAAGAAGACAAAGCAGGTTGTGTTTCTTATTTCTAAACGTGCTGGTATTTGTATTTGAGTTACGGATGTGGGTTTTCTGGCATCTCAGAGGATTTCAGAAGAATAGGAAGTAAATTCTGGTTGGAACAGGTAGGAGGGTCAATCCAGTTTGAGTTGCAGTTCAGTAATGGCGGCGGAGAAAGATGCAAGCTAATCAATTCGATCCGTTGTGGTAATGGGGCCGAATATCCAGAAGTTAAAGCCAGAGCAAGATCAATCTTTGCTGAGTTTTGATGGCGGCCATGATATTGTGGCCCTCCAGAGCTATACTGTGTGTATACACTCACCTAAAGGATTATTAGGAACACGTGTTCAATTTCTCATTAATGCAATTATCTAATCAACCAATCACATGGCAGTTGCTTCAATGCATTTAGGGGTGTGGTCCTAGTCAGTTACTGGGATGCTAGATGCTCAAATGCCTTGTTGATGAAGAAGTCAGAGGAGAATGGGCCGACTGATTCAAGCTGATAGAAGAGCAACTTTGACTGAAATAACCACTCTTTACAGATATGCAGCAAAGATATGCAGCAAAGCATTTGTGAAGCCACAACACACACAACCTTGAGGCGGATGGGCTACAACAGCAGAAGACCCCGCCGGGTACCACTCACCTCCACTACAAATAGGAAAAAGGAGGCTACAATTTGCACAAGCTCGCCAAAATTGGACAGTTGCAGACTGGAAAAATGTTGCCTGGTCTGGATTTCTGTTGAGACATTTAGATGGTAGAGTCACAATTTGGGTGTAAACAGAATGAGAACATGGATCCATCTTGCCTTGTTACCACTGTGCAGGCTGCTGCTGGTGGTGGTGTAATGGTGTGAGGGATGTTTTCTTGGCAGACTTTAGGCCCCTTAGTGCCAATTGGGCATTGTTTAAATGCCACAGCCTACCTGAGCATTGTTTCTGACCATGTCCATCCCTTTATGACTACCATGTACCCATCCTCTGATGGCTACTTCCAGCAGGATAATGCACCATGTCACAAAGCTTGAATCATTTCTAATTGGTTTCTTGAACATGACAATGAGTTCACTGTACTAAAATGGCCCCCACAGTCACCAGATCTCAACCCAATAGAGCATATTTGGGATGTGGTGGAACGGGAGCTTCGTGCCTGGATGTGCATCCCACAAATTTCCATCAACTGCAAGATGCTATCCTATCAATATGGGCCAACATTTCTAAAGAATGCTTTCAGCACCTTGTTGAATCAATGCCACATAGAATTAAGGCAGTTCTGAAGGCGAAATGGGGTCAAACACAGTATTAGTGTGGTGTTCCTAATAATCTTTTAGGTGAGTCTATATATCTTCCTGGTTTTAAACAGATTTAAATAATTGATATTATTTTCATATTATTAAATAAAGTATCAATTTACTCTTATCATACCAGGCATATGACATTTTATTTACAGCATGCAATCATGTTAATGACCACGAGAGCAGCGCGTTTCCGATTAAGAGCGACTTCCACGTGAGAAACAAAGGCGATTTGCGATTAGCGATTGGTTATGGCAGATCCAGAGTGGCTCTGGGCAGATCCAATAGTTTTAAACTTCAACAGAGTACCTGCCTTCACGGAAGTTAACGCTTGTCAATGGAGAGTGGCCAGAAACCTCTGTACAAATGAAATATAAGAGAGTCTGGTAGGACAAGGCTAGCACTTGGTAGCACTTGCATGCGGAATCTGTTCCCTCAGAATTTCACAAAAACTTGGAAGTTTACAGAATCTGAACATTACGTCCTTCTAAAATAACTGCACATCCACAAGGTGCTTGTTCATTAAATATTTCAGTTAATTTAATAATAATTTCAGCTACCAGTAAGACTAATAATACTATATCTGCTTTATTTAACCACATTTGAGAGATTTTCCTTTGAAATCAGCAAGGACAAAGCCTGTTAGTTCCTATTCAAATGTCAGCTGAAACGGTAAGAAAGTGCAGAACAGAAGCAATCATATAGACACAGATAAGGGTAGTTGATGGTCTTCTGCTTTTAACGATAAAACTCCAAAAGATGCACTTCTCACAAGAATTTTATGTCAATACAAGGGTCTTATAATCATCATATATTTCACTGTACAGTCATTTTAGTCACACTGGATCTGCTAAATGATGGACAAAAATACTGTCATTATGTGCGTGCTGAACTCTGACTTGCTCTTTTTTCCACGCCCTTTCAAAGTCTCCCTCTCAGTTTCTTTCAATTCAATTCAAGTCCATTTCTGCTTTTTTGCCTCTGACTACATACATAACACGTCCTTACAAAGTCCTTCGTTCACTCTCTCTCTTTCCCAATTGGCCCCTTTACAAGTCCCAGCCATATCCTTTCATAGAGACACTCTCTCTCTCTCTCTCTCTCTCTCTCTCTCTCTCTCTCTCTCTCTCTCTCTCTCTCTCTCTCTCTCTCTCTCTCTCTCTCTCTCTCTCTCTCTCTCTCTCTCTCTCTCTCTCTCTCTCTCTCTCTCTCTCTCTCTCTCTCTCTCTCTCTCTCTCTCTCTCTCTCTCTCTCTCTAGTCAGCTGACTGTCTGGCGCTCTGCCTCAGTGGCTGACTGAGCTCAGCGCCTGTGCAACGTGCAGCTTGCCATGTCTGCTGTCCGCTACGGGAACCAGCTGCAGTGAGAAACACAGCAAAGCTGGGTCAACAGCCTTCCGCAGATTCATTCAGAAAATTAAGGAATCTGTCATCTGTCTGATGTGTGGCTTACTGTAAACCAAGTTTCTCACAGTTTCTTCACACAGGTGATCATTAAATCCCTAAAAATCAATGACGTGTTGTGTTCCCATCATATCAGGTTTATTAAACACTGGAAGTGGTAAACAGTGGTTAAGGACTCAAGCTGCATATAATGTCACATATCAAAACACAATAATTGTGATAATTTGTTCATTTAATAACAATGTGACACGATTATACTGTACATTACAAGTCAAAATGTTGGAGTAAGATATTTTTAAAATGTTTTAATCTCTTAAATGTCAGTAAAAACAGTACAATTGTGAACATTATTACAATAAAAAAAAACTATTTAAAATGTGTGTATTCATATATATGAAGAACTGCAATGCTTCTGATTCTAATTCAACCGTTCAGTATGTAAAGAAGCCTTGAAGCACCCTTTTAAAGAGTGCATCGTTGTTGAGAAGATTCATGAGCGACATATACAATCAGATTGCAAGTTAATTACAGTGTCTGAATGAATCTTCTCTTCTCACAGATGCTCCTCATCTTTTCAGACAATGTGTAATCAGATGCCCTACTGTTGTAAGAGACTATCAATGTCAGAATCACCAGCTCCCAGACAGCCAGCTGGCATCACCGTCTGCCAAGATGATGTTATACGGCTCTCCTTAGGAAACCTTGAAATTATAAAAATAGGCTTCTCCTTCAGTCTGCGTGTGCTTTTAGAATTCAGACGTTTAAGCTGGGCTACATTGCTTTTGTTTAGTTATTTAGCAGATGCTCTTATAAATGAGGATTGCTTCAACACTAATGAGTGTTACTGAACTTTCTCAGCCGTCTTTTATTGCTCTGAAATCACGCCTTGCAGTGTTTCATGTCTCTGTGCAATAGATCATATGGTGGTAGTAGGTTATTGTAGTTGCTGATGGGCCTGATCACAGAATGTTCTAATGCAACTGACCAGTCTCCAGATGACTTTAACACACTGTTTCTGTTCCAGCTATCACGCCCGTGCTGACTTTATGCCAGGTACACATTGTGCTATTTAGGGCTGTTTCAGACGAAAAATGACCAATTGTGGTGTTTTCTGTGGTCGCGGCTCCTAAACGGTGGTCCTACGTCATATAGTGAGAGAGGTTCAAAGGGCGTTGTCACTGTCAGAAAAGTATTGCAGGCTATCTTTGGTTC